>NC_060914.1:40925-640925 GCF_021234035.1 Daphnia pulicaria | reverse complement strand
CGCCGGTCCATCTGCTAGAGTAGACCGCCTATGATCCAGCCTATATAGATCCGGACACATTTATAGACGAGGTTATAACCAATCGAATATGCCATTCACAAGAACGAGCATCAAAAATTCCTTTACATGAATGACGCCCCGTTTTGTAATAATAATAATAATAATAAGATTTCCTTTGATCAAATATGAAATGGTGCGGTATCCAATCGAGAGTCAATCAGCCCCACGAAGAACATTTTTCAACTCCGGAATAATCTTCTTTTTTTATTATTATTGATGATGCCATTTCCATATATTCATCAGTTTTCCATCAAATCATTCAACAATTTCGTTCGTCGTGATTTGCTAGGCTTCCCGGATGACCGGATTTTCCTCGCCACCAGTCGTATAACCTTCACGATCTCACGATCTTATTCCATTCGTCACGACTGGAAAATGCTGGACAGGCAGCAGCAGCAGCGTCGTCTCTATCTCTCTCGTCTGTCGCTATACGTCACGATCGATTTAGTTTCTTCTTTTTCTTTTTGTTCATTTCCTTCCGCTTTCACAGTGTATAGATCTGGGGCTGTATACATGTCGCAATATAACGACACACTCTGTGACAGTTGGCATGACATACATGTAAAAAGGAAGAGAGTAGGCTGCAACAACTGCACTGATCCTGAGAGAGAAGCCCACAGGCTGCACATCATCAGTCCCTTGCGGCCCTGCCACTTCCACATCACCAATCCTCGGCTGCTCCTGCCTCCCGGCCCAGCGCATCTATTCCCGCACTATCAAACCGACAATGTAGAAATCCCGACATCATAGCAGTATAGAACCCCCCGGTCGTCATCGCACTCAATTTCTTTATTTTATTTGTTTCAAAGTGAAAACAGTTCATCAATAACCGATAAAAAGAAATTAACCTTTTATTTTAAAAGAATGAAATCAGAAGAATATGATGTGATTGAACGACGGAGATCTATCATCTGGGCTGATGTGCTGGTATATATTATATATTTGATTCGATTCCCCTCCCTGTCGAGATTGATACACGTCATCAAATGCATAAATCAGCTTTGTCGTTCGCCGCCATTCGCCGCTAAAATGTTGTGATCCAATTTTCTTTTTTTGCGCTTCGATATAATAAAAGAAACGAAGATTACACGAGCCAGTAAGCGCAGCGCAGCCCTATACATAATGCGTATGTGTGTATTGTTGTAGTTCCGGTCGCTATGGAAACATCTCCCGAGATTGCCACAAGATTTGGAATCCCGCAGCGCAATCCTTGAATTCAACAACATCGCCAGAGTCTAATCTAAAAATCTACCGTAATAATAATACAGGCTCACCGAGGTGCTGTATTTATAGACAGACACGTGTACAAAACTTGTGTTCAATAACCATCAAAGAGTCTGATGATGGCGTGTTTTATTTTCAAATATTCACGAGGCCAACGACCAAAGAATTTCACTTTTTTTCGTGGTATAAATGGCGGAGTGATGACTGCGAGATGTTTTTTGGCGGTCGACGACATCAATTATGCCACTGATGGTACAGTAGTACTACTACTGCTGCACAATCAAAGCCCCTTTCTCTTTCCATCCGGCTGAGCAAAAGAGCAGACAATCGCAATCAGAAGCCAAAAGAAGAAGAAAATAAAAAAAGGGAAGACGGTCGTGATTTTCCTTTTGGGATGGAAAAATACTTTTGCCCGACCGCGCGCCACCAGTCGCCTTCACATCATCTTATGGAGCAGGATGAAGGAATCAAAGAAAACAAAAACGAAAGGGAACGTCAACGAGTCTTTTGATCCTGCGACTCGTCTTCCTTCGATCGTTGAAAGAAGAAATCCGCCAGCTCGATGGCATCTTAGTGCTCGCCCGCCGTCTTATGTGTGTGTGTGTGTCGGGAAAAATAATCGAATCGCATCGTAATTCGTTCAATGTTCGCCTTCGGCTCTCGACCGAAAGCGACCGGCAGAGACCACGACAGCTGAGGAAAAAAGAAAACGCTAGGATCTCGTGTAAGTTTCAACCCAGGGCAGAATCGCCGACGTTGCACACGTCGCTTTTTTCGTCCATCAGTGGAGCTAGCTAGAGGCTTTCGGAATCCCGGTGAAAACGAATGACTGACCCTGATGCTGGCCTCTCACTTCCAATATAGCCATATCGACGGCTGGGCGGCGAACGTGCCCGCGTCCAATCACATTCACAACATGGGGGGGGGAAGGGATGAGAGTGAATGATTGAACGCCAGCCAAAAAAGGAAAAATCTTTTTCTTCTTATTCTTCTTCTTCTCGGCTCTTTTGACGTCGTCGTCGTCTTCTCGCTCGTCGAGGTGAAATCGCCAAAAGGTCACACGATGCGCTCGTGTCGCTGACGACAGACACACACACACATTTCATCGATAATGCACTTTGCAGCAGCCACACAAGAGAGATGGGAGAATAAGTTATGAGAATACAATACAGTTTTCGGGGTAGTCATGGTGACGTGCCAAAATGTCAACGGCAACAAGAGAAAATCAACACAAATCAACAGAAAATCAGTTGCACCACCACACCGCAGTCTCAGCAGGGATCGGCGGTCTTTTATTTTGTTGAAGTGTCGTGTATTTATGACCATGATAAGGAAAAATGAATAAGCACAGACTAAGTGTCATATCATCTACAAAAAATGAATGTCATCCATCCCTTTTCAATTTGCTTTTTTTGTTTTCCTTTAGAACTTTTGTTTCTTCTTATCCTTGTCTTAGTATCCCTGTGTTAAAATTGGGGCAGGGGAGGGTTTTTACTGTTTCATCATATGTAGTTGAGATCAATACGTTCCTGGTGATGTTGGTCACACACGTCATAAATAGAATTATATTGGGTAATAATAATATTAATAATAATAATGCATACCATAGCACATCTAATTGAAAATATTCAAAGTTTACAGGACATCCTTTAACAGCGCGGGTCGACAGAGAAATCATAAAACGGACTTTCAAAATCAAATGAATCGATTAAATTAAAAAAACGGGAATATTTCCAATTCTTTAGTGTGACGAGACGGAATAGTGGGGAGTTTCAATGCATCGTGCTGTACATATTATTCTTGTTCTTCTTTGGAAAATATCTATATACGTCTGTGTGTGTGTGTGTGTTTACTGAAAAGAGATCAGAACCGAATAAACCAATAGGGGAAAATCCAGGCTTATCGACGTTCAAAATGTGTTGGGTTTTTTCTTCCATGTGTGATGGGATTATAACTGGGTGGGGGAGAATAACGAGTGGAGAATCGAGCCAAATAAAAATTGAACATCAAAATGCTCGGGCCACCATCACTGTCGATGAAACGAGAGCTGTTGACAGATTACCTGATTACCGCCAAGGACCCCGTCGATATAAGGCAGCGTCCTATTTAGTATTCCGTGATAAGAGTAGGAATAAAAAAGAAAATCAGAGTTATTACATAAGGAAACAAAACAACCTTCCTTTCTTGTTTTTCCCTTCAAAGCCGGGAACTCCCCCCCCCCCTCCCCCAAAAAGAGGCCGACACGAAAGAGAAAACTTCTAAAACATCTCACAGGAGTGAGAGAGGCTATATAGTGGCAAGTAACCAAGTAAGTAACGTAATTACCTTCGTCATCAAAAGTTGCCAACGAGAGCCGATGAAGCTTGTTGGTCAGACACGAGTCGAGTAACCCGGTTTGCGCCGGGTTGGTTAGCGGGGCCATAACATCTGCCAGCGCAATCACAAGGAACGAGGGAGAGAACCAAACGCCCACGCAGCCAAAAATAAAAAAAAGGATCAGAAAAGATAAGGAAAAGAAAAATCATTTGAGAGTCTCCGACATAAAAGTGTACTAGTTGGGAAATCTTCATCTCTGAGATGAGATGGAGTCAAAGATAGATAGAGCGGTTTAAGTTGGTATAGTCGATCAATCTCGTTAGGTGACTCACCGTCTAGATCCTGTTCTCCATGGATACCTCCATCAATTTCGTCGCTGGAAGCGTTGGCAGCCGCGGTCGAATTCCTCCTCTGCCTGTTGGTGTAGTAGGCTATCAAAGCGTTCACCATGACGGCCTGTGGAAAAGGACGCAAATAGAACATTGTTTCCATACCGCACGACTTGTTCAGCGCAAATAGATTTTTCTGACCTGCTTCGAAAATATCTGAATAACGCAAGTGTCATTGCCATCGCGAGGGCTGGACGGCGGAGAGGCAAACTGGAGAAAAATGCAGGGAAAGCAATCTGGATCGTCCAGGCGATACGGCAATGCGCAATCCCAAATGAATTCGCCATACTTTAAACCGAGTAGGACAGTCTGTCCAAGATAAAAAGAAAACAAAAAATAAAGGTGTAAAGTTTAGGCTGTAACATGCCGTGATGTTCAAAATGTTTTATACCCCTTCGTGCGGTTCAATCAAATACACTCCCACCGAGCTGACGGCCACCTGGATTTCGAGGTCACCCGAGGTGAACCATGACGACATTCGAGAGGTGCGCCGTTCTTCGATTTGACCGCAGAAAAACGCAGCCCTGATTTTTTTGTAATATCAGCAAGCAAAATGTAAAGGAAAGAGTTATAATGAGAATAATAAATTGTGCTTACCCGTAATAGGGTCTTGCCCAACAGCGTTTCAAATAATTCAGCATCAATCTCTGACTGGGAATGTTGTTAGGAAGTTTTTTGAGCTGCTCGACTATCAAAGATTCAGGTGCAGTTTTGTCTGGTCGCTGCAATTTGGACAGCGGCCAAACTAGAGACCATGGGGTTGACTTGACACACGCGTAGGATGGAAGGTAATCTCGCAATCGGCTCCTATTAGTGGCAACAAAAGCCGTTTATGTTTAGGGTCTTATTAGAGAGGAATGAAAATGTACAGCTTAGTTCTTTTATTAGTTGTACCTGAAGAACATTGGTGTGTGTTGTTGGGGAATAAAATTGCCCAAATTGATTCTGGCCACAAGGCTACCAAGGAGAAAGGTTTCGGGGAGGTCACAAGGATAACGCCCGACTAGAACATGGTGTTTAGCCTCGCAGTAGAGCAATTCAATTATCCCAGAGTCTCGTAGTCGCATTTCATCACTTCTGTGGTAGAACGCGTTCCGCCTTAAATGCAGAGTGGGCTCAGGTAACGTGGAACTTCCGTCGTATTTGGTAAATTTCTTGACTAGCTGCGCCCATTCGGCGTAAATCTTGATGGGTTTGTGATGGGGTTTCAGCTGCACTTCTACAGGTCACAAGTAGGCGAACGTTAGAAGAAAACCGTAAAGGTGTTAAAAATCCTTTTTCTTTACCTAATTCTGGTGATATCATCCACAAAGCAAATACATTCATGGCGAATGGAGGTAACCTTAATTCTTCAGTCTCTATCAATGTTTTCAAAATTGTTGCAGAGTTGGTGTTGACGCCATGTTCAACATCAACACAGACACAGGTTCCATTGCTCAGGAAAACACACACTGTAGAAAAACAAAAACAAAGTGAAAATACAGTGATTGTTATCAATTTAGACACCAAGTTGGTTTCACTTACATTGACCGTTAGGAATCCGGGGAGGAGAGAGTTTATCTGACATAGCCGCACCAGTTGCAGACATTGCACGATTCATGACATGACTTGATAGAGTTGATACAGAGGCAATACTAGACATTTCTGACTGATCTTTCTCATTCAACAAAATAGGATAGTTCCTTATGTCTTCTTGGCTTGAAATATTCTGGGTGTTGTAAGCACTGCTTGGGAACTTTTGCTTTGTGTACTCCACAGGAATGACTTTAACAAAACTGTGGTGCTGTGAATCTCCATAACACTCTTTCGGACTTTCAGAGCCTGATGCAGTTTCATTTATATTGTATCCACTGATGGCCATCAATTTGATCACCTTCAAAGTGTTACAAATACGTAATTCAAAAGTACTGATCTAAATAAATTTATAGATTATATCTTACGTCGTTAGAGTGTACAGAATCAAAGTCGGTTGAAGAGTTATGTAGTTTTGTGTGATTACCAACTAAACCTCGATTGTCCATGATAGACGAGGTGGACTAAGAACGAAAGTTTCGTTACATGCACGAAACTCATCGAAGATATCTAAAGGTAACGTTGATTTTTAAATGCATTGAAAAACGGATTCATCGAACTAGATTTGACAGGCAAGAGCCAAAACTGTCAAAACCGATATTGACTTTTAGTGGGGCAATGGAATTCACCGCCATCTATGAGTCGACTTAAAAGCTCAATAAATGCACACATTTTTGAAATTCAAACAAGATGAGGACAAACAAAAACACAGAATCACATTACTCTGATAGATTTTTAGAATTTAAAAAAATCTTTATTAATTACATTGAGTTTAGTGAAAGCACAGGAACAGGGGCACTTTATTCACTTCCGTTTTCATTTGAGTCCAAAATATCAAATGTGGTTTGCTAAGTGTAATAGTGCAACGCATTCCTTCCACCTTGAATGAAGCTATTATTTAAATTTAATATTTAAATTAATTTAATAAATCAAATAAACAAACACTTGATGTTCTTCACTCTTCAGCTTGTTGTACTCACCATTTCCGTGTTTTGTATGGCTTACCTCGTTGGGTGCATTGACAATTTTCTATTGCTCTTCAAAAAACAAAGCTTTAATGAGAGAATTTCCATATTCATTTTACCACTCGTGACTATCCTATGACTATACTCTCTCGAGACGATCGTCTTTGCAAAAGTTTGGTCATTCTTAATTTCTTACTTTCCTAACCTCATCCTTTAGCCACTTTTTCTGTTTTGCGGGAGACGATATGGACCACGACGCATTAGCATTAGTATTTAAATAAATCCGTATCTAGAAAATATTATTTCCTTTTCTAGATACTGGGACACAAGAGAAAGTAAAATTCGAAAGTTGCAGTTGGCGACCGTTATCAATCGGATCCTTTGCTGCTTGCGCGAGTTTCCCAGCTTGAGGACCGACCTGCTTTGATTGTTTTGAAACCTGTTTTTAATCTAGAAAATAAAAAATCGTGACTTGTGGTGGAAAGTAATGGAATTCGAATGCTGGAATTCCCACTTTTGCAGGGGAATATCGGGGAATATCATTTGGATTTTTCCATTATTCCCCGCCCGGACCTCAGCGCCTCATACGGTCTTTTACGGAATTTATATTTGTTGCGTCTCAAAGGCAACAGTCTGGCAACAGCGTGGTAAAATAACAATCAGTACTTTAGTAGAAACTAGAAAACTAGAAGGAAGGGAAAGGAAAGTTGTTGTTTGAAAATCTAACGTATGCGCTGCATCCTGCATCGGAATTCGTCAAGTAGAAGTGATATTCTTTTGATAGCCATTGACTGCTGCACATGACGAAATTTTAATGCTCATTCAATCAAGTAGTTTTATCAGCAAGGACGCCCTGTGATTTATGTGGCGTCTGTGTATTCAGAGATAGAGAAGCACAGGAAATGGAGACAAACATTTCATTGTCTCATCTGAAAGAGCCTGAATTCTTTCCAGAATGCTGGAAGACGATGATGTCAGGTGAGTTGATAAGTTTTCTTGTTCTGAAAATTAACATTAAATTCATTTTTTCCCTCCAGGAGTTGTAGTTTTTGTTGATGTCAGAACAGGTTCAGACAATCGATCAAAAAGTGTTGCTAAAGAAATGGAAAGGCTGGGTGCTACAGTTGTACTACACTTTTCAAAGAAAGTTACTCACGTGATATTTAAAGATGGCTCAAAACCAATCTATGATAAAGCAAGAACTCTAGGAATCCCCATTGTGTCTTATTTATGGGTTGTTGCGTGTAAAGATAAAGGTGAAATGGTTCCAACTCAAGACTATGCAGCAATAAATTCCCAGGATTATGACTCAGAATTCTTCAAATGGAGGGTATGAATACTGTTTCTTTCTTTTTAAGGCTTGGTTTCTCTAAACTTTTTCTCACACAGAAAGTAAAATCAATGCAACCTAAAGATCTCGAAGAAGAACTACAAATGGCAGAAAGGAGAATCGACAGGCGAAACAAACAAAAAATGAGGCAAAGTTTGGCTATTTCTGGTTCAAAAAAGGAGGAACCTTATTTTCCTTATACACCCATCACTGAAAAGAAATCTATAATTGATAGATTGATAGAGAGTTCTCCTGCCTGTCAAGAAAGGTAAAACCACAATCAAACAGTTTAATTAATTGCTTAAATCTAAATTTCTATTATTTAAATTTGTAGAATTCATCAAGATCTGGCCTCTGGAAAATCCTATGAAGATGTTTTTAAACTGAATGAGAAAGAAGAAGATGATTTCGACACCTTTTTTGACACTCCATTAATGCTGAAATTTATTAGCAAGTATGTGATCACATTTTGTGTTTAACTCTTTTAACAAAATTAACCTTAAGTTTTTTTATGTTCAAAGGAATTATTTTTCTCCTTCGGATCCAACGCCTTCTTCCGTCAGCAAAATACTGGCTAATGTCCGTCTGACCTCGGCGTCAACCGCCACGACTCCTAGTATGAGTGATGTCAGTAAAAAGGAAGAAGTTAGTTCTTGGATAACGCCTTCTGATGAAGCGATTCTCGCGACTTCTCGTTCCCCCTTGGGTCCGATCAATACCGAACAAACAAAAAGTAAACGTAAGTCGTGCTCCGTTTTGTCTTCCGTCGCCAAAAAGAGAAAAGAAACCACCGAGGACGACATCGGAGAAAATCTTCCTCGTAGGAAGCTCTTCCGGCCCAAAAAGTTGCTTCTTCCACAAGATCCCGTGGTGGCTTTAACTCCCGACGAAAGCCCCAAAGCACGTAAAGATCATCCGTGTTTCTCACAAGTCGGTACTCAACATCTTAGAAGTCAAAATATCCCTAATATTGTGAACGTTGGACTGAGCCATCCAAATGAATCACCTCTACGCCGCGATAGCTTAGCTGATTTCAAACTTCCATCTCCGAAAAAACAGAATGATAAAAAACTTACGATCTCTACACTGGTTTGCACCAGTGTACCCTCAGAGTAAGAGACTAGTTTTATTTATGTCAAAACTTAAACTTAATTGATATTTTTTAATTTAACAGATCAAAGAAAATGGTGGAGGAAGCCATCGAACAAATGAAGAGATTCAAGTTAGGTGGAGCAGTAGACGATTCCACCAGCCATGTGGTTTGCGGAGATTCACGCAGGACACTGAATGTTATGCACGGGATTGCACGTGGTCTAAAAATCGTATCACTAAAATGGGTACGCGCTTTTATCTGGTCTATTATCGAACACATTTGGTTCTGGAACATTTATCCATTGTTAATGATATATTTTTCTATTATTAGTTAACTGATTCCATGGCGAAGGGAAAATTTCTGAACGAAGACGACTATCCAGTGGCCAGATTTTCTGCCGCCGCCTCACTTCACCGTCAAAAGAAGAATTTTCTCTTCTGGGAATACGAGGCCATTTTCGTCAGCTCAAAGTCTGTGGTTCCATCCCGAGATCTCTGCGATATGATCAAATGCGTTGGTGGAAACTTGACGACTGTTTCGAAGAAGGCCTCCATCGTCGTCGGCCAGTTGAAGCCGGGGGCCAACGTACCCTGCGTAACTGGCAAGTGGATATTAGACTGTATCGAAGAAGGTGTGACCTTACCCCTGACTAAATATTTTATGGGTGCATCCATGTAAATTCTTGTAATCTGTGACGAATGATTTTACTTTGTGCTGTTTTCGAACCCTTTTCAGAAAGCTAGATATATGCAAATATAACGAAAATTCGAGTTGATCTGTCGTTATTGTTTCCAACAGTCAAGGTCAAATACTCTATCTGTAGGCTACCCCTCCCCATAGAACGTTTTTGATTTTTGGAGGGGGGCCTTCGGCGATTTGTGTGTTGTCAAGGGGGTTTCCTAGTCCTAGACGTCTACTGGTGGGCGTAGTGATCAGTCTGCTCGTGCCAGAGTAGGACAACGCAGTGCCGTCTCCACACTTCAATTTGACCACGTGCGTTCAAAGTCGCAAAACCATTTACACCATGAAAGCCGTTTTAGTTCTCGAAAATGGAGCTTTCTTTATCGGCAAGCATTTCGGTGCTCCCGTCAACACGTCAGGCGAAGTGGGTGAGTGAGAATCGCCATATACTTATCTAAAAAGAAACGAGAGTTTAAAATTTTTATTTTTCTAAATTTTATTTATAATGTGTCAAGTCTTTCAAACGGGTATGGTGGGATACCCCGAGTCGTTGACGGATCCATCTTATTGTGCTCAAATCCTCGTGCCAACTTATCCTTTAATCGGAAATTACGGAGTACCCAGCAAAGAACTCGATGAGTTTCAACTCCCAAAGTATGTCCTCATTTTATCACCGCATCGTGTTCATTAGATTGATTTTTGATAAGTGTTTGGTTTCGAATCACCAAGTGTAGAGGCAACATGTGCTCGTGACGTAATATTTCTCACGCAACGCCATCTTTGACTTTGATTAGTCGTTTTTGTATTATTCGTTTAAAACATCAAACCATATAGCTACTAGATATGTGTTTTTTTTTGGGTTGGTCAGTAATCTTGATTGGTATTTAGATGGTTCGAATCCCGTCGTATTTGGGCAGCTGGTCTTATCGTGTCTGAGCTGTGTGATGTTCCTAGCCATTGGAGTCAGGAACAGACACTGGATAGTTGGCTTAAGAATGAAGGTGTACCGGGAATTAGTGGGATTGACACCCGTCAATTGACACAAATGATTCGCGAAAAAGGAACAGTGCTCGGCAAAATTTTCCTGGGTGAAGATATACCAAAGGAATTGGGCGTGTGGGCCGACCCTAATCTTCGCAACTTGGTGGAAGAAGTTTCTATTACGGTAAGATAAAATATTTTATCCAAAAGAAAATCAATCTCTAAATAAAAATTGTATTTCTAGACGCCACAAACTTTTAATCCTGAAGGCAGTCCTCGTATTTGTGCCATCGATTGTGGTTTAAAATACCATCAACTACGTTGCTTCCTGTCTCGAGGAGCACGAGTTGATCTTGTCCCGTGGAACCACCCGTTGAATCCGTCCGAATATGACGGATTGTTCATCAGTAACGGACCTGGTGATCCATCGCAATGTGAAGTGACCATTACCAATCTTCGACGCCTTCTTTCATCAAGCACCAAACCCATCTTTGGCATCTGTCTTGGACATCAACTGCTCGCACTGGCTGCCAAATTCACCACATTCAAAATGAAGTACGGCAATCGCGGTGTCAATCAGCCGTGTACTCATGAAGGAACTGGGAGGTGCTTCATCACTTCTCAGAATCACGGATTCGCCGTCAAGGTAGATTCACACTCTGATCCAGAATGGTGTCCTCTTTTCACCAATGCTAATGATGGTACAAATGAAGGCATCGTGCATAAAACGCTGCCATTTTTCAGGTAATGATCAGTGATTTTATTTCTGAATTTCACGTTTAACATTTTATTATGTAATTTTATAGTGTCCAGTTCCATCCCGAACATATGGCAGGGCCAGAGGATCTGGAAGATTTGTTTACAGTTTTCTTGGATGCTGTCAATAATTCTCGAGTCGGAAACATGAATCCTGTCATCAAAGAACGCATCCAGCAATATCTTTCGGCAGATTGTATTCCAACTCCTACGTCCCTCGAAGGAATCTGCAAACCTCGAAAGGTGTTGCTCCTCGGATCTGGCGGTCTTTCTATCGGTCAGGCCGGAGAATTCGACTATTCCGGTTCGCAAGCCATCAAGGCTTTAAAGGAAGAAGGAATCCACTCAATCCTGATTAATCCAAACATTGCCACTGTGCAGACATCGAAAGGCATGGCTGATAAAGTCTACTTTCTACCCATCACACCACATTACGTCAAACAGGTGATCCGTCAAGAACGACCTGAAGGGATTCTTCTGACTTTTGGTGGGCAGACGGCTCTCAACTGTGGCATTGAATTGAACAAGTCAGGTGTTCTCGAAAAGTACGGAGTCAAAGTTCTTGGCACCCCTATTCAATCCATCATCGACTCGGAGGATCGCAAGCTCTTTGCCGAGAAAGTGGCCGAAGTTGGCGAGAGAGTGGCTCCTAGTGCCGCAGCCTATTCGTTCGAAGAAGCATTAGATGCCGCTGAAAAACTGGGCTATCCTGTTCTTGCTCGAGCTGCTTACACGTTGGGAGGATTGGGTTCTGGATTTGCAGATAATCCTGAACAACTGCGTTCCCTAGCCCAGTCTGCATTCGCCCATTCCAATCAATTGATTATCGACAAGTCTTTGAAGGGATGGAAAGAAGTCGAGTACGAAGTTGTCCGCGACGCTTTCAACAATTGCGTTACCGTTTGTAACATGGAAAATGTCGATCCTCTTGGTATCCACACCGGAGAGTCTATCGTCGTCGCTCCCAGCCAGACGTTAACTAACCGCGAGTACAACATGCTGCGTACCACAGCCATCAAAGTCGTACGCCACTTGGGCGTCGTGGGTGAATGTAACATCCAATACGCTCTAAATCCCAATTCACAAGAGTACTACATCATCGAGGTTAACGCTCGTCTATCGCGCAGTTCGGCGCTGGCCAGCAAAGCCACCGGTTACCCTTTAGCCTACATTGCTGCAAAACTTGCTCTTGGAATCCCGTTGCCCGTCTTACGGAACTCTGTGACTGAATCGACCACCGCTTGCTTTGAGCCCAGTATGGATTACTGTGTCGTCAAGATCCCGCGTTGGGATTTAAGCAAGTTTATGCGCGTCAGTGCCAAGATAGGAAGCTCTATGAAGAGCGTTGGAGAAGTCATGGCCGTCGGCCGTCGATTTGAAGAAGCTTTCCAAAAAGCCATGCGGATGGTGGATGAAAACGTTCTCGGCTTTGATCCCAATCTCAACACGGTCTCGGATGACGAGCTGGAGTGTCCCACCGACAAGCGGATGTTTGTCCTGGCGGCCGCTCTTAAAAAAGGCTACACTGTGGATCGTCTTTACGAGTTGACCAAGATCGACCGTTGGTTCCTGGTAAAAATGCAGAACATTATCGGCTGTTACAACAACCTTGAATCACAGAGCGAAAAGGAACTAACCAGCCAACTACTTCTGGAAGCCAAAAGGATGGGTTTCTCCGACAAGCAAATTGCTTCGTGCATAGGAAGCACTGAACTGGCTATCCGCAGCAAGCGCGAAGAATACGGTAAGTTGTGGTGACACTTGGAAATTCATAAAACATTTGCATTAACTCACTCCGTTTTCTCTCCAGCTATCACGCCGTTCGTTAAGCAGATTGATACTGTAGCAGCAGAATGGCCGGCTCATACGAACTATCTTTACTTGACTTATAATGGAAACGCCCACGACTTGACTTTTCCTGGAGGATACACTATGGTTATCGGTAACGTATTTATCGTTTTTCTTTTCAGGAAAACAACTATTATATTATAATTTGGATGTGGTTATCACTTGTTAGGGTCTGGCGTCTACCGGATCGGTAGCTCAGTCGAATTTGACTGGTGTGCTGTGGGTTGTTTGCGAGAACTTCGCAATCTTGGCCGTAAGACTGTTATGATTAATTACAATCCTGAAACAGTCAGTACTGACTACGACATGTGCGATCGGCTGTATTTTGAAGAAATTACTTTTGAGGTATGATTTTCCATCAGTTATTTGTACCACAGCTTCCTATATTCTATCGTTTTTACAGGTTGTCATGGACATTTACAACATGGAGGCTCCCGAAGGAGTCATTCTGAGCATGGGAGGTCAATTACCCAATAACATTGCCATGGAACTTCACCGTCAACGCGCCAAAATCCTCGGCACACTTCCTGAGAGTATCGACTGTGCAGAGAATCGTTTCAAATTCTCACGTATGCTCGACCGCATTGGAATTTTACAACCAAGATGGAAAGAGTTGACCAACTTGAAATTGGCCATCGAGTTTTGCGAAGATGTTGGTTTTCCGTGCCTCGTACGGCCATCTTACGTTCTGAGTGGTGCGGCCATGAATGTTGCTCACTCCCCTCAAGATTTGGAAACTTATTTAAGTAAAGCCAGTGCCATTTCCAAAGAGTATCCAGTCGTCATTTCCAAATTTATCCTGGAAGCAAAGGTAACTGAGTTAGTTGGTCATTGATTAAGTAAATAATAACTTTAATTGAAAACCAGGAAATTGATGTTGATGCTGTCGCCCAAGATGGTCAGTTGCTCTGCATGGCTGTCTCAGAACACGTTGAGAATGCTGGAGTACATTCGGGTGATGCAACACTCGTAACCCCTCCACAGGATCTCAACAACGAGACGCTGTCCAAAATTCAAAACATTTGTCGCGCCATTGCCATGTCCTTGGAAGTGTCGGGTCCGTTCAATATGCAACTCATCGCCAAGGTGAAGAAGCTAAATAATTTTTACCGTGTGTAATCTTCTAAAATTTTTCATCTTTTTTTTTATTTTACGTCATAAATAGGATAATGAATTGCAGGTCATTGAGTGTAACCTGAGAGTATCACGCTCGTTTCCTTTTGTCTCAAAAACGCTCGAGCATGATTTTATTGCTATGGCTACAAAAGTAATAGTTGGGCAACGTGTAGATCCAGTAGACGTTTTACGCGGTTGCGATAAAGTGGGTGTCAAAGTTCCACAGTTCTCATTCTCACGTTTGGCAGGTACGTGGTTAATCTTACGCTCGCCGTGTAAATAATAAAGAGATAACGATATTCCTCGTGTTTTGTAACACAGGAGCTGATGTAATGCTCGGCGTTGAAATGGCGTCCACAGGAGAAGTGGCTTGTTTTGGAGAGAATCGCTACGAAGCTTACCTGAAAGCTTTGATGAGCACTGGTATGGCCATACCCAAAAACAGCATCCTTCTATCTGTCGGCAGCTATAAAGTATTGCATGTTCATTATGAATTTTATAATAATGCCGCTATAATCTACATAAATGTTGTTTAAAATATATAGCACAAGAACGAGATGCTTCCCAGCGTCCGGACTTTGGAGAAGCTGGGCTACAAGTTGTATGCCAGTCTTGGAACAGCTGATTTCTACAACGACCACGGAATTACGGTAAGTGATAAAATCTATTTGCCAACACTTTCTAACATGGGGAAAACAAGCGAAATTAAATATTGGTACAGCGAAAATTTATGAAAACATTTACATGAGAAACTCGGAAGAACTTGAAAGAAATGCGCGCATATTATTATATATTTTTTTTGGGGGGTGGGGGACCATTTCTTAATTTGATCCCAAAATTTAGAAAACCTAAAACAATTTTATGACGATTGTGATTTAGAAATCGGTCGATTCGTCCATATCTTCGTCCGATTGTTGAGAGGCAGTTGTTATTGTTGTTATGTTGATTACTCTATGAATAATTGGTGGCGTGTCGAATTGGTCTGTGGGTTCCGCCTCGCTAGATCGAACGCTTTCGATGACGGCTGCCGTAGTTATGGTCGACTTTGCGTTGGAGGATATCGCCAGAGTCTCGTTTAACGTCGGGATAATCGGTCCGTTCAAGAAATCCTGCTCGTGGCTAAAAGACGATTTTGGCTTGACCTGCCCGTTTTTGGCGTTGGAAAGGAAGGAGCGTTCAACTGGAGTCAGCGGAAGTGGGGTGGAAAGAATACTACCATTGGACAAACTATTGTTTCGTTGAACTCCATAACTACCCGACAGTGGCCGACCAGTAGGTTGTTCAACACCTGTAGGGAAAACGCAGGGTGATCCAGGAATATTCACCATAGCCTCTGTGAATTGACCCTGACGAGATGCGTTTCGTAAATGTTCGATGACGTCGAGTCGAGCATTGGCCAAATCATCATATCCTTCTTCCCTGAGAAGAATCGATAGATTAAAGGCTTGATCCAGAAACACTGTGCTCTTGCGATAATCCCGGATTTTGTTGCAAGACTTGACCATTTGGATAAAGTGATCGATGAAAAGTTCAAGCAAAAGTTTCCTCTGACTAATATTAAACGCGGTGATTTGTGCGTCCATTTTTTCGACTGGTTCAACCACCGTGACTGGCCGTTTCTCTCTCTCTTCGGCATCGATACGCGCCCTCTCCTTGCGTAGAAGGTCCCGAGTTTTGTCGCCCGACGTCATCGTTTCCCAGAATCCTTCATCGCCTGACCTGCTACTGGCCTTCTTCTTTTTCGTTCCATTCAAGCTGCCCTCGCTACTGCTGAGGTGTCGGGTGGGACCTCCCAGAGCCGGATTGATGGAATCGATGGTCAATTTAGTTGTTGCAATCTCCCACATTCGTGCCAAATCGGGAAACGGGAAGGTTGAATTTGAAGTTTGTAATTGTTTGGCCGTCTCCAAGACTAGTGGGACAAACCTTTCTGTCAGTCGGAATAGCCTACCTTGGGCCTTGACCAGGTCTTTTGGAGCTCTGGTGGAGAGTAAATTGCGCTTGCGGATGAAATAGTGAGGTAGTTTTCGCTGCTGGATGGAATCGTACAGTGCCTTGAATATCGCCATAATGTTCTCGCCCAGAGAGTGCTCGTTCCAGTTGGTGTAGTTAGACTCAATCTGCCAAAAGAAGATGGTCTCAAGGTGGTATTGAGATAGGACGCCGAGGGGAGCTACGACGTGATGGAAGATGAGACGACACCAGAGCAGAGCGCGTAGGTGCGGTTCACTCAAAGATGAGAGAAGAGTTTCGTGCGCGGCTCCAAAACTTAGTTGCCATTGCAACTTGGCGTTTGCCGATGTGTGGCCTCGGAATTTGCCACCTTCTGTTATCAGATGACAGCCTTGTTTGATGATAGTCTCTATTTGAGTAGGTTGCGGCCATCTGTATTCGATATTGGTGCGATTGTCCAGAACGGGTGTACGTTTGCGGGTTTTCCATTCTCGAGCAATGTCAGGCCATTGGGCAACGGGAATAACGGGCACGAACTCAACAGTTGTCCGGTATTGGCAGTTGGATGCTGGTTTGATCAATGGGCAGCAAATTGCCGCCTTGTAGGCACTGGCATCTTGTAAATTGCGGTCCAGCTTTTGACTCCAATCGTAAAATGACTCGGTGAACTGTCCGAAAACAGCCGCCGAAGACAGGTATGTTTTCCATTCGAATTGAGAGCCTAGTCCCAATGGATTGTCTATTGCGTCGACGATTTTTACCTTTAGTGATTGGAAACATTCGGGCGATAGGGCTGAATTGCGATGTTTTGACGGAACGGGCATTCTTTCCAGAGGGCGGGGAAGGTCGTTTATGGACGTGTAGTCGTAGTCCTCATCGCTCGAATATTCGATCGACTTAATTACACGCCTCTTATGTTTAATCTTAACGGGAAGTGTAGGAACAATTGGTTCCGGTTTGGGTGTTTTTTTGCGAGAGAAATCATCCGATAGAGGTACAGATGAGACGTGAGCTCGATTATCTCTACTTTTCATTCGGTTCTCGATAGCTCTCATCAATTCTGTTCCCGAGGACGGAAACTCATCCCCACCATCGTCGTCGTCGTCGTCACTCGATGATGAGCTGCTAAGCTCTGGTGTTTTCATGGGTGGTCGCTTGGAAATTTCCGGAGTAGCTGAAGTTTGTTTAGGCGTGATGCCAACTTCAGACACTGACGGTGTGCTGTCGCATAAGACGCTCGACTTTGGACTGTCGTAATCGCTTGATTTGCCATAATATCCTTCGCTATCGTTGTCTACTCTATCGTAGGTAGTAGAGTGAGTCCCGTCTGATTTGCGGTGATTATTCGGGATGTCGACGCAACGCAACATGACCCAACCTGAATTAAATTAGACTTTTAGTTTGGCGCGTTTGTAATTTTTGAAATTGATGCGGCGTTTTTACCAGGGAATTTTTCGACGTCTTCCATGCAGAATCGGTAAATGGGATCGTCGGCTGATGTGTATTCATTGCAAACCAGCGAAGAGTATTGTTCTTTTGGGTAGACTTCCAAATTCCGGTGAATGATGTTGTATCGCAAGTTGGTCACCACTTCGGGCAAACTAGCTCCTTTGGGTTGGTAACGATAGTCTAGGCCCACAACTTCGGTTAAGGCACCTTCGTAATGACAACTCCGACGAATATCACCTAGGGAACTGTTGACAGCCAATTCTTGTTCCGTCTTTCTGGATCGGATGGCTTCTTTATCTCTACAATGATAAAAAATAACCAAACATTCGTTAGTTTAAGATCTCTTTGCAATGATTCTTTAGTTTTGCTTTACGAATGTATGAAACCCAATTAATATTTCAAATGTACTTTGCGAGCTCTCGAACAAAAGATTTATCAAGGAATGTCGACAATATCTCGTGATAAATTTGACACCTTTTGTGCGTCATATGTTCCACGAGATAAGGCAGCTTTCCCTTGGTCTCTGTCTGTTATTCAAGAATGTGACAATCTCTTGAAACATTTTAGACTAAACTATTGCAGATTTATGAAAACACGAAAGTTAATGCTTGACTATTCAAATTAGTTTTTGTACCGACTTATTTACACCGCCTTGCAATTCTAAATGTCATATCTGTCCTCTTTAAATGGATGTTATCTGTCACCTGGCGCCAGTCGCAATTAAAACAATTTCAAAATGTTTTTTCCCCGTCTGGACGCTTAGCCGCACGTGGACAGACGAGTACAATGTCGGTATTTGTTAGCTTTGTAGGAAACTTTGTTATTACCTGTCAAAATTGTCAAAAAACTGGATAGCCAGGATGACGTTGTTGAGTAGGAAAACCTCCGGCCTTTTTTTCAAATTCTCGCGCATTTTGTTTAAACTATCCATCTGATTTTCACGCAAGATCTCTTGGTACTCGTTAATCTTCTGCTGCGGATTTCTGAAGTCGTCGTGGCGAGGCCTGCGAGTGACGGATGATCCGGGAACCGCCTGTACATCTTCCGTCTCGAAGTCAAGAACCGGTTCCGATTGGCCGTGACAACAATTATTTCCCATTCTACACCAAACGCCAAACGAACTTGTTGGTGAATTAACTTTGACACTTTGTGTTTTGTTTTTGAGACCAAATATCCGTCGGTTATCAAATTGAGCTGCGCGCTCCCCGTTTGCAGCGGTCAACTCAATACTGTTGACCAATGGAGATCAAGTCGGCCTTTTCTTTCTTGCGGTATCTCATTTTTGTTTATCAGCGTAGAAATGGTGGCATTTTCCCCATCCGAATCACAAATTTTGAAAGGAGGGAGGAAGGGAGAAAGGAAAGATAGAACAGGGACACGCCTTATCAACGGAACACCACGGACACCACGCACCGTTCAGGAGCGTGAACACGACTGGTGGGGGTGAACGAATAAATAGGTCTTAGATCGCCCTTTGCCACTTGGTAAATTCTGTAACTGTTAAGTGACGTCACGCATAATTCAGATAGACGCAACTGGATATGCTGGAATGTTTTAAATGTCACGTCCGGTTCGTGATACAAGTCGTGATCTGTAATGTTGAAATTGACATCTATCGAATGGTGTGTGTGATTGATTCCTGAACAATGCATTTCATTTTGTTTTTATGATCAGGTGGAATCGATTGAATGGGCTTATGATGACATTGGTGAGATTACCAGCAAAGGTCAACTCAACAACATGGCGGACTTTTTAGCTCACAAACAATTGGATCTCGTCATCAATTTACCGATGAGACATGGAGGAGCCAGACGAGTCTCTTCGTTCTCCACTCATGGTAACGTATTTTTCAATTGGTTCTATGACTTAATGTTACGGTTTTTTTTATTTCCTTCTCGGTTTGGTTCTAAAAGATACCTTAAAACGTTACTCTTTTAGTTATCTTATGTAATTTACCTTATCATTACATTGCACTTACACAAACCACTTAGATTTACATCCGACTACTGAATAGTGAAGTGTCAAATTTAGTTTAAAACTAGATAGGCCAGTGTATGTTGTTTACCGCGTTTACATTACAAATTTGTTTTATTGACATTTTCAATAATTTTGTGTTATGCAGGTTACCGGACCCGACGTATGGCTGTTGATTACGCAGTGCCTTTAATAACGGACATCAAATGCGCCAAACTTCTCGTTGAGGTAAAGAAAAAGTAAAATGTAAAATCATTAGTATTTGTGATGGGAAATTTGACGTGACGCAAGTCAGAAATGGTGAAACAATAACAACTCTGACGTGTGAAATATCATCACTATTAATCAGTAGCATTTGGAATGGAGATAATACCATAAGTGAGTCTCTAGCTTATTTCGTGTTTTCAAACTATGAAATTTGAAAAAAAGAGGTTGAAATAACGAAATAACTTAATACATTTAAGCTCGTATGTGTGTAATCAGGTGCGTGATAAGAGCGACGTCAGAAGCTTTCTGCCCACTGTTTGTTTTTTATTGTTTTGGCTCGCCATCGAAATATTCAACTGTTGACCTTTAAAGACGGAGTCAGTTATTTCTAGTTACCTGCGCTCCGTTCCAAAAAGAGCGGATGAAAATAGATTGAAAAAAAATGTGTCGGAAGCCTTTCGGTCGTGTCCAACTGGCAACAGGCCCGCAAGCCTATAGTTGTGTTTGGCGCCTAGTGGATAGCAACACAAGTGACTTTGTCACTGGCCCAATTCGCTCGAGAAAAACTCGCATTGCTTCGCTGTTTTCTGATTAGAATTACTTGCTGTCTGCTGTGTTTGCGCTGTTTCTAATGGCGATTAAACATCACGTGCCCTCGTCGCTAAGGTGAATCGTTTCGCTGTAACATTATGTTACTTCACGTCGTATCGGCAGCCGCACCGGTGGCTGCTACGGCCGGCCATTGGGTCTGGGAAAAAAGTAATTCAGCTGTGAGCCGAGTGAGTTTTTTTATTTTCTACCTTTTCAATTTTATCGTAAAAAAAGATTTAGAAATAAAAAAGACCATTGCGTGGTGCGTCACTTTATCTGTGAAAAGTTGTATGATTTACTAAGTACATAAAGTAGGTCGCGCAATCTTTTAATCATTTATAATCCCTTCTGTCTGACTGACTGAAATTGTTTTTGATTACTTTGATTACGATCCACCGGGAGTTACCATCAAGTAGCCAAGACAAATTTTGATCGTGTTATTTTTGAACCGCCTGAAAAATTTTAATTGGTTTTCTACTAAATTTCTTTTGACAGGCTTTGAGATTGGTGGGTAAAGCGCCAAAGATGAAACCGCACGTGGATTGTATGACGTCACGCCGATTAGTTCGGATCCCGGGTTTGATCGACGTTCACGTCCATCTACGGGAACCTGGCGGCACACATAAAGAGGATTTTTCGTCTGGAACTGCTGCCGCTCTTTCTGGAGGTGTCACCATGGTCCTGGCCATGCCGAACACTCAGCCAACAATCACTGATAAGGCGGCTCTTCACCTTATCAAGGATGTGAGTTTTTGCGCACCATCCCGCTATGTCCTTTTCTTACACCAATTTACTAACGATTCTTGACTCACACTTTTATTTTCCGTGTTTGCACAGCTGGCTAAGAAAGGCGCCCGTTGTGATTACGGGATTTTCATGGGCGCCTCGGCGACTAATTTTGAAGAAATAATCGAGCTTTCCTCCCACGTTGTCGGGCTCAAAATGTACCTCAACGAAACCTTTACCACCCTTAAATTGGACGGGATTCAACAATGGCTTAAAGTAAATTGTCGTTCGTCGTATGACAATCTCATTTTATGGAGGAAACGACTGGTTTTATGTATCTCGTTTTACAGCATTTCGAAAATTGGCCGAAAGGAGTGCCTATTTGTGTCCATGCCGAGGGACGGACCACTGCCGCTGTTATTTTATTGGCTTCACTCAATAACCGCTCTGTCCATGTTTGTCATGTGGCCACCCGAGATGAGATCGAAATCATCAAAGCTGCAAAGAAAAAGGTTAAGAGTTGGACAGATTTCATAACTTAAACCTGAAGGGACAATGTTTCTTGTGTAAAGTCATAGTTTTGACGACATACTTATTATTAGTCTTGCTTATTCTTATAATCTAGGGTTTGCCTGTCACTTGTGAAGTTTGCCCCCACCACTTGTTTCTGAACTCAAATGATTTGCCCGCTTTCGGCACCAAGGGTGAAGTTCGTCCACGTTTGGCTAGTCCCGAAGACCAACAAGCCCTTTGGGATAATTTGAGCATTATCGACTGTTTCGCAACGGATCACGGTATACAACAAAAGTTTGAAAATTTGTCCCGTCCCAATAAAAAAAAATTCTATTGGCCATCGAGATAAAATCATTTGTTTTTCATTCTCTTTTGACACATTGACCTGTCAAATGTGTCAAATGTTAAAAAAAGATAACGATATGTCATTGATGAAAAGACGTCAAATGTTTCGATTTTTAGATGTCACAAATTGATACCAAATTTACAGGGGCGTTTATAAGTTATAAAATTTAATTGCTTTAATATTTTTAACTCCCCACCTACAGCTCCACATACTTTGGAAGAAAAAATGAGCGATAATAGCCCACCTGGTTATCCGGGTTTGGAAACTATGCTTCCCTTGTTACTCACCGCCGTTAACAAAGGACAATTGAGTCTCCAGGTATTTATAAATTCGTCGTTATCAGTTGTTATGTCATTTCTTTATTAATTTGTACTTTTGAGTGTAGGACGTCGTCAATAAGTGTCACCATAACCCAAAACGCATTTTCAAGTTGCCAGATCAATCCAATACTTATGTTGAAATTGATCTTGAAGAAGATTGGGTTCTTCCGGATGCTAATGTCTTTTCAAAAGCCAAGTGGTCCCCTTTTGCTGGACGGAAAGTCAAAGGGGCCGTTAAACGTGTCGTTCTTCGAGGCGAAGTTGTCTACATTGATGGATCTGTAAGCAAATCTTCATTAAAACTTTATCGTTCAAAAATATGAACATTCGAAATAAAATTTTATCGAATCGATAGATCATTGCCCAACCTGGATTTGGACAAGATGTTCGTGAACCTGATCAATCCAACTTCTCGATCCCTCATATGGAATTTTCTGATTTGGGCGATCCTAGAGTGACGCGCTCAGCAGCTTACAATGTTTCTGGCAGTCAGACATCTGGAAATGGTGAAGACGATGTCCATTTTCATCGACACACGAGTGAAACGCGTGAACTGTACGGCCAAATGTTCAGCGAACTGGGAATTCCCAAGATTCGTTCGTTGTCTGTCGGCCCGACTTTGCCGACTCTTCGAATCTCGCATCCGCAACAGACCGATTCTTCTTCAACCGGACGACCCGTTAGTCCAGTTTCACGAAGTTTTGACAGCTCCATCCTTTCACCACCACAACAATCCAAGGGCATTTCGGCTCGTCCGGTTTCACCTGCTGCGTCACAAATGGCAACCTCCAGCTTCTCTGGTTCCGCTGCACTTCCTCATCACGGCTTACAAGGCCAGTGCATCTTAACAGTGGACATGTTTTCCAAAGAGCAACTTAACGCGATTTTCAATCTGGCCCAGACATTCCGGCTTTGCGTCCAGAAGGAGCGCTCGCTCGACCACATCCTCAAGGTTATATCCTACTAAAAAACACAACATTATAGAGTGTGTTTTTACATATTCATGGTCTTGTAGGGAAAGATTATGGCCTCGGTTTTCTACGAGGTCAGCACTAGGACCAGCTGTAGCTTTTCTGCCGCCATGCAGCGATTGGGCGGCCGAGTAATTTATATGGACGAAAGCAGTTCCTCAGCCAAGAAAGGAGAAACTCTAGAAGGTTAGAAATTGCCTTGATGAATTCAAAATGTGTACTAATTTATATTCGATTTCAATTATTAGATTCCATTACAGTGATGGCTAGTTACAGCGATGTAGTGGTTTTGCGTCACCCGGAGCCGGGTGCAGTAGGGGTAAGTTAATTATTATTTGATGAATATTATCGAATAATTAATTACATTAAAGAACTAAATGAAACGTGCGAGTATTTCTTTTTATAGCGAGCAGCGGCCCGTTCCAGCCGTCCGTTGATTAATGCTGGGGATGGAACCGGAGAACATCCAACTCAGGTAGTTACATAGTTTCTTCATCGTAAACAGTCAACAGAACTAAAACTGAGTTTAAAAACAGGCTCTGTTGGATGTGTTCACTATCCGTGAAGAGATTGGTACTGTCAATGGCCTGACAATCACGATGGTAGGAGATTTGAAACATGGAAGAACTGTTCACTCCTTGGCTCGGTAAATAAATTAATACTCGCTACATTTCTTTTAATTTCTCATTTTTTACTAATGTATTTTTTTAAAGCTTGTTGACGCTGTATAATGTTCATTTACGCTACGTCAGTCCTGCCAACTTGGGTATGCCAAATGAAGTGATGGATTATATCGGATCAAAGGGAATTCCCCAGACCAATTTTAGTTCGCTCGAGGATGCTCTGCCGGAAACCGACGTGTTGTATATGACTCGTATCCAGCGTGAACGCTTTGCCACACAACAGGAATATGATATGGTTCGATATCATTAAAAAAATTTTTGTTTGTACGTTTTATTTATTTTAATTTCCTATCAATTTTCAGGCTTGCGGTCATTTTGTTGTCACGCCACATTTGATGCGATTGGCAAAACGCCGTATGGTTGTCATGCATCCGCTACCTAGAGTTTTTGAAATTTCTCCCGACTTTGATAGCGATCCTCGTGCCGCATACTTTCGCCAAGCCGAAGCCGGAATGTACGTGCGCATGGCCATTCTTGCTATGGTTCTCGGGAAATGCTGAAACGGTTCAAAAGTCGATTAACAGTTTGGTCGGATGTTATTTGTTTTGAACCAAATTGGAATAAATACAACATAAAATTTCCATTATTCTTTCCAACATTTTATAGAATCACGTGTGCACTCGTTAGTCGTTTGCTCATTGTTATTTTCTTTAATTTTGTTGTATTCTAGTAGCTGATCTGATTGGGAAAAAAAAAAGAAAACACGTTTTGCTTTCAATCACAGATCGCTACTACTAGATGGTGGGGGCGTAGTTAGCACGGAAACTTAACAAGAATAAATACAAAATAATTGTTTTTTCAATAATTGCGTTTATCAAAATTGTGCTGTCATTCTTAAACGAATTTTTCTTTTCTTTACAGCAATACTTTCTTAGTCTGATCTAGAGATCTGTTGTTTTAGACTTTTGAGTTTTCTCAGCTGGTTTTGGAGTGTTACAGGTTTGTCTCAATTGGCAACGCTGCATTATTTACAATGGAAACCATGGAATTTTCGAAAAATATCTTTGGAAACGTTCTATCCCAGCACAATTTTGCTTGAGTGTAAACCAAATCGAAGTCAAATTTGTTCTTTAAAAGTCTTAAGATTTATAAACTGTTTCGTAGAAACACACGTATCTGAATCATTTTGTCAATTGAATGAACGAAAGTGACACTTTTTCTCACGTGTTGAATTGAAAAACCGTGATAAAATATGACTCTAGACAATGAAACAAATTCCTTGCATCCATTCGTATTGAAATGTAATGTCTCGGCGTGTTACCAAGAAGTTTCCAATAAGACAGATCAGCCATGGATTACTGTTTGTGGCCATATCTTTTGTGCCTCCTGTGGTTTGGCTGAACTTGGAAAACTTCCAGCCATCTGTCCCATCTGCTCGCACCAATTAACAAGTCCATTTGATATCATTCAGTCTGAGTTGAATCCTCCTAGTCACTTTGTTGAGGTAATTTGTATTATACACTAATAATTTATCATACTATTAACATATGTCACAATCAAGTGCTTAATTAGCTAATGTAAATGTTTTTTTGGCCTTGCGAATAATATTTCGCAGATGGTGCTCATGGGCCTAAATCCTGATGATTGTCTTGAGGCAGCAAGAAGGGGAATTTCATTTTGGCAAAGTCAATCCATCTTGCAGCTCAGCACAGCGGAAAATAGCGTTCAAGCCACTCGTTCGCAGGTGGTGGAATTGCAGAGTCACTACGAGGACAAAGTTGCAGGGATGAATCGCGAAATTTTCTCCCTGAGAGAAGAGTGCCACCGTGAGTCGAAACACGTTTTTTTTTTTAAATATATTCTTGTATTCCAAATGTAAACAGAGTGAGTGTCCAAATTTGGTTCCCTGGTGCCCATCCCATCTACTGGTTTTACTTATTTGGATAGAATTTTTTAAAAAGGAATCACATTAGTTCGATTTCCCCCATGTTGTTTATTCACCAGGTGTTACGTTTCAACCACAGCAACTTCACGTTACATTTTCACGGAGACTACATTTTGCATTCTGATGACGGTTGATGACGTTCTAATTTAAATATTTAATCATTTCCTGGAAATAAGAGCTGTTCCAATGTTACTTGCCAAATTTATGGATAGCTTTTGCATTAGATTCACAATTGTTTAGATTCACCCCCATCAATAATCTTTTTCTAAAAATTTTAATTGATGAGATAAGATTCGCCGATTGTTCCCTAGAATATATTTAACTCTTTAATACTTTTGTATTTTTAGGTCTCAAAGAGGAAAATTCTAAACTCCAGAATCACAAATCGGAAGTTTCAGCAAACCAAAGTGCCCAAAGCTATTCAAATGTTGACACAAAGCAACAGGTAAATAGAAATGTAGAAAGTCTAAAAACAACTTGATTGTTCAAGGAAGAATTTTCTGGAAGGTTGAAGATAAATCCACTACTACTATCAACACGAACGCTTCCGGAACTATTAGGAAGCAATATCCACGGCCGTCAATCCCACCTCACCACGTTCGATCTTCACGAAACGATAATCTACCTCAAAGACAATTTTTGGGCAAGTTCTAAAGCCTTGTAACTATGCAATTTCACTTTTTGGCAATCGCTAAGGAATAATATTTTTAGTTTCACCCACGAAGTTTAATTTGCACTTATGACTTAGCAATTTTATTTCGATTAAGGTGTTGCATTTTTATGTCTGTTATATTTGCGGCTGTGGGCCATGGCCGAACAGCGTTGATTTAAAAACAGCTTCCCAGAACGAAGACAGGCTGATGCCAAAATCAAATGCCCTTCATATAACCTTCTTCAATCCGGTATGAAGCGGTTTGTTTGGTTAATTTTTCCTCCCTCCGCTTTCTTGCCTTATAAGTTAATAAGAGAATTAAATCGAGTTCGATACACCTCCGATCCCACCCGAGATATGGATCGTGTTACGTGATGCTTTTTACACGCGCTTTAAGCGTATCTAATCGTCACGTGGACACCATCGAATCAAAGTTCGAAGCATGACTTGGATTTGATAAGAGATTGGGGTTGGAACACATACCAACTTCAAGACTATCTTTTTATTTAAATACTGTCACCCAAAACAAGTCAACAGTATTGTGAAATTTTATGGAATACTTTTCATTACAATTGCGTTTGTTGGGAAAAACAACAACAGGGCGGATGCTAAACTATGACCATAAATGGAATAACCACAACAAATCAGAAAGTCACCTCCAGAACTACGACGTACTTGTATTTGTATTGACGTTGGGGATATCCTGTTTATTGTGGTGAAGCGATGCGCAAATCTGACTAATGGCGAAGACTACTCCATCCTTGCATACGTGCTTTAGGGGGGAATTTTCAAAAAAAATAATGTCGATTGCAACTGAAAAATAACAACAAAAAAAAGGTAACCGGATTCCGTCCTTTCGGCCATACATATGGAGTCGCGTGAAAATCTAACAAGGAAGTGGATTTGCTTCTCTCTCGTGACGCACATAGTAACTGGTTCGGTTTCATAGAAATGCCGGTTTGAATTACAACCTGTTATTTTGTTCATTTTGCCAAGTATTCCATCAAGCATAAAACGAACACGTAAGTAATTTTGAAATGTTTATTGAAAAGATTGAAGTAGTAAATCCCCGCTACAAATCCCTGGTAACCAATTGCATAGTAATTGATGATCCAAAAATTCATTACGATAAACAAAGCCTTATAATAGAATGTTGGCATAGTCAACACCTGAAGATGATTCTTCTCCGGCATTATTTTGCTGGGGATACATGGGATGCACAGTATAAAGATATCTGCATAAATGTGACGCTTAAAAAATAGTTCTACGTTTATAATAAATGGTTCCTGGCCACGACCAGAAAGAAAAGTCTGTATATAATATGAACCGCGAATCCTAAAAAGATCCCATATTTTTCTTTCCGATTTTAAAATAACTAAAAATAGTGATGACAATTTGGCCAGTTGAACTCCCGCAGTTCACAAATACCCAAGACTGACCACCCTCTCCTCAACAGACAACGGCGGACGGAAATTGTTCAAAATCTTGTGCTCACGACTTGGTTGGCTGCAACCTCCCTTCTTCATAGACATCATCTCTCGGAAAGACTCCAACTGCAAATAAATTACGTAAGTTTGGACTGAATATTGGAAATAGTTCAATTTAACATACCTGTTCATGAGAAACTTCAATAGGTTCCACGAACACAATCCAGATAACACACTCATTGCAGGGAGGGGTAGTCAACGAACCCAGATAAGTGTAGTATGCACCCTTTTCTGTAAATGCAAATAAAACACTTAGAAATTAGATTTTAGTGAATGATTAAATCAAAATTACGTGGGAGTAGCTTGTTCGGATCCAAAGTGTGTCTAAATGGGGTGCACTCATCTTTGTGCTTGATATCATTTGTCAGCTCACAAAGCTTGTTCAGTTCAGGATTTTCCTTGCCTACCTATTAGTACAAGTATAAATTAGTTTCAAACAGCTTACAAACTGTCAAATTGTATAAAACTTACTTTAAGAAAAACGCCCAATACTGCCAACCCGTCTCCGTACTTGAGTGCTTCGTTGAAGCTTCCGTACTTGGTGTTCCAGTTGACGAAATGTATTTCAGCTCCATACGATTGCCCATTGACAACATGCTCGGATCCGATATGGTCGTTCTCTCCCCAGTGACAATGATATTGAGCAAGCCTGTAGTCGTGGGACAATGGACCTCCAGACAAAGTGGCTCCTTCAGTAGGAACGTGTGCTTTCCAACAATATCCGGTATTCAGCAATTCAATCGTTTCCTTTGGATAATTCCAAGTGAGACGTTTGATGTTCAAACGCGGATCAAGCTTAACTTCATCAGGTCGAATGTTAATCTGAATTCAAACAATCTATCAATTATAAAGTTTCTTTCAAAACGTGAATGAGTATTATTTACCGGTGACTGACGATGTCCGGGAGCGTGCAGGAAATGCTTAGCAGTATACGAGTGTGGACCTATGAGAAATAAACAAAAAATGAGTCACTCAAGTGTCAACTCAAAATAAAAAAGAAATATTGTCACACGTAATCAACCACCCATTTCCTTTTGCAAATTTTAGTTTGTTGATAAGAAATAATAGGGCGTGGGCTCAAAGTTGACGTTTCTAGAAGATTCCGGCACTCAAGGGCAAAAGAGGGTCGACAAACTCGAAAATTTTTAGGGGAAAAGGAGAAAGTCGATATTGCTCAAAGGCATCACATGTCATTTATGGGTTTTTACGCTTTTTAGGAGAAAGTTTAGTGTGTACAAGCGAGTCCATTCAACTCGAAACCACGTGCACTGCAATACTATTGCACCATTGGTCACACATCGTTGGCACTCACAGTCTTTAGAGCACAACGGTAAACAGACTAACACACAAAAAGAAAAATGTACTGAAATCACTTACCACATCCACAAAACTTTTGGACCGACTGAGATAAGAGTTCGATAGACTCAGGGACGCAAATGCACCTGTAAAGGTGACACAACATGATGAAGAATATCACTACATTTTTCTGGAGTGCTAATAGACTTACCAATCACCAACCGTCCAGACCATTTAATAAACTTTGATCAAATTAATCACAATAAAAAAGGCGAGAATATTTCTTCGTGTGTTTCGCTTTCGAGCGCTGCTTTGTAACTGAAGGCGGGACTGTTTGCCTAGCGGCTTTATAGTCTACTGTCGGTTGGGAAAAGCCGGGAGGGGGGGGGAAACACGAGGGGGAGGGAGAGAAAAAAAATGCTCGATCGTGATTGGCCATCAACAAAAAGCACATGGCGGCGGTGGAAAAATATGTGTTTACCAAGCAGCAGCATGGCAACAGTACACTGTTTCGCAATACCTTGTGACTTGTGCCTTGTGTCAAGTGTTCGAAGGGCGGTAATTCCAGAGATGGAAACGACTAGGAGCTTGAAAGAGAGAGGTAAGATGTCGGATGGTACCAGGTACCGAAGGATAAAGGTCTTGGATTTTATAGTTAAAGAAAAAACCCAAAAAATGATCCCTCCAGGCTAACGTTATTCCCCAAACTCTGTCATGATTACTTTGGCAAATGACCAAGTCTTAAGGGCATAGTTTTTACACACAGTGTCGTTGATGTAAGAATCGTGAATTCTATTTTTTCACTGATTTCCTTTTTTCTATATTTGTTGTTTTCGATGGTTTTTGTTAACCTTCTCGTCTCTGCAGGTGACAACCAGCAGACGACTGCCATTTACAGGTGACGACCCAACGAGTGTTTGTTTTGGCACAGAAAAAAGGTAAGGTAACGGTTTTTATTTGCAGTTTTTAAAAGCCGAATTCTGTTCAGTCCATTATATAACGTACGAAAAGAAACTATTTTTATGCATCTGGCAGACGGACATTTTATTTAAAATGAGTTCAAGGATGTGTATTTCGACGAATCTCGTGACTGGTGGAGTTTGTACTCGACCACTTCTTTTATCGGGAGTCTGTGTGTTATCACTGAATGCCTTTATCGAAGACCCATTGACACTTGGAAAAAATATAGCAAATGGTTTGCACCTTTCGAGTCTGGTGTTTCCGCACAGCTGGAGTCGGGTTGGTCATTGTGCCACAAGTGTCTATTTATGACGACACAGGCAGATACAGCTCAGGTTAATGGCTTTGAAAGTTACACAAATAGTGTTCGATATGAACCGAGGCTACGATACAATTTTTTTGAAACAACAAGTTGTATGGTGCAACTTCGTGCTCGTTACCAATTTAAACTTGACGTGTAATCAATCATTAAAAGTTTTCCCCTAAAGGCTTCAAATTGTTCCGCGAACTAGTAAAATAGTTTGGTTTCAAGGCCATTATTTAAATCTCGTGGGAGTTACTTAATTTACTTAAATTTATTAATTAACCCCTTCCTGATATTTTTAGCGTTGCCTTCCTCCCACCAGATTAAAAGGATGACATTCTGTCTAGTCATGTTTGTTTCATCTTGCCTCAGGCCGTAATTGATTTAATTAGACTTTAAATGCATAGGAAGTAAAAAATGTGACGCAATGCCAAATCAAAAACGCCATTCCTCACTCATCAATTGTCACAAGTTATTTTTCTGTTGTTTAAAATAAAAAGGAAGATATATTTCTGGCGAATAACTACATGCAGTGATTCGCTACATCCGGTACTTTTAACCAGAAACAAGAGGTTGCATCATCCGGTCACGCGGATATTATATTGAACGTGGACATGTTTATGCATCGAACGAAATTGGTTAAGTTGGCATTTTTGAAACCGTGAACGGATGCCTGAGCTGATCTCATCAAGAAGGAAAAAAACAATCGGCGTAGAAACCGGAGATTCATCATCATCACCTAATCTTTGAACACCGTGAAAAACAACGCGATGAGTCGTGCAGTAGCAACATGTTAAGGCCTTTCCCATCCCTTTAAAAAATATAAAAATGGGACACGAGTGGTGGTACAAAAGCCTAGATCCCCCCTCCCTCCTTGCCCTCGCTCGTACACGCACAAGTCTCGGAAAGTTCTAGAACTCCGGACCCAGCGGGCGCGGTAAAATGGCTGGCGGCGAATAAAGCGCATACCAACGTGCTCTCAGGCCACGGCAGAGTGAACGCGGCTAAACCCAATGAAACCCCCCGTTCACAAAAAGAAGTGAAATAAAAACAAGTTTTCCAGTAAGCAACGTCGCAATAATAAATAGCTTCGGGGTTTCTCATATTCTGAGTCATGTACTTTTGAAATAGATTGACTCTTATTCTTAATTTCTCACCGATACGCTCTATATTATTCAACCTTATACCACAAAGTATTTTGATACAGCGTCTTATTTTTGTTGCATCATCTTATTTCAATCTTTTGACTAACCGCACAAAATTATCTTTAGTCACAAAAATTTAAGATACGAACAAAAGTAACAGATTGGTTAATCGCAATCTTCTTGAAGCTGAAACGATATCAACAATTGTTTTATTATATAATGTCACACGATTTTAGATTGAGTTTTCTGGCATAGTTGCGTAACGTTTAACTGTAGTGCAAATTTGACCTAGAGTAGAGTTCTAAAATAAATTGCACTCTTTTTTATTATGTCTTATCGAAAGTATAAACTTCCAGGTATATATGTACATATATGTCAAAGAAAAGAAACTGTTTGGAATCTGTTTTTTCCCTTTTCTGCCATGTTGGGACAATGGCGCCAAATACGGCGTACCAGTGCACCTAGATCGCGAAGGGAATCGTGAGCGTGAATTGGCGCGACAGGGCCCTCGGGCTGTTATGAAACTTGCAACCCAACTATGCATATTGCGGTTACGTGTATCATGTGCCAAACGTAATAAAAAGTGCGGATTTCTCTGAGATTCAGAGTTCCCTGACTTCATGAGTTGCCGCTAACTGCGCAGTATGATTGAATATTAACGGGTGTATTAGACAGCAACCCTGTAGTTGTATAACAATTTTTTCTAATACGATTAGTTAGAAGAAGTTAATGTGAAAACGGACTTTTATTTTACGTTTTTCTCTTTTGATTTAACCGGTGATTGGCATCGTCCTTATCAGATTGTTTGTTGCTGTTTCCTTTTTGTGTGTGTTGTTTCCATGCAACAGTCTACATATTTTAAATTTCTGTCTCATATCTACCAGTAGCGTATACAATATACAATAGCGGGTATTATCTGTTGAAACCTGAAATTAAAAAAAAAAAAAGACAACGCCCTTCGGTTCACGTTCAAACCTTGCCAAATGTCTCCCGACCTTCAATTTTTCCGTTGTGTTCCACAGAGGAAAACAAAAAAGAGCTGGCTGGACTTTAGACCAATAATGGGAGTTGTTTACCAAGTTGAAAAAGCGTACATGTCATTATCAACACATTTCGAAAGCAAATTTAAACTGAATCGACGAATGTAGTGCCATCTATACGCCAAATAAGGTCTGTTGTTTTCATGTTGTTGTTGTTGTCGTTGCTTGAGCGGAACTTTTTGGTTTTCCTGTCTCTGGAAAAAATTGGACATCCGAGGTCACGATTATTTTGAAAGGCAATATCAAATTGGTCTTTGTTGACTCTGTGTCAACACTCAGCGTAACCCGGAAAATGATAAAAATTGGTGAATTGAATATCAACGCAGAAATTTGGCCTCAGCCTCGCTATTGGTGTATACCTCAATCGGTTTCGGTAGTATTTTAAAGTCTGCGTAGTATTTTAAATGATTAATTTCCATGCCAATCTCAAAGTAGTATTGATGTGGCCATAAGTGAAAGAGAATGTCCAAGGCTGTAACCATAGGCCAGCAAATAATAACAAAGATTACGGAGGAGGTTGCAATCCGGTTTATTACTTTATTGATTGATAGAGAAGAGAAATGACCTTCAATGGGATCTATAGGTTGGTCTTTCTACTCCTTTAGCTCCTTTTACAACTGTTTTTGTCAGCTATCGCATATAGTTCCAAGTTTATGCCAGCCATGGGCTCACAGACGGGAACACGTATCACGCGGAAGTGGAATTCGGAACTGCATTTTTATTTTTTAGGTCAAGGTCTGCTCAAAGATCAAGATAAAACGAAGTGTATACTACTTAATTACACCTGCATGTTTTAATTCAAAGGCTCCAATCACGTATAGTTATAATTAATTTGGTTTACTTGGAAGTTGGAACTCTTACTTTTCCATTTGATTGTAACATTGATATTTGTGTAATGAAGAATCTGAAGGTTTTTTTTAATTGATTGCGAAGGTAAAATTATACCCAATTCTTAAATAAGACGTTTTAATCTTTCAACAATGTTATTCAGGGATTCCTACACAAAAGATGTAAATGCGGAAGAACAAGGCATTTTTACGGGAAATCTTTTAGGAACTTGAACTGGAAAGAAAAGATATAGCTATAGGGTCTTTGTCGGTGTTCACTATTCAGTTCTTGCAGTCTCAATAAATAACCTTGTGAATAACAAACTAATTTTTCGTAATGATAGCCTAAAACAGTACTTTTCAGTCGTTGGGGATACTTTCCTTGTCAATCGAAGAATCGTGTTCTTCTGTTACTTACCCGCACTTATTTTATCTCTTTGGAAGGTCGTATAAGCCAAGAGAAAATGAATTTTTCTAGACCGGTCTAGACAGTGGTATCAATCACGTATTTGAAATGTTTTTATCCTTGCCCTATAAGCTGGACAACATGTAATGCGTGTACAGCAGAAAACAATACAATAATTTAATCAATTTTTAGAACAATAATTGATTGAATTCTAATCTGCAGGCAGTCCAATGGCATTTCATTACTATTTACTAGCAATAACAGGACTGGCTGGCAGCCTTAGCATTACATTTCTTGGCATTGAAACTGAAATATAATTATTTAAATAAAAAAAATTGGCAAATGGATGACGTGTGCTAATTTACATAATTCTCGTCTATTTATAATTTTTCGTTTTCCGTTATTTCGTTTTCTACGTTTGCATGCAACGCCGTAACAATATTTTCAATGTTGTGACATTGCTAGTTAAGTCTTGTCTGCTAGGCAGTAGTAAACAAATATCCTATTCTTTTTCCATCCTGCAGGAAAGTCGGAAATTTAAGTTGATTTATTAGTTCATTAGTCAACATGACTTCTCTTGAAAAACGAACTGTACAAATCTCTGAAAATGGTAAAACTGTTGGAGTTCCTGCACTGGTAAGTTTACATTAAATCCTAAAGAAAGATTTATTTTTACTCCCTTTTTTGAGACACTTGTAGAGTCCAAAGTGGGTTGAAAAGAGGAAATTTCTTCACTTTGTTTCTCCATCAACAATATCTAATGGGATTGACTTAAAAGACTGGTGTGAAATCACCCAGTTTTTAAAAAATGACCTTCATTGGCTATTGAAGCTTCCACATCACAAGTTGATCCAATTTATCTATTTTTATGCTTTGTCAGTTTAATTTAATAATCATCCTTGTGCAGGTTTTGGTCGCAGATCATATATGATAAACCTCTTAATGCCAGTTTAGTTTCATTTCTTCAAGAAGCCCCAAGGTTTTACTCAGAGGAAAAAGATGCATTGAAAGCTCTCCCTACCGCTTGGAAATTATTCAAGGAAACCCAGGACTTGGTGCTTCTTACCTTTGTACGCATGGCTACTCATAAGGAATCCAAAGTATTATATTTTACTATTCATCAGCTTTTTCCCTGTGTGTTCATTGATACATCAATTTTTAATAATAACACTTATCAAGGATTGTTACATCAGCCCTGAAATGTTTGGGAAGTTGATCTATGACAATTTCATCTTTGATGTTCCAAAAATGATGGACCTTTGTGTTCTGTTTGGACCAACTAATTCTGTCCTGCTGAGCAAAATGTTTAAGAACATTTTTGTTAATCAACCCAAGTACAAGTATGACCTAGAAGAAACTGCCAAAGGCTTGGTTCAGGTAATGCGAAGCATTTTGTTTTTCTTAACCGCAAACGTTACATCATTTATACTGTTTGTCATCATTTTCAGGTTTTTCAACTTATTTTAGGTCAACTTGGTCTAGAGAGCAGTCAAGCTGCTGGAAGCATTCATTGTGGGCCATTGTCGGTTGAGGAGCTTGGTGAACTCGTCGTCTATACCCTGGATATTGCGGCAACTCTATGGTATTTCATTGACATTTATCCGGAAGCAGCGCCATTACTCATCGATGCAACTATCCAAAATCAGTATGTATTTATAACACTTTTTAAGAAGTGAAAAATTAACCTTTTTAAAAATGTTGAATTATTTTTGTAGGTTATCCGATTTTTATGAGAAGAGCATTCCTTCTTTGTGTCGCCAAATTGAAACTTTATCACCAAATATGAAAGACAAAATGGTCCTTAACCTAAATTTGGCTCGTAAATTTCTCATCCAAATTTACAACGCGTTATTGCATTCCGGCTCTGTAAAGCTGCTTCTAGCACATAGGTCTCATTGTTCGTGCAAATTTTAATTGTTTCTCACGTTCACGTAATTTTCCATTGTAGTCATGATGACCCTTCATGGGATAGAGAACAACCTGTGGAACTGTGGTTGGATTGGCTAACCTGTTTAGTTTCAGAGCGGCAACGTCACTTTATCATAGATTATAACTTGATTTTTCAAGTACAAGATGACATTGATCTAATTACCCAACTGGGTATTCAAATGTAAGTCATTACCGTTTACTACACGTTTAATGATTAGTCAGTAAAACCAATTTATTTTACAGGGATAGCACGAGGGTGGAATACATTAAGCTAGGTCTGAAGGAATTTAGAGTGGAATTTGGTTTGTCTTTGACACCAGCAAGTCTAAGAGCATCTGATGGCGGCGTGGATCCCGCGAAGATTAGTGCGCTTATTCTTCAAGTAAAGGAACTTTTGCCTGACCTTCACGAAAGCTTTATTCGGGTGAGTCTTCGTATACATATACACCTTCCAACATTTATTTTAATGAAATCTTGTGCATCGATCTTAATATTGATTATTATGGATAGGTCTGTTTGAAGCATTACGATTACAACCCGGAAGCCGTTATCAACGCTGTATTAGAAGACAATTTACCGCCTCACTTAAGCGAAGGTCATAACATACCTGACCAGCAGCAGCCAATTCCAGAACCTTTTGTGGCTTTTGACGAACAAACTGATATATCCAAGAAAAATCGAACCAAGTATACTAAATGGTTAATGGTAAAACTTCTTTGTTTATTTAAATTTTATGACAAACGAAATTTTTCAGAACCGTTCATTTCAATGAAATGCGGGAGCTTTTGAACGACAAGCAGGACATGAAACATATTATCCTCGATCGTGTAGACGAACAACTTGCTGCCGAAGTATGTATTTTGTTGTTTTAGTTTCAACCGTTTCAATGATTCTACTTTATCAATTAGTATGAAGATGAATACGATGACACCTACGATGGACATGCTGTTGGTTCTGAAGAGCCAGATGCACACACCGGAGAAGATGAATTACGCAGATCATTTGTTGTACCTCGTATTTTACGACCGAAAATGGAGGAAGAATCGGAAGAAGAAGAAGAGAATTACAATCAGACTGAAGAAAAGCCTAGGGATCACTTTGTAACAAATCCAGAAGAAATGCGAGCTCTAGCCGAGCAAAGGCGATTGAGCAGACGTGGCAATTACAGACCCGGCCCTGCACCTTCGCAGCGAAACGTTGTTGGTAATAGAGCGTTAATTGTTTTCGGTGGCTAAAATATGTTTTAATTCGAATATGGTTATGATTTAGGTGGACCACGAGGTCAAGGGCAGGAGAAAGAAACTATCGTGGCTCGACGACACAAAACTGAAAATAAGACACGAGGAGCAAATCATAATAGAAGATATATGGCAGATAGGAAGAGACGTGAATTTTAGTGCCGATTTGGGGAGCTTCTTGTTTATCAAATATTAAGGAAAACACAGTCACTTGTTCAACAGGGAAACGCTCAGTAAAATGAGGGAATTTTGAGAAAGTGAATAAAATGAGGTTTCTTTCAAACTATTTACGGAATGATGCAGGATTTCTATTCGGTGTGCAAAGTTTGTTACTTCCTACAGCTTCAAGGACGGATACTTCCATCAGGGCACTAGACGATTCAACTATAACGAAAAACGTCAATTAATCTTTTCGTTGGATTGAATTGAATTTTTTAAAATTATCACCTCGTGCAGACATAGGCGAATGAATAATTTTAGCTGAGTTCGTCGTATTTCTGGGGATTTGAATGCGACCGTGATGTTTCATAACTGTAGGTGTGGGACCCCTTTCCATTAACTTTCCTATTTTTCCTCCGGCTCCTGGCATTGTATGCGGAGAACGAGCAGGTCTCTCCTCAATCTAAAAATAAAGAAAATATTTTGATATCTTTTCGAAATTTCATAGAGAAAACCAAGTTTACCAGAGTGGCAGCAGCTTCGTGTACAACGCAAGGAAGGACTGGTTTAAAATCAGCAAAGTTGTTTGCTTCAAGACGATTCTCCTTGGATGAAGCATTGCTGCTTTTTGGTGTCCGAGCTACACTCCAGCGGCCGTCTTTGTTCTTAATGGCAACCGGCACTGGTTTGACCATGGGACTACTGTGTATCTGCTTCTTTTTCTGAGCCGAACGAACATTTTCAATTAATATTGGTTCCGGCAAACTGCGAATGTACATTCCAACAGGACTTTCAGCAACCGTGTTCTTATTGGGTCGCACGTTTGGTTTCGTCGCAGATCTCTTCACACTCTCATTTTGAATAGGTGTTGAGCGGTGTTTCACGCCCAAACCAGACGGTGTCTTTATGGGAGTTTCCACATTGTGGGAAGATCCGGAAGAAGAAGGCACAGGCATTGATGCGAGGGTCAGGCTATTGTTGACCATTATTGGAGGAGCTTTCTTTACGGGTGTTTCTAGAGTCGAATCAGCTAAAAACAGACAATCCATTTCCTTTGCCAATGCTTCCACTGATTTCGTTATTCTTTCTTCAACGGCGCAAGCTATGATTTTTTTGCCAGGAGATTTTGCTGTTGACATCTCTGGATTAATTTTCTTGTTTACAACATCTTCAATGATCTGATCTTCATTCTTAAATATCTTGCAATCTTCTTCTTCATTTACCCTTTTAATAAATCAAAAGAATTATCGCTTGTAAGCGCGAAACAGGCAGATTGCTTACGCTTACCTGATATCCTGGAAATGATGGGTGGAGGAAGGAGCCGTAATAATGGAATTTTCTTTGTTGTCAGATTTGCTCACCCTATAATTTTATGGAATACCTTTCATTAATTACTTTATATATTTAAAAAATAATAATAAAGCAGAAAAACCTTGTTGTATACTCCACAACTCCCGAAGAATGACGACAAATGCCTAGAAATTAAACAACGTTACCAAATTGCTCCAACAACAACAAAATTTGGGATGAATAAGTGACCTAGTTCTGGAATGTCTTCTCCACGCTCCAGCTTTTCTGCAAGTAAGAGCATCCTTTCTTGGATTTCCCATGTGTCATTCAGCTCTTCAGTTCCAGAAATTTCATTTTGACTTGTTTCAATTGCTGATTCAGATTGCAGTTCATCACATGGTTGACTAATGCTTGATTCAGAAAGAGACTCCACATAGTGTTGTTCTGCCAATGATTCAGATAATGAATCAACACAGTCTGGATGATCAAGATTCACCACCTCAGCAAATGAAACTTGTTTAGTTCCATCTTCAGCTGAAGTGCGACAACTAGTGAAAGATTCCTCTGTTGTATCCGCATCCAAACCATAGACTTCAATGATAGCTTTGTCATTCATTTCGTTTCTGTGGACTTGATCTTTGAAAGCTTCCCATTCATGAAACGTCATCCCCCTTTTAGAAATCTCTGCTATTTCACTATACATATAAAAATTGTGAATGTTTTGTTATCTGTTCATCTTTGCAATGTTCATAAATTGATTGTTACCATGGGTGAAGTGTCTTCCTAGGTAATGGTTTCTAAAAAGGGAAAAAAAAAATAATTTATTGTTTATCAGTCTTTTCTTCTTTTTTCTTAGCATTATACCCTTATTTCTTTTTCTTTTTCAGTAACAGGACCAAAAAAGACTTCATTGTCCAAAAAACACTCAACTTCATCATCTGAATGTTTAACCTCCAATTCCTCTATGTCAGTCATCTTGTATTGATGTTCAAAAGCACTTTCACTTAAACTTGGTAAAGAAACTAAAAAACTAAGTGATTTCCCAGAGAACTCTTACGACCTACTGTCTCTTAGTAGTTAGTACTGACAATTTTTTCAATTTGAAAAGTGACGGTTTTCAGCCACAGCTGACTCGACTATCAACGTTGGATTGAATAACCAATCAAATGAGAAGGTTCCTACTCGACACCATTGCCATTTTTCAGTTATTTTCATATTTTTGGAATTGAAAATGAAGAAATTTTATCAGTATTCAATAAAATTCTTATTATATTCTGTTAACTTCTTTTACATGACAGCAAACCAAAATCAGTTCGAAACTCAATCGAAATTCCAACCGTGTTCGCCATTTGTTTGTAAATCTTGGGCATACGTTATGTCAGAAAGGTGAGAGCACTTCCAAGGCACTTCATTCATTGACAATTTGACATGACACACATTCTTGAATGCAGCGAAATTAAAAGACAACAAAAATCTTACGATTTCAGATAATTACCCTAAATTTGAATTAAAATAAACTAGGCGAGTTTTCTTTGCATTTTTATAGCAATTTGAAGGAAATTTATCTATGTTGCAATTTCAATCAATATGTATAATCAATAGTCGAAGTCAACTGCCGACTGCGAACAAAAGTGACATAAGATTTGCATGAGTATGTTGAATATTAAAGCTGCTTCTGAATTTCGACGGTAAGTTTTGTTGAGTAGTGAAGGAAGAGGGTAAAAAGTGTGCTTTGGTGAAGGAAGTGTCACATTGACACTTTGCTTTATGGTTGTAACACAATGTCATAGTAAAGCTTGATGGAAACAAACTAAAAATTGAAAGACTTTATTTAAAAATAGTTTAGACTTTGATTTATTACTTCACCACAATTCAAATAGTAAAATTATTAATTTTTATTTTTTCAGAAAATGTTGATTTGTGTGTCGTGCGTTACACCATCGGTAGATGTCGCGTAGAAACCTCATCTGAAAAAAAAATAGTGCTATCCCGTTATTGGAACGCAGTGGCGTATACGCAGTCTTGTATATGACCTGTTGAAGAACCAGAGTTGAGAACTTTCTCTGGAAGTTAAACCGGAGAAACGCGCTGTTGCTGACGGAATTACAACGTCTAGGTAAGTTCATTTTCTAATTTTCTCTAGTGGTTTTCCAATAGAATCTTAATTATAAATCTTGCATTAAGTTGATTCAAAGTTCTGGTTAAAATCATTTTCAAATGATCACTGACAGTTTTAGAAATCAGTGGCCCAAAAAATCTTGGCTGCAGCGACAAGTTTGTTATTTTGGGGCACACGAACAAAGAACCGAGGTTTCATAAGATTTGTTGCATAGCTCCGTTATGTTGAGCAAATCAGCAAAATGTCGGGGTTTTTTTCCATCTGTCTTTTTGCATTATTCACTGTGTAAAGAATTGCACGGAAGTCCTTCAAATCGTATATATTTTAACTAACAGACTCCGGATATGGATAAATAATAGAATGTCGATTTCACATTTCCCTTTGCCCTGGTTTCTTTTGTCTGTAAATAACTACAAAGAACTTTGCTTGTTGCATTGTGTTGAATGAAAATCTTTTCAAGTGTTGAAAACTTTTTGTGTGTAGAGAGGTGTGTATACAATTTTAAGGCTCTATTCCTGAAGAAAGAAAACCCTGTAGGGATACCAATTTCTAATTTCTCTCTGTACACCAATGAGATTTCAGGTAATAACAAGGATACGCACGTACATAATACGAAAAGAAAGCGTGAGTGGTCAGTGAATTTTAGTCCCCGATTGCTGTTATAGCCGTTTTTCCTTACAGAGTTGAAATTTCCCTCTCTTGTGTGAGTCCGTGCGAGTCTGCGCACACAATTTGTAATTTGAACTGCTTGGAAAAAGGGCTGATTCCACCACATGTGAAATCAAAATATAGCCAGGTGAGATGGGCGTTTTCCGTTATGGATATCAACGATCTTTTAACACGAGGAAAATGACCCAGTATTATACGTATAAATATGCGATTCAATATTGTCTTTGGTGTGTGTTTCGTTCTCAATAACCGGTGTGTCCGCGGCTAGTGGTTTTCCTAGTTTAATGCACTGGTTGTTGAATTTATTTAAGGGAAATCCTGTTAGGTCTGGATCATATGCCCATAGTTGAATGAATGAACTTTCAATAGGTGTTTTGACGTATTAAAATTCGGGACGTGTTCATTTCTCTTATTTATACCAAGGCATTATCGTGTGGAAGCCTAGTTTTACTATGTTGACTGAATTTTAAACACTTTGTGCGAACGTTAAAATCGTAAATTAATTAACCTTTTATCTCATCATTAGCATAGCTATAAGTCTGCAGGTATTTCTGATTGTGTACACTTTTTTAAACAGTATTTAGCTATAGATGACTGTAAATCGTTAAACTGAAAAAAGGTGTGTTAGAGTACCGCCAGAAACTATTTTAAAAATGAAAGTCGGAAATCAAAGAAAACTCGACGCAATAAACATAACGTTGCTCTTTTCAAGAAATATAATTATTGTTTTTTTCTTTCTTTCTCTTAGCACTTGAAATTTTTCACAGCATGATGAGAACTTCCAACCTTCTGCGCTGGACAAACAACACGAAAAATGGCAGCAATAACAAAAGCAACAACAAAAATTGGATTCACACACCGGAATCTCTCATGCATGGCCACATTGCCTACCTAGTCAAGGTAAATAGGGATAACATGATTTGCAATTGTGATGTGAAACCACATTAAATGCCATTCCCTCGATTCCCAACCACTTGTAGTTTTTGGGAAACACGGATGTTGAACATCCTAAAGGAATTGAAGTAGTGAAAGAAGGCATTCGCAAGCTGCGCTTTTCTCAACAGCTTCGCAAAGCCGAAGGCCAACGAACCCCAAAAGTTGAGTTGACCGTCTCTGTTGATGGTGTCGCTATTCAGGAACCTAAAGGAAAAGTATGTTCACTATCCGTTAAATTGTTAACTGTTTATTTTTTAAAACATGAAAGCTAACTTTCTCACATTATCTCATGATTTGACAGCGAATTCTTCATCAATATCCTCTTCATCGTATTTCGTACTGTGCGGACGATAAGGCTGAAAAGAAATTTTTTAGTTTCATTGCTAAAGAAGAGGATTCTGAAAAGCACACATGTTTCGTTTTCGTTAGTGATAAATTAGTAAGTTTAAGTTTTTTGGGATTCTATTTACAACTTCTGTTAATGGGCATTTTCTTTAAGGCCGAGGAAATCACTTTGACGATTGGCCAAGCTTTTGATTTAGCTTACCGCCGATTTCTGGAGAGCAGTGGAAGAGAAGTTGAAGGACGTCGACAAGTGAGTCAACTGCAAGAAAAACTTGATAACTTGGAACGCCAAAATCAAGTTCTTCGTCGTCGTCTTCTCGAGTTGAGCAACTTGGTTGACAATAACAAGTTGGCCGGATTTTTGGAAACTGAAGGGGTAAATAAGCGTGTACTTGTGCACTTGGTAGTGGTAGGTCAGCAGCTGCTGGTCTTACAATTTGTTGTTGTAAGAATCAGAGAACTCAGATCAAACGACGCGTAGCCTCTCATATGATTCGTGAACAATCTTTTAAGCAATAATGTGATTTTATTAGGTTACAAATGTATTGGATGTGTCCATCGACTCCGACAATTTGTCTTCATTGAACGGATCTAGTACTAACCGGTCGACTAATGGTGGAAACCAGGACGAAACGTTAATCAACTTTCATTCGAATGAAAGACCCAATACGGTGCAGCAAATTAACAACCAATACCCGAATCTTCCTCCAGTTCCACCGCGATCCTTTGAAGCCAAAGGAATTAAATCGTAACTTCAATTTGAATGAAATTTTAATACAGTGTGTATAATATTAAAGGATTCGTTTCGGCCTAAAGTGATGTCGTAGGAGCAGAAGATCTCTTCGGGGAAAGTGATGACGACTTCGATCCTCGCGCCAGCGACACAATTATCAACAATAATGCACGCAACGTTACCATAGATATGCCTTTGGGTAACATTAACTTGTACATAGTTATACGTTACTCTGAATTTAACAATTGCATTTGATTGTGTAGGATTCCTTTCAACGTTACAACCCAAAATCGAAAAGAAAAACGAAAACACTTCGAACGAGAAAGACATTTTTGGAGCGGAGCCGTTTGGAGATAGCAGTACCGACCCCTTTGGGATGGCTGATTTCGGGCGAGTAGTGTCTCAAACCGACCAAGAAATGAATTTGAATACGGGGGTTTTGAATCGCCGCATGACTGAAATGCAAGAAGGTTTCACCCGAGGAATTTCGTTTGAGGGCGACGATTTTAACTTGGAAAGCCTCGACAAATTCGATCCCCTACGTCTATAAAAGACGTGTAAAAGAAGTAGTGGTCTACTTGCAAATTGGAGAAAAAAAGAACGATACGACGCATTTAAAGCCCCTCCCAAAAAGCTAAAGAAAGGGTTCTTGCATTCCAAAAGGTTAAAAATCATTATAGTAGAGTTATTTCTAATAGCGTCATGCCATGCAGTGTTGGTCATGTCGTTGATTAGTTAACCGCTGTTTACTCTACCTTTTTTTTATTATTGGTGACATATTCCCCTATTTTTGCTATACATTCCTTGAAGCATTTTTATAGCACTGAGAAGAAAATTGCTTCCAGCGACAGCGAAAATGTACATTGGTTGTCACACTATAGGTCAATGGGCCCATTATTTTTTATCGGTGGGACGCCATGTAAAGAAACTCCTCGACTTCGCTGTTGTGCTTTTACTAACGTTGTAGCTTTACTTTATTCCAAACCTTTAAAAAGTTGGATAACATCAGTATTGACTGACATTTAAAAATTTTAAACCAATAAGACATCACGGTTACAGAACAATCTACATAGGAAGCATGTCTCTTTACTTTTTATTATGTACTATTGCAAAACGATCTAATATCATGTGAAAAACCGAAGGTTCTAAGAAAACGAAATATATATTTAGCAACCTTACAAGGTTAATTTGGTTACTTTCCATGGGTTGTTTGAATTTTCATAGATAACACTGTACTTATTACTCACTCTCGATGCTTTATGAAATGTTATCAAGAACTCAATACAAAATTATACTGTGAGTCTGTGACTGTTGCGTGCATTCATTGCATCAATGCCTGCCTCCTTATCAATTCGGAAAGGGCATTGATTTTGAACTTATAATATTTAAAACAAATGTTTACTTGCTTCAATAAAAATTACTTCTATCTTATTTACATAATTAGATAATTACATTATTTTATATCACTTCTTTTGAATTTCATCTCTCAACACTTGTACTTTTTCCACTTGGGAACTTCTCCTACCTAATTTTGATTTTGCCGGACTTTTTAGCAGACGAACGTCTAAAAAAATTCGAAAACAAAGCAACAAACGTTTCATCGAGTCATTAGTGGTTTCCTCAGGGATTGTTCTATTAGTAAGATTACTTGCAAACAATAATTAATTAACAACAACAACATGGCACACAATCATGTTCATGGACATCACTGTGAATGCAGCCAAGAAACCAAAACTGACGATTTAGCTGTACTTTATAATTTGTACTCCAGAATTGACCTGCATAATTTGGAATGTCTGAATGAAAGCATAGAAAATTCTGGGAAAAGCGTTTTTCGACCATGGGATGAACGTTTTGATAGTGACAGAGTAATACTCACATTTTCTTCTATCTATAAATTTAGTCTAAAATGTTGTTTCTCCTCAGTTTGTTGAGAGTGATGCAGATGAAGAGCTGTTGTTTAATATTCCGTAGGTGTAATGTTAGCCTACTACAGATTTTGATTTGCAATTAAGTTTTTTCTAAACTATGTGACTTGCAGGTTCACAGGTAATGTGAAATTGAAAGGGCTGATCATTATGGGAGGAGATGAAGGAACACATCCATCAGTAGTTCGTTTGTAAGTAAAATATGTAGTTATTTTTCTTGAACCCTTTTATAATGTAACAGATCATATTCAGATTCAAGAACAGACCTCATATGACTTTTGATGAGGCAGCTAGCCCTGCTGATCAAGAGCTAAATCTTGTAGAAGACTTTAATGGGACTACAGAATATGCTACAAAGTAATTTTGAATTCTTTTTATTTAAAACATAATTAAATTGTTTTGTGTGTTTTTGGTAGGATAGTTAAATTTTCTTCTGTTTACCATTTGACACTCCATTTCCCTAAAAACCATGGTGCAGACACAACAAAGATCCTTTTCATTGGCCTTAAGGGAGATTGGTCAGAAGGCCACAGACATGGAGTAACTCTATGCACTTATGAAGCCACCCCTTCAATGGCAGATCATAAAGACAAAATTATTGAAACCACTAATATGGATATGTAGATGGTTGCCTTAATATTTTTACGATAATTGTTTGAAGGGAAAATTGTCATTGCAAAAATTTCGAGGATTACCATCGTACGTTTGAACTAAATGGAAAAGTGTGTTGATTCCAACGGAAAGGGTACGCGCTTAGAGTGGGAGTTTCTATTTTGCACTTTCTCTGCGCGTTTACCCTCCGCCCATTACCTGTGTCGTGTGAATCGATCACTTGGTTATTCTGATAGACTGATACAAATGTCTAATCTCTAAATTAATTGTTCTTATTTCATTCATTTTCTTTTTAGTGTGTTGTGCTACTGTTTTTGTAGTCTGGAAATGAGATGCAATCATTCAAATCACAATTTTTCCCGTCATCACTTTAACTTTTCTTCCTGATGAAGTAGTGACTGATGAATCAAGACGGTGGATGCTGCACGCGGGTTCGCGCTTTCCATATCCACCCCCCCCACCCCCATTTCTTTCTTACCTTTGCCAAATTGCCATGGCAGCCTAGCTACGCGCCAAGCAGACGAACTTTCCAGTTGATTTCCAGTTAGTTCAATTGTTTTAGTGCGCAATAGTAGTTGGTCTTACAAGAGTTTGAGCTCGGACGAATAAGTGGAGCAGTCGTCTTTTAAAAAACCAACTTTTGAATGAGCCTGAATTAAAATGGCAGCTCTAATACGTACAAAAGTGGAGCTTTTCTATGATGTCGTTTCCCCATACAGTTGGTTTGGATTTGAGGTAAGATAGACGTATTTAACCTCGAAAGTTTTACAGCATGTTTATAATTCACAAATTATATTTTTCTTGAAGGCGTTATGTCGGTATCGGCCGCATTGGAAAATGGATCTAGTTCTTCGGCCATTTTTTCTAGGAGGAGTAATGAATGAAACAGGCAACAGGCCACCAATGATGGTTCCATCTAAAGGCTTGTACATGCAAAAAGATCTTTTAAGAAATGCTGCTTACTTTGGAATTCCATTGAAGTTAATAGAGGTATGTTGTCTTATTTGATGCTAAATACAGCAAATGTATCATTTTTACAACTGATATTTTGAACACCACTGGACATAACCTTTTTAAACAATACAAGTAATAAATTATTCAATTAGGATCCTTTTAATGTAATGATTGAGAAGGGAACTTTGAGAGCTCAAAGATTTCTTACTGCTATTGCTCACGAACACCCCGAACATGTTGAGGGTGTTTCGCGCGAACTTTGGACTAGAATTTGGTCAAGAGTGAGTGAAATGGGTCTGTTTTAAAATTACTTACAAAAAAATTATATATATGTTATATACAGGGGGAAGATATTGTAGAAAATGAAAGTTTGCGTCTTGCTGCAAAGGCAGCAAACATGAAAGATTTTGACATACAAAAATGTTTCAAGTTGATGGATGATTCCACTGTGAAATTGGCTTTAAAGAAATCTACCGAAGACGCCATTGAGCATGGGGTATATCTGTTATTTAAATTGCATCCCCTAAACTTTCGATTCCTCCTTTAACAATAATTGATAAATTTACTTATTTACAGAACATCACATTAAATATATATGCATTGATAATATTAGGCTTTTGGCGCACCTACCATTGTTGTTCACTCAAAGGATAACCCGGAAATGTTTTTCGGCTCGGACCGTTTTCCTTTGATTGCGCAAATGATGAATGAAGAATGGAAAGGTCCTTTTCCAGAGTAGAAAACTTCTCAAATTTTTAAATATTGATTAGTAAAAGATAAAAAGAAGTGTACAGAAGTATTAGCTTTAGCTTTTTTTTTTTTTGATTAATATTCTTGCTAATCTTGCCCTTGGAAATTTGTGATTAAAGACATCAGTTTGATAATAAAATGTAATATGGTAGATTTTACTATGAAATATGAATAGTAACCTCAACATTTGTTCAAATACAATGGTCTGTAATATAGCGCTTAATTGCGACTAAACTAGAAACTAGAATTAATATCTAAGGCCGAACATTTAACCAGATTCAAGCCCCCCTGCAACCATTGAACCTTCCGCGCAAGTCCGCACCAGATTCACTATGACGTTTATTTTTATTGTCGTCTGCTTTGTTGATTTTATCTCAAAAGTCACACAAGTAAATAAGATAAGACTAGGAAGGAAATAGAAAGTCACATTGCGCCTTTACCTTTGCTCTCTTGCTTATGTCAATTGTTTTTCAATTTTTTATCTTCAGTTTTAGCATAGAATGTGTAATAAAACGTTTCACTGAAGAACTTATAAGTATTTGGCTTCAACTATCAGCACGAAATGGCTGCTTCTACTCCAACTAAAGTCGAGTTTTACTTTGACGTCGTGTCTCCATATACTTGGTTTTGTTTTGAGGTAAGATTTATTATCACATAAAAATTAAGTGTTGCCTTCATGTTTATTCATTATATATTAGGTTCTTTGTCGATATAAACCATATTGGAATATGGATTTAGTTCTTCGGCCTTTTTTCCTTGGAGGAGTTATGAAAGCTACTGGAAATAAACCTCCTATGACTGTTGCATCAAAAGGCATGTACATGCAGAAAGACCTTCTCAGAAATGCTGACTACTTTGGAATCAACATCAAACTTATTGATGTAATTTTTTAAATTTAATATTTATATACAGTACCCACACTAAGTCTGGAAACACGACAAGTATTTCCGCGCTTTTAACACTGCGGCTTACGGGCCAAAGTGTTCCCTTTTTTTTCGCAATAACTCACGTTTGAGTTATCGCAAAGAAAAACTTAAAAAATCCTGTTGTAGAAGGAATGACATGCTTTCACCATGATTTTTTTGAAAATCTTGCGAATAGTTTCCAAACTTAGAGTGGGTAGCTACTGTATTTTTTTTAAATATTTCAGCATAACATAGTTTTAAAAAAATTTTCAGGATCCCTACAATGTTCTTGTTCAAAAAGGTTCCTTGAAAGCCATGAGATTTCTCACTTCTATTAATCTACACTGCCCAGTGTACCTTGAAAATGTCTCTCGTGAACTTTGGCAAAGAATCTGGTCTATAGTAAGTTTGTGATTGATACATAACAATGAAATAATGAAAATAACCTAAATCCATAATTTGGAAATAAGGGAGAAGATATCACAGAGGAAGACAGTTTTAAACTAGCTGCTAAAAACGCCCAAATGAATGAAATTGATATTGAGAATTGTTTGAAAAGAATGGATGAACCGGAAACAAGAGAGGCTTTAAAAAAGACTACGGAAGAAGCAGTTGATTATGGGGTATGAGACGTAGGGGTATGATTGTGCGTATACGAATGTGTAGACCGTACATAATTATGCCTTATTTTTATTACAAACTAAATTTAATTATTCACGAACAAATTGGCTATAACTTTAAATAGGCTTTTGGCGCACCAACGATCGTTGTTCATGCCAAGGAAGGACCAGAACTATTTTTCGGATCGGATCGCTTTCCATTAATTGCTCAATTGTTGAAAGAAGTGTGGAAAGGTCCTTTTCCAGAACAGAAGAATAGCAAACTGTAACTAGCTTAATTCTGAAAGCTGAAACCTGAAAGGAAAAAAAATAAATATAAAAAAAAAAATATTTTAAAATAATTTAAAAAATATTAAAAAAAATATATATATATAAAAAACTACACTAGCAAGCAAAGAAAAAGCCTCCAACATGACCCCTTATTAATTGGGACATACACCCCTTATTCCACTGGCTAAGGTCCATCGCATCCGAATGAATCTAAAAGTTCTCCGGTTTGATTCATTCTATATCCTTATCCATAGTCCATCTCTTGCTGCCTGAGTGCCTAAGTTCTGCGCATGTCCTGTATACGTTCATTCATCTTCATCAACCGCTTCGCTACAACATTACATCATGAATCATGATCTAATCGACTCAATTCACTTCCAAACTCACCTCCCAAACGGTATCATGTATGTGTGCGCTTACACAGTAGAGAAAGATCTCCATGTGGTTCAATGATTTGTAAACTATTTGTGTCGAAAATGCTTTCAAAATAGGGCTTAATTTGATATGCTTGGGTTAATTATCAATAAAAATTAAAAAGCATTTGGAGAACTTAACTGTAGCATGCATCTTTTCTAAAAGTGGCAATGTTGCACAACAGGAAGATCATTCAAGAATCAAAATAAAGAATCAAGATTTCCATCAATTCGAACTATGGCGTGGTGTCTTTGGTTTTGGTGTACTGTTTATCGTGATTCGTGAATATCGTCACCATGCTGTCGTGATCGTGGAAAAGAATGAAAGAACTATGAGAAAAATTAGTGGTGTGTCAAAATTCTGTTTATTGGTAATTAAATCGTAAGAGTGTAAGACTGTAAAATAAGGATTCGGATAGCTGAAATATTGATAGATTAAGTGTACATAACCTTTTTTTAGTAAATTTCTAACTTAACGATTGCACATGTGTAAGGTCTTCGTTATCGAGGCATTCATGAATGGAAGTGTAAAAGTCATAGTTGAAACACACGAGTTGTGACCATGGTTATTGTGACTTTAATCAGGTCGCAAGGAATTTGCCTGTTTTGATCTGATTTGGTGAAGTTGGATGGTAAAATATGTTGCCGTTAAACCATTATGGGTAAAGATTGAACAGTAATATGTTCTCTGTGGAATGCCTGAATATTTTCGACCAGGTTTGGTAGGAAAATGGTTTCAGATTTAAAATTTCATTAGCAGAACTGGCTTGAATTCATTCCGATTCATTCCCTATTTTCAGCCAGGAAATTTTTCGATATGTAAGAACGGGAAAGCCAGGAATTGAAGGATCAAGCCCACGAATGCCACGATATTCCCTCTACCTCGTCTCTGCTATGCTGACTCATGGCGCCATTATTGGTCATCACAAACAAGTGACTCTGGTAAGCTTATTTACCTTAAAATTTGCAGTGATGGTTAACATGTTACCTTCTCTTGTTATTATACCTCAGCTAATGGCCTAATGTCAGGCTGACTTTTCAGCAAAGAACGGCAAAGAAGAAACTAGAATCCAATATCAGCTGTGAGGTGTAAGTTGAACAGCATTTCAAGCAATTATTCATCTGTTTTACTCATTGTATGCAATTTTTCATCTAATCTAAACTAGACTTGTCTGATGTTGTGATACCAGCAAGAAAAAACTTGTTTTGTGAGGGTTCTAGTTTGTAGGATAGTCGCTTGATTAATGAGGTTGATGCTCTTAGGATCTCGTCCTTTTGTTTTAATCCAAATCAAATTCAACAAGGTTCTATATTGTTTTACAAATTCTCGATTTTGTGCGTAGGTTAAAATATTTTATTATTATTTAGCCCCACTTTGTGAGATTTAGGTAGTAGTTGTGTTAGTTTACATTATTGTTTACACACAGACATGGGAAGAGTGGGAGACCACATGGAGGGGCAATAAGACATGTGGAGGGAGTAAGAACCCGGGGCCCTTGTAATCAACCTATAATTACCATAACAATTACACCATTTTCGCTCATCGTTTTGAGTGAACTGCGGAAGTTAACCATATTCTTGAGAAGAAAGCTGTCTGAGAGAGTTATGGAATGTTTAGTTTCATGTAGGGTCGTATCAGTAGCTATGTGGAATAAGCTAAAATTCTTACGCTGTAGTCCCGAGTTCAATTCCTGATGCAGGATGTTACAGGCTACATCAGGCAATGGTTTTTAAGTAGGGAAACATATCACAAATGTTGAGCTTAAGTTTGGATGTGAATTGGGATTAATTGGTGTCTTATTTGATTATTTGATGGAAACTCCATTGTTAAAGAACCATATTGGTCTATCGCCTACTTCCGGAAATTACTATCCTCTATTCTATTTTATAGCTGGTCTAAGTGAACATTCAGGTTACAGGAGCTTTGTGGAGGCGTTATTTACATTCACTTCACAAGGCGTCACAAGGCTCAACTGTGTGCACATCATGAAATCAATATGTATTGATCATGTGTTTGAAAGTCAGATAAGGTTGCAGTGGAATAATTTCAAAAAAGGCCGACTATCCTTCAAATGGTTCGAAATGGAAGATTTATTCCTTCACCGAAGAACGAGTCAAATGACTCAAATGTCTATTGGTATAAAGTGTCAAAGTGAGTTTTTTAGCCAGAAACATTTAGTATTCATTTTTATATTGGTTGTTGTAGACCCATTCCAATCCCTGCTTAACCTGCAGAAGGAAAGGCCAGTTTACATTTATGTCCTTCATACTCGAAGGTCAAAAGATTATTACGTAAAAGGTAAAAAGTTTCATGCAGTGGTGTAGAGGTTGGGTGAGAACGGGATGCGTTACCTAACCATTTGGTATTTCATTTTGATATTTTTGTGTGTAGACCCATCCCCAGCAAAGTCAACCTGCAAAAGGAAGGGAGCGTCCGCATGTCCTTCACACCAGAAGGTAACAGAGATCATTACGAAAAACGTGTAGAGGTATTACGTGTGGTGTAGAGGTTGGGTGAGAACGAGAAGTTACATATAACCATTTGGTATTCATTTTGATTTGGTTGTTGTAGACCCACCCCCAGCAACCTGCAGAAGAAAGGCCAGTAACACACTCGAAGGTCACGGAGATCTTTACGAAAAACGTGTCATGCAGTGGTGTAGAGGTTGGGTAAGAACGGGATGTGTTACGTATAACCATTTGGTATTCATTTTGATATTTGTTTTTGTAGACCCATCCCCGGCAACGTCTACCTGTAGAAAGAAAGGCCAGTAACACACTCGAAGGTCACGCAGATCTTTACGAAAAACGTGTCATGCAGTGGAGTAGAGGCTGGGTGAGAACGGACGTTTTGCATCATTATCAAGCAGGTAGAACACCCGCAAGGCTTTAGAGGTGAGGGTGAGAAAAAAAATCGTATAAAAGGAGAGAGAAAAGGCGAAGGAAAGTCAGTCGAGTGAGCATCTCCGACACGGCAACAACTGCAGCGCACTCTCCATCTGCCTTCTTCACCGTATTGCAAGTTCGCAACCATGGGTAAATATTCTGTCTTTACATGGAATTATGTGTTAATGGCAATTATTTTCTGTTTGTTTTATTATGTAAGTTACTATTGAGTATTAATGTTTGAATTTTTTTTACTGTCTAGTTAACTAAGGCGTCGTATGCTGTTGGGTGGTGTATGCTGTATGGCTGGGTCGACCACTGATGTACCGATGTCTCCTGGGTATGGCGGATGCCAAACCGCAACGCCGCTGCCTTACTACACAACAACAACATACGCAACAACCGGTTCCTACACCACCAAGGCTCAAGAGTGTTACACCACAATTCATGATGCCCCGAGCTGCTACACCGAATCCCGAAGTATAACTCAACCCTGAGTAATATCACCAGAGGCGGAGTACTACACCGAGTCTCCCAAGTACTACATCACTAAGGTACCGGAATACTACACGTCTGTGTATGCTGTCCCTGCCCACTACACCGAGGCCCCGCATTACTACGACACCGAAGCGCTCAAGAACTACACTACAACCTACGTTGCCCCGAGCTACTACACCTACCTACCGAAGAATTACTGTGCGTAAAAGGAGTCGTCAAAAAAAGAAGTCGTGTCCAAACTGCAGTGCCTTATCTGTCACCAACTGTATCCCTCATCGTGTAACCGATTCGCAATTATGGGTAAGTATTCTTTTTTTTTACATTGATTTTTGTATCGATTTATTTTTTTCTAATGTTCTAATGTTAAATTTATTTCTTGTTTAGATAACTATGGCGTCGTGCTCCTGTTGGGTTTTGTATCGTTGATGCCTTGATGGTCGACCACTGGTGTACCGATGTCTCCTTGGTATGGTGCAAACCAAACCGCGACGCCCAATTCCTGCACCGAGGTCTTCCAGTACTACACCACTAAAGCACCGGAGTTTTATACCACAACTAACGCTGCCTCGAGCCACTACACTGACGCCCTGAAGTATTACTCTGCCCCGAGTTACTACACCATCTTGGCGACGGAGTACTACATGATGACGTATGCTGCCCATCCTACTACACCGAGGTTCTAAGTATTACTCTGTTGTCATCTACTTACTGCATGTATTTTCCTAAGTACTATTCTTTTTTTCAGTTGCTACACCGAGGTTCCCGCTTTCTCCACCAAAACGGCCGAGTACTACACCGAAGTGGCAAAGTACTTCTCTACCCCGATCTACACAACGCAGTCCCGACTTGCTACGCAGAAGCTGTTCTTTCGTGCTTTGTTGAACTGAAACACTACACTGATGCTCCAGTCTACTACACCACGACCTACGCTACACCTAGTTACAACACCGCAGCCCTCAGTACACCGAAGAAGCCGCCTATTACACAACCACGTACGCTGCCTGGTATACTACACCGAGGAATTTAAGTATTACCCTGCTCCAAACTACTACCATCTGATGTTCATATGTTTTAGACCAGCAATTCTCCTGACTTTGTCATCACTACTTATGTTGCTCCTACCTATACATCGAAGTTCTCAAGTATATCTCTGAATGTGTTGAAATATTGCTGAAATACAAGATTGATCGATAAATTACGTGTATGTATCTATTTTCTCCTGAAGTACCTTTCCTCCTGCTGATAATTTCGTGATGTGAGAAAATATTTCTGATTGCCATGTAAACTTCCGAACAATTGATCTTGCAAAATACAATAAAAATTCAAACTCAATTTACACTTTGATAATATTAAATTTCTTTCTAATACATTTTTTTCCAACATTAAAATTTAAAGTCCAACAATATTTTTATTGAAAAATCCAAAGTTTCCCTGCCATTATTTCTGCCCAAACCACCTTCCATTATTTTCTGCTAAGTCCAGACTTTTGTTTTTGAAAAAAAATTTAAAAAAATTCCCCCTACACGAAGTTTTTAAATAATTATCGCGAAAAAATTTGATCAGAATATTTTATTTCTTTCAAAATTTATTATTTTAATAATCACATACATTTATTTTTCCTATGGCCCCCAGGGGGGGGGGCCTGTCGCTTTCTCTACCGCGATAATAACATGATGCAAGTTATATGCACGTTATTATTTGTTTGGCGCAGAAAGCTTCTTTAATCTAGCAGTTCTCGACTGTGTCAAACCTGATATTGATCAGGTTGCCTCAGTCGTATACTGCATGATTGAATGAAAACTCAAAAGACGACAGTTCAAACACTTTCAAGTCAGAACACAAATATCACTGGCGGAGCAATTTCATATGGCATGGATTAAAACACAAACGACAACTTAAAAATTTGAAGTCAGGAACCCAGATGGAACAGCTCGGCTACAACAGCATAGCAATTTCAGGTCCAACACAGCTACTACTGGATCACACTGCAACCTCATGCTGCATACAACGGTTCAATCTGTCTTCGTCACACCTTTCACCATTTGGCTGCAACAAGGTAACCCCAACAGCTTTAAAGAAGCGTTTGTAATACCTATTTAAGAAAATAAAATTATTTTTGAGAAACACAACTGCGTACACACTCGTTATGACAAAAGAATACAAAGAGTAACAGAGATCTACGCAGTCAAACAGAATAACTTTGATATCTGATTCCAAATTTCTATAGTAGCACAGCAAATTGGTCTACTCTCTAGTCATTTTAACTAAATCTGTAGTACTTTTGCAAGACATTTGATCAAAATAATTACTTTTTACTGTTGCATGTGATGAGAAGTACGCCCTAACTCCTAAGAACAGGCAGCGAGACACACGAGGCACGCCATTTCGGCAATGAACAGGCAATTCCAAGTGTGAGATGAATGATTTGGCAAATTGGTTTCTACGTGATAAATAACCTGTAAATTTTCACATAAATATTTTACAATCAATAACAATAGGAAATTAACAATAAATACCTTTTAATTTTCATCGCGAGAAACGTCACGACCAGCAACCCATTTCTGCTACGTCTTGGAACAAAATGGCCGAAATGCGTCCCTGAAGACACTCGCGCTACCTGGTGGACATTCCAGCCAGCTTTCGACAGCCACCTATTGACAGCCATTAGATACCTGTTCAAATGACTCAACGCAACGGCTGGATTGCTTGCTTCCAGACAGAAAGCAGCAGCTCAGCTTGAATTCGACATGTCTTTCGGCTTTCACTAGCTGGCACGAAATGAATCAAATGTGCATGAACACCAGATTACTCCAGCAGCTTTCCCTATGACACAAATACACACAATTTTTAGTTAGCTCTTCAGACTTCTTAACTTGTTCAACATAAAAATCTATAATATTAACAGAAAGTGGGGGGGGGGGGGGTCAAGACAAAAAACAAAACATACAATTTTCTGAAGAAAAGAATCATTTTCCTGCCTGTGGCTGTAAGGCAACAGCACCAGTTATCTGTGTTACAGAACGTACAGTGAGTTGAGTTCCAACTAGGCAACTAACTTTGGCATCAAACAGTTAGTCATGTTGAATCTAAAGGAAATATGTCAATAAATATTCCAACATTCATCCAATAAACTAAAATTAATGGTTACCTACTGCTCGTGTTTAACATTCAGAAAAATACAACACTTGTTGATATTTGCCCTGCATTTGTTCACATTCTTCTCTTAAGCTGCTGCAATAAACCTGAAGATTGCCCTTGGCCTAGATGATATATTTTTCGTAGCTTTCCCTATGACAGAAAATACAATCTATGACATCAGTTTAAAACTGAAAGAAGAATAATACTTGTACGCCAATGCATTATTTAAAACATGTTCAGAAAAACAAACATGTCCACACTGGGGTATTGACGAGTAGTGACCTACCAAGATCAATAGAAACTGCTGATAATTAGACAAATATTTACTAAATCTGAGTTTTAAAAAAATAGTTACAAAGTCATTATTGGTTTTTACCTGTATGAACTGGATAATGCATTCAGCAGAACGACGATTTTTAATAAAAGAGGGTTGGTGGTAGCGATGGTAGGCTACTTGTATGTTACTGTTTCCTTTCCCGTTCCTTGCTACATGTAAGTTTGAGGAATTTGAAAGATGATCCAGCACAGATACGGAATAAACCACATCACAAACAAGTTGCACAAAAATAAACTTGAATTTACCGATGAATTAGTCGGTAGATTTCGTATAAAAATTAAGAAACATTTTGACAATCAGCCATAACATGAAAAACGACGAGACACCATCTATTGGAGGTATGGCGACCGTAACTTCAAAGACAGAAGAACTCTACCGACAATAGAACCCAAATATTTTTATTTTTGAAAAATAGAATATGTTATGAAAACAACAAACAGAAGAATTAGATGAAAATAAGTTGGGAATTTAAGATTGTATTTTAAATATTCCATGAAGATAAAATATTTCCAAATTTATTAAAACTAATATGTAAGTATAACAGAGTGCAAGACCGGTTTTGCTAATTTCACAGCGGGTGAATGATCAGTGATCATCGGTTGATGTTGGTTAGTTAGGGACGGTACTTAACAGATATGCGCAGATCTTATCTACTTCAAACATTACATAGACTATTTCAACCTAATCACAAATAAGCTGAACGAACAATATATTTGCCAGAACATCAACACATTCCAGGATTTCAGAATCTTCAGAACCCATTCGACGACAGCTTGCACCGGCAGGTCACAACCAAAATACTTTTGAATTGTATTAAAGCAATGAATAAGAGATTTTACCTGGCTATTACACTTTTAAACATACTTAAATTTCTATTAAGGAACATATATTTAAATGACAGGAGTTAATTGAATTAAGCAACAGCTCTTAAAAATTATTTTGATACAAGAAATTTAAGTCTATAGTAAACCAAAGTTTTCCAATTAGCAATTACTAAAATCAATATAAATAAAATCAAGTAGATTATAATTTTTCCTAGACTTCAACTACTATACCAACCATCTATACCTATCTTTTGAGGATATTATTCAACATAATTTCAATCCAAATTGGATTATCCAATTACCATTTCAAGAAGTCTTCTTGCAGTTATTCCACTTCAAGTCATGATTCTACATTTCAGCATAACACCAGATCCATAGACTACTCGCAGCAGACTGATGCATGCCATTACCATCGAGTACCGTCGAAAAAATGCGAAAATTATGAATACAAGCGGGAAGGTTGATTAAAAAAAACACAATATTACGTTATGTCATTGGTTGATCAATACGACAAATTTAAACCAAATTCCATAGAAAATAGTGAGGAACTTCGAAAACTCGGACAACTTTCTATTCTGCTCCAGAAGGATCCCGAAACATCCAAAAGATGGGGGACAAATCATAACTATGGAAGCAATATAAAAAACTGTAGTATTCGAGAGTATTTAACATTAACAGTAATACCTTCACAATATAGGCTAAGGCACAAATCCAATCCTCATGACCAGCAGGAAAATATCGAAAAATTTCGATATTTAGTTGAATTATTGAATGGATTCTTTACCACATGCACAGGCAAGGAGACGGACTTAATCCAAGAAAAAAATAACAGTCAAACTACACAGTCAAACAAAAACAAAGGTTTTGATAAAACATTCTGCAAAACCCTCTTTTTGCCTGTGAGGTTAAAAATGGGAATCAATAAGCACTAAATTGAGAAAATTGAAAAACCTATACCATAAAAATGTTCTAGTACCAACACCACTCCTTCCACTGCTACAACTTCAGGAGTGATAATTGTCTTTGTATAGAATTCATCCACTGAGTTGACACTTGACATCCAAACCTAAACAAAATTAAGGAAAATTATTAATACTAAAGTTGTGAACTGAAAAAAAAATTACCTTTCAATAACAGTGATTAATGGAATAGGGATTGACATATCGACCGGCACCAAAACCGCATGTCCATTGTACACTAAATCGAAATTTCTACAATTGAGAAGCAAAGTAATAACTCAGTCATCAATTAACTATTTCTGTAGCCTGATAGTTACAACTTGACCAACATAATTACTTAAATTATTCTTAAGTTCTCCATGTGAAGAATAAAATTTGGAAGGCAACGAAGAAAGCCCAGACAGGGTTATAATTGAATTCCTCGGTGTAGTAAACTAGGCAGCGTACGTAGTTGTGCAATAGGCAGCTTCTTCGGTGTACTACTTGGGAGCTGCGGTGTTGTAGCTAGGTGTAGCGTAGGTCGTGGTGTAGTAGACTGGAGCATCAGTGTAGTGTTTCAGTTCAATTTAACACGAAAGAGCAGCTTTTGTGTGTCAAGTCGGGACTGCGTAATTCTTGGTCGCCTCAGTTGTTGTTGTGTAGATCGGGGCACAGAAGGACTTTCCCGCTTCGGTGTAGTACTCGACCGTTTTGGCGAAGTAATCAGCGGGAACCTCGGGTAGCAGCTGGGAACAGTAGTTAGGAACAGTAGTTAGGAACAGTAGTTAGGAACAGTAGTTAGGAACAGTAGTTAGGAACAGTAGTTAGGAACAGTAGTTAGGAACAGTAGTTAGGAACAGTAGTTAGGAACAGTAGTTAGGAACAGTAGTTAGGAACAGTAGTTAGGAACAGTAGTTAGGAACAGTAGTTAGGAACAGTAGTTAGGAACAGTAGTTAGGAACAGTAGTTAGGAACAGTAGTTAGGAACAGTAGTTAGGAACAGTAGTTAGGAACAGTAGTTAGGAACAGTAGTTAGGAACAGTAGTTAGGAACAGTAGTTAGGAACAGTAGTTAGGAACAGTAGTTAGGAACAGTAGTTAGGAACAGTAGTTAGGAACAGTAGTTAGGAACAGTAGTTAGGAACAGTAGTTAGGAACAGTAGTTAGGAACAGTAGTTAGGAACAGTAGTTAGGAACAGTAGTTAGGAACAGTAGTTAGGAACAGTAGTTAGGAACAGTAGTTAGGAACAGTAGTTAGGAACAGTAGTTAGGAACAGTAGTTAGGAACAGTAGTTAGGAACAGTAGTTAGGAACAGTAGTTAGGAACAGTAGTTAGGAACAGTAGTTAGGAAAATAGGTGCAGTAAGTAGCTGTGAACAGAGTAATACTTGGGAGCCTCGGTGTAGTCGGATGGGACAGCATGCGTTGTCATGTAGTACTCCGTCGCCTTGATGGTGTAGTAACTCGGGGCAGAGTAATACTTCAGGGCGTCAGTGTAGTGACTCGGGGCAGCGTAAGTTGTGGTATAAAACTCCGGTGCTTTAGTGGTGTAGTACTTGAAGACTTCGGTGCAGGAACCTCGTTGCGTAAGTTAGGAGGTGGAGGTAGGTGCGGCGTTGCGGTTTTGTTTGCGGAGACATTGGTACATCAGTGGTCGATCCAGCCATCAACGATACAACAACCAACAGGAGCACGACGCCATAGTTGACTAAACAGAAAAGAAATTTAAACATTACAACAACATTAGAAAAAAATAAATCGATACAAAAATCAATGTAAAAAAAAAGAATACTTACCCATAATTGAGAATCGGTTACACGATGAGGAATCCTGTTGGCGACAGATAAGGCACTGCAGTTTGGGCACGACTTCTTTTTTCAACGACTCCTTTTACGCACAGTAATTCTTCGGTACGTAGGTGTAGTAGCTCGGGGCAGCGTAGGTTGTAGTGTAGTACTTGAGCGCTTCGGTGTCGTAGTAATGCGGGGCCTCGGTGTAGTAGGCAGGGGCAGCATACATAGACGTGTAGTATTGCGGTTGTAGTACTTAGGAGCCTCGGTGTAGTACTCCGCCTCTGGTGATGCAACTCGGGGTTCGGGGTAGCAACTCGGGGCATCATGAATTGTAACACTCTTGAGCCTTGGTGGTGTAGGAACCGGTTGTTGCGTATGTTGTTGTTGTGTAGTAAGGCGGCAGCGTTGCGGTTTGGCATCCGCCATACCCAGGAGACATCGGTACACCAGTGGTCGACCCAGCCTTCAACGATACAACACCCAACAGCATACGACGCCTTAGTTAACTAGACAGTAAAAAAAATTCAAACATTAATATTCAATCAATAGTAACTTACATAATAAAACAAACAGAAAATAATTGCCATTAACAAATAATTCCATGTAAAGACTAGAACATTTACCCATGGTTGCGAACTGGCAATACGGTGAAGAATCCAGATGGAGAGTGCGCTGCAGTTGTTTCCGTGTCGGAGATGCTCACTCGACTGATTCTCCTTCACCTTTTCTCTCTCCTTTTATACGATTTTTTTCTCACCCTCACCTCTAAAGCCTTGCGGGTGTTCTACCTGCTTGATAATGATTGCAACACATCCCGTTCTTACCCAACCTCTACACCACTGCATGACACGTTTTTGGTAAAGATCTCCGTGACCTTCGAGTGTGTTACTGGCCTTTCCTTCTGCAGGTTGCTGGGGGTGGGTCTACAACAACCAATATCAAAATGAATACCAAATGGTTGTGTAACACGTGTCGTTCTCACCCAACCTCTGAATAACAAGTTTTACATACCTTTCCTTCTGCAGGTTGTCGTTGCTGGGGATGGGTCTACAACAACCATTATAAAAATGAATACTAAATGAAATGGTTATCGCTTAAAACTCACTTTATACCAATTGACATTTGAGTCATTTGACTCGTTTCTTCGGTGAACGAATAAATCTTCCATTTCGATCCGTTTGAATGACAGTCGGCTTTTTAAAAATATTCCTTTGCGATCTTATCCATGATATCTTATTTATTTTCTTATCTTATTTCATGATGTGCACACAGTTGAGCCTTGTTAGAAACCTCTTTTCTCGCCTTCTCGGTCAATAAGTTCTCAAAAGTAGCAAAAATGTTGACACTGGAACAATCCTGGTGTGCGAATACAAAATATTCAGGCATTCAGGGACTTCGGAGTTCGGACTTGTGAGAAAAACCTAAAACGGGAATTTCCATGCTCCATTAAAAAAACCCTAATGTGGCAATAACACAAATGTAGATCATTTAGGAATACAAATATATATAGAGATACAGAGATGTGTGTAATAATAGCAGATAGTTTCCAGAGAACTATTTAGAAACAAAACCCAAAAAATAACCAAAAAAATCATGTCATCAATCAGATGTCATCTAGCGGTAGAAACGTGAACTAGTTTGTACTAGCTTTGTCTTCATTCGCCGTCATCTGCTGGTTTTTTGGTTAGAAAGTAAACTTTAGCGGCAAATAAATTTGACAGATTAAACTATTAAAGTATAAACTAATCCATTTATGTGAAGTTTTTACACCATACATCGGGAAAAAAACTCACAGTTCAATGGCCTCAAACACTTTTGGTCAAAAAAATTTCACACCTACCGGACCTTTGAAAGGGAGCTTTCCTCTGGATCATGAAGGCGAGTGCAAAATAAACATGTTGCGATACATGATTTGCCTGCGAGAAAACAGTAATCAAAGTAGTGAGTGTCGTCAGCTATCAAAAGAGTATCTTGACTGCCGTATGCAGAAACAGCTGATGGTCAGGGAAGAGTGGACTAAGTTAGGATTCGGTGACATCAGTGAAGAGAATAAGCAATAAACATGAAGGTGTTGATTGGTTGCACAGGAAGTGTTGCTACAATCAAACTTAGCGAACTAGTGGATCAGCTGAAAAACAGTAACTTTGAAGTGCAGGTTGTTGCTACAGAATGTGCAAAGCATTTCTTGTCAAGACAAACCATCAATTGCAAAGTTTGGGTTGATGACGATGAATGGAACTTGTGGAAAGAAAGAGGAGACCCAGTTCTCCATATTGATCTTAGAAAATGGGCTGATATATTAGTAGTAGCACCACTAGATGCCAATAGCCTTGCAAAAATTGCTCAAGTAAGTTATTCTGCTTCAAACTATTATGCTTTCAAATCTAATTGACAATAAATTATTTTACTTCATATACAGGGTATATGTGACAACCTTCTGACTTGTACAGTGCGAGCATGGGACTTGAAAAAGCCCCTGTTGTTCTGCCCAGCAATGAACACATATATGTGGAATCACCCACTTACAGCAGAGCACATACTTAAACTGAAATCATTTGGCTACATTGAAATACCTTGTGTATCCAAAACCTTGGTGTGTGGTGACTCAGGAGTAGGTGCCATGGCAGAAGTAAAGACAATAGTTGATGAAGTGTTAAATATGTCTCAAAAATTGGCTTAATAATACAGCAGTATGAAATCTAAATTAAACTTGTCACATCAGTTCTTTCTAGTTTGATCAGCATTCCATAACTTAAATTAGCCAGTCCCCTCACTGCACAAAATATTGGAATGAACCTTAGAAATTTCTTCTTCATTTTATTTATTTTAAAATATATACATCATACTCACCATGGTGTGGTTGTAAATCAAATATGTATATAGTGCTGTTTTTTTTTAAACATAACTCCAAGTATCTAAAAAATATATTGAATATTTGAATTTTCACAAATTTCTCAGTGCTGCCATCAAATCAGATAAACCTTGGAATGTGTGGTTATTATGCCCACAATTAGATGCCATCATTACACTGATGAAATTAGAGTTAACGTAGGATATTTATTGCCTTTGAGGAAAATAAAATACGCACACATACGAACACGCACGCACACAGCTCGAGTTCTTTAAATGTTATATATGGATGAGGACCTGTCGGATATAAAGTAGCGGACTAGAAGATACACACACACAAACACACGAGATGAAGTACCATTTGCCGGACAATTCGTTTTGGCTGCTCTTATTTTTTTTTTTTTATGTTTGTTTGTTTTGTTTTGTTTTTTTTGCCACAAAATTTAAAAAGGGACACAAATAATACCGTACTCGTACTTAATTGAACATGTAACGGTCAGCAACGAGTCCTTTACGTTCACAAGGCTTGAATTCTAGATAAGCAGCGGGACGAGAATGGCAACGGGAAAGAAGCGGATGAATGTTGTGTTTTAGGTGCAGAATCTCCCGAAAAAAGAGGTTGTGGAAGACTTATCTTTTCTCGCTTCTGCTCTCACCATACTGCTCCTCTAACAAAGGCACACGAGGGAAACCATTTTTGTTTAGTCCTCCTCTTCTTTCGCACCATACATGGCCGTATATCAGCTAACAAGCTCGGCACAGTCAAACAGGTGACAACAGGACTCATTAGTCAGTTGTCAGCTGTCGGCAGTAATACGACGCTTGTTGCCAGTATCTTCATGATAATGGTGCTGGTGATGATGGTGATGTTGCATCTTGCTTTCCATTTCTGGAGTAGCGCGAAGAATATCCGGTTCGGCGCTGGCCTGTATCCGATGACTCATGGAACCACTTCGATCACTATCACGTTCTTTGGTTTTACTGCGTCCGGATCGGCGAGATTCAAGTCGAGACAACGACGCGTTCGGCGTGTTGGGTAAAACGCAACCAAGAGCGTTCATGTAGTCAGCTATTAGCAACGTCAATTCCAATATCTGTCAAATTGTCAAAGAAAACCATATTTTAAAATAAAGATTTTGTAGTTACACACTGAAATAAACTCTAACGCACCTTGGGTTTGGGAAGAGAAAAAAGCATCTTTTGCGTTCCAGGCCCTTGTATATCGCAGTTGTTGACAACAACCATGAGATCATCCTGACAGCCTCCGAAGGTGACCACGGCCGAATAAGGCACACGGGCCACCGATTGCATCGATGTCACGTCAAGAAGTGTAATCGTCTCTTCGTTAACAGCTAACCAAACAGATGCTCCTTCCAGATCTGAATTTCCTCCTCCAGCGTTAACCTACAAACAGAAAATGACGGCGACATTAATACCCTGGACTTACCATCAGAACCACAGCAAAAGATAAGATTATACCTTGGCATGGAAGAGAGCTGCACCAAAGAAAGGCCATTTACGCGTGCACGTCAAATAAATTCGTACACAATCGGCTATGCTTCGCCCTTTCAACGCTGTCCACTTATCCGTTATAGCGTCTGCCATTTCCCTGAATCGACGAATAATGCGGACAAAGGTTAATTTGATTTTCTCATTCAATGATGGATAGAACGTACTTTAACTCTTCTTGCGAAATTCCGTCCTTGTAGCGTCTTGGAATAAAGCGCTCTAAAGCCTGCATTGCTCCTTGATGCAAATGACCGGAACTTCCACCGCTTCCTCGCCCCCGTTCAGAGTTGTAATCACCGCCGTCGATCTGTGACATAATGGCCGCCAGTTCGATAGCCAACTCTTTCGTCAGGGGGAATCTATTGTCGGATATTCTCTGGGCTGTCTGGTAGCAATACAACAGTCGTTCCCGCTCCGTTTCGCCTTTGATATTGCTGCGCCAAAAGAGGCGGTGACGATACGTCAGTCGAATGACTTTGGTGTTTTGGAATTTTCCCAAACCCTTCTCTCGCAGCGCCGTTTCCCACTTGGATATAATGTCGCATAGCTGCAATCAAATCGGCAGAGTTTAATCGTTGAAACCAGTAGCAACATTTAATTTAAATACCTTAGTTTTGGGTTCCAACCAATGTTCCTCATCTTTTTCTATTGGGTCATCGCTAAACAGTGCAAAACCAGACTGACTCACGTCCCGGCAACCAATTTCACGATTGAGCGTCACTAAAAACTCTTCGACCGTTGTGGAGCCGTCGAAGCCAACCACCTTTAAGTAACAAACGAAATAACGATTAAATTAAAATTGAAACGGAAGTTGAAACAAAATGTTCAAAAGTGCATCATACCTGGTAGGTTCCGTTGAGGAAGTGAACAGGGATAGCGTGTGGCAGTGAATGATGATAGGGGTTTTTGAGCAGGATGGAGAGAACTTCCATCCTCGACGGTTTGGCTTCTCGTGGACCCATTTGAAGAGTTCGTTCCAGGGCACGTTGACAGTATGAGGCATATTTTCCCATCTCGGTCTTCGTGTCAGCATTGCGTTTCAAATGTAACCGAAGATACCACAGTAGCTTGTTGTTGCGAGGAGCGAAGAGAGAAACAGTTAATGCCAGCAACTGCCAGCCTTGAACGAAGGTGAACGATGCGCTAACGGATTTGCTATCGGTGGACGAAGCGGAACCGCTCGAAATTGAGCCAGAGTGATGAAGATTATGTGATCCGGATCCCGAAGATGGCGGTAATGAAGAAATTGTGGACAATTTCTAAATAAAATTAGGGAGGAAAAACTTGATCAAATGCTTGAAACGGCAAGAGAAAAATAACAGCTAAAGCAGAATCTAAACATCGCATCTGAAAATTAGTGACCAATACAAATTGCAAGAGAAAAGTGAAAAATTGAATTCAAAAATGGAACAATGAAAAGCCGATGCTGAAAAGTGCGCAAATAAAAGTACATCTTTCGGTCACTAAATGCAAATCAAAGAGCATAAGACAGTAGAACGTTATCATTTAACAGAAGGTAAATTCTCCATTTCTGGCCTTTTATGATTTGATTGGAAATAAAACTATAAAAAGTAGTTGTAAGCTGACTAATTTGTTTGCAAGTTGAATAAAAAGTTCGGACTAAATTTCATGCAAAACAACCTCGGAGGAAATGTTTCGGCTGGTGAGCAATGTTTTGAAGTAAACGTATCATAATTTTGTCAACAAAAATATCAAAAAAGCTCAAGCACCACTTACATGAGTGGATTGTTTGGCGGGTTTCGAGATTTTGTGCAGCGCCGAGCGATTTACCTGCCCACCGCCCCACTTGCTGCCGACGCCGGTAACGCCGACCGCAGGCTGCTGACTCTGCGGCTGGACACGCGACGTCTGCTTAATCAGCGCGCAAATCAACTCGGGTTGCAACTCAATCAAACCCAGACATTGATGGAGCGCATTTTGAGCCAGCACGACATGATAATCGATGCCTGCCGAGTCCAGTAACGCCGATGTGAACAGTTGAATAGCCTGAGAATTAAAAAAAAATGACTCTGTTAATCAGATTCCATTCCGTTACAAAGAATAATCACGCAATCTCGTACTTTGAACAATTTGATGGCTTCGTTATGTAAACTCTCTGATGGCAGAGTCGTCAGCGGAGACGTGATGCTGTCTTTTGAGTGAATCAGTAAAGGATTCCGCCACAAATTGCAATCTGAATAATTGATTAATCAAAAAGGTTGTTACGGAAATTGGCCTCAATACGGAAGAGGATGAAAAGCATACTTGGATCTCCATCCGTTTCCATCAGCTTCTGAATCATTTGCTCGTACTGCGTTCCGCTGTGGGCTCCACCCCCCGAAACGATCGTCAATTGGTAGAGCCAAGCGTCTTTTTCTTGTTTATTAGCCAGTAGTAGATACGTAGGGTCTTCATGAGGCGGAAAGATGCCCACCGTCAAATTGGCCGATCTCGCAGTAGCCATCGAGTTGCAATCGGCTTCTTCGCTGTCGGAATCTGAAACATGCTCAAGCTCTTCGACGCGGGCGTCTCGCATGCTGATCTGACCTTGTGGAACCTATGGACATGAAATGGAAAATATAATGATGCGCTTGATAAAAGATTGAATGAATGATTTACCTGATCCGTTGGCGCTTTGAAGTAGAGGAAGGTTTTACCAACCAGCATACACCAGCAGCGTTTCGAATGGCCGTGCTTCACTTTGACTATCCATCCTTCTAGCGTCGGTTTCTGGTCCTCGCGACCTAAAAGGATTCGGGTCGTGTTACGGCGAACCACGTTCTGCAGGATGCGCACCCACTCGTCTACGGTGCCGCTCGAGTCGGCCGTTAAATAATGCGTCTTCTTTGAAGTGGAGATCTCAAACGTGGCAGCCCCATCCGCTCGCCATACACGACAGCTATCGTCCAGCGAAATTTGACCCTGAGGCTTTCTGCCAACATCGCTCTGGAAGCAAGTGAAAAACAGAATCACTTTAACAGTTCCGGAAATCTTCTTCCAACAACAATACACAAACCTGGGATTTCCAGTACGAAAGTGTTCCGTTTTTCAGAGCGAACCAGCGCTTCCGCCAGGTTTTGAGTTTACCGCTGAGTTTGGTCAAGTAACCGCTTTTCTCCAACTCGTCGTTATTCCGCTCGAGTGTCGAGATTCGCAACATGGCAACTGACTGTGCTACCAATGCCGCATCCGCTTCGCTTCCCGGCCCATTGTCGTCGGGTGGAAGAGCATAGTCATCAGAAATGGCAGATTCGTTGCAGTTATCTAATAAAATAATATATATAAATGTATATAGAGGAAACCGGTTACAATCACATCATGATTATCAAAGAATGGATTATATAAGGGCTCTCAGCTTACCTCGAGCATCCGCGTGTTCCTCGCCGTCCGAAGAATCTGACGAATCTCCACTGAACGGCACTGATCGTATTTGGCTGGCTCGCTATAATGAAAGGCATTTCTCATTAACAACACATTCCAGGAGCAATTAGGGCTATCGGTCGGTAATGATCACAAGTTAATGACATGATAACTTACGCCTTTGACAGTGGCATAGACAGGGATGCTGATGTCGTGGTAGCCAACACTGCCAGTAGCCGATAATCGGTGAGTGTGTGTCCGTGGTTGTAATTGTTGCTGATGAGGCTGAACGTTATGGTTAGGATGAATTTGATGGACTTGAAGTGGAAGCGAAGGTGGTTGTTCGGTCACACTAAATCCTTCGGCAGCTGCCTGGTAAATCCGCGATTCCCACGAGGGAAACCTATGTAAAGGTGGTGTGGGTGGTTTGCTGTCGTCGTGGTAATCATCGCCCACACTGCCCACCAAACTGCCCGGGTGAGAAATCGAATGGCGTGCTGTCGACATGGGGATAGCCGCTGAGCCGTTCCAAGGTACCCGCTCTTTGCTGGGCGTGTAAATCTCGGCGTAGTCGTGCACTTCGCTGGATATAAGCTTAGTACGGACCTATGGTATGAAAGACCAATTAAGTGATCCGAAGCATAGTGTGTGAATTAAATACCTTGAGACTTCGCGGAGGCTTTGGGACGTCGTAGTCCGAGTGCTCGGCGGCAGCAGCTGTCATAGAAGCAATAGCCTGGTCGATGGCTTGCCCTAGTTCTCCCAGGGCTGTTGTAGCACCATTCTCGTACGTCTCAGCGTCCGACAATCCGGACAAGGTGCCTGCACTAGGGCAGTTGCCCTTGGTCGTCAGGGCAACTCCGCCACTGCCGCTGTGGTCACTGACATTGCCCTCGTTGACGCTATTATCACTGTCCTTTCGCGGAATTCTTGTCCGAGGAGGAGGAATTGGCTTCGTGCCAATCGATCCGCTGCTGTGACTGCATCCGTGATCGTCGTTGAGGCCGCCGGCAACCGGACTCTTGGGGCTGAGACTAAGCGGTGTCTCCATGTCAACCGATCCTGAATCAACTCGCGAATCGCGAACTGTTCGCGTCAGGCCGGAGAGAGAGAGTCGATTCACGTCCGGAAACCTCTGCTGCATCAGCGAATTGACTGGGCCCGAGAGACCCAAGCCACCACCACCACCATACGACGAAGTCATAGAGTTCGTCAAGCTTCCTGACGCGCATCTCTGCTGACGTTTCTTCGACAAATCTACTTCCGCGTACAATGCATCTAGCTGTGAGGTTGCATCAGACGGCGAAATGACACCACCACTTCCGCGTCCTTTCCCTCCTTCTGACGTATTGCCTCCGCCAACGCGACATAAGCTGTCATCGCTACCCGGTTGATCCTCCAAACTTCCGCGCGAAGAATCCTAGAAGCAACCCAAAACGACATCCATAAAGATTAAAAAGGCTGGCGACAGCTGGAAGACTAAAAGGAGGAAATGCAACAAAAGGCCGCAGAGCGGGATAGGGGAAATCTAAAACATTAAAAGCCTCCATCGATTTATACCTCTGTGCTGGCCCGATGATTCTTGGAATTAGACGAATTGTTCTGCGACAACTGTCGCAGACGGCTGCGCAGCAATTCCAACTGTTCGTTACATTTTTGATTTTGTTCACGTAGATGTTGATTCTGTTCCTCGAGCTAGTGTGCGAATAAACGAAAAGAAAGTAAGACATGGGCGTTACAAGAAGGGTGTAGACTTAATCAGACACGTTTCTTAACAATAGCACCACAACAACAATTCCGCTCGTTCGTTTCAACGAAGAAAAGAAAAGCCGAGCATCGAGTCATTTTGAGAGATCCTCTCTCTCTCTCTTAACAAAACGTTCATCAAAAGAGATGGGCTTCCCGCAGGATCGGTTGTTTGTGTAACGGCTTCATCGACTTCATTAACCCCCCTGCGCAGCGCTGCCTTGGCGGATTACGTTTCTCTGGGTCATTAGTGGGGAGGAGGAGGCCTTTATCGACTTTAGGAGGACCCAACTGTCTCATCCTTGTTTCTCACGCTTCCGCGAACTTATCGATATAGAGTTGGAATTCAGCAACGACGTATACTTAACTGACGAATAATTTATAGTAGGAAATACCCAGGCCATTTAATAACAGGTCATTAAGTTGAAGCGCAATTTCTACCGACAGGGAGCTTGGAGAACCAAATTACAGACATCTATCCTATCCTGCTTTCTTTGAAGATAATTGGAACTTGACAGAAAAGAAATATAAAATGTAAATTCGGATCCCCATTCTCTTTGTGGGGGAATGACTTTCCAAGCTGCTACCTACATCCAAACACTCTCTATTTAGATTGCATTCCGAAACGTGTGGTGGAGGGAACGCATGCCGCGTGCGCCCCCCGTTATGTTTGTGACTATCGATCCTGCTTTGTCCAAGGTTAAAAAAATAAATAAATAAAAAAATAAAACAAAACAACAATATGCTACCAGAACCAGACAACACGGTATGGAAGCTGCGTGTTTCAAATGGCTCAATTGCCTCCGTTTCTAGTTTACCGTTTCCAGTTGGATTCACTCGGCAATTGCCGCTCGAGTAACAACGACACAAAACGTTGAAGCGACAACCGGTTTAATAGATCATAAAGTTTCTTTTCACTCTACGTGATTGGATTCCGCAACAAACTTCTCGAAGTTGAACATCCCATGAAAACATTTAACCTCATACACAGCGCAGAGGGAAAAAAAAAATAGAATCGCTCGTGACATGGCCTCCATCAATTACCTTTACGATCATTGCAATATCTTCATCTACTCGTAATTGAATCCGATGACGGTTGCCTACCGATGAAGAGCCCCCCCGTCTTTTCATTTTGTTATTGGAATCTTTTAAAGTTACGATTTTCCATCCTGTGGGTGTTCACCACACCCATCTGGACCGCAAAGTTTCGTGAAAGGGAAATGGCCGCTGTTTGAATGTTGAGTAAAGGCGACCCATTTTATCACGATCGGCTCAGTCAAGTCGGTAACGAATGAGCAGCACGCGACGGCCATTTGTATTGTTACTGACCCGGGACTGTCTTCACCTTCTGAGCCCCCCTCTACTTCTCCCCAAATTAGGAGGTTTACATGCAGCCAGTGACGTTGGCACGCCAAACGACATTGTTGTTGAATTTCTTACGTCTTTCAGTTTGTTGGTGACCCATTCCTTGATCTTGGCAGCTTTGGCTTCGACTTGTTTTGCGTCATTTAGCCTCATCTTGCGCTGTTCATCCACTTGATCTTCGAGCCGGTTAATGACGTCTCTTTCTTTGACTGACGCCGGATGAACTCCTGGTGATACTGCTGTGCTCTCCGACAACGGGTTCCACGATGAATCGGCCAGTTGTTGTTCCATGATTCTCAACTAAATGGATAGTAAAGTAACAAAATAGTACAATTAGATTTTTCCGTGTTGGTTCCCACAAATAAATAAAAGAAATGGTCTAAGTGCACAAGACGCATTGGGGTGAGTGGGTGCTGCACGGTCACCACCATATGACACCATCCCTATGACAATCATTCAGGGTACTTTTGCCCTTATCAGTATCCAACGAGTGTTGTGAGCATGTCGAGAGCAGCAGCTGCGATGACAAACGACCCAGATCGGACGCATTAATTCAGTCATTCTTCCCACCATATTCCCACGTCTTTATTTATTTATTCTTTTTATCAAACATTTTTCATCCGTCCTGATTACGTGAAAAAATCCCATCCACACACTACAATCTCTCGAGGATTTCCCTTCCATTCTAATACGCCCGGATATTAACTGGATCGGATTATTTCTGGATGATTCGTTCTAAGGGGGCGGAAAGGAAATAGGGTGGCAGGGACAATAAGTGCTGGTGGGAACGAATAATAATAATAATAATAATAATAAAGTAATATGACACAGAAAATGTCACCACCAAACTCAAATCAAACATCAAAATCTTATTGGTTCTTGTTTGATGCGGCAAGAAACAATATCATGCGATAAGACCATCAAGTTTGTGTCTTCTAGTCGATTTTTTCTACGGAACCAAACACTCGAAACCAGCAGAAGCCGATCCGAAATCAATAATCAAATTTCACGACGGGAATCGGGAATAGCCAAAAGTTCGTTGGCGTAGTACATGGCAATAAAAACTGTCGACAGTGAGGGGGTGGAGAGCTTCCGGCTCATACAGTCAACAAAGACCTCGGCGTTTGAGAGTAGCAGCTCGTATGTTGTTGTTCCACATCTCTTGTTTGTTTGCCCGGTTGACTTTGTAGCCGCAAAACTTTCACGGATTTTGGCAGGTTTAAGTTGTATTTGTGGGCCGGAGAGGTTTAGATCTTCCCTAACTAGTTGGGCAGCGACGTGAAATGTTCGTTTTTTAAATAGAATTTACGACGCCACAAATCGTCATTAATCTCGGGGTAAAAAACCTTTGTTTCTTTTTTTTTCTTTTAGAGGGGGGTTTTGGTAAAGGGGAGCAATTCACTTGGGTGAGTCATTCTGTAAAAGAATAATTCCGGCGACAAGTGCTGCTACTATGTGTCTGGCGTAAAGGAAAATGGAAATTCATCAAGGGCTGGGCCCACGGATTCTCACTCTCTCTATATGAGCACACACACACTGTGGTATCGATCGCGAATGTAACAGTACCGAACAGAATGGGAGACGAAGAAGAAGGGGAAATAGAAAGAAAGAGAGAAAAAGGAGAGGATGAAGAGGGTGAGTGGATCGAATCAAACTACTTTCTCTTCACCCCCCTCATCCCTTGCGTCTCTCTCTCTCTTTCGGTTCTGCTCGACAACATCTCCGACAAGCCGGAAGAAAAGACGGGGTGACAAACACTCACACAATTGCAATCGGCAAAATTTGTTTTGAAATTATCACATCAGATAAATAAATAAATGACGATATTTAACACTAGTTAGGGAGATGATGCAACAACCCTCTTACAGAGCTTCATAAGGTGTCTCGATCCAACTGTTCACTCTCAAGTACTAGCTGTCAATGAGATGCACTACACAACACACGATGACACAGTCGTTCCAGGAACCGAGCGACAACACACTGTCCATGTAACAACTACCACTACTGCATAAGGGGGCTCTCCTTCCTCTCTGCATGTACTGCGGCGGCGACGGTCACAGACGGAACTGAGACACACGCTATAAGACACGGCGGATAGACACCGCGTGCACCAGCAGCAACGAAAAAGAGCTTGCGGGGGGGTTGGCCGAGACAGGCGCGCTGCGAGTGCTTCAAATGGTTCACCCCTAGCGCGCCCGTGTTGAAAATCAATGGCCGTCAGAGCAAGTAAGTTAGAGGGTTGGTGGGCCAATGTATTGCCGGTCTCTCTCTTTCTGTTCGCTCAAAAAATATTGCAATCCCCAAAAGACTTGCGTTGGTGACTCGATCCATATTAAGGATTGACCTCGCATGGAAACAGCAACTGCCGGCCGTACCGCCGGCCCGTTTTTGTTTTTACTACTCGACACCTAGCTGTTCGAGACGACCCAAAAGTTATTCACTCGCCCCGTCGCAATAATAAATCAAGGGAAAATAGACTTTGCCGATCAATATCTGTCGCTAGACGATATATAAAACCCGGGGAAAATAAAGATATAGAGAAAAGCACTTGAACTTAATGGATAGCAGTTCGGTGAGAAACCGAAAGCCAGAGGAAAGAAGAAGGAAAAAAAAAAAAGTCATTTGATGCCATCAAATGTCGACATCGTTTAGGAGTTGTACGCAGAAATGCAATCTCATCTCTACCGACGTACTTCTCTAGCTGCTCCCCTTGGTCCCAGTGACGTCAGTTGACGCTTTGACGCTTCCATGGTGTCGCATAGTTCCATACCAACATGAAAACGGAGCAATATCAAAACAATCTAGCGCAGTTTCGTATGATGTTGACTGCTGCCAGCAGCAGCGAATGCATAGAACGATTATTGCGATCGACTACAAAGGAAGTCAACGACAACAACAGAAATGGCTCTCTCTATCTACACAAATGCCGAGCCAAAAATGCCAACGAATGCGATTCGCTGTCTTGAATTAGGTTTGACCTTTTGCCCCACGCCGATTGAATTGTACGAGACGCCGATAGATGGTCGGTGTCCGTAAATATAAACACGAAATAAATCTTACCTTTTCTTCAGCAATCTCGGCCCGGGTTTCCGCTCCGACGACGCGCGCCTCCATTTCCGCCAACTTTATATGAAAATAAAAAAATAAATAAAATGAAATTGTGGTTTTAAAAAAGTTTTTTTTTACAAGCAAACAAAAACTTAAAAATGTTCATTTCTCTAAAAGTTGGCATCGGATCAAATGTATGCAATTCAATTTTTAAAAATACTTTTAAACTGGGTATATCACTCGCTTCAATGTATAAAATAATATTTCATCAGACATAGCCAGACAGCACGTTTCATATTTCTTTTTACGATAGATTTGTGGATGAGTCCCCCCCACCCTTGCAGCAGTGTACGTTGAAACAAATCTCCCCACCCTAGCAGACCCCTCACTCGATCTCCCTCACCCTTCCCCTAGTCGTAGATCTCATACGAAGCGGATGGAAAATCATCGATCCGTGCATTTCTGGATGGAAAAACGTACGATCGTATGACGAGGAACGCGTGTTTGAAAACGCCGGAGAGGATTGAGGCAGCACTTCTTTTGATGCTCCGAGGTCGGTACTAGTCATAGGAGTAGTAGCTCTGTACGTAGGTGGCGTCGCCATGGCAAAAGCCTCTGAGCTTCCGAACGGGGGAGGGAAGGAGTTCCCCGACGGATGAGTCATCGGTCAGGGAAGCTCGGCAACACGCGCATTGAGTCATTCACGAGGAAGAACAAAAACACACAACATAAAATAAAAGAACCGCCGGATCGATAATCGATCAATTCAAAGAAGTCACGAAATAGTCGATAGAAATACGATGAATAAAACAGTGAAATGTCGAGCGCGTGAACGATGTCGTTCCCGTGTTCCAAATGGATGCAAAGTATGCCCGTTTCATCATCATCATCATCATCAAGTCACCTTGATATTTTTTAGCGCTTTACAGCTACGAGACTCATAAACTTCTAGGGTCGGTGACGTTTTTTGAAGATATAAAGAAAAAAAGGGGGAGAAAAATAGCGTTACCGGTTGCTTAGAAATGAAATTCGATAGAAGCCAATCAATAGTTGGCCGCCCAACCAGAGTCCCCCAGCGCCAAAGCTGAGCTGATACCAAATGTCTAGACAGCCACCATCTAGCGGCGGGATAATCAACGAGGAACGGGAGTCGTTGGTACACTTCAAATTCCCGCCGCTAGGTAGCCTCGCTGTTGCATCTGCTGAAAGTAAAATGGTGCGCACCCTATTATCCCTTCCCTCTCACTTTTCTCTGATCGTGATAATGAGTTCAATATATTAAAAATAATAAGCTGCTCGCGTGAAACGAATTTTGCGCTTCGCAGTGAACGAAATGTTAATAAGCAAAGGTTACGAATACAGCTATAAGCTTGTTATTCACACACCGGTTCATATCAGCCTTGGCCCCCTTAAATATTTTCCCAATCCCGTTTTGGTGCGTTTGCAGATGAGAATCGCTCTGAATAAATCCTCACGCTAGGCCGACAATGGTTGGCACGGGTAAAGAGATGGAGCGCGCGTAGAGGCGCACAGCCCAATCGTGAGAGAATTGCCAGTCATTTGACGCGTTGAGCACGCACCCACCATTTCCAACTGCGGCAGTGTCAGTCAGTTCCTTCCGTTTTTTTCTCTCCCCCCCCCCTGCCGCCACCTGAATTATGGGGTTCATCATCAACGCCTCTCTTTTCTCTTTTGTTGACTACAAGGGCAGGGGAGGGTTGCAGTAGCGCTAGTGTATGTGCGTGTGTGTGTCCCTTTTGTGCCACTTGACCGGGTTATCTTGGGCCGTAAAAACACGCGCACATACACAGACACATTCACATCGAGCCTGAACAGAGGTCGACTGCAGGGGCGGTAACTGTATAGAACAATAACAACAATAGCGAGGAAAACCAAAGAGATGATGATGGTGATCCCCCTCCCAAAAGCCGAGCCAACTTTCATCCGGTACCGTTCAACATTATCCCGTTAATATAACGATGCGATTGAAAAAGAAAAGGATGAAGCTGATAAAAAGTTGTGGGAGGAGGAACACTACGGAGGGATTCCCGTTTCGAGCAATCCTAATCAGAGATGATTTTAAAAGGAATAAAGAAGAGCCGAGCAAAAGACTCGTGGGAAAAGTGGAAAGCTTTTTATAGATCTCCTCGCTGATTGGATTTCCTGTTACAGTAAGGGCAAACACTGATCGATAGTCGTCCATCATCATCGTGTTTCTTCTTCAAAAATGGAAGGGGGGTAATATACGCCTACAACAACAACAACAACAACAACACTTTAGGGTATACCTTCATCAAAATATCCTCTATGGATTCCATTGTATCGATATCCATGTTTGTTTGTTCTTTTTATTTCTGTTGGCTTGATCAATCGATGAGTTGTCGTTGGGGATCAATTCAATTCACTCTTTCAATTCTAACTGTGAAGCTGTCATTGCACCACGGCCTTCATTCACAGGCAAATCGTGTAGGCTTCACGTATCCAATCCAATATAAGAACAAATCCGTTAAGCCTTCAACTAGCAAGCACTTGAGATTCTTCTTGGGATATCCAGTCACCAGAAGAAGAAGCAGGAAAAAACCCAAACTCAACAACCCCTTGAAAATAAGAGAAAAGACCACCCACTGGTCGGTCGGTCACTTGTGCTGTATACGGGACAAGATAGGAGAAAGGCAAACTGTTGTGAAGTGGTTTGGTTTAAATAGACACCAACTTGTTTTGTCACTGCTGTAGCGGCCCAAGTCGAGTTTCCTACTGACTGGATCAGGCCAGCAAACCCCAGTTTTGACCCTTGCTGACAGCCATGCGCTGCGCTGCGCAGACCCCCACCCTTCAACTCACGTGACGCACAGATCCACACACACACACACACACACACACACACACTCCAATAGGCAAACAGACACACGCAGACCAGACAGCACAAGGCCTAGAATAGATGAAACTGTTGAACAAACATAATCAACATCGAATTTGTTCAATCATTTCGTGACCACATTCATCAATGGCTGTGCCCTTGTCAACTTTTTTTGAATCGCAAGAAATGAGGCCGTGCCACTGCCTCCTTATACACACGATGAAAACTTTTCGAGAGTTAGCCACCATATAAATCTTTGGAAGAGTCAATGCCAGGTGTCCATTCATCGTCGCATTAACTGTGCAGTTTCACATTTGGGTTCTAGGTGCGTGTCGCCTCACAGGTAACCAAGGAGCTAACGCTTGCACGCAACCTACGTACCTTTCTACCCCACGCACACACACACACACACTTACGCCTCGAAAAAACCATAAAAAAGAAGTGAATAAGAAAACAACAAAGCCACGAATTTTATGGACAACACGAGTGTCAAACGTGTGTGCACCAGAGCTGATTTCTCTCGTCACAAGTTGTTCTTGTTGCTGTTGTTTTCATTTTACGACCGACTAAAGAGACTCATTAGAGACTTTGGAAAATTTCAAAGAGTTTTTTTTTTCCCCCTTTCGATTTCTCTGACATAAAAGCAAAGTCAAATAGGGAGGAACTTGCGATGAACACGCGCACCCTGTGCAGCTGGATCAATTCAATTAAGAGAAACAAAATGCTCGGTCGGCAATCGTTGCCAAATTCCTCTCAGGCAATTTCAAATAAACACTCGCCAGTTGGTAACAGATGGTAAAAAGGTTCAAACAATAACCAAATTTCATTTGATCAGAAGACGATGATCAACACGATTCATCTGTGAATAACATTATCTCTATTGAATCAAAGTTGTGTCGAGGGGGGAAGCGGTTGAGAGCTCAAGACCAATCTCAGTCTCAAGCTTCCGGTATCCATCACTCCGGAAATTCATGTCGAACTAAACCCAACACAGACACACAAAGGGAGCTGGAAGCAATGTCTGTGTCTTCACTAGCTTCCATCAGAATACTTCATGCGTTTACTTATTTATTTATGACGATTCCGCAGTCTTGGCTATTCTCTCTCGTTTTTTCTCTTCTTCTTCTTCTTCTTCCTATAGAGTTGCCGGATGCCAGAACAGTTTGGCAGATCTCCCTCGTTGCCAGGCCAAAACGACGTTAGAGGCTCTATCTCTCCTTCTTATTTATGTACGAGAAACCTTTCAGTAGAGAGAAAGGCTCAAACAAGAAAAAAAAAGGGGAGAAAAGAAGATGCGACAGAAAATGCAGAGACGGCCATGACACAATCCGATTAGCCTCTCGTCTCTCTACCATCCAGGAATAAGAAAGGTAATCAAAGACGATAGATACCCGAAAAACTTAATACAAAAAATGATGTTGTTGATCAGGCCCACACACACATAGTGTATAGTACTATAGGCTCCTATAGGGGGGCCGGCTTGGTTGCTAATCGATCCACCCCTAGGCACTACTACTACTAGCATCCATACCAAATTATTCCATCGATTAAGTAAGTATCGACTTTTTCGGCTTCGGGACTTCCCCCAAGAACCGTCGGAGGCTCTCCTGAATGAGCAATGCCTGAATGGAGCCAAGGATCATGGGAAAAATTTTGAAACAAATCACGGAGGAAAGATATTTTTTCACGCGGCTGCACATCGTTGGCTCAAATATGCCGATCCCAGCATTGTAAAAAAAAAAGATAAGAACAAAAATAAATAGACTTTTAAAAATAGGAAAATGGGGCAACAGTTTAAACCATTTTTTCATTCCTGAACTAACAAGATCCAATCATGTCGTGGCCTTGGGCACTTTTTCAACATGGCTGAAATGGTGAAATGCAGTTACGATAATGGTCCCGACCCATCAAAAACTCACTTTGAAGTCGGTGCGCACTTTTGGGGCCTATTTTTGTGTTCGGCGCATTTTATATCGCAATGTGGTGGTGGTGACTCGGGATGAATTCGATCTTTTCCTTCCTGATATATTTCACGTTACAAGGAGCTATCTTAGGGTATTATCTACTGGGCAAAGACCAATTCGGGAGTAGCCCCAAATACCGAGTATACGTGGTGTTGGTTTTCTCTTCCAGCGGATTAGAGTCTTCACGGTAACTTAGCCGTCTGGCCTGGTTGAGTGACAAACCCCCTCCTAGTCTCACCAGTAATATCTGAAACACATACAGAGATCCTTTGGTGGACAGTAGCTAATGGAGGGACTGCTGGCTTGCTGTCAATAAATCCCTCCCCCTCATTCCCGTTAGTTTGGGAAAGGGAGGGGGGAGCCGGAAGAGGCTCGGTGGCGGGGGTGGGCGTCTCACGGGGCGGCAAAAGGTTCTTATGTTTCTCCGACGAGAGCTGTGAGCCGTGTCACTCCGTACCTTTCTACTTCCCCCCTCTCCATCGGACCCTTTCTACGGAACCGAAGCTGGATGCAGAGTAAATGTGCTCAGTGGGTTTCGCTCGATTCGCCCGATTGGATCACACAGCAGCAAACAAGGCGAGGGATTTTCTTTGATTCCACCTAAACCGTCACTATGGTTCCGATGTTTTCCTCCTGCTTCTTTTTTATTTGTATTTTCTTCCCTTTCAGAAAAGAACCAAAAGGAAGAACGGACCTAGTTCTTTCGCCCCGTGTGACAGCACCCAATAGATGGACAATTTTCTCCCCTACAGACGGGCCATCAAAAGATTCCTCTATTCTTCCGGATAAAAAAAAGAAAAGGAGGGAGGACTGCTGACTAACGATGAGTCACAGCACTGAGCTAGATGATCTCTATCACCCCGTTCAACCAAAAAAATAACGTAGCTTCATCACGGACGGAACACGCTCCATCAACTTTTTATTTCATCTATATAATGTTATATAGATTCGGATCGTCACACCCTCGCCATCAGTTTATTGATCGCCCTGCAGATGAGACCTAGTTTTCGGTGTTGGACCGATAACGCAATCAAACTCGATCGAATTCGTCGGCCCTTCAAAGATAATCTGAATTAGTATCCAGAATAAACACAATGCAACAACACAAAAAAAAAGTGACTCGAGTGCAATAACGTGACATTTTCTCGACATACAACAAGTTTGGGGACATCTTTCGGCCTCAACACACAAGGACGTCAGGGGAATAGCTCACGACTCTCTCTCTCTCTCTCTCTCTTTGCAGTCAGCCTTCTTTGTTATTCTTAGCTCCTTTGTACTTTTACTTACACTCTCCTTCCTCCACCGGAAGGCAGAGTTGGCTGGTAGTAGCTTCTGGGCTGAACTCGACTCGAATGCCATAGCCCAGCCACAATATATAAAAGGGAGGGAAACGAGGAAATTGAATAGAACGCACAGGGAGGCGGTTACGGGGGCTCCCGAGGTGAACGTTCTGAACCTCTGCAACTGTGTGTTCAATCGAATATGACGTACAGACATAGGAGCTTTTTATTAAAGTTCGCAAAGAGACTAAGAGAGATTGAAAGATGAGTGCGGTTGACGTCAATCCAGATGAAAACTTTTGCCCTTCTTATCTTTAACTCGAATTTTCTCAGAATCAATTAGTGGACATCTTTCAGCAAGTTCGACTACAGCAGGAAGGAGGGGAGGTTTTCCGTTGGCTTTTTTTTTCCTTCCATGAGGGGGAGATAAATAATGAATCTAATCTGGAACATTCGCGTGGCTGGCACCAGTCAAAAAGTCACTTTATTGATGCAGACAACCCAATCAAGCACTTGGACTTGTTATATAAAACAGACCAAAACCCGAGCTCCTATCGATCGCGATGCTAATGGAACTGATTTAAAAAAACAACAACTGTCTAGAACTAAGTTCCATGCATCCCTCTCAAAATAAATAATGATGATAACATGTCTGCAGAGAGTCGCAACGACATTAGGGAGAGGGGGGCGAGAGAGAGAGAGAGAGACATAACACGAAAATAAAAAACGACAACAACAAAATAAAAAGATGCGAAAAATAATGAACACACAAACACACAGGGAACTTCATTCTCGGCTGAGTCATTGGGATGGAAGGAATCCCTTTGCGCCGCCACCATTTCGGTTAATTGCACACACACCCAGTGCCCGTACTCTTCTGGTTCTCTCTCTCCGGGTTCTTATCTGCGTCGTGCGCCTTATCCACTGTTGGTTGGGCGACGCCAAACGTCTCTCCAGCCACCCTCCAAACCCCACCAAATTCAGAGAAAATAAGAAGGAAGAAGGGGGAGAATTGGCTCCATGCGCAGATTGAGTGGTGGTGGCGGATGTAAGATGAGCACAATTGCATCGAGGCAAAAGGGACAGGGAATGAGATCTCGGGAATGAAAACGGTGACACGCCCAGCGTTTCAATTAAGATTGGGAAAAGTGTATCCTTGTACCATTTAGACGCGATTTTCTTTATCGATCCGCAAGTAAAAAGGCCCAGATTCGATCGACCAACTGAGCTCACTCCCTACTCCCTCTCCCCTGCCTTTCCACAGTATAAATCATATAAAGAATATGACAATCTAAATCATTTTCTATGAGGTTTCCAGAGAGACAAGGACTGAGTGCCATTAACAATTCAATTAAGAATGGATGGAGAAAACGTCAATACCCTTTCTCTCTTTCCCCTTCTCTCTCCGAGTCTCAAATATTCATCACGCAGCATTGCCATGACACATCTGCCAGCGACCCGGCTTCATCCGCACGTGCATACGGCAGCAGGAATACGAAGGAAAGAAAGAAAAAAGGATAAATAGCTATAGCTGCTATATATATAAGTAACACACAACACGCTATGTAGAGATTCTTTGATTCCCTGGGAGCATTGTTAAGCAAGTTGAAAATCCTTTTTGATCCTCCTTACCCTTAAAAAGAAAAGAAACATTTACAACGAAAAAGAATCTAAGCAACACAGACAAAAAAAGGAAGATGAAATGGCGGATTCTATCCAGCTCTTGTTTACTGCCGCCAAAACGAACGGCAGTAGTGAGTGGGAGAGAGAGAGTTTCGGATGTTTGACTTTTAGGAGGCACAGAGCACGCACGCGCTCAATGGGGGTGAGCGACGAACCGTTGGATCCTTCCGGCCACTGTTGACCCGTCCCTCGAGATCCGAGTCGCGAGTTTCAAACTGATCTCCAAACTTCCGCGCGCACCCATTCCAAATTTTTTTCTTCTTTTCCATTGCCCTTCTCCTCAGTCTATTCTGATAGATCCTGAAGAGGATTCCAAGAAGAAAATTGCTATTCCCATGAAAAGCGTAATGGAGAGGATTGCAAGCACCATGACAACAATGGCCGGCTCATAAATCGACTCGAAATGGAAGGAAAATCCAGCACCATCTTCTCTTATATGATATGTCTCGGATGAAAACGGAAGAGGCACTGAGAACAGCTGATTAAATAGAACCAGAACTGAAGGGGGGGAAGAGCAGGAATGGGAACAATTCATCTTGACTACTGTAAGTTGGAAACGATCGACCGGGAATTCCGACACAAACTATTCTGTGGTTTCGGGAATTCCAATCGTCTACGACTTTTTTTAATGTTCATTAACATCTTCTTCTTCGTCTTCCTCGACGATTTTGTGTCGAGTAGCTTCGTTGTTTTTAGTTTTCTTTTAGTCTATTCTTCTCCTTGTTTGATTCGATCGCTCCCAAGCATCCGCTGAACGGATGTCGAGTGACATTTTGTTCTTTTAAGAGAAGATGACGGATGCAGACGGAGATCGATGAAAGAGCCTCTTCACACTAGACGCTCAGTCCTTGGTATGTTTATTGATTCGCTTCTGTCTCCATGCCTCTCTCATCTCTCTCTCTCTCTGTGTCTGTGTGTGTGTACGTTCCATTTCCGTCCGCTTTCAACAACATGAGAGGAAATGCTATGACAGACCCAACTTCATCGACCGTGTATGCTTAATTGGGCGCCACCCTTTCACCGAATCCTGTTCTCCCACACACACACGACAGGACACACACAGACGGTAAAGGTCACCTGTGTTTGACTTTTATCTTTTGACAGGAGAGAGAAACCCTGGAAATTGATGTGAGCCATTTGCAAGAAGAAAACGGGAATCGAATCACATCGATCCAGCGTCGACACAAAATTCCATACATCAGACATACAGACATCTTATACTCTTTGCTGGCGTGCCAATCAAGTCCTCTTTCACGGAGGGACGGATCGGAAAAACGACAGGGGTTGGGCGTCCGGTCTAGACTTATTTGGTATTCCGGATGGGACCACAACCAAAATTTTTATGACCTATCGTTTTCTATTCTTCCATCAAGGAATCACGCTCCACCAACTTCCATGCTGGCATGTAGGGAATCATGGCTTTGCTTTTTGACACGACATGCAGGAGCCTGACGAGATTGCACTGCCAAAAAAAAAGTCGAATTCAAAAAGTGTAGATGAATTGAGGAACCGGTGGATCGATAAAGGTGAAAGGAAAAAAAAAAATCGTGTCAACTGGACGCTAGCGCACCTGGACGGACACACACAAAAAACCAAAGCGCAGTAGGAAGTTTTCTACATCAAATATCATCGGTCAATGTCAACTAGGACACAATAGTGGGTTGGGATTTGGGGATGGATTTCAGTGGCTCACTTTTTTTTTCCTTTCCTCCCGTGTGTTGTGCCCGGCGCAATCACATACCAACACCGCGATTGATCTGTCGCACTCTTGCAGCCCGTCCGCGCAGCATTACACGTGTTTGCCGCCCGCAACAAATCACATTTTCTCCTTTGCGACCCCCCAGCTGGAAACGAGATATATAATCCAGCACACGAGTTTTTATTCAAATATTCCACGTCGTTCCCAGAAAGTAAAAAGATGACAACGACCACGGGGTGTGGGAAAGAAATGTGGAATATGGAAATAAAGGCCCGGGCCGTACTATCGCGTACTATTCTACTCTTTACGCTCAGTGGTCTCTGCAACTGGCAGATACGGCAAAACCGCCTTATTTTTTTTTTCTTGTTATATTTCGGGGAAAATGGTTGAAAAAGGCTGGAGCGAGTGTCAGGCGCAGACATAAGTACCGGAGAGAGGGGCGAGCAAACACTGGAGTGCGCCGTATATTATATATGATATGAAAAGGGAGCTAGGCGCTTCTCTATTTCGTCGTCGTCATTAAATCACCACGAAACATTTCTATTCTACTCTCCGTTCTCTTCTGCATCGTCAAAGTTGCCCAGGCCCCGCGTCAAGTACAACTTTCGTCTGCACACGGCCTGCTTTTCCTCTCATGTTTACGAAAGCTAAAAACTAGTGTGGCGTTCAGTCAAACTTTTTCTGCAACGTATAACTCAAAAGTTTTAAGGTTTCGACCAGCCTTTTGCTTTTTTTATTTTTTCGATTGTTTTTGTTTTGTTATTTATACTTGGTATGCCGGCAACCGCATCGCCAGAAATCAATTCCCGTGAATCGGTCACGGTTTGAATGGCAGACGGTAGATGGTGCCAGGTTGTGAGAGAAGATGCGAAACAAATGTGTGTTTCCTACCTTTTCGCGTAACAGTCCGCGGATTTTTCCGGCTTGGTCCCTGAACCGTTGCAGTGACATTTCCAGTTCGAGACATCGCTCCTCCCAGTTGACTCCCGGATCGCCGCCCTCCATACTGTAGACGTACGGAAGGTAAGTATCCTCATCGCCGTACTGGTCTTCATCGTCCATAACTCCCATCATCATGTTGGCGTGATCCGGTTCGTGATGGTGATGATAGTTGCGCGAATCAGAGAACCAGAATCCTTCGCCGCTGCTGCTGGCCGCCATCGTTGCTTCGCTGTCCATTTCGCCATCTAGGAGTAATAAACGACATCCTATTTATCACACCCATAGGCGATAGATATATATATATATAGAAACAGCACACACAATGACGCCCAATCGAGTTCGTCAACAAATCATAAACATGTATGACGGGATAGTGAGCGTGTCAGGGCGCATAAATCGCTAGATCCATCACAATCGTCCAACCCTCTTTGTTATCACCAAGTGGACAGAGGACACACGAATGACCGCTATACATCATCGAACTTGTCTTCAGAGTTTCTTAGGAGGCAAGATTGGTTTTCAGATGAGAAACTTGATCGCCAGTCGTGATGAATAATACAGCGTGAATAATCCACTTCTTTGATTACAATATTCACCTGGGTAGTCGTTATGCGAGTAACGATCGTTAGTGAGCGCTCCATCCTCCATGTCGACCACCTCGACGTCACCGGCCAGTTCAGAGAGGGCAGTGTGCAGGGATGATGTCTGGGACGTGACCGAGGTTCTTTGAAAGTTGTTATCCGATAACCTCCGACGTCGATAATTGTACTGGACGGAAGATGGCCGCAGGAAGCTGTTGCCATGACTCTGGCTGCTGGCCGGCCGATCCAGCGAACGCCTTTTGATACTTGGCGAATTGGACGACATGTAGGACAACCTGGAAAATAAAGCGACATGTCATCATGAGGTAACTAATGGCTGGATACACTTGACATGGAACTCATTTGAGCAACTTTGTGTGTGCACGCCGGCGGACGAGATATAGAGAAGGCGGCTCTTATGACAAACGACGCGCAGCAAGGGACATCATCAAGCAAACCACTTGTCATCTAGACGATGATCCAGTCTGACATTCGCCTCCCTCCCTACCCCACCAGTTTCATCCAGCTGGAGGAGTCGAGCTGAGCTCATGCATTCGGTTCTTGCACGTTCAGTGCCTGTCTCATCCAGATAAGTGGACGAAACTCATCCATCTTTTCATGACGTGGCGGCTTACTGCCTGCCATCATCATCATCAGCCGGGAATTGTGCTCTAGCAAATCACTCGTTCCTTATCTTTGTGATATTAACTTTCTTCCCCCACCCCCTCCCCCGCGCTCAAACTATTCCATCCGGCGGGAAATTCTCTCGTGCGACAGATGGTTCCTTGATCTAAGACGACGTCCAATTTGCTCCGGCATTGTCCCCATCAACTTGAATAAACTCCCACGTCAAAATTATCCTCACGGCCAATTAATTTGATCTCATTTTCACATAAGTTGCCAATTAGAAGAACTAAATCTCTTCCTCGAGCAATAAACAATCAAGAAAAAATCAAATTAGTCTTAAAAACGGTTGTTTACCTCGTTGTTCCGTCATCATATGTGACTGGTTCGATAATAGCTGGATAAGCCGTCAGGTGAGTGTACTCGGAAGAATCGCGCTGATTGTGATATCCTCCATTGCGACGATCGTTGGGCGGATAAACATCCACTAGACGCGCGATGGGATCAAAGAGTTGAGATAGTCGGGCATCCGTCACCAATGCGCCACTGCTTCCGGATGAAGTCGGCCGGAAGGGATTACGCTCGCTCATTTTCTCGCAAATCAAAGATCCCTTTGAAAACCTCCTATGATGTCCGCACAAACGATTCAATCTCGGAGGGTCTCAATGGCGCATCCTGTACAGCCAAACAATAAAACGGGCAGACAGAAAAAAAGAAATGGTTAGTGGGAGTAAAGGTGATCCATGGTCCACGTCAAAGAGGGAACCGAGTCCACACTCCCGAGTAGAAAGTCTTCAGAGAGATAGTAGGCAGACACACACACACACACGAAAAGGAATGTCCTGTCAGGCAGATGGCGTGACATGCATTTGATGGAAGGCCCACGGCGGCCCGCCCACGGTGAATACGTAAAAAAAAAATGGAAACGAAAAAATAAAAAGAAGAAGAATCGACACGATCCAGTGGATCCAATGTAGCTTCTGTCCGCCCTTCCGACTCTTTCCGCTCCATCACACTCCCAGTTGGTCCGGTTCTCTCTCTCCTGCTGCGTGTACCACACGTCCAGACACGCACCGTCAAAGTAGAAAGAGGAGGAAAAGCTGAATCAATAATACCGACTACCTATCTATAAAATAAACATTCGATCCTTCACAAAAATAGATATTGGAGATGGTGGTACAGAAAGAGAGAGAAGAGAGATTTGTGTATAAATAGGACACAGTTCTCCAGTTAACAGATGGGACAAAGAATTATCGACCGAAACGCTGGAAAAGTTGATGGGGAAAAGTGGGACACTCTAGTGTTCCAACAACAACAACACAGAAAACAAAAAAGGGAATTCCGTTTTGTCTACGAACGAATACGCTCGGTTGCACAACAGAACTGACGACAGGTGCTGACAAAACTCTTGTTTGCCGTCCACCTTCTCTTATTATATTCTAAGAGATGGCGCTGATTCGTTAGCAAAGCGTAGTCATGGAGACCAAACTCCTCAAGTGCACAAGTACCAACAGAGTGGGACACGCATGATAACAAAAAAGGAGATATTCCTTGGGATAATGAGAGTATTCTGTCATCCATCAATGACTAAGCGTTGCCATAGCGATAGCATCCGATGCTAAAGATAGTTGGCTAACTTATTACTCTCCACTTACATAAGAAAACAACGCCATTTTATAAATGCAGTTCAAGGCCTTGCCACAACAGGACAGCAGCCAATATTCTGGGTTCTCTTTCGGACGATGGATGGAAAGATCCGGTGTGTCGCGGAACATGATGGATGATAAGTCACTGCGGTTCCCGATTCTCCACTAAAGGCCGCCCGATAAATAATTCATAGTTGCCTCCCAGAAGAAAATGAAATAAAAATAAAGAAACAACACTGATGTGGTGAAAAAAACGTAATCATACGAAAGGCGAAGCCGATGCCCAACTCCTTTTACGGACTATTAGGTAGGCGTTAAACCTCGTCGCTAACTACTCCGAAAGAATAAGAAATCCGCTGGCACAGTGCCCTGTCGGATGGATGATCGACCTGTCATCAGCAGACGACGCTACTTCCCAGTCAAAAATACAAAGCCATAAAAGATGACCGTGAGCGCAAAAGTTTAAAGTCTCGAAGGAGAATAATAACCCTACTATTGAACACACGAAAATGGATCGTTATGGCTGAGTGCCAACATACCGGCCTAAACGCGTGTTCGACGGCACAATCTGAACGGACGATTGATTCTTCCAGCGTCGGAGGCACACCCTGGCAATGATAAACGGACACGCTCGTTTCTTTTTTTCTTTTACCTAGCCTCGAAACATGTCCGTCTTGTAAACATTCGAATGTGCAAGAAGGAGAGAAGCTGATGGTTGGAAAGTTGAGTCGAGACTGAAGCTCACCAATCCCACTAACCCCCAAGTTTGCTTACTTCGTCTGAAAGTCGCGGGGTCCCGCGATCGAAGACGAAGAAAAGACGCAAAACCGGAACTACCAATCGATTGATTCAATCTACCCTTCTCTCTTTGTGCCTTACATTTTCTTGATTTACTGAAGCTCCTCTTATTCGGTCTAGATTGACATTCGTCTGCCCCAAAAAAAAGAGGAAACCCCACGCAATCACGACTAATATCCGACATTACTAGGTAGGAGGTGAATGTCAACACAACTTTTTTCTAGAAAAAATTTCATAGAATTTCGTTTTAAAAAAGTTCGCCATATACAGCACGCCACTAAACCCACACCCGTCTCGGTAACCAATTAAAATTCCCCATGGCAACTGAAATTGTCAACAAGAAAACAAGCCGAACTTAATTAACAAGCTCCTTCTATAACGTGGTCCTCTCAGGGAATTGAAGCCGAGTAGACAGAAGGTCTCCATTTACCCGGTTCAGCGAATCAATTCTACCAGAAGCATCCGTTTTGACGTCATTTGAATGACAAACATGCTGCATGCACACATGACTATTGACAACATCAAACATCACTTTTTTCTCCCCTCCCGCGTTCCGAGACGCGATGTAGTTACGACACCGGTCGATGAATGCAGCGCATTTACTTGTTGTAGACGACTATTGATGAACCGTTTTTCACCCGCTCAAGACAATTCCCTGACTGACCTTTTTATTATTTTTAGAAACCAGACGTGCACATTGTCCCGAATCAATAAGAAGACAGCGGCCACTTCCGTAATGGCGGCCTTAGTAGTGTGGTCCCATTCCAATACCAAATTGATGGAGAAAATAAAAAAAGGGGAAAATAAACAAAACAACGCAAACCGAGCATGTTGAAACTTTTCGGGCTATTGTCCCTGCAATCTTGTCACCTCTCAAGTGAACGATAAGATAAAAGGAACCTCCCCCCATGTTCCAATTTCATGAGGCAGCCCAACAGAAACAAGAACACACGCTGGAAAGTAATTTTCAGCAACTCAGACAAGATTGATGCATGTCTCGAGTTAAAAGCGATCGGCAAAGTCAAGAGAAGCCATAGAAAAGACGAAGACGAAAAAACCCCATGTAAATAAACAGGAATCGTCTCGAAAAACAGGAGAACTGGTGAAAGACAGAAAAGGGCATCAACCCCGAAAACACTCGACGTAGAAAAATGAGCCTCATAGATGTGGGCAGAAAAAGCGAGAGAGAGCGCGCTCGAACCCTAAAAAAGACACCACATAAGGATTAAGTTTCTCTCTCAAAGCTGTTCCATTCCGTTCTCTGGCCAACGTCGTCGTCGTCATCATCATCTATGCGTTCATAAAAACGACAAGAGACGCGAGGCAGATTTGATATTGGAGCCGTGGCCTGTCAGATTTCGTCAACTTTACAGTTCATGAAGTGAAGTTCATGGCGGCTCTTTTTTTTTTATTTGTAAATTTATTTTAAAATGGAAAAACACTATTACTTTTGAAGTTGATGGAGGGAGACCGTCATCTAACTACTCCGTGACCCGTTGACCGGCCGACTGTACCAAAACATATCTTCTTTTACGTGCCGACCGTTACAGAGAAAGTTTTAAACATATACAGACACCATTTTTCTTCTTACCCCTAGAAATAAAACAAACAACTATCCATCTTATCAAACCTATCGATCCTTTCAAGGAATTAAAAGAAAAAGAAGCAACAGCAAAAACAAAACCGCCGTTGGGTTTCCTTTTGACTTATTTCTTCCTTCTCTCCCCCACAAAAATAAATCCAATGATTCTTTGTCAAGGCCGGTTGCTCACGAAGCCGCGTGCAAACACGAGACAGAGCTAATTAAGAAAACGGGAGATTAGTTTCGTACATGGCTGAATAGGTCGTCCACATCTGCCAAGAACAATAGCACTACGTATTCGGGGAATTAGTCAGCGTGGTAATTCGAGTTCGGTTTCTCTCTAATCTTTAATTTATAGTACGCCCATTAAATATGCTGGCCGCAGCACGAAAGAAACATCACGTCGAAATTTACCACGATCTGACTTGAGATCCGTATTGTATTCCTTCCGCAGTACTTGAACAGGAACTCGATCATCTTATCGACGTATAAAGTCTACGAGATCAAGAGGATGAAAAAGACTTTTGATGTTGCGCGTACAATCACTAAATTCGATTCGATGGCTTCCATCCCTTGGCCCAAGTAGAGTGGATCAGCAAAAGACCCAGGCAGTGATTTAGCGTGTGGGGGGAAGAGCGCCGTTTCATAATCATGGGTAGCACAGATTTATTGATCAATAATCTTCTCGCCAGCCTCGCCTATTCAGCCTCCATGACTTTGAAACCCATTCCAACCCCAAGAGAAAAAAGAAGAAATTCGATCATCCAAGACCAGAAAAAAAAGGACGAGTATCCTCCCTCTCTAAATCGGTAAAACATGGTATTTTCTCGCCTCTCTATCCTTTTTTCTTATAATATTTACGTGCTTTCACTCCCATCTAATTAAAAAAAAAATGTTACGTGATAAGAAAACGAGTGTGGGAGAGGAGGAAAAAACATTCGACGAGGATGATTGGCTTTAAAATTGTGTACGCACTAAGAAAAAAAGCTATGTGAAATTGGGCGGGTGAAACTTGGTAGAATTCGTTTTGTTTTGCTCCCGTTTTCTCTTTTTTGGTTCTTTTAAGTCGTGAGAAACTCGACAATTGGTAAAACACCGAGGAAATAACTTGGAGAAACATTAGCATTTTCTTCGAAAAAGGGATGGTCCCCTGACATTACTCTTGTAAAAGCAAACGTCGACAACAAATTCTTTCTACTGCGTCATCTCGGCTCGTCGTCGCCTAGACTCTCAAATTCAGCAACTCTGCAACTTAAAAAAACGTTTCCTCTCAAAAGACCACCCAAAGAAAAACAAATGGCATGACGCCATCTTTAAATGGTAATAAGGCTTTCGCCATATTGGGTATACTGGCCCTCTTCCATCGATAACGACTTTTTCCCCCCCATACTAAAAAATGCGGAGACTTCCGTTTTCTATCCAGTAATAGATAACCCGTCGTGACTTTTAAGCACCTTTAATGTATAACGGCTACAGCAGACCAAACTCAGCGGTTTCAATTGAAGAAAAAAGCAACTTTCTATTGTACACAAAAAACCTCGTTTAACTGGACACACACAACCTGAATGGATGGCAAGTATCCAGGTCAAGACTACTACTATACTATATCCATGATGTGCGAAGGAGTTATTTCCTTGACTACCGCCGGAATATTCCGCACTCGACAGCTGGAGGCTCTTGTTCTCTCTCCCCCGACACTTTAAACTTTAAAAGGAACTAAAATTAGAAACCGCTGCACGACTGTCGAACTCTCCCCTCTCTCCCACAGTGGTGTAGGATTCCAAAACTCCGCCAGGGCGGAAGCTGATCAAGAGTTGCGCTTCCTGCATCTTTTAGGCTTTCCCCTGGAACTACTGAGCGAGCATTATTACCTGGATATGAGCACACTGTATAATAACAGGGCGTTATTATTCAAAGAGAAGTGGGGGGGGAGAGAAGAAATGAACATTTTAAAAACAACTTTTTTTTGTCGCACCATACGGCGCGACAGCAGCTGGATGCCACGCTATTGTTGTTGTTGTTGAAAACAACAAAACGGAGGGCAAAGAAAAATAAAAAACATTATCTAAGATGAAGGCGGCTAGAAGACTCAATCAGTCGCCGGAAGTCATTAAAGAAGCTATTTCGGATACTCCCGAGAAAAACATTCCAACCGAAATAATAGAAAACGAGAGATTTAAAATGAATAAGAAAAGAAGAAAGAAAAACGACGCTTTCCTTTACTTTTTAATTTGGTTTTTCCGAGACATTTGTTGACCGGGAAAGATCAGAGAAAGTTAAAAAAAAAAGAAAAATCGGGACTAATAAGGATCCTCTCTCATGGCGTCCTCTTAGAAACATGCCTTGGATAAAAGATCAATGTTATTTTGATTCAAGGGTGTTGCCATGACAACAACATCTATGTCCCCCTTTTTTCCCCAAATTATTCAGTTCTGCTCACGTAAGGCTCTTTGCTTATTCATCATGAACATCATTTCCGATTTATTTAACGACTAGCAACGTATTCTTAGTTAACGGGAAACATTTTACCATTCAAAACTGGTACCGGAAAACTCACTGGCTCAAAAAGTATTGATCACCTAGCTACAAAATAAAATATGGGGAGTCAACAAGTAGGATTTTCAAAAAAGTGCTGGCAGAAATAGCAACAAGTCATCAAGAATCATGGATTCAAGAAACCAGTCGATGATTCCCGCCACGGAATATATTTAGAAAGGGAAGAACACAGACAAAGAGTCCTTGGTTCTTTTTTCCAACATTTTGAATGGTGGAGTAGTCACGTCTCTTACTCACACGGCCTTATAAGGCCAACAGAGAACAAATGTAGCCGACATGGACGAATTGCTAGATAAATACGATGAAGCTTGATTCAAAATAACGTTGGAGGGGAGACCCTACATAATAAAGAAAACCATTTTTCAAATAACCCAGCAAGGGGGTGAGAGACTAGAGGGGTGCCACAGGGCCACAGCTGCTCTTCCCAAGAAACAAACCCAGAAAAACAAAAGACACACTTTAAAATTATCCAAAAAAGAACACAAAAATTCACCTGGTTTCTCAGTGTTCCTTTTCACCATGAGGCAGGAAACTTGGCACATCGAGATCGGAAAGCCAACACACAATTCGCAAACACTACGTCTCTTTCTTCGCACCAAACGTTGTCTGTTTTGTTCACTTGCAAAAGACTGGAGCCAAAATGCTTCTGAAAATATTTATAATATGTTACGGGGAATTTAGCTGGAAAACACGCGCGATCTTGCACACCCAAACACACATACACACCACACACCCGTATTCTCAACTGGCTTTTTCCTCACAGTCCACGCGGTCTCAAACACACAGGGGGGATAGGCGTGCTCAGACAGAGAATGGCTGTACTCGCTTCAATGGCGGAAGCAACGCCGTCACTGCATTGCCACAACAACAATCATTTTGAATATGAAGATGTCGTTTTGTGATTTATCGGTTGAATATATTGTATAACGCGAACAATGAAACCAAAATGAAACAATAATGAGACGACGAGGTGATGATGCGACTGCTCTCTTCGGGAAACACGCGAGAGACTGAGAAGAATAGAACAGACACCGTTCTGGCGGGGGTTGGCTGTGAGCCGAGATTGTGCCATCTGACGGCGAGTGCCAACCAAGCGGATGGCGGCGCAAATATTTTGTTTGGGATTCGATTGACAGTGATGAATGGTGAATTGAATGAGATTAATTTCTGCAAATCATTCTTTTAGCTATTCCTAATTTTCTTAATAAATAAAAAAATTTACAGAATTTTGGGAAGTTGACAAATTTTCGAGTTATTTTTTAGTGATGCGAGTATAAATGGTTCCCCGCCAGAACCCAAATAGGAGGAAGAAGGGGGCCCTATAAGCTCTTTCCCCCCCCCAAGTATGAAGTAAAAAGAAATATGGAAAAAACAAGAGAAACCTTGAGGCTATCAAATCCCAACGCCATCAGGTCTCATTTTTGCTTTTTGTTTAATACCCAGAAGAAGAGATAGAGGATAGAGCATTCTTCCCATTGTTTCTCACACTTTTTATGATGTTGGACTTTCTTTCTTTGTTGGAGAACTTGTCAACAGAGTTACTTGTTCAAACGGAAGAGAGAGAGAGAGAAGCTCACATCTCTTTGATTGATTTATCTCCTGGCATCTTTATAGGAGACGGACGTAATCAAGCGGAGGCCGAGTAATTTCATCAGCAACAGCCATCAGAAGATGATGAATTTATGTTCAGAAGCTCCGGTATGAAAAGAAGGGGGGAATGCAATTCCAGTGTATATTTTTTTAAATAATAAAAAAAGGGATTTGTTAGGTGCGCATCCAGCAGGAAAAGAGTAGCTGTACATCTCTGTGACAATAAAGCAAAATGGTCTGTCTGTGTGTCTTATCCATCACATAAATTCGCTTGTGATGTGCTGTCAAGCGTATAGAAAGAAAGCAAATCGTAACTCTTGTTTTCCTTTTTTTTTTCATATAATTCCCGCAAAGCTCTCCTCTCGGGAAGTTTTCCGGCGTGAGTCCGCGTGAAAAAACTTTTATTTTTTCGGTATTGCGCCGCATCTGTTCCCTGTTCGTTTCTACCCCCTTGAAGCAAAGAGAGGATCAAAACTGACGAGTTGAATAACAAGTTTCTTATTTCGTTTTATCTCTCGCTGCATATCTGCTGTTAACAAAGTGTTTCTCACATATGATCGGAGGCTATAGGATAAGTAGGGAACAAAATATAAAAGAGAATTCATACGCACAGCCATAGCGAGAGCAGTCGGCGGCAGCAGCTCACGTTGAAGCTTATCATACGACTGGCGCGTCTAAAATAAGAGCGTGTACCACGCGAGAGTAGTAAGTGAGAGAGAGAGAGAAAAAGAGAAATGAGAAGCTCTTCGGGCAGCTCTGGGGGTGACGTCGAACACAAAAACGGGAAAAAACCAGGGCTAAAGATAGAACGACCAGTAAGTGGGTAGAGCTAATAATATATGAGCTGCTGCCGGATTCCCTCCCTCGTTGTAAACCCAACATCCACCCTGGATTTATACCCAGTGAGACAGGAGCAGTGGCTGTCACTGATATTTCACGGCGAAAATCGTTTCCCCTTTTGTGTTCATAGAAACTTGATCGACTCCCATTTGATTCCAACCCAATTTTCACCATCTCATTTCCGAGTCGTTGACGGCTGAATAATGGAACTTCGCATTTAAAATCCATCACCAGAAATGTGGCCCTTTCCCATCGCCTAATGCGAATTCATCACGCGAGAATCCTACGGGAAATCAGCTTTCACTGGGCTGCTGCTGCTGCTCGGCTGATGGAGCTGCCTGCCTATCCTACATAAGACAGTGAATGAAAATGTTTTATTCGGGAATCAAAAGTCATCTGGATGGAGAAGTTTCTCTTCTAGATAGACAGTGACCCGATATAGATCTTTCCCATCAGTAGACACCCATGTATGCAAGCAACCTTGTTATCTCCAGTCTTTCCATTCTCTTACGTCACCGTATCATTAACATATTCATGAATGAACGCTAAGTTTTAGACTTGGACACCATCCCACTCAGAGGACGGGCGTTTGAATGGGAACCAGTTAACGGCTTATAGTCCAAGGCGTATTTTTTAACTATAATAAAATTCGGATGAAATGTTATTGTCAAATTCTTCAGAAAATATATAAGAGAAAATAATTGAATGGGGCTTGGCATATGAATGTGGATTCCATCACTCATGCGCGCATATTACACTCTAAAAGTTCTCCTAATTCGCCTTTCAGCCCAAATAATAATGCTTTCTTGCATATATGGCAAAAATTTTCTGACTCTAAGCGCAATATCAGCGTTTCTTTTGGTCTGTGATAAAGTGCTGCTGCTGGCGGTTGTAAAAAAAAAAATGTAAATATTAAAAAGCAAAATTTGAAATGACAGCAGCTGCATGTAATCTTTCAAAGTTATATTCGACCGCGACCGATGGGCGTACCGCGTCTAAATATTTATTTTTAAACAAATAGTGGAAAAAAGGGGGGGGGGGGAATATACATATATATATATAAAACGACGAAACCGAATCGAACGAAAGTTCTGGAACACCGGGTCCTCGTTAAATAATTATTGAGTTCCATATCTTCTCGATTTCACGCCATCCCTTAGGCAGGACTGCAAGTGAAATATGAAGCCGATCAAAGATTCGGGCGGTGGTGCACACGAAATGGAATGCGTTTTTCTTCGAGGGACGATATAGAGAGAAAGTCGGTCATAATAAGTTGGATTGGTCAGTGTATAGTATACTGATTTCGTGGAAATGCAATCAAACTGCATCAAAGATTAAGAGATTTGTGGTCACATTACGTCGCTTTCTGTTCTGCGCAAATGTCAGAATCGCAAAAATTTAATGTGAAAAAATCCCGCAGAAAGTCGTTCGTAAAATGAAGAGCGCAGTCAAAGATTCCGCTATCTGTTAAGAGGAACTGACATCTCTGATATTTTGAGTCACAGTTAAACATTTTTCTTTGTGTCTCATTTGATGGCCAGTCATCAGTCTCCGGCTAATTGGACTCTATTCGGTAGAGAGATTGGGCACAAATACAGCAGTTGTACAACGAATAATGCGGGACGTGTACATAAAGCAATGCGTTTTACGACACTGGTGGTTCTGGCCATGGTCAGAGGCGATAAACCAGGTTGTCATTGGACAACTCATGTGAAGGTAAAAGAATTTAGACCCACTCAACTTCAAAATGGATCCTGATAAGGAGATACCGATTTTCATTGTGTCTGTAAATTTGAAAAGAAACTATTTCGAGTTAAATGTCAACCCAAAATATTTCGACGTTCACTGGTTTCGTGACTCATATTCCTAGGCTACGAATGGTTTGCGCTGGCTCAGACGACTCGCAGCGATTTCTTTTTATTCACATTAGCAATTCAAAGTTGATGGTACGATTACCCGGGGTGCTGCTGGAAAAATTCCCGTCCTTGATATGCTGTAATGAATTTTCTAGCTGGAACCAAATAGACGGCATCAGCGGTATCAGCAATTTATTTGTAAGGCCTTTCAGATAGTTTCTTCAGAGGATTTTGCTACAACAACCCGTTGAAATCCTTTTTCGCTGCCTCATTTAGTTACCAGAATTTATTTAACAACAGTTTTCTTTTGTTTGTAAGAAAAGAGAAATGCGCAAACGTCTTGAATGGAGTCCCTACTTAACATTTGGCAACATGGCAACCCATAAATAAACATCAGACGACGACATGGTTTTGTTTTTACCGATTTTGAATCGCGTCAGTAAAGTAACCACTGCAACATTTAATGCTATTAGAATAATAGAAATGAGTTCAAGAAAATCTCCCTACTTTACGTCTAAAGAAGAATGTAATACGGCCAAAGCTGAATCCTCACCATCTAAAAGACAAACCCGTTCCAGTAAACAGCAAACAATCAAAATAAAGTTCGATGATACTTCTGCCGGGAGCGAATCGGCGAATGAAAAGGTTAAATCGAAGAAAGCCAAGAAAGTTGTTTCATCTGTCGAAGAAAATACAGCACAGAAACCTTTTTTGCCTGAGCATTGGGAAGCTGTTCTCAACAATATACAGATCATGCGAGCTGAAAAAGATGCCCCTGTTGATCAAATGGGTGCTGAGCAATGTGCAGATTCAGCAACTTCTCCAGAAGTATAACAATTTAGACTAGAATAGTAGTAGTAGTAGGATAGTAGCAGAATAGTAGTATAACAATTTAGAATAGAATTTAAAAATTCTATTACCTATTCTAAAGACATTTCTAAATTGTTTACAGGTGAAACGGTTTCAAGTCCTTGTTTCACTTATGCTGTCAAGCCAAACCAAAGACCAGCTAACATTTGCTGCCATGGAGAAACTTAAAAAGCATGGTCTCACTGTAGAAAATATCATAAACACAGATGAGGAAGTCATTGCAAATTTGATTCATCCTGTTGGATTTTGGAAAGTACTAACTCTTAAATATTTGGAAAGTAACTGTCACTAACTATCAATGGGTCATATTTTTGTATAGAAAAAAGCATCTTACATTAAACGAACAGCAGTTATTTTGGCAGCCCAGTACAACAATGACATTCCTCAAACAGTTGAAGAATTATGCAAACTTCCTGGAGTTGGACAAAAAATGGCTGTGCTCACTGTCAATATTGGCTGGAAAAAAACAATTGGCATTGGTATGCGTGTGTGTAGCATTATAGAGTCAACTGATTTTCTTTACTATAATTTCTTTAGGTGTCGATACTCATGTTCATAGGATAGCGAATCGTTTAGGATGGACACGCCGTCCAACCAAGACTCCGGAAAATACTCAGAAGGAATTAGAAGATTGGTTACCTCGTTCGTTGTGGGATGAAGTCAACGTTTTGTTGGTTGGATTTGGGCAGCAACGATGCACTCCTATCAAACCTCAGTGCAGCACGTGCTTGAACAAAAATCTATGTCCATTTGGAAAATCTCTTGTCGATAGTTAAAAATCCACTCTCTTTCTTATTCATAAGCAAGAAGGTCGGAATTTACTTTTCCTATTAAGACGTTCGTGACCCATTTTTTTTTCATGGTTGGGTTGTTTGATCCGGTTAAGCAGGAATACTGAAATGATTGTTCAAATGTTTTAAGTGTCTGATTCTACGGTTGACGCCTACATATTTCTCTCTTCATCCAAACCAAGCCCTTTCACTGTTATTACCGAGAATAATTGGAACCGGTTGACATTTCGTTACCTTATCCTCTAATTGATCTAGTTGAACTAAAAATAAAGCGTTCCGCAATTCATGGTACGACATTTTGCAATAATTACACACAGCCAGATCGATAGAATCGAAATTGTAGTATAAGTACAGAGTAATTCACTACATTCTAGAAAGCCCTTCAACTTTTCGCTCGTTAGTGAGTTTAAATTTCCCCCGTAAAGATCTTTTTATTTTTTTTTAGTTGTGAGTGTTTCCCCACCACCTAGCGAGCGGAATATAAGTTCTTTAAATGGAATTTAGAGGGGAAAATGGGGAAAAAAGAAATGTCGGAAACTCGAAATGAAACAGATTCTTTATGATAATCCGTTCATAATTCTTGGACTCCAAAAAATACGAAATAACAAAAATAGAAGTTGCGGTATTTTTTCATTTATTTTGAAGGAGTGGAATCACAGCAGTATAAGAATTCGATACGAATCACGATTAGTAACATTCTGTCCTGGTCAAATAGAAACAATGCAAAGCAAAGTTATTTTTAGTCTTGAAGACATTAGTAAAATTAATTCAAAAAAATCTTAAGATCCTGTTTAAAAAAAAAGAAAAAAAGAAAAAAAAATTCAGCCATGTACTATGCAGGCTTTTATGCTATCGCAAGTATAAATATGGGTAAGGAGTAGGGATGTCGAAACTTTCTCATTTCGGGAGTTCTTTTAGTATCGTGATGAATCTACTGTACCAGAAGAATTTTATTCAAAATGGTTTAATCGTAAAAAAAAAGATACATCTTAACGTCTCCATAAAAGAAGTCGGTTCCGGGACTCTTTTCTCTCTGTGAATTCAAGAAGAATGAAAGATAAGAACCACTTGCGGTTTTACTGCCAACTTTTCGACTTATTGCTCAAATAACTTTATTTGAGTGATAATCCCGCATTGTGAATTGTCCCCTCATTCGCATTTTTAGATTGTCAAGGTAAAAAAGCGAGTTACACCAGTCGCTCAAAGCACGAAGTTCAAATTAAGAGCATTGTAAACTATTACTTTCACTTATGGGGCGGCAATTTTGATTTAAAAAATGACGCAAAAAAATAAATTTCTGGCGTAATAACGTAATAATGTTTAATCACGTTATCTGTACGATTCTTCCCATTATTTCAGGTGAAAATCAGAAAATGTGAAATCGGAACATGCGATTGCGTCAGAAAAAGGTTGCTGTTTAAGTATAACCCACGGTTCTGGCAGTCCTAGCAGACAGAACATTACACGCAGTGAGACCATCAAACTGAGTCAACATGGCGGATGGAGAAAAGTTGTCCAAGAAGTAAGTATAATTTTCTAAATACCCTTGCAGTTATTGATTTCATAAAGGGGTAAATTTAAAAAGAAAGGCTAGTCACAATTCACCCTAAAAAATTTCGAATTTGTCAGCACGTTATAAGCTTAAATTCTTTTAAACTACTGCAGTCGCAACAAGTCCAGATCACCATATGTTTGATTCGGTAACTTTATAGCTAGTCTCATTTTGCGTTATCTGCGTGCTCAGCAGTGAATAGATCAAAAAATGTTTGCGTTGAATTTTTTACGCGTGTCATGCAAGTACACACGCCTTGCTTGTACACAGAAATTTAATGGTTGCCTAACCCAAAGCGAAAGGCAATTGTATGAGTCAAAGTGTTGTATGATAAAATGTCCAACTTTTCAACTCCGAAAGAAAAGGTGAACTGCCAAGGTTAGCAAATAAGAGTCTGAGTTACTTACTTTTCTTACTTTTTCTCTAGTGAGCAGAAGAGGCGACAAAAAGCCGAGGAAAAGGCCAAAGAAAAGGCCAAAAAGGCTGAAAGTGCAGCACCACAAGAAGAGGGAGCCAAGAAGAAAAGTGCAGTGAAAGAAGAAGAAATCAGCCCCAATGAATATTTCAAGCTTAGAAGTTTAGCTGTCCAGCAGTTGAAGACAACCAGCACACCACCCTACCCACACAAGTTCCATGTCGACACTTCTCTGCAAGAGTTCATTGACAAGTTTACTTACCTTGTTAAAGAACAATCTTTGCTCGACCAAAATCTGAGTGTCGCAGGTTTGTTATTATTGTTATCCAACATGCACAAACTCTCAACCAATTTTATCTAAACAATTTAGGTCGCGTCCATGCAATTCGAGAATCTGGGCCTAAACTTGTGTTCTATGTCCTTCAGAGTGAGGGAGTACATCTTCAAATCATGGCCAATTTGCAGTCTTACGAGTCCGCAGACTTATTCTACGACGACTTGGCTAAAATTAAGAGAGGAGATATTATCGGCGTGAAGGGTTATCCTACCCGAACTAAAACTGGGGAACTCTCGATCGTTCCACGCAAATTGGAGCTTCTCTCCCCGTGTCTTCACGCTATGCCCCATTTCTATGGCTTGAAGGATAAGGTAAATAGTCTAACGTTTGTTCCCGCACTCACGTACTGCCTTTCCGGTGCATCCGAGAAAATCGATGGAAACTTATCGATTGTCACGTTGTTTTCATCATAGGAAACCCGCTTCCGGCAACGCTACTTGGACCTTATTGTCAATTCGGACGTGAGAAAGAAGTTTTACGTTCGCTCTCAGATCATCTCTTACGTCCGCAGATTTCTCGACAACATGGGATTCCTCGAGGTCGAAACGCCCATGATGAACATGATTGCCGGAGGTGCTGCCGCTAAGCCCTTTGTCACGCACCACAACGATCTGAACATGCAGTTGTTCATGAGAATCGCTCCCGAATTGTATCTCAAGGTGAAACCCGTGATTGTCGAAACGACATACTGCGACACAGTCGTGTATAATTATGCCCCATCAAAATGTCCCTTTTTCAGATGCTTGTGGTTGGCGGCATCGATCGAGTCTACGAAATTGGACGACAGTTCCGTAACGAAGGCATCGATTTGACGCACAACCCGGAATTCACAACATGCGAGTTCTATATGGCATATGCCGATTACAACGATCTGATGGATGTCACGGAAGCCATGATTGCCGGTAAAAGAATATTCCGTTGGCTTTAGTTGTTTTTGGTTTTTTACAGTCTGTCATTAAAAACCGAATTGTCATTTTAATATCCAAAGGTATGGTGAAGGAAATCCACGGCACCTACAAAATCCCATACCACCCAGATGGTCCAACTGGCCCTGCATTTGAAATTGATTTCACTCCGCCTTTCAGACGCCTTCGAATGTTCCCCGATTTGGAGAAGGCCACGGGAGCCAAATTGCCGCACCCGACTAAGTTAGACCTGCCGGAATCGAGGAAGCAATTAGACGATTTGTGTGTCAAGCACCAAGTCGATTGCAGTGCACCTAGAACCGCCTCCCGATTGCTGGACAAAGTACGAAATCATGGATGGGTTTTCGCTTACGAAACAAAATAATTGTAATTGTTTTCTTTTTAATTGATTGCAGTTGGTTGGCCACTTTTTGGAGGAGCAGTGTGTCAATCCCACATTTATCTGCGATCACCCTCAAGTGATGTCGCCCTTAGCTAAAGGCCATCGCTCGGAGCCGGGACTGACGGAACGGTTCGAGCTCTTTGTGATGAAGAAAGAAGTTTGCAATTCCTACACCGAGTTGAATGATCCCTTCATCCAACGAGAGCGATTTGAGCAGCAAGCCCAAGTAAAAACAAAAAAATCTGGGGAAATTTTTATTCTTTTTTTTTTTATAACTTTGTCCTCTATTTGACCGTTTCCTGTTTGTTTTATCTTTTCTCCCGTCTTTTTATCAGGACAAAGAAGCCGGCGATGACGAAGCCCAAATGATTGACGAAACGTTCTGTACTTCCCTCGAATACGGACTGCCGCCTACCGGTGGTTGGGGAATGGGAATTGATCGGATGGCTATGTTCCTAACGAACTCAAACAACATAAAGGTGCGTTTGAATAGTAGCCAACTCGGTGCAATCAGTCGTTTGATGTCATGTCTTTATTTTTCGCCATTTACAGGAAGTCCTTCTTTTCCCCGCCATGAAGCCGGACGATCCCAACAAGCCCAAAGAGGAGGTTGCCGAAGCGCCAGCAGAATGACCTCTTTTAGGTTTAGAAATGTGAACCCTGCCATGTCCGGTTGAAGTTAAAAAAAAAAATACACACGGCTGCTGGTTCATAAAGGAAATCCCGACTCGTCTTGTTCTTTGTTTCCTTTTCTTTTTCTTTAATTCTTTTTAATTCCACGAGATGTCGGGGGGATGTCGCTGCCTTGGAGAAAGACACGCAACGAGTCGAGCGGACGGACGGAGAGTCGTAAAAGCGACTTAACTCTAATAGTGCTAGTAAGGTCGTGTAAAAGCCATACGTTCAATTACACCGTGCCTGTAAGAGGGGGGTGATAAGAACACCGAAAACTTGTAATAATTTCCTGTTTTCCTAGAAGGCCTCTCTGCTCCTCTCTCCTCCAACCTGTAATTTAGAAATGCGGTGTGAGAGTGGAGACAAGGCACTCTCATCCTCTTGCGCATTTCCTCAACCCACGAGAGAAAGAAAGAAAAGCCTCGGTAATGTTTCGTGTTATTACGTGTCCGTCTGCGGCCGCAACAACCTCACAGCCGTCTAGTTTTTCATTTGCTTTCTGTGAAAAAATGATGACGCCATTTTTGTGTTAAGTACTAACTCGGTAGTAGTCGTGTATGTAAGGTCGGCTCTACCCAGGATAAACCGCTGAGCGAGAGAAGCCCGTCGGATGGGCCAGGTCACATCTAGATGTCCGCTTCTTAATTTCTTTCACTGTAGACCGCGGCTGACGTCTTTATTGTCCGATTGTTGCCGGGCTCGAGAACAGGACCCCCTCCCGGTTCAAATGAGGGCCATTGAGTTAGAGGTATACCGTACAGTATGTATGGGGGACCCTATACAGTTGCGCATCAGTTGCTTTGGCTAGTAGAGAGGGGGGCTAGTATAAAACTGCTGTCAGTGTGTGGTTCCTTCCTTCCAAAAGTTCCTTGTGCTGGAAACATTCTCCTAGCTGCCTTTGAATAGTTTGACCGGATTTCATTGTGGTCCGCTCTAACCACGGCCCCCACTGGAAGAAAAGAGGATGATGATAGTTCTTCTTCTTCTTCTTCCTGGACACACAAAAGAGAGGGGGAGGGCTGGCGCTGATGGTGTAACATTAACCGTGAACGAAATAAAAAAAAAATTCTAGAAATATGTCTACTGGGCGCGTTATATGCTATTGTCCGAAACCCGAACTGCAGTTGGGAAATGTCTGGAATGCCAAGTTCAGCATTTTGTTCTCTTGTCTGTTTCGTCTGCATGTCTGCTGTGTGTTGTAATGATGGAAAAGTATTTTTGGGATTCGCTCCATCTGTCTGTCTCGAATATAGTCAGGCAGGCAAGCAACAGACGCTCTCATCTGCGTCCTACATCGCAGCGCAGACGCATTTTTATGATTCAAATTCAATGGAGACAATGAAGCCAAACGGTCGCGGCAGCGGCGGCGGTCGCCCCGACAGACGGTCGGTTGTTTCTCATATCGTGATGAGTTTAATTTTTCTATCTTCCCCTTTTTTTCTCTCCGTTACTGATGAAAATAAAATGAATAAGAGGATTAATTTATAGCGTCGTCGGGCTGTTGTTGTTGCTGGTCGTCGGGGTCCATTAATCTCGATTCCCCATTTAATCCGCCATAGGACAGACATTTTTATCTTAAATGGGCGATCTATACACTGCAGCGCTTTAATATTTATGATACTTTTTTTGTATGTGTGTGTTACCTAGTCTATGCAGCTTCTCTGTGCTTGTGTGTGTGTGTGTGTGTGTGCGGGAGAGTCACGGGGCAGTCCCGAGAGGCGGTGTATTAACTCCCCTGTTGAGGTAATTAACATTCGGATGATGCATGGGGACGTGACGTGGAGCGGAGGAGCCACGGCGGCGGCACAAGCCCCGTGTATACAACTACTCTTCGGGATTATTATTACACTCTGTGTGTAGGTGAGCACAACTGAACGAACGGCGCAGTAAGAGAGCTAGAGACACTGTCCGACAGAGCAGAAGAAGTTAAAAAGAAAAATAATTATAATTTAAAAAAGGAAAAAAGAAAAGAAAAGAAAAAAGACGGCGGCTTATTCTCCTGAATAATAATAAAAACGCGCATAGTTTTCTACTGGCCGTCTCGTGATATGATGTTGCAGTTGCTCCTGTCTTGAATATAAATCTAACGACGACGACAATCTCCGGTCTGGGTAGCGAAAGATTCGGGTTTTTATTTTATTCGAAGGAGAGAGAGAGAGAGAGAAACGGGTGGGAATGTAATGATCCAGCAGTGGGGACGAAATGTAAATTCCAGGGTCGTAGACGACAAGGAATTCAATATTCGAAAAATGCGAATTCTTGATGAATCAAATCTGCATTTCTTTCCCGTTTTCTTCTTTAGACTCGATATTATTAAAAAGTCTGAAAAAATGTAAAGAAAAGTCTTTTACTTTGGAGTGACAAAGCCAAAAACAATGGGACGCACTATATAAAATATGAAAGATTTCCCGTCAACTGCGTTTTCTGCAGATGGAAAAGAAGAAAAAAGCCTCGGACATTTTTTTCCTTTGTTGGGTTCAGAGCGCCGTGGAATAGTATAATCATAATAATAACGGCGATGACGACAGCTTTTGGGGGCTTTTGGAGTGCGGCCAGTATAACCAGTACTACGAGATATGCCACAGAGGACGGAATATTATGTATACAGCGCGCACAAAAGATGTGGGGAGAGACACTGGATATATCCCAGCGCGCCGATGGAAAAGCGGAAGAAGGCGTTGTTCAAAATTACAGGTTATTGTGTAGTAGTAGTACTAGTACAACTGACAACACAAAAGAATATGGGAACAAAAAATAAAAGTATGGGACTGTCATTTTGGCCGCCGTCAATCACCAGTTATGAAATCCCCCCCCCTTTTTTTTATATTGATTCGGTTTTGGAAATTTGCTGCTGCCCCTCCTATAGGAACATCAGAAAAATTTATGAATAACTGCCCCTATACTTTTTATTCATCCGCATTGAAAGATGTTGTTGTTGTTGTTGTTATAAGGTAGGTATATAATATAATCAAAAAAAGAAATTTTTTTTTTTCTCATCTCTTTCATCGACATTATTATTAGATATTACATTATGCAGTGTTGTTGTTGCCGGGCTGGCGGTTGGGGGTTCGTGTTCACACGTTTCGCTCTCGGGGGGTTCATGAGCGATGACAGAGCACGGCACAAAACCACCGCCGCTGCCGCGTATTATATACATCAGTATAACGTTAGTAATGAATGAATATCTTCCACCATCATCAGAAATCTTCTACATCATCTTCCCGCCCTTCATATACACCTCTGATGATGGCAGACGACTCGGGGGTAAAATATAGCGCACACAAACACCCAAGAAAAGAATAAAAAAAGATAAATGAGGACGAAATCAGTTGAATAATTCAAATGTGATTATTACCTGGGCTATTACTTATTTAAAAAATGAAAAAGAAAAAACGGGGAGTCGGGATCGTGTTATAGCCGGAAGCAATAACGTAATGCACTGCCGAATAAAAGACCAAAGGGGGCCAGTTATATCTTTTCTTTCTTTCTACCATCCGAGCGCAGTCGTTTGGAAATTCAAAAGGAAAAAAAAAAGGAAAAAATCGACGATGGAGGTCTCTAATCAAGCCCGACACCCACACGGCGCGCGGATCTGTTCGGAGAAATAAAGAGATGAGTACATGCGCTGTACATGACTGGATGCATCAGCAGCAGCAGCTCCAAAAGGTGTGTAGACGCGGTGGAGTTGCCTGCTGTGCGGTTTAGAAAAGAAAGAAGAAGAATCGTGTGGCTCATCGAAAAATAGAGAACGGAATAATAATAAGTATGTACGAGAGAGAGAGGATCAGCAGGTATAGATATATCCGCGCGTACATACACAAGTCGAAAAACACCAACCAAAAAAAAGAACCTGATGTGCCAGCGGCTGAAAACATTCCAATCCTAATTAACCGATAGAAAAGAAAAAGAAAATTTTTTTCTTTTTAAAAAAAAGGAAAAAGAAATGTGTGTGTGTATTAAAAGCGCCGTTCTAGTCTTCACACCCTCCGCCTCTCACGCTGAGCGGTTCTCTATAATAAGTAGGGGGTTTCGTTGCACTTGCATGTAGAAGACCCTATACACAGTCCCTACAGCAATATGGAGAGTATCTACCTTTTCTTTCTCTTTTTACCTGATGTTTCTTCTATTCCCCTCTCAACTCTCCCATCTATAACCTTTCCTTTTTTTTCTTTCGACATCGGCTGCGCTTTTTTTCTTTCCTTTCCGGGGCTATGTGTATGTATGTATGGATGATTATATACATATTTCTACCTATATACTACTACTACCTTTTCATTTCTTATTACCTTCTTCTCTATTTTTTTCGCCGCGCTCAAATTCGTGACGGCTCGACGCGACGAATAGTCCGAGAAAAACAACACAAAAAATTCAAACGTTTCTATTTTTTATTCTTCTTCTTTCACACCGCGATTCGTCACAGTCTCGATAGATTTTTTCGAATGTGTTTCAATTGATTCGGCGAGAACAATAAGAGCGCAGTCGGGTATATTTTTTATTTTTTTGGGAAACTATTTAAAATTCGTTATTTTTTGAGGGGGAGAGATAGAATGATGGTTCGAATTTTTTCTTCAACCCAACGACTCGATGTGTTTTTCTTCTCTTCGTCGGATGAATTTCCGAAAGGCCGCGCTACTACCACCATACAAAGGTATGTGATGGAAAGGGACACGCCCCACCTCATCCCGTGTCGGATGAGACCCTTGCAGCGCCGAGTGTGTGTATAACTTCATAATTACAGAGAACTTGCCTTCCCACTGGTGCTAACATTACATTAGCTTTTTAAGAGATAGAGACTGGAGAGAGACTAGAGAGAGAGAGGGATTGAGGTACACAGACGGGTCGGCCCACTTTTCCATCAGGATTTGAAAAGAAAAGAAAAGAAAAAAAAAGATAATCGCCGGCTATGGAAAAGAGAAAAATTTTCTTGAAAGGTTTTAAAATCTTTTCATTTTAAATTTTTATTCAAAAAGAGAAAAAAAAAAGTTTAGTCATTTCTTTACGGTCATCGGATATTTTCAAAAAGCTCTTTGTCGACTCGATTGGCTTTTCTCGCAACTTCTCAACCGTTTCGTCGGGAGTTCAATCACGCCGAATATTCACCGATACATTTTTCTTTTTTTTTCTTTTTGAAATCTTGGGCGATAGATTTAGTTGTTGCGGTGAAACACTTTCCGCTCTCCTTCACCTTCAAAGAAAAAGAGAAAAGGGGAAACAACAAAAAAATATAAAATAAAATAACGGAGCGCGGCGTTGATAGTTGACCGAAGTTATAAACTATATCGCCGCCGCCGCCAGTGTGACTCACCCCGTGATACCTGCAACGCGCGTATATAATATAAACCTGCAATGATGATGACTTTTTTTTTTTATTGTACGGCAGAGTCCAGATGATATAAAACCCCGCCGTAATAATAATAAATTCGCCGCGGATGTTGAGCGCCGTAAAAAAAAAAAGAAAAAAGAAAAAAAAGTTTCGAGGAAAAGAAAAAATAAAAAGAATAAAGACAACACAAACCGAAAAAGGGACAGCCAAAAAATGGAGATGTTATATGAGGGGGGACTACTACTATACACCGCGCCATATGTAAAAAATAAAATAAAATAAAATAAAAATTCTCTTTAGTAATCCCTCGCCAAAGCTGACACCTTCATTCGAAAAACGCGCATCTATATAGCGATATACTCCCTGTAGACATATCAAAAAAGGAATCCGTCTCCGACAAAAAATATCACACATGTAAGAAGAAGAAGTGGCCGGGCGCCCTTAGCGCGTTCACACCGAGCCACTAGACGACGACGACGACGGTGAAAAATGGTCAATATCATCATACCATGTGCCACTATAGTGCCATGTCATATGCATATAGTGGTTCAAAGTCGGTGTCTAAATGTGTAATATAAAGGTTGGCAAGATAAAGGAGGACCATCCGGGCTATTACGCAACACGTATAATAACCGGCAGCAGATGCGCGCGCGGTTCCATGCAATATAATAGCGTCGGATATGTGTCAAGTCACTCCCGCCAGTGACAATCGCATTTCTTCATTTTCAAATTTCTAACTTTTTTCTTTTTTTTTTATTTAAATAGAAATGTCAATTTAGACATTCAACTATACACGTCAAAAAATCAAAGAAAAAAAAAGAAGAAATTTGAAATTGATTCGATGAAAAATTCATTGAAAAATGTCTATGGTGTAATCCGTTTCCGAATCTCGTCTTCACTCAACAGCAAACAACAACAAGATGTTTGTTGTTTGTTGTTTGATGATGAGTCCACGTGTGCCTTGCGCTGCGTGCCGCCATGTTCGACCCAGCGTGAGCGGGCGGCGGCCAAACACAGAGAAAGAACTTGAACTGTTGTGTGTGTACATCTCTGTTTCAATTTTCAGACTGTCGATATAAAACGCCGACCGACTGTCTCTGTTTGCGACTGGCACCAGAGCACTAAAATCCCGCAGCCGGTCGGGAAAAGTTTTAAAAGAGCCGCCAGCCTGTCGTAATATACGCGTATAAAAATGATCAGTCGGTGGCGGTAGATATGAGCGTCAACTCCATCATCATCATCACCGTGAGCAAACACGAACGGGGGCGCACGAGAAAAAAATTAAATAAAAAAAAATAAAATAAAAATGGGACCAACCCGGTGAATTTCGAGTCCCGATAACGATCTTAACGGTCAGAGCAATGAAATGACGTTCATACCCTCTTGTGCAATACGTGTCTGAGCTGTCCCCTGCAACCAAGCTCTCCTTGTTATTATTATACGACCGTATTTGTGGCGATGGTGGGGGGGACCGCCGACGAGCGCGCGGTGAACGCACACGGCGTGAGTTAATTGAAATGGCGTCGGTCGGTCCGTTTCTTTAACGTGTCAAAGGAAAAACAAATCATCACGATTTTCTGGGGGTTTTTTTTCTTTTTTTCTGGAATATCTTCTACGTAACGCAAGTCGATTATATTAAGAGCCGAACGAACCGGCGAACAAAATGGAGATGAAGTTGAGTGCGCGGAAGGTCGGTGTGAACGAGAGAGGAAAAAAGTGGATGAAAGGACAGACGAAAAGGGAAGAAGAAGAGAAGACTATCAAAAAAGAAAAGAAGAAGAAGAAGAAGAAAAGACACAGAGAAAGGCGGGCCGCCGCTCTGTGTGTGGTGCCCGTTCTTCTTCTTCTTTTGCCGACTACCAACCGTTTGTGATGTGGATGGAAACCGCCATCGCGCTGTTAAGCCCCAAGGGGATTTTTCGGGGTGTGTTTTCAACCGGAGTCGACTAACCGAGTCGACTTTTTTCCTTTTTTCCTTTTTACTTTTCAACAGCATCGGAAAAAGAAAAGAAAAAAGAAGAAATTGAACGACAAGTTTCTGATGGCAATCAGAACATTTGAATGTTCCCGCCGCTATTCACGAAATCAAATCACGCTCCATCCCAATGTATAATGACGAAAGGGGGGGAGGGTTCTTACGTTACATGAATAAATACACACGTTCCTCATTCATCATATTTGTGTTGCTGATCATCACAAGATCCATCCATTGTTGGCCGTCAGTGTCGCCCAGCTCACAAAAAATAAAAACCATTTCAAAGACTTTTTTCTTCGTGTTAATCTTTTTCTGGGGGGGGATAGATATTCATTCATCGAGTTTGCACTTGAAAACTCTTTTTTTATTTTCTTCTTTCTAACCAATTTTTTTGTTCAGAAAATGTTCCTCAACTTCTTCCGTGTTCTCTTTTTCATTTCTCCTCCCCTTTTTCAAGCCCCTCTCGTTGATGGCCTCTACAATTTTACCAAAAGGAAGAAGAAGAAGAAGAAGAAGAAGGGAGAAAAAAAAAAACCTTTTCTGATTCTTTTTTTAAAATGCGGCCTTGGTATCTCTCTCCTCTGTGTTTAGTGGAAGAAGAGCGGCCCCAGCAGCAGCAGCAGCAGCCGGCCACGATATATATATTTTTTTCCTCGCCTAAGGCCAATTCAAAATAAGAAAAAAAAAACCTTTGGAACATATAGCAAAAGGGACCCCACCAGACCAAAGTCCCGTCTGTCGGTCCCCCCCCCCTCCTCCTCCTATCCCTTGCGAGCAGCGCGTTTGAGTCGTGCCGCCATAGCTGGAAAATATATAGAAGAGAAGAGAGCGGATACCGCCAGAGAGAGAGAAACGCCGCTCGCTCGGTTCGCCGCCTGGGTTTTTTCTTCTTTTTCCAGTCCCCCAGTCTCTGTGTGTCCAGTCCAAGTTCAGTTGCTTGCCAAGCTGCCGACCAGGACGGACGTGTTTTTATCTTTCTCTCTCTCTCTCTGTGTGTGTATCGGAGAAAAACCAGAAAATAAAAATTCCGACAATCTTTTTAAACTTGGAAAGAATTCGGCTCGACAAATACAAACTTTTACCGCAGAGTGTGTGTATATGTGTGTGTGTGTGTATCTGGTGGTGTTCAGTGGTGTGTTTTGTTGTTGTTGGTGAGCCTGTTTTCATCTCATCCAGTGTGTTTGTGTGTCTGTTTTCCAGTGGGTTTCTGTTTCGGAAGAAGAATATCTCCCAACGATACAGACTCTCTTTTTGAACGAAAAACACACACACAAAACACACACGCACAGACGGACATTCGGTGGGTTTTTTAACTCCATGGGATACATTTGAAAGGCGAAGAATTCGCGCGCCTGGCGAAAGTGAGCGAGCGAGAAAAGAGAGAAACAAAAATCGCGCATCATTCATTTCAATATGAACGACATGATGGAGACTTGTTTCAGCTCCTCCGGTTCTTGCTGCAGTCGCCTGCGAAAACAAGGATGCAACGCCTCCAGGATCACGACCGGAAACACCTCACGCTGCTTGATGGTCCTTCTCTTCCTATCGGTACGTTATGCGCCGGCTTATTACACACACCAAAAACCTTCCAACTTTTTCTTATTTTTATTATATTCGTAACAAGTTTGTGGCTAGTCCCGCCAGAGTTTTTTGGTTTCCAACACACACACACGGACACACACATGGGAAGGTAGTATATAGTAGTACGCGATGGGTAGTATTTATCATGTAGAAAAGAATGATCTTCTGCTTTTCAACGTGTCACGAATTCTCGAACGCGCACGGGCTCCGCTTGTTTTTGTTTTGCTTTTTTGTTACGTTCCGCGGCCGTTTGGTTTTCCCGATGTTCGAACCCGGGGCAACAACAATAACAAAACATAAAAGAAGAAGAAGAAGAGATAGAAAAACTTGTTCTTCTTCCATTTTTTTGTTTTATTATTTTCTTTTTGAGTTTTTTTCCCCTTTTGCACGAAGCCCGAAAACAATGGAGCGGGTTCGAACGTTTTTCGTTCTCCCGTCGGTTTTCGTTCATCGGTCGAGTCCTTTTCTTTCTTTGTTCTTCTCCTTCTTCTTCTTGTGTGATTTCATTGTCGTGTCACCCCCCTACAAGATCGATGTCTGGCTGCGTGAATCCACCTCAGAGGGAAATTTTTCGTGTTGGTTGCCCAAAACGACCAACGTCATCGGTCGTGATTGCAGCGCCGAATTTTCACGATGCGGTACGCGGGTTAGAGGAGGAGGGTAGGCCTTTTATTCTGTCCCGCTATATAACGTCGTTTGAATGTCCCGCGGGCCTCGACAGCTCAAGGAAAATAGGAGGGGACAAAAAGGAATCCGTGACATTGTTCCAGATTTCTATCGCGACCGGCTGAGAATGCCGGCAAATTCACGGTAGCTCGACCCTTATTTTTCCACCGTGAATCACGCAGAAAATTTGATCAAAAAGAAATCGGAATCACAAATAAAAAAATAGCGGGACGACAATTTCTCTTCCAAATTAAAAGAATTTTCTTTTCTTTCCGAGCAAAATCATTTCCACGGCAACTATAAGAATTCGATTCTTATCTGTCATCGTATATATATATAAGGCCGTATAGTCTAAGTTGGAGATGAAAAACAAAAAGGGCCGGCCCACTGTGTTTATACCCCTGCTTGGCCTCTTGTTTTATTTCCTTATCGTGAGCACGCGGGATTTGTGTGTGTGTGTGTGTGTGTGTGTGCCTCTCATGTCATATAAAGGTGATATAAGACTACCTATACTCGAGACGACGACGTCATCCAAGTGTGTACACAGAGGGCAGAGGGGCCGCGCGGTCTATTTGAACTCCTCACTCCACCCCACGAAATAAGAAAAATAAGAAAAGAAAAAAACATGTTTTCGGGATTTTCTCAGGCAACGCTGTTGCTCGCCCACCCGAGCGATAAATGTAACGGATCGGCGTTTTTATAGTCGATGTATTATCATCGGAGAAACATTTTTTTCAAAAAATAAAAATAAAAAAAGGGAGACGGGTTTTTGAGAGTCAACTGATTACAAATAATGAGGGGACCGGTCAACAAATATTCCCCGATTGTCGTTTCTAATTCTATTTCTACAATTAGTGACAGGGTCCAATATTTTTTGGGTTGTCGTCATACAATGAACGATAGTCGTGTCTGTCTGAGCTGGCCAAACAGATTCAGCACAGAGTCAATTGTATACTACACGCCTTTATTTGACGTTGATTAAACTCGTGATGAAACCAGAAAGATCTTTCTTTTATTATTTTGATTTTTATTTTGGCGCAAAAGAAAAGCCCTTTCGGCGAAAAAGGGAGGGGGGCTCGGCGGCGTCGTCGTCGTCGTCGTCGATAATGAAATGAAAAACTGAACACGCGCGCGAGCGCGGGTTTATCCAAACAACACGCGTGCCGTTCCGTGCATACATTAATCAGAAATTCATCCTTGCAAACTCGCCTTTCGGTCTCCACGTTTCGTGTCGCCTTTCTGGAACAACAACAAAAGGAGGGGGGGGGGGAGAGAAAACAACCATTTCAAGTTTGACTAAATTGGCAACAGATTACGACAGACAAAACCGCCCCGCGCTGTTAAACAAAAACCCTCCCCAAATTCGGGTCCCGAATTTTGTGCCGATTTTATTCGTCGACTTTTATTTTTCAAAGTTCCACAGTGACGAATGAGAGCGGAGGAATGATGATGGCAGCGGAGGGGGTTGTTATTTTCTTTAAAGGAAATGAATAATGTGCCGATCTATCGGCGGGATAAAAATATGGAAATGTTCGTTCTTTTTTTGGGTTGGTGGGGGGATTATTCTTTTGCCCTTTTTACTCTTTTTGGGGTTTTAATTCTGTACTACCATTATTTTATTGAATAGCCGATTGGCGGTTCTCTCTCTCTCTCTAGTCCCGGGGTTCCCGACTATAATGAGAAAGGGAAAGAGGGGGGAAGAAAGATGATGATTGGCTTTTACGCCTTTCACGGTCTCGGCCAGCTCGTCCTAATGGACATAAAATTCTCTCTTCTGCGCGCATATTCTTCTCGTCTTCTCCTTCTTCTTCTCTTTTTTCGGTCATATTACAGAGCTGAAGAAAAAGAAGAAGAAGTGGGCGATCCAAGTTGGGAAGGAAATTTATGAATTGATAAGATAAGAGAAGAATTCTTTTTTTAGAAAATAATAAAAAAGAAGAAGAAACAAAAGCCGAGAGATGTTGTGTAGGAAGAATAATCAGCAGGTGAGTGCGAAAATAGTCGTCGGCTTGCGACACAAATCCCCCATCGGGTTCGTCTGGGTTCTGTGGAAAAAGAAATTTACCGGACGCGATAATTGACCGCGCCATGTTATAAAAGAAAAAAAAGATGGCCGGGGATTTTTTCTTTTGGCCGACTCTCTTGTCTTTTTTTCTGTTATTATTGTTGTTTTGTCAGAATTTCCTCGCGACAAGAGAAAGAATAAATAATTTAAAATCTGTGGGGGCGCTAGATTTTCTTGACACCCGGGTGCCATTTTTCGATAGTTTGCATTTCTTTCTGGGTTTTAGTAGGAATTTCTCCTCTCTCTTTTTTCTCTTATGTTTACGAAGAAATATTTTTTAAAAAAGGAAAACGGGTGGAGTCGTAAAAAATAGAATTTTTTTTTTCCATCCCCCATATCATAGGAAGCGAAAAATGAATGTCCGCACATGTCTACCAGTTCAAAAAGGGTGTGGGAGGATGGGCCAAGTCTATTTAGAGCCCAACGGATGCCACCATCTGGTGAAGTCACACACACAAAAAAAGTCGAAAATTTCCGAAAAAACTTTTCTTTTAAGGAAATTTTAAAAATGAAAAAATTTTCCCGTCTGAAATTTATCATTCCCAATTTATTCGCAACGTCATTTCATCTCTTCTATGGTCTATGCAAATGAAGTGTGTCATTAAAGAGATCTTCCCCGGTCTTCTTCTTCTTTTTCGTGAAATAAAATAAAACAACGGCAGAAAAAAAACGCACCTGGTCTTCAGGTTTTCTGGTCGTGATCACAACAGCCATCAGATTCTTAGATAAGAAACAACTTTTTTTTTCTTCTTATTTCTTTTTTGTGTGTGTGGCCCATTTTTGCCCATCGCTCTCAGCGACTTGTCTTTCCAACAGCTGACAAATTTGAGGACCGAGAGTCCCTTCATTTTTTGAGGGAAAGAAAAATCAGAGGAACAGGTTCTTCTTCTCTCCTTTTCAGATCGCCGCCTCTTTTTAAAAAAACAAAAAACAAAAACAAATTCAGAAGGAACTCGGCAGTGCAATAAGGAGCTAGGGCGCCTATATAGGACGACATGAGATAAGATATAAAAATACATTTGTTCGTATTCCTTCTCCTCTGCTCTGGTTGGGGAGGGAAATATTTTATGATGGACGCGCGGGTCCTGGCCCTGCTGCTGCTCCTGTTGTGTTTGTAGGTTAGTGTGTGTGTGTATATTTCGGCCTTGTTGTTTTGCCTCCTGTCTTCTCCTTAATTTTAACTTTTTTCGAAAGAAACTTGGCATCCCCGGCAGCTCACAAAAGGAGAAAGAAAATTATTAGCCGACCTCCGAAAAAAACAAAAATTCCAAGGGGGGAAGAAGAAGCGGCACGACGACCAATATAAGCCGAGGCCTTTTTTTCTTTTTTACAACCCATCCGAGTCTCATAAAACTGATTTTTTTTTCTTCTTTTCTTTCCTTCTTCTTTTTCCCCCTACGGATCGTCGGCGGACATCCAACAGCGGCCGCAAAAAAAAAGACGACGACGACCCGCTACTGCCTCTCAGCTCATGACCACCACATGACATGTAGTAGTAGACACGGTAGAAAATTGGCTCCTAAAAGTCCGGAGAGAGAATGGCGCAACTTTTGCCTACCCGTTTTTTCCCAACACACACACAACGGCGAGCTAATTTTAAAACTTGGAACAACAACACGGCAGCAAACAGTTGCGTGTGTGTGTATACGACGTGCGAAAAACACACACCAAAAGGTGCGCTGGCGAGATTACATCAATGTACACCCACCGGCAAATTACCGAAGAATTTTCTCTTTCTATAAAAGATTTAAAAAAACAACAACAACACAAAGTAAATAACGTCGAGATCGAACCAGACACGAAAAATTTCCCCCTCAACAAAAATGTTTGGGTTTTTTCTTTTTCGTATGTTTTATGATGATGATAATTAAACGGAGGGGGTAAAGAGTCTAAGGCCGCCTATCAATTTGATGAGGATCCCCGAAAGAGATTTTTTCTTATTTTTTAATGAATGCCACAAACAAAAAAGAAGAAAAGATGAAACAGCGCTGACCGCTCGAAAATTGGCCCAGACACCGCCGCCTTATGGCACAGCCGAGAGAGAGTCTATTGGGGCCAAAGGGGAAGGGAAATTTCCGTTTGTGTTGGGGTTTTTTTGTTTTACCGACAAATTAGCCCCTCCACTTTCCAGCAGTTGAAAAATCAAAAATGTTGAATTTGTTTCTCTATTTTTAATTTTGGGCTATTTTCTATAGGCATTCATCGGCGGAATGGGAGCGGCTCCAGCGCAACAAGACGAATCGATCGCGACGGACGTCTCTGTCCTTTGCAGCGAGTGCCCGGCTGGTACGGGCGTTGCCCGACTCTGCACCATCAAAGGCCAAGGTGCGAATCCTTTTGCGGCCGCCCAGAATGTGACCGAGGACCAAGATGAAGAAGAAGAAGAAGAGGAAGAAGAAATGGCGACCAAGTGCGAGCCCTGCGTGAACGGTGCCACGTTCAGCGATTCGGCCAGCCGTCACTCGCCGTGCCGGGCGTGCCGGACGTGCCCGGCCCACAGTCGAGTCAAGCGCGAGTGCAACGCCACTCACGACACCGAGTGCGAGTGCGATCGCGATCATTACCAGGAGATCAGCTACCAACAACAACAGCAGACGGTGGTCACGAACGATTTGGTCGACCAAGGCGTCGATGAGTCGTCGGGAGTAGCCCCGACAACAACGACGCCTCACGCCAGACACCGGCACGGAGCGTCCATCCATCAGCTACAGCCACAACAACAACAGCAACAACCGTCCGAACAACAGCCGGTGATGAGCTGCAAGTCGTGCGATTTGTGCCCTCACGGCTACGGGGCTGCTCGTGCCTGTTCCTCGACTCACAACACGATCTGCCGCAAGTGCCCGACGTCGACCTACAGCTCCGTCCTCAGCGCCACTCACGGCTGCTCCGTCTGCACCGTCTGCCGCGACGACCAGGTCACGCTCAACGAGTGCACGCCCATCCAGGACACTGTCTGTGCAGGTAAGAAAACGAAACCAAAAATCAATTCCCACCCGACCCTAATCGGGACCGTAATATTCCGGGCTCCCCCACCAAAAGAAAAACAAAAGAAAAGAGGAATTCACTTTTTGGTTTTTGTTATCTAGCTCGTCCCGTCTCATCAGAAATGTTGACATTAATAACAAAAAACAAAAAAATAAAATAAAAAAGGGAAAATGTGAAATCGAATCAGAAAAGACGAAAAACGTGCGGACGGAGGGGTTTTCGAGAAATCTGGATATGGCATCCGCCAGGCATCCATCATGTCGTCGTTCTTTCTTATAAAAACCCATTCCTGTTTTATTTTATTTTTTGAGAAGGAGGGGGGGGGGACTCGTCGTCCCTTGTCAATAATTCCGGCGACAAGGCTCCTCTCCTCCTCTATACTATTATTATTATTATTATTACTACTACTACTAAACTGGTAGTAGTCCGAGTATTGTGGAACAGGTCGACGCATACTAATTGAGTCTGCCTCGGGCGCCCTTAAAGTCTGGTAGCTTTTTCCCTTCTCTCTCTCTCGTCTACCTTTGATGATTAGAATATATACCTAACGTTTGATTCTTCCTCTATACCAATCGTGATGGAACGTGATTGTCATGGCTGACGAGATATGTCGTGTTCTGCTCGACCGACCCGGAAAAGGTTCTCCGATGTCATTGATCATCTTTTGTCCTGTCTCTTCCAGTTTTTCTTTTTCTTTCAGAAAAATAAGAAAAAAAGAAAAATAAGTTTTTTTTTCTTTCTTCTTCTTCCCCTGTTGAGAGAAATATCATTTTGTCTTTGTATGGCAGGATTCCTTTTCCTTTTATATCTATTTATTCCCGACGGAATGCGTCCGTGAAAATACTTTGATTATTTATTTTTCTTTTTACTCACTAAAAGAAGAAAAAAAAAGGATTCTTTTGTGTGTGTGTGTGTGTGTGTTCCCTTCTTCTTCTTCTTCTTTTACGATGCGGGTTGTTGTTGTGCGTTCGTGCGTGCGTTCGTGTATTTTTGTTTTGGGCGGTTATTTTTTTTTTCACGGGAACAAAAAGGAACGAAACGACGCCGCCGTCGTCGTTTCTTTTCCTTCCACTTTTAACGGGCGAAATAGAAGTGGATTATCGTGGCGCGAGTGTACTATATGTACCACTCAAAACAATACCCATAACACTCTAAAGAGAAAGAGAGACAACTGAGAGAGAGAGACGCAACGTATAGAGAAAACCGCATTCCGGTGCGGCGCGCAACTTTTTCTGGTTTGTTTTCACCATTGGCGTTTCCATTAGGTGCTCGTCTCTCTACTGGTAATTCTCGCCAAGCAGATGGACCGATTGTTTGTGTAAAGAAGACAAGTTAAATGGGCATCAACCTTAAGATTTTTCTTTTCGTCTCAACGGATAGTTTCCCCCCTCACCGAACAAAAAAAAACGTGTTAGAGATGCCAATCGGAGCTTTACGGTCGGCGATACTCACGCGTGTAATTTCCCACTCTTGAAACAAAAAAATTTGAATAGCTTGCACGTGCACAATAAGCGGCGACAAGGGGCATGTTATATTGCGTGTCGTTATTATAAGAGAATTTGGCGTGTTTTATTTACAAACTGAACCGAATCTTTTTCCTTTTTCTCCCGAATAACCGACCGGGTATTTGATTTTTTTCTTTTTTCCAGGGAAGAAAAAAGGGGAGTGTAACACGTTATATGGGAAATGTATCAACGGCAACAAAAGATGCCGTTATATACACACGCAAAGAGAGGCTATCCGATATCCAAGGGGTTTCGAGTGGCCACTCTACTTGTTTCCACTTTTCCAAACTCTCAAAGTGTTTTTTTCGTCGGGGTAGTATAAGACACTTGATGTTCTCTACGTGTGTATCGAAATGTTTTTTGGTGTGTGTGTCGAGAGAGAGAGCTCAAACAGAACCGGAAATGAGAGATGAAAATTAGCCGAGTCGAATATCTCCCCCCCAGACTGAAAATATTATTATTCAAATGAAATGCATTCAAGTCAAGCCGGCTGGTAATGAATAGAGACTGGAGAGATGTGATGCATCACACGAAAAGAAAAGAGCCTTTTTTCGTAGATCTATCCGTGAAAACAGACAGACTGGTAATTAAACGAGTCTTTACATCAATTCCAATCGTCGTCGTGATGGTGGCCGATGGTGGGCTGGAATTGAACTGCAGGTCTCTACCCGACCGAAAAACGGACAAGATGATGATTTGAAATTACATATTCCCCCCCTCATAGGAAAGAAAGACCCTGCGGCCATTTTTGGCTATAAAAAGCCTGCTTCCCCTCCTCCAAATTATATTTTTAAATATAAAATAAAAAAAGGGCATTGCATTTTGGGCGAAGGCGCCGACAAGACTCACCGCACCTCCAACGGCAGCAGCAGCCAGAAGAGAAAAAAAGAAGAGCCCAACTACCAATTTTCTTTTTAGCTTGCGGGACCCGCGTGCACACCAACCGACCGACCGACCAACCAACCACACGCCACTCTTAGACGATGCCTTTGAAATGCGTGCGCCGGACAAGGAGCCGCGATATTAGACGCGGGGGAAAAGGAAAAATTACAGAAGACCATCAAGATGACCGACAGAGATAATAATCATCATAATAACTCGGCAGTCATCATCACGGAGAATTTCGCTAAAGTTTCCAACACATTTCGGCGAAAATTCAAAAGAGCGAAAACAAAAATAAAAATTTCGGATCTTTAATGAATCGAAACATTTTTCTACCTTGAAAAATAAAAAATGATTTCTACCCTCGAATTTGAAAAAAAAGGGCGAACCTTGTAATTTCCACAACTTTTGAACCGGAACGAAAATGGTCTTGAAGGGGGTGGAGGATTTATATTTTTTTCAGGGGGGGTGGTTGGTGGGTGGAGAACCAGAGGGTTTCGATTTGATAGATGGTACAGTCGGAGGGATATAAGAAAGAAAACAAGAGGCATCTCTCTATAGTTCTCACCCTTCATAGCAGAAAAGGTTCCTTTTGTAGGTGCCAAGGGAGAAATATATAAGGTGGATGTTGGTAAGGGGGGAACTAAAAGGCCATTAAAGATCAGATTCGGTGTGCCATTTTTATTGGAGCTCTCCAATAACTTTTGGAACCTTTTTCTTTCTTTCTTTTCTCTCCGGTTACCAGTTGATGGTCTTTTTCGCCGACATCTTTCCAACTTTTTCTTTTTGGCAGCAGCAGCAGCTTCTTTTTGGGATATCGAATGATGGGCAAAGCACCGAGGCGAAAAAGAAAAAAAAAAGTCATTTGTTTTTTCCAAAAAGGAGCTGCTGCTGCTGCCTGCGGCGTATTACTTTGCCTATTACCGAGAGACTATATAGACGAGCGATTGGGTGTGAAAATATATACGTCCGTTAAGAGCTGCTAGAACTGCTGCCGAGTGTCCGTCTTCCTTACAGACTTGGATTGATCGTCCGCTCATTCGGAAAAAAAGGAAAAAAAAAAACATGTATAAATCTAAATACATTTCCAATAATTTAACAGAAGAAGAAGAAGCTCCTATAGTATCCTGTTACTTTTTTTTCCTTTCCTGTTACAAAAAAATCTTTCCCTACCTGAATTACGCCTGGCGACAGAACACCAAAAACATAACTTGAAATGTTTGAACGAAAAATAATAATCCCGCGTGATTACAATTTCAAGTGGGGCGAGGGCGTTTTTCAAACACCAAAAGTGGTGAGGATTTTTCTCGTGTTACATTAAATAGGCGAACTCTACTACTCGGCTGCTGCTGCTGTCAACAAGATGAATGAGGCCGATATATACCGGCACCAAACGCCAAACAACACACAGCAGCAGCACTCAATTGTCGTTGTTGTTGTGTGTGTGTTCTTCCAGATGCCATTTTCGTTGTATAGCGCGGCGGCGACTTGTGTGTCGGTTAGATGTATTCACCCAAGGCGCATTCAACTTATTCAGCCGAGTGAGAAAATGTTTTTTTCTCCAAGAAGAAGAAAAAAGGTTTAAGACAAAATTATTCAATGGCCTGAAAGAGGCTGCGCGCTCATATAAGGACTAGCTAGCTGCCTGGCTCTCGTGGTTTCCGTGTCTACATTCAAATAGGCTGCACAAAGTTGGAGGGTATAATGATCCCTACCGTCTCTGTAATCTTTCCCCCCTCAACTTATTTAAATGTAATGAACGTTCGTGATTGCAGTCGATTGTGTGGAATCGAAACCCCCACCGAAAATATACATCGGCTTATAATGAATGTCAGATGATGATGATGGTGGTGGTCTTGGGCTTTATCGATGAGTTGGTGGAGGGGGTTTCATCCCTTCTAACCTGAAAGAAGAGATTCCTCGACTTCTTTTTCTTTTTTTTTTGGGGGGGGGGGGGGAATAGTGGGGTGGGCCTAGATGTTTTTCCGTGTGGAAGGGACAAGCTGACGCCAGGGCGGACCCACCACTCATCATTCGTTGGCTTTTTTTTCTTTTCTCCCCCCTTAAAAGACATGGAGGAATCTTTTTGGTTGAATCAACCGGCGATGATCGAAAGAGAATCTTTGCTCCACTGAACAGTGAAACGAACCGAATCCCTTTCCTAAAGCTGATTGGAACGTTTCTCGCAAGTTCCGCCCATGTTTATCTAGACGTTCGGTTGAGCAATTCCATTCCAGTCATTAGTCAATTCTTTGATTTCCTTACTTTTATTTTTGGTCGTCGTCGCTGTTAACTGTTGATTTAACCCAATTTTTGTTCCCCCCTACTCCGGGTGGCCACCTTTTCTATTTCATTTTATTTTCTATATAAGAAATAACATTTCTCCATGTTATAAAGAAGGGAAATCATGGTGATTTTGTCCGCCAGGAAAGAAGAAGAAAAGAGACAGCTGTAATGTTTTGTAGCGCCCGCCTATTTTGTGTGTTCTTTCAAAAGGAGAGAGAGAGAGAGAGACTGTCATCGACGGATTTTCATTCAATGGCCGAGTGAATAGATCTCTCCTCTCTCTCTCCCTTTTTTACTTCTCCTTTACAAGTACTAAAGAGATTCCTCTCGCCCAGTTGATACAATGAGGACGGCGATGACTCTAGCGGAATGGAAAAATAAAAGGGGACGACCTTTTTTCTTTTCTATTCAAACCGGCCAGCAAAAGCTCAGGGCTAAGCGAGGCCACCACCAGGTAAAATGGAAATATAAATACAGGCACGGCATGGCCCATCACGGCCGAGAGAGTTCCATCTCTCCCGCTGTCCTCCACTTCTTCATCTCTTTTCTTGACTTGTCGGGGTTGGAAAAAACTCTCCTCTTTTCGCTCTGGTGAAATTCGAGATTCGTCCGGGGGATTTTATTTGTTCGTCTGTTAGTTGGCTTTTTACTTTTTTTTTTTAATGTAACATGCGAGAGAGAGAGTATCACGTGCACAGCTGCGGATGATCCGCCTCTTGTCTCGACGAGAAAACACAAGCGACAAAAATGTGCAAGCGACTAGAAATGAGTTGAAAAGCCACAAAAGAAGCCGCCCGCCGACTTGTCACCGGCGTTTTTACTTTTTTTTTTTCTTTTTTCTTTTAAAAATGAAATAGTACGCAGTGCACGTACACGCGGAAATGATTCAATTCAATTACAAAACACACGCAAACGACTTGTCTCTTTTTTCTTTTTTTTTCGTCGGTGGGGACGTCGACTTGAATTTCATTTCCTGGGCTGTGATCAAAGGAGAGCCCGCCCGGATTATATCCACCGGGATGATGGGGGGGAAAACACAAAATAAGGGTTGAATGAAAAGGAGGGTATTAGAGAGAGAGCGTGCAACGTCACTCGATCCTAATAGGGAAAGAGGATAATTGAGAGGAAAACACAAAAACCGGCGAATAAAGAGAAGAAGGAGAATCAACAGACGCGCGGAATTCAAAACTACGGAATGGGTATCGAATTGCGGCGGTGGCGGCGGCATGACACAAGAAAGGACGACGTTCCGAGACAAGAATTTTTTGTTTGAAAAAAAAAAAGAAGAGTGGGCGTCCTTGGTCATATCTAAACACAAGTAGAAGAAGAAGAAGAAGAGGGGTTCTGGCCGAAGCCATGACAAGTGGTGTGGTCTAGTACACGGACGTTAGTGGCTCCTAAAGTCGACATCAGAACCCCCTCAATGATACTGACCCCTCGATGGATAAAACTTCTCGAATTTCAAAGTTCTTTTTTTTTTCTTTCCTACTTCTTCTGCTCATTCTCATCCTTGGTTAGTTAAAAGAAAAAAGCCCATCCACTTATAACGAGACGGAAGAAGAGAAACAAACAATGGGCAACGATCCAAATTCCATTGGAACAAAAGAAATTTATCCAAAAGTTCCTTTTTCTCTTTCTCCTTTTCCTCTTCTTTTTTTTCTTGTTTGCTTTGTTGAATGTCCACATATCCTCCTACGTGGGGGAGGAGGACAAACATTCTTCCGGCTTTATAAATATACCGCGAATGTCCACGAGAGCGGAACGAACGCCAGATGCGTAGCGGCACGACGCACTGTGCGGCTTCTTCTTCTTCCAACAAAACAAAAGATTAAAAATAAAAATTAAATTAATGTTTTTTCTTAAAAAAACCAAACAACATTCCCCCTCCTCTGGCTGAGACTGAATCAAAACGCAACCAATCGGAAGCCTTGATGAGGTTCCACCGCCATTAAATAAATAAAATGGAAATGATTGCGCAACGCTAGAAGAGAATAAGAATATATTTCTTCTTCCACCCATTTTCTCGCACGCGCTGGAACAGACAGAAATGAAGGTGTTCACTCTACCGCGAACATTTGCCTTGTTAATGAACTGACTTGACTTATTTACCATTTTTCCCGGGCTTTTTTTTTTTTAAATACGAGGAGGTGCCGGTGTAGCGGCAGCAGGTCCCTTTTGACCATAACATTTTCTAGCTACACTTTGCTTGAAGTATTTAAAGATATTTTTCAATTTGATTGTTTACCCACAGACAAAGCTGTGGGGTACAAAAACAGGCCTGATCTGCAGTCGAAAATGAATTATTTTAAATTAACCCTGATTGGGTAAACAAAAACGGCAAGAGAAAAACAGTTCCATTCAAACGCCTAGCTCAGGAATAATCGTACTCAGTCGTGTCGCCAAATAGTCCAAAAGGAAGAATAGAGATGTATTTGTCCTACCATTTTGCCTGGGAAATACAGCCAGGCATCCACAGGTGCTCCATCCTCAGTAAAGTTGAATCCACCAGGCAGGATAGGAAGAAGGGTTCCTCGTGAACTCGTACACCCACATGGTGTACACGAGGACAGTGTGGATTTAAAGAAAGGGGAATTTCTTCCATCAAATGGGATGCTGTTTATCTAACAAAAAATAAAAATGGGTTACGAAAAATATTCACAACAACAAACTAGTAAGGAAAAGTTTAAGAATGATACAGTGGGTAAACCCAAATTGGTAGTAAACAGGAGAATTTAAGGCATCATATGATACTCTGCATTTATGCAAGTCATGTGCACATCATTCAAATATCTAGCTGCAGGTCGCAGGAATACAAGTAACAAAATTCATTACCAAAGCGATGACACTGACATTGTGGCTGATGACAGGTCACTGCACAAGCAAAACTTAGGATCTTGTGGTTATGATGAGTGGCTCTGGCCTCAAACCTGTACAAACGAAAAGGTTACATAGTGCAGACACACTACCATGCATTGGCTTAGTCAGAAACTATCATTTCACAAATTTGAAACAGGTTCAACTTTTATATTTCAGCTCCCATAATCATTCTATTTGTATTCTAAGTTTTATATACCTTCTAAACAGCATGGAGTGTGCATTAAGCTACTTTATAAAGAGCTGCGACCAGAGTTCACACGACGACCACATTTTGTAATGTTATTTCTTGTGCTATTTTCGTGCAGCCACGTTTCCAAAAAAAGTTATCGTTTATATAGAATAGTTATCAGTATCATTCACTTCACTAGCTTCACACAGAGGTTTCACTCAAACACCTCGTTTTCGAAACTGGTGAAAAACGAAATGAAGCAGACGACACTAATATTCTAATTAGCCTCCATTAAGATATCGATAGAAAAATTAGAAATCGACCCCCTTCCCCCCACTTAATCGACTCCCTAAGGGTTATTATTTGTTACATACATTTCCGGGATGTGTTTTTTGTGTTATTTTATGACAATTGAATGAAATGAATCTAACAATGAAATTTGTTCTTGTTGATATTCAGATAAAGACATGGGACATCCTAGCCGACGTGTCATCACGAAACCTTTGGATCCGGTTGTCCACCAACAGGAAGAGGAATACAACAATGAAGGCATCATCTCCGTCTACTGTGCCATACTGGGAGCCATCGTTCTCGGTAAATTAACATGAAACATTTTCTCTCTTTTTATTTTTTCCCCATCCATGTTTGTAGCTTCTTTGGTAAATTGCAAATGTTCACGCATATTCCCGGCCGAGAGAGAGAAAGAGTCATGCATATTTAATAGGCGGCAGGCCGGCCATCGACGCGTGTTAGTCGCCCATATAAAAAAAAAATTCTGCCTCGTTCAAAATAAAAAAAAAACGAAAATTCATTTTCATAAATAATTCCCGGGGAAAGAAAATAAGAAAAATGTTTTTTCTCTTCTTTTCCCGCGCTTCGCATGCTTCATTCGAATTACATTTTCTAACATTTTGTTGTTGTTTTATTTTTCAAATTTCCAGGACTGCTCATCTACGTCGTGATGAAGCAATGGCGTCTGAGAAAAGCGGCCAACAAGTTGGCTCACTTTCACGATCCGGCGAGGGGACATCACGGCAGTTCGGCGACTGTTCCGCTCAACGGAACAGCTGGCGGACACCACCACCACCAGCACGCCAACAACGAATTTTGCGGCGGCTCCAAATCGCCGACTGGCGGCCACAAATTCGAGTGCGAGATCTCGCCCAGCTCCAGCAGCCGACGGCTGCAACAGCCGGCACTCCACGGCCAGGGCGGATCGGAAGGCGGGTCACGCGGATCAAGAGGCTCCGACTCGGAATTCAATGCCGGAATTGCGGCGCCCGGTAGCGACGGTTACGGCCGCGATCTCAAGCCGAGTAAGTAGTGTAACCACCATCTTGTTTGAATGCCATCATTTTTGGATGCCATCACAAGTTTGCAAGTTAAATTTAATTTTAAAATTTTTGTTTGGTTATTCAACAGTTACTCAAGACACGCGTCTGAGGGAAATCTGCACGGCCAAGCGGCGTGAGATGGAGGCCATGTTGAACGCCCGTCGAGATCATCACGACTGGAAAGCGCTGGCCCGCGATCTCGGTATGTTTCTCTCGCCCGTCCATCAATCTTCTTCTTTTCTCGACTTTTGGACTGACACGCGGGAATATAAAAAAAACTAAATCTTCGCTTCTTGCCTCGTCTAACAGGTTACACATCGACCCGCATCGCCTCGTTCGAACAGCGGGCCATTGAGAAACAGACGGGACCGACTCGGCATCTGTTCGGCGACTGGGCCAAGCGCGAGGACTCGACCGTTGAGAATCTGGTCTCTTCCCTGTGCAACATTGGCCGGCACGACGTCACCCTGCTCCTCATGCCGCCGTTCAACCAAGAGAATCATCAGCTGACGACGACGAATAATACAACGTCGTCATCGTCGCATCCATCCCGTCCGCCTCACACAACGTCCAGCCTGCCGAGAACGACCGCGACAACAGCCCGCTGTTACAAGCCCATCAGCGTCGTCTAATCTCTCGTCCTCGATGTATATAAACCATCCTCTCTCTCCCACACCTAGCTCCTTTATAATATATGCACATAATATCTGAACAATGAACAGCTGTACATACAAAAAAAGTAAACTTCTTTCGAAATAACTTGACCAAGACAACACCACCGCTCTCTTTTTTACTTTGGCAGTCATTTGGTTTTTTGGTTTTTTGAAAATTTCGTTTCAAACTTTCATTTCTTCTTTGATGTACATATTTTTTTTAAATAATTATATATTATATGAAGAAGATGATATGGGTCTGTCATAATCTAAGGTTTCCCAGATGGGGGCGTGCGTCTTGTATCTGTGGGTGGTTGTGTAAGTTAAAACGGGGCGACATTCAAATTTTTGGTTCTTATTTGGCGCCGTCGCTATTTAAAAATAGAAACTGTAACAAACATCAGAGACTATATATCCCTGATATTATTTTACCCCACCATTCAACCCTTTTTATATACACATGCTCTGTCTCCTTGTATAATCGTATTTCCAGCTCATGTTTCTATCCGTTTCGTAATAACGACGTCCCCCTCCCCATTTTAATTTTATCGAGTTGAAAATCAAAGAGTTCTCCTTCGAAGGAGATCACGTGATACGTCCAGCCCCACCCACGAGTATTAAAATTATTATACAAAAATCAAGAAGCTAAGATGAGAAATTTTCCTTTTTTTTTTCTTTTTTTTTTCGTTCAGAAATTAATGGTGGAAATAATGCAATGTTAGCATGTCATTATATCGTTAAATTGGTTAAAGGGAAAAGAAAAAAGGAAAAAAAAGGCCAATGAGGAAAGAAAACCGTCAAGAAAATGAGGTCATTACGATTTATGCGACCTTAAATAGAGCCGACCGATGTACATATTTTTTCTCTCTCTCTCTCTCTCCTTTGCATGTACAAAACTATTCGAAATGTTCGTACACAAACACACAAGACACGTATATAACTCGGACATGTGCAGACGTGTACTTTTTATATAGTTATAGATATTATTATATTGTGTGAGTGTGTGTGTGTGACGCTGCTGTATCTTTTATAAATTGCGTGTTTTTATCTTCTTCTTTCTCTCGAGAAATAAGGAAGAAAAAAACAAACAACCAAATTGAGTTACGTGTGTTTGTTTGTTTGTTTTTTTTGTGCCAGATATTGCATGCCAGATTCGAATAAAAACACCCCTGTGAGTTTGACTTGAAAACATTTTGCCTTCTCAATTCTTTCGATGTTTTTAGATATTATTAGATATGTAGAACACGCAATTGTTTCACGGTCAATTCTTTCATCGGCATTTGGAGCCGGTGGCATAAAACGGGAGTGAAAAAAAAACAACAAAACAACCCGAAACCGTCGCTTTTACCACTCAGGTTTGATGGTGCTAAAACTAAATTGTAAAAAGAAAAAAAAAAAGGCTATACATGGACGGGTAATAGCAGTGTGTGCCGGGGATAGATCTACTATTAGCGCGTTATAGACACCTCCCGTGCGCAGTTGTACGTTTGCATGTGGAGCATGTCCAATTCCTCGGGCACACAGCCGCAATAAAGCAAAATAAAAGAAAAAAGAAGAAAAAAGAGGAACAGAGAAGAGTCATAAAAAGGTGGTTCAACTTTTATACGACTATCTAACCCTCGAGTCATGTTTTTTTAGGTTTTTCTTCTTTTTATAGTTTGTCAGTTGGATGATTTGACGTGACGTTACAACCAACCAAAATACCACACAAAGTCTCAGTCGATGGAATAACCGAACAAGAAAGAAAAAAAAAACACGTTCACCTTCAGATTTTTGTTATTTTTCTCTTTTTACTGATTTTCTCGTTTGGTTATGTCGTTGTCGACCTCCGGATTTCTTACATTTCGTAACGTAATATTTCGTCGGCAAGCGGCTGCCATCGTGAGGAAAGAAAAAGAAAAAGAAAAAACGAGTCACGTTTCTCTGTGGAAGACCGACATGGTTGCACATTCGCCTAATTGGATCGCGTTCCCGACAGTTGTCAATGATTCCATCCGACGAATTATTCACGATTTCACGGAAGAGACGCGATTATCAGGGGACGAGGACAGCACGATTGTTCCATTCCGACTCATTTGATTCCCCAGTGACAGAACAAAGCCATTAAAAAATAAGCGCATTTTTTGTCAATTTTTTATCGGGAGATAGAGAAAGAAGAAAAAATTCCAAATTTAATGATGAACAACAACATCGAAATTTACAAGAGACTTGGAGGATGAATGTCGGCCCCATCGTCCAAATAACTGGTGGAGAGAAAAGAAAAAAACAGAAATGTACATATTATTCCACACAACTTCTTCCCAAGTTCCCAACTGGAAGAATAATAAAATAATGAGAACAGACTCGTCATAAAAAAGAGAACACAATCGAGAATTTAAAAAAAAATAAAACATAGGGGGGAAATATAAGTTCTGATAGAAACAAGCGGGGAGAGAACTAACAACAACAACCGATGTTTTTTGGGGTTTAAAATTTTTTTCCCATTTTATACCTGAAGGCGCCGGCCTGGGTTGTTGTTGTTGTGTCTTTTTTTTTCCTCTTTCCTTTTAGTTCGAGCTTCTTCTTCTCATCCGAATGGTCCCTTTAATTAGACGCTATAGATCTCTGAGCTTCTCATCCACACACTTCCACCGCCCGCCCGTCTCTTTCATTTTAACGTCGACAAAATTGCATCTGCTGCTAAATATATACACCACCACCACCAGCACCGATGCTTATTGGCTGTCGGCGGCAATGTTTTTCGCTTCTTTGTCGGTCAAACGGTCGTCTCCCCACCACCACCAGATCCGTGGCGCATAAGCGGAGCGAAACCTTTTGGGTTTTGGCCGCTCGTCCGTGTCGGACGCAGTTCCTGTTCGGTCGGCTCTGGCTGGCCCGTCGGTGCTGTGTGTGTACTATGTCGTCTATTTTCTTGTTTGCCAGTTTCAAAAGAGCAAAGGCAATTCAGAGCCGCCGCCCCCCCTCTCCTTGCTAACTCGATGGCGCGTACGAACGAAACACGACTTTCATTTTACCGCAAATTTGCACGGCGGCGGCGAACGTTACATCTTTTCACTAGAAAAGGATGCACGCCAACGGCCATCACCCGAGCGGGAAAAATAAAGGGGGGACTCACAAAAAATCTCGACGATAACCACGCCGACGCAAAACAAAAAATAAATAAATGGCATGAGCAGTTTAGTTAAGAGAGCGAAAAAAAAAATTTTAGAAAATTTCAAACCGACTTTCGGTGTGGTCTTTTTCTTTCCTTGTTCCAACGTGAATCACGACTGATTATAGACTTGCCTGTCTTCACCTTGTAATGACATTGTCTCACCCCGCGCTATTCGTTCTTGTTTCTTTTCCGAAAAATAAAAGATGCGAGCCGCACAACTTTGTTTTCAAGAGTTTTCGTGTGTGTACTTTTTTCGGTGCCTGAAAAGTGCAACCTCACCGTCGGGGCATCCGGCCGGATGTCGGACCAGTTGAATTAGAGGAGAGAGAGAGAGTTATATATGTGAGGACTGATATAGTCATACATCCGCGAGAAAAAAACAAAAATGTCGACGTCTTTTTATTTGTGTGAGAGAAGGAACACACACGAATTGTTGTTTTTTCCGCCTTTTTTCTCTAATGATTCAAAAATAAACGCACCGGAATAGAAATAGAAAAATCATTCATTTTTCTTTTGAACGTTTTTTCTTTTTCTTTCTACCTGACGCCCAATAAAAAATGGCGAATCGGCGATGGGGGTGGCCTAAAACATTCTTACCTATCCGGCCCGGACATGGTAAAAAAAAAAAGGTCAGAAAATTTTTCTTATTCCCCTCTCGTACATGTCTGACGGGGGGGGTACAGGGAGGGATGTCATTAGTTGATATTAAAAGAAAGCCCAGCAGTTCTATCCCTTTGTCGGCATCGGATATGATACACACACAAAGCTGAAGCGCCGGCCATGACAAGTGTGTGTTATACATAATAGACTATACTCACAACAACCAAGCCAGCACCACTCATTCGAGTGGTGTGCTGCATGTGCTCGCGAGATTTCCTCCTTTCCTTGTTGTCGGTTGTTGTTGTTGTTGTTGTCGTCTTGTTGTTGGAACTTTTTTCTTTTGTCGGCGGACAAGAGCTTCCGCGCTCCATTCTTCGGGACCGTCCGGCCGGAACTTTGTCTCTTTTGAAGTAAAAAAAAAAGAAAAAGAAAAAAGCATTTTGTTTCGTTCACGGCTTCAAGGAGACGCCAAGAAAAAGTGGGGTGGGGGGGGGGGGGATAAGAAAGAGACGCCGACGTTGCTGGTCCCGCCGCGTCTTTTATAAACTTTACACGTCTATTTGTTTTTGAAATTTAGATACTGAAAAAAGAAAAAAGATATCCCGAAAGAAGAAACGAGGGAGGGGGCCTTGGAAAAATGTCTTATCTTAAGAAGAAAAAACCTTTTTTTTTCAAGTGTACGCTGCCTTGAATTGTATACATGCCCAAAATTTTTATTGGACTTTCAAAGAGACCCGGTCCATTTTCATACGTGACGTCACAGGTGTTATTCTTTTATACACACGCCCGAAATTTTGTTTTTTTCCTTTTTTCTTCCCTCCGCCGACACACACACACACAGACACTCTCACAAAGGAAGCAAATAATAAAAAAAAGCGACGCCTTTTTTTGTTTTTTGGTTCTTTTGGGATTTGTTTTTGTATTTTTCTTAAAGACACAACCCGACAGATAGGGAAAAAAGTAAAAGAAGAGAAGCTATCTGTAATGTAATGAAATGCGATATCTCTGGAACCGGGAGGGGGGCGTGAAAAAGACGGGCATATCCAGCAGCTGCTGACATTATAAGATGTTATTCAAGAAGAAGAAGAAGAAGTTGAGGATCACGCAAAGGACTACGGCAGCAGGTAATGATGGATGGGGGTATTACGTGGTGTACAAGGAAACGGACGAAGAGTGGGGTGGATGTTTTATTTCAGAAAGAATAAGAAAATAGAGAAGAAGAAGATGATGAAATGGACGAAGAAAAAAAAAAGACCACAGCGAGTCGCATGTATACAACGCGCCGTAGACATACTCAAGTACGCACTGCAGTGTGCACTAATGGCGGTTATTACATTACATTCGGGCGTCATAAAGGTGTAGTAGTCGCTGTAAAAAGGAAGGGGGGAGAGAGAGAGAAAGCAAGTGGGGGGGGGGGAATGAGGCGGCAGGTGCGTATCACAAAGCAAAAAAAGAAAGAAAAAAGAAAAGGAAGAAGAAGAAGGAGACTTCACAATTTTCTTATAATTAGAACATCAGTCATGGATTCACGTTAGGAGAGAGACTAGCAGAAGGAGAGCGCGGTCCACACACACACACATGGAGCGCCACTTTTCTTCTTTTTTTTCGCTGTTGGAAAATAATGTTTTATTATACAGTTCCTTTTATATCATATTTTTTTTTCCTGTTGTTGTCCCGTAGTCATCGTCGCCGTTGCAGTGGGTCGTCTTCTTTTTTTCTTTTTTTCGGTTGTTGTTTCCTCGAAAAATTCCTTCGTCCATAATTTTTTTTTCTTCTTTCTCTTCTCGGTTCGCCAGCCGCCAACTCGAGCCTCCCATCTAATCGTTATACAACCGAGATTAAGCGCCATATATGCCGAAATAACCCCACTCTTTTCTTCATTCTATTTCTTTTTTTCTTTTCTTTTTCTTTTTAGCTTTCTTTTCTTTCCGCCTCATCTTCGTTCTTAAAAGTCTGACTCGGTCGGCTCGGCTCTTTCTTCTATCTTAATGATAGAAGCCCCTTAGCCTTTGGGGTATATCTAGTCAAGAGAGTTCTCTATCTCTTTTAAACTCTCGTCGCTCAGGTGTTGTGTTCGGGAGGATCAAGGGGGGAAAGAAACCGACACACAACACAAAGTTAGTAGACAACGAAAAGAGCTCTCTCTCAACACTTGGGGCCGCCGAACGAACGAACGAACGAACGTTTACATTTATTTTATTTTTCAATTTCGGTTGGAATTTTTTTTTTCTCTCTTCTCGTGAAACGACTGATCGTATTCGAGAGTTTACAGCCACGACGATTAGCCACACGAGAGGGTGAAGGACGACGACCATTGCCCGCAAATAATAAAAAAATTTCGTAAATAAAACGGGCGAGCAATGAAATGGCTCCTAGTGGCAAATAAAACGACTTGAAACAAGAAAATGAGATTGGGAAATAATGACTCGAAAGAACTTTGGCGGGACTATTAGAACGCCCGCACTCTGGCTGAGGTAATCATTTACGCAGTGAGCCGGACAAAAGGAGACATCTATGGATTAGGATTTCAACCTGAAAGCGCTGCGCTTTGTCCATATCTTGCTTCTTACCAGCGTCTAAGAAATGACGCCATCAACCTGTGGTTTCAGGGTAGAGGAATATCGCCCTCACGATACAGCTGTAATCGCGGCCTTGAGGTGAAATCAACGGAATTTTGTCATCACGGTTCACTGAATTTGCGCTCCGATTGCCTTGAATACAGGACGGTCAGGTATTTGTTTTCGTAATTCGTTAGAATATTCACCGTTGGTTTCTTTGAATGGCCTTTTTGTAAATCTTTGATTGGAACTGCGTCTTAATTCAATGACCTCGCAAGTAAAGAAGAAAAATAAACCCTTGATCTTGGCCAATTATAGTATAATCTTTGTCATTTTCTTTTAAATTTATTCTACTAAGCCGTCGGTGAGGTTATCCTTGAAACTCTCTGAGCCTTGTAGAGCAAAAATTATATAAGTGACAAGGCTGTCCTAGTTTGAAACCTGATCTGATCTCTTGTAGCTACTAAGAAAAACGTCTACCGGTTTTTACTTTAGATTTATACTAGCTAAAACTCCCTTCATCGCCAACATTTTTTCCATTGAACTCCGATTACGTAACAGGTAACTAACGCGACGCTAAGAAACAATTGCAATTTCTCCCCCTATCTTCCTCTATGATTAAATACGATAAAATTTTTTTTGTCGATTCCATTAGCGCGAAATGATTTCCCGTAACGCCTGGTGAGGAATGGGACACAAAACCGTGAGTGCCTTATGGATAGTCATGATCGCTGTCGCTGTCTACTGGCTATACGAAAAATTCGCAATGCATACTAAAAAAGCATTCAAATGGGATTTGCCTGTACTTTCTTGAAGTGAAAATGCCTATGTGCCTATGTGTGATTGCGAATAAATGATGTTTCTTAGTGAGCTATTCTATCGTTGTTTCTTTGCTAACGCCAAGAGTTCACGTTTCTACGAGAGTAAACAAAAATAAGTAATAAAATAAGTCTTACGTGTGGAGTTTCTTTGAATATTTAAAGATCTGCTTCTTCTCCTTCAATAGTCAGTCCGGGTGCAATCTCATGTTTCAGAGTTGGTGAAGGAGCTTGACATTTGATCCTGACACTACTCGGTGATGTATTGCCTCCTGGTTTTGACTGATATACCACTGATGGACTTTTCAGAGGAATCCTTTCACCAAAGGGACTGTCGCTTTCTTTTTTTTCTCCTTTATTCCTCTTCATTGAACCACGACTGTAGTCAGTTTTCTTAAGCATTCCCTGTTGGAAAAATCAAGTCATTAATGAGAATCAAATGAATCAAATGTGTTGTAAGATGTAAATTATACTTGGAAATTGAATGGGGCAGAATCATCAGTAGATGTTTTTCCCAATTCAACAGCTTTTTTCTCAATTTCTTTGGCAATCTTGACTTGATCAGATGGTTTTGCCATTGAATAGCTCATGTACGGTGGCTGCACATTAATTTTGGGGCCTACTGGCTTTGATAACCCATACCTGCAAATGAACATGAATTATAATCAAATTCAACTGAAATGAGTTTAAAAAAAAAAGATATGCTTCACTTTGGAGGTTCTGGTGATCTCCCAGGTTCAGGTGATCGTCCATTCCATTCGCCTACTTTGACGTTAACTTTGTTTACACCATTGCTGGGGGTAGGAGACTTGCTCGCAGGGGATTTAATAGGAGAAAGGGTGTTGGGGGATTTAGGAGATGGAGTACGGTTCCGAGATCCTGGTGTTTTATTATCATCGTATCGGCCATATCGGCTGAAATGAAAACACATCGAATGAATTCATGAACAATTTGAACACAAAGATTGTTGTTGATATTCGCTTAAGATTTTTAGGGATTTTTCAAAGCGTCAAACGCCATCTATGAATCAGACATTTGACTACTTCACATTGACATTGATTTTCCTAAAACAAAGTGGGAAAAAAGAAAGATTCAAAATAGAAACCTGGGTGACTGCGAAGCTGGACTCGGCGTACGACTGTTTCTATTCACAGCAGTAGTATTCTGAACGGCCAAACTCGTTGGTCTCCTTTAAAATGCGAAATGTTTCATGAAATCAATTATTAGTAAAAAAAAAATCTTTAAAAGACATACGGTTTCACAACTAGATCGCTTTTGTTGAAAGCTTTAATACACATAAATGTCGTGTCGAGGAAATGGCGATTTTTCAGAATCAACGGAAGTCTTTTGGGACCGACAGGTTTCGGAATCGATCGGTTAGCTTGACGTGACTGAATACTGATTTTGGATTTATCCACGGAAGCTTCTGTCTTCCGGACATTGCCGCAGTACTCTTGGTCGTAAATGTGCACCTGTTTCAAGAAAAATAAAGATTAACTTAATTAAGTGCAATCACGACCAAAAGCCGTATGTTGCCGCCATGTATCTCATAATTAACAAGTATCCTTCGTTTTTATTTTAACATCGGTGCCTGCCCCCTGCTGGTATAAGTTACCGGAAGTTCCTTCAATCAATAACAGGAAACAACTCTTTGTGTGTGTGTTTGTGTGAGTGGCTACAAAAATTAAAACTGTTTTGTAACCTAAGGCAGCGAAAGTAAACACAAAATAAAGAAGAGAAAAAAGAAACGCTTCAAACTAAATTAGTGAAACTCTAACCCGGTAATTAGTGGTGGCGACTTTTTAAGAAAGCACGGCACTTTTCCACGTAAACTACGGCAGTCGCCTCTCGGTTGTTGTTACAAACTCAGTCCATAACGATCGTTGAAATTATTTCAACGAGTTTCCCAATTTTGGTTTTATGGCTGTAACATATTTAAGTCAGTCCTTCTACTAATATTCACTCAAATTTTCCGAAAGCGCTAGATGGCGTTCAAGACACTTACTCTGTATTATTTTTAGCTTAAAAAAAAACTTACCCTAACTAATTTTTTTAAAAAGGGCGAATCGAATTGTAGGAATGTTTCTGACCTGTTGGCAAAAATAAGTGAGCTCCTGCTGCTTGGCTGCACGATAGAGGAGCAGCTGCTGGTAGATGGTTTTGCCCTTCCACTTCCGCCAAAAGTATTGTATGGTGTTGGCCGCTTCCTCTTGAATGGTGACACATTCGAAACGCTTAGGTTTGCCCGGCGCGCATCCGTATTCCTTACGGACCGAGTAACCTCGATAGCCTTCAAACATTCGCGTGACAAACAAGGAATGATATTGTTACTTCACACAATCAGATCCAAAAGCGAGAGTCGTTTTCTCACTCTTTTGAATAGCTAGGGCTGCTTCATCCTTGGTCATGTCGCTCGCCATTCGAGTTGGCCGGCGACGCTGAACATCTCCTCCGCGTTTCTTTTTCAGTTTCACCATCACTGCTCTCATAATGGCTTGAACTTTGATGATCTTCCTTACTTGCGACTCATACATCCTAAGAAAATAATTGAAATTTAATGTGAAATGCAGACTGTCTATAGAGAAACGAACCTGGCGAGAAATTCTTCAACGTGATATTTGAGGAAGATTTTAGTCTTTCCTATCATCCAACCTTCTTGCGGCATCTTGAGGCGTAGGAGGAGCAAACGACAGTTATCGGGTGTCATGTCTACCGTCTCTTCGTAATCGAAAGCCAAGAACTGGTATCTGCAATATAAATACGAGTTGGAATGAATTAAGTACGAAGCAACAATCCTTTGGTGTGGTTATACATACCGGCGCAGAAACTCCATAAAGGGAATCCGATGAGCGTATCCATTCTGGCGAATTTTGATAGTTTCGACCAGATTGCAGGAACGGATTTGTTCCGCAAGATAAGCTTTGTCCAAGACGACATTGGCTGCTCCAGATTTACTTCTTCGCAAGCAGCGGATAAAATGTGGCGTGCCGTGAACCAGATTCTTGAGGAGTTGGATCAGAGATTGCCGAGTTTTCATGGCCATCGTCTGCATCTGTCGAGTTTGGGAGTATTGCCCTTGCGACAAGGTGTTGAATCCCTTTTAGGTGATAGATAGACATTTAATTCTACAGTAAATTCTCATCCGCTCCCTTTTACTTTACTACTCACTTTGTTGTTCGTTTCCGGTACGCCGAGATTTGCCTTTTTTCTTGCTCTCTCTGCCGGAGTGGGGTCACTGGTGACGTTTCCCGTCTTGGTCATTTTATTAAGAAAGATGTTGACCAATCGCGAATCAGTCGACTTTCGCATGACGTTTATTAATTCAGCAGAAAGGAAATCGCGATTGCGATTAGTGTAATCTTCCATGCGATAGCGCACATCTCCCCCAGAATGATGAACGACGAACGAGCCATCATTTTCAACTTGAAGGCTTGACGGTGAAATAACTCTCTCAAAGTGACCTACACTCATTTAAAAAAAATATAAATGTAAATTATCTCATCAGTTATTTAAATGAAATCAACCTAGGATAGATTCATCGGATGCATCGGGTGCACGAGACTGTTCGTCAACAACCGACAACAATCCGTCTGGTTTTGAGAGCATGGCGTTCAAAACATTTCGGTTGTCTCTAAAGGCAAATTTCCCCATGCGTATTTCTTCATCCTTGTAGTCTTGCTATACACAGAACAACACAGGTTTGAATTTTAATAGGGGAAATAACAAATTAAGGTTTGAACTAGAAATACCATTTCCCATGAGAAAAGACTTTGATTGTAGTGGTAAGACAGCTGTTCATTGGTGATGTTGGAGATGAGCTGCTCGAACGAGTTTCTGCGTAGTCCAGTGTCAAAACCTGGTGGATCCAGAATACCCATCGAATGTTTCTCTCCACTGATTAGGGGTAAAATTCGAATTTAAAGGTTTGGAGTCCACATCATTATATAATATATGACCTACAATGCTTTTCTGCCAAGGCACATGTTGAGATTAAGGGTGTTGACTAGCCAGTCGAATAGACGAGAGTATAGACCTCTGGCAAGAGCATCGCGAGCTTGGGCGGATTCATTGCAGGTGTTAGGTTCCACTTCCAAATTTCCGTTGGAGAACCTCGAGCTGTTACACAAAGCCCATCCGAGTTTCGCTGAATCGACGTTAAGCAATGTCGAAACTATTTCGGAAAAATTGATATAGTTAAAGTGAACTTCCTATTTGATCAAATTTCGTCGTCTTTACCTTTATTTAAGATTTCGGGATTTGTGATGTACGATTCCAAGTTGCGATCGCCGAATTGAATCTGGCCAATGAGAAGTACGGCGACAACGGTATGGAAGATAAAAGATTGTTCTTCTCCCTCCATATCCCAGAAGCGCAAATATTTCTTTAGTTTTTTGTAGCCACTTAGGTAGTAACTAATTTCAGCGTCTGTGTCACCAATGGGTAGGAAACGTAAGTTGGTTTGACCATCAAGAAAATATTTTTCGGCAAGGCCGTCAAATTTCAGTCCGTAATAGACGTAGTAAAAGATGTGGTAATTGCGATTTGACCTAAGCGGTCAATCAGAGAATTAGTTATTTGAAAATGGACGGAAATTTATGGAAATCTTTGCGCACTTTGAGAGCGTTTCACTGAGACGCCACTTCTCAAGCATATAGACATTTATGATGGCACCACTCAGTTTGCCACTGTCGGTAAATTTCATCTCCAAATAGCGGAGATGTCGGGAGCTGTTGGCGTTGCCTTCCGTCGCCGCGTTTCCGAAACAATCAAGGATCAAAGGCAGCTGTTCAATTCGGTCGGCTACCATTTGGTTACCCTGTAAATATTACGAAAGCAGCTGCGTCTCAACACCGATACGTAGACATGAATTCTAGTTCACTCGTACCTTTGCCATATAGCACAGATGGCGAACGATTTGCGTAAAATTGAATGATTTTCCCGAATTGCGATCTCCCGATAGAATAATATTTTGATGCTCTTGGTGGTGAAGCATGTCTTGCCACGCTCGATCTACCACTGCAAAAACATGGGGTTCCTCGTCGGAACGAGCCTTAAACATGTAGCGCTCGTGATACTATTAAAATAACACGCACTAGTTAATTACGAAAAAAAAAATGCATTTTCAAAAGCTAAAGAAAACGTTTTACCTCTTTTTCATATATTAGAGACTGATCCGATTGCGGAGTGACTATAAGAAGAGCAGTTCCAGCGTATGTTTGAAACTGACCTCGACTATAGCGATTTCCAAGAGTGAGCAATACCTTTTCTTCATCCACAACCTCAAGGGAGGCTAAATCATCGGGATACATCTTTTTAAATGATCCTTCTGGTTCGGTCTTTGTGAATAGTGGGAACTCTATTTCATTCATCAGTAGGATATTATTTTTAAATGATTCAAACCTTTAGCCTGCCGTCCTTAATGACAACTTCGTGGGGCCTATCCAAATCAACGGAAGTCACATACTTGGAAATCAAAACTCTGAGTTGATTTTGCAGCTGTTCATATTTCAAAAGAGGAGTTAGTAAATCTTTTTTGGAATCGTTATGATATTTTAATTGTAAAGCACACCATTCCAGTGTCTTCTGGTAACTCTTGGATGAAAGGGTGTTCGGCTAATTCCATGATGACCGGTCGATGTTCCGGATTTTTTATAAGACATCTGTAAAAAAAAAAAAAAAAAAAAAAAAAAAAGAAAAAAAAAAGAAAATGCTATTTGGTTTCACAAACTCCTTGCAAAAGTCGACGAATCAAAAAGTCGCTCGAATAGGTTAGGCAAATATAAGCCAGAAACCAATAAATCATTGTGCAATACTCTGAAATGAAGTCCCTGAAGTTTGTCGACCATTCCGAAGGCACCTTCACCTCAGGTGGCGGATTATTCACGATTTGAAACAGCGCTCGTACGGGATGCAGATCCCACAGAGGAGGCACTCCATCGGCCATTTCAATACAGGTAATACCTAAACAAGACAATCAATGGACCGACATGTTCAAGTTCACCAACGAGCAACGAACAGCGCTACATAAACAAATTTAAAAAATAACGTAACAGACGGTGAAGTCCTTGAAATGTAGGCCAAACTTTGGCTTCGTACTTTTTCTAAGGAAAAGAAATAGATTGGTTTCACCATTCTCCAGTAGCAGAGAATAGGTGGGCTTCCGCATTTAAACTTTGTTGCTTATAAGCTTCTCGTATCTCTCGGTGGGCTTACCTAGAGACCAAACGTCGCAATGGTGATCATAGCCTTTCTTCGCTTCCTCATCGTCCATCATGTCCAGCGCCTCGGTGTTGCACGGAGTGCTCTGGATCACTTCCGGTGCCATCCTGAATGATTATCTCCTATCATTAGACATCATCAATTACATCACGAATATAATCTGCCATCTCACCAGTGCGGCGAACCAATGGAAGTGGACCGTCGGCTCATCGTATGCTTCAGATGTCTACATGAGAACGAATTTGAAGCTCTATGAATCTTTGCTGCAGAGTAAAACCATCAACAAGTGACAAACCTGGAGAATCCGAAGTCGCTCAACTTGATCTGTCCGTCTAGTGTCAAGAGAACGTTGGAGGCCTTGACATCTCGGTGAATGATGTGATTCATGTGAAGGTAGCTGAGTGCGTTGATCAGTTCGCGGACGATGTAGCCGATCAATTGCTCGGTTAACTTACGGTCATTCTGCTTCATGTTGTAGAGTAAATCGCCCAAGGAACTTCCTTCACATTGCTAAAATAATATACCACCCAATCGTAAAAATAGACATAAATAAGAATCAAATCAAGAGGAATAAATAAACTAAATCCTACCTCCATGACTAGCCAAAGTTCATCCTTATCGGCTTTGTCGAATTTATTGAGAAAACCACCGTAAAAAGTGGGGAAGTTGTCATGTCGGCTCAAGTTCTTGAAGATTCTATACTCTTCCTCAATGTATTCGACATTATCGATTAAATTTTTCAACACTTTGATGGCCACCAATCGATCGCCTAATAACATAATCAACGTGGTCTATTATTAGTGGGATGACGGTGATAATACACGTATGTATAACAACTGATATTTTTCTACAATTTACGATATGCAGTTTACTTAATGCAATGAAAAAACTACTCAAATTGGCACAAAAAACGGAAAAGAATTAAATACCGGCTTCATGGTCGACGCCATGATAGATGCTGGCCGAAGTACCCTTGGCTAACACACGTCCAAGAGAGAAACGATGGTTAGCTCTGGGTAGGGTATCAAAATCCAAATAGAGGCTTTTTCCGTAATAAGACATGATGATTTTTTTTTTGTCTTTCCTTTCTCCTCGGGACGATTCAAGTTGATTCAATCGCAAGTCAGGTCATTCGCGATGAGTGGTTGATGTTAAATGGGACCGAGCTGGAACGGACCACAGCTGGAAAATTCAATTTCCAACCTTCACAATTCAGACGAACTGGAGTGGTCGACTTCAAACGAAGCACCAGAGCCAACTGTTTCGACGTCCGAGTTACGGCGAGTTCAATACATGACGGAATGTGCGATAGCCCTTGTCACAAACACAGGAGGACACAGGGTTTAATCTCGTTAGGCAGACGGATAGAGGACGGCATAATAACTCGGCAAAATGTCAGTTCTATGTTTGTACGCAGATAAAGGATCGACGAAAAAGGAATGAACATGGAAGCGGCTTCGTCACAGCTTTACCAGTGTAGTAGTGATTTTGTAATTTGCAGTCTCTTCGTTGCGTGAATTTCCGCTTTACCTTTTCGATTCTGATTGCCTCCATCCCGCTCTGCTTCTAGATCAATTAGTTCCGTCATCCACAATGAGGCTCATCAACAACAATTGGATTATAAACAAGGACTAGAGTAGAGTATGGTCCATAAATGTATAACAAGCACCATACAAGTTTCATACAAGCTTATAACTGAACTTCCCTGCATGTCGACGACCCTTGCTTTGATGTTGTTCAAAACTGCGTTAAGCAAAAGCGAAAATAATCAGAAAATTATCATATGATCCATTTCAAATTCTAGTGGACGGTTTCATATCATATTCATTCGCAGGAGACTATAGCAAAGAGTTAAATCAACGAGGAGGGGCCGGTGTGGCGGCAGTTACCTCTTGGACGTACACAATCTTATAGACTTTGCACATTGTTGAGGTGTTTAAAATAATAAAAATTTTTAAATTTGATTGTTTACCAGCAGACAAAGTTTTGAGGTATAAAACAAGCCTGATATGAAGTCACTCTAAAAATTAGTTATTTAATTAACCTTAAGATAACAAAAACAGCAAGAGAAAACTTGCAGTCAACCGACTCCGCAACGTTTTATAACCAACCATATAGTCCAAAAAGGAAGAATAGAGACATTTATTCTACCTTTATAAGCCCGGGAAATCCACAGCCGGGCATCCACAAGTGCTCCATCCTCAGTAAAGTTGACGCCAGGCAGGATAGGAAAAGGTGGTCGTGAATATACCTTCACATGGTGTACACGAGGACAGAGTTTTTCCAATTGAACTAGGAGCTGTTTATCTAAACAAAAAATTTAAAATGGGTTACGAAAACAAATATTGCAGACTACTCATTTAAGGAAAAGTTAGAAAGAAGACAGTGGGACCCTTCTTGTTAATAAATAGGATTATTTACAGGATTACCCTTTTATGCAAGTTTCAGACATCATTAAAATATAATTATATGGCAGGTCACAGGTTGATAAAAGTAAAAAAAAATTATTACCCAATCGGTGATGCTGAGATTGTTGGTGATGACATGTCAGTATCAAAACTTATTGCACATCTTGTGGTTACGATGGCTGGCTCAGGCCTGAAATTTGCATAAAGGTAAAGGTTACATAGAGCAAACAAACTCTGCCAATGCATCAACAACACGCATACATGATAAATGCTTCACTGAAGTCAGGCACCAACTTTTGGAACAGGTTTAGTTCTTCTGTACAAGCTCCCAAAATCATTCCATTTGTATTCTTAATTTTATTTACCTGAGAAACAGCATGGATAGGAGAGCATGGCGAGTCACGAAGTTCACACGACGACCACATTTTATTTTGTTTTGCTATTTCTCTTGCAGCCACGTACTCGTTTCCACACCAGTGATCGCGGTTCAGTTTTCTATAATTAAAAAAATATTTGAAACTTCTCTCTCTTTCTCTTTTTCTCGTCTCTTTTTGCTTTTTCGAAACAAAGTGTGAGCAGACGACACCAATAACCACCCAAGATATTGATATTAAAAATCCGCACTAACCCGCCTCCCATTACCCGCTAAAATCAAAGAAAATCAACCCCTTCCCGAAAAACCAAACCGCCAAAAACGATAAAAGCGGTTTGTTCGCCAACGACTCAAAATCCGCTGGAGCGATCGGGATTATTTTCATAATAATAAAACAAAAATTTACACTATCTTTTTATAATTAAAAGAAAATTTTGTTATAGAGAATTGATGTTATTATGTTTTTATTTTTTGCTTCTGCGCCTTAATTGTTATCTTATGTAGACTGTGTTCTACAAGGCGCGGAATCTCTCTTAACAAAAAATTTAATGAAAGCAAGAATGTCAATAGCCATCAACGGGAAAAGGCTAGCATCTCTGTTGGCCGTGAAGAGGGGCGTAGAACAAATTTTCCCAGGGTCCGTCCAGGCCAGCAGCGACTCGGGAATAACAGAGCGTCGATCAGAGATGTTGATAGACAGTGACAGGCTCATTGGATGTTACAGCCATTGAGAGGGGGAGGAGTATAGTAAAGAACTATATAAAGAAAAGATGCTAAAGACTTATTCCCCGCGATTGGCCAGCAGTCGGTGCCAGAGTCGCCTTATCTTCTCAAGTATATACCACTACACACAGGTCTGCGCTGCAAAAAGTGATGGGGAGAAGGCTCTTATAGTTTATCAATCAGATCGGTGCGCTCCACATAATGAGAAGCTTTCAACTGAACATATATATCTGTACATGTTCTGTCTAGTATTTTATTTTATTTTTATTCTTTCCCTCTTCGGCTCTCCTTGACGTTCTATGTGTCTGTGTGAGTGTATTCAACACACGCGTCTGCTCGGAAGAGTGAAGAGGCGGATCTCTCGCTCCCCTTCAACTCTCTTTTCAATCTAATGCGTACTATACGTACTTTCTGTTTTTTCTCTCTTCTGTTGAGTAGATAGATATATATACACGATCTCTCTCTCTTCTATGCACACACACATGTATATTTATAGAAATGGTACAGATAGTATAGAGAGGGTAGAAATCAGTTGGGCACCGGCTGGCATTGTCGGTTGCATCATCATCATCATTATACGGCGCTTTGGTGATCTTTATCGCTGGCCGCGGCCCACCAGATATACTACAGCTTGCTGGTCCGCTCTTACCTCCCCCATCTGCCTGGACCAAACCTTTCTACTTCTCTCTTGAAAATAAAAAAAAAAAGCATCAGAGTGTAGCAGACTTTTTCTTTTATTATTATTTGGAAATGAGCGGGATGCTGAAAAGGGGAGATGAGGGGGCGGGTGAGAGTCGGAGCTTTACTATATGCCCCATAGTAGTTGAGTGTGTCACTTAGAGCAATCATCTGCTGCCAGCAGTCGGTATCATGATGCCATCTGCCCAATTTACCCGTCGATCTGAGATTACTCCTTTGATGTCACGTTCTAAAAATAAGATTTTCAACTCCCCCCTTTCCTCCATCTAACCCTGCCCCATTCTCTCAAATGGATTATTAGCAAATGCACTTTTACTTTGTCATGCATACTGTACGTTCTATTCAATTCAGTGTGATTAGTATACATGTCCCCCCTACTAGTTTAACATGAATTCAGTAGTATCTGTACACGTATGTATTTGTTATTATTGTTTTCTCAACAAAGAGAGATCGACAGTCAGGTTTATACTGGTGGTTAGAACAATCACACGAAATACAATGAAAACAAAAAAGCAAATATAGCACCGGGTATATTCGGCAAAATGTAGTCTATATATCATCATACAGTATATATAATATATCATTATGTAATGTCAACTGGTGAGGGTCACGACGGGGATGAATGGGGATCGTATCCAAGAGTTTTTATTGGGGAGGGTTGAAACAGAACTGGGCATTCGAACAAACATTACAAAGAGATAGCGGCCAACGATGATCAAAAGGGGGTAGACGTTTTATTTGCATACGGTGACCCATTGCTCGACTGTGCAGTTGTTGCACACGACGGAGCAGCACCAGTGGAAGCGACAGTGGCAGCGCTCCGTCCTCTTCTGGCGGACGACGTTGTAACCGCGCCCACAGCACAGCGACTGGCAGTTGTCCAGCTCGTCGCCCGTCTTGTTGCACCGTCGCCCCGTGATTCCTGGGTAGTCGACGTCCGGCCGCTCCTCGCAGAAATTGGGCGACCGTTCGTAGAAGAGCAGGTCGGTGTCTCGGATGCGCCGGGCGAACTGCCGCCCTTTGCTGCTGCTGCCAGCCTCGTTGCCCAGCTGAGATTGATCCACCAAGACGGCCTGGTTGAAGCGCTCCTTGAGGACGGTGCCGACGCGCCGGAATTCCGGGACCGCCTTCCAGCAAGTCTTCATCTCGCAACTGCCGGACATGCCGTGGCATTTGCATCGGATCTCCGAATTGGCTCCAACTACCTTTGATGTTCAACAATCATCATCACAGATGAATAGAGTGGCTTAGATTGATCCATTAAGGGCAGGTCAACGGCGAGAGAATCTCATAGCTCTCACGGCGGTCTCTCTGGCGCTGGCTCCATCCCATTTCTATCCGCCTCTTTCTATTCCTCCTCCTCTTCCACCCTGATATATTTTGGTGCCTATATTTTTCCCTCTCCTTCGGAGAAGGCCACTTAGCAATTTCACGCTCAATTAAGTTAAGAGAGAGAGAGAGAGAGAGAGAGCAGCCAAAGCATAGTAATCACGGGGCAACTTATGAGGCGTTGGATGCGCCGTCGGTTCGCTACGACTGCGTCTTCAATTTGCCATCAGTCGAGACTTTCCGAGACACTGTTGAGGCGGTCATGGCCGTGCAATGAATCAGCCGCCAAAACAGATGGCGGCTAGCAATTATTTGACTTCCTAAAAAATCTCCCAAATTTCCCAATTTCTTTTTTTGTTTTTTCGCTAGACATTTTCAGAATGCTGAGCTACTGCTGTTTTGTCTGTGCATTTCGTACGAATCTACTCTATTCCGTTCAAAAAAAAGTTCGTTCAGCACATTACTTGTACAGATTATGTCTCAATAAGGCTTCGTGTCTGACTAACGGAACGTATGGAGGGAGTAGGAGAACCTTGCCGTCTAATTGGATTTGACAGTTTCCAGGCTTGACTCGAATGTTTGAGACTTTAATGGCATTAGACCGAGAACTCCCCTTTCCTTTTGCCTGGGAAATATAGTGCATGGCACTATATGGTATACTATACAGGCTTTAGCCTCTACGGGGCTACGAGAGAGGTGAAAAATTCACATGAAAAGGGAAGCGCGTGACTTACGGTTCGGCCGACGTGGCTGTTGTGCAAGTGAATCCGCGAGTGAATGTCCTGTCCGCGCTGGCGCGAATCGAGCAAGAAGCGCGAGAACTTGACGCCGAAATCCATATTGTGCGAGCAGCCGCTCCAGCGCCAATCGGCCAGCGTCGACGACGATCCGAAACCGCCGTTACCGCGCTGGCTCTTGGGATCGCATCCGCACGATTCCAATTTACCTTGGCCGCAAGCCTTGGACACGGAATGCGCCACCCCGGCAGATGAGACGGCGTAAGCGAACGCTGTTTCTCGATAGCCTATTGAAAAACAAAAAAACAAAAAACAAACAAAAGCAAATTAGATTTGTTGAACAATAGCTCATTTAATTTTGTACAGAAACATGTCCAAGCATTTGCGCAGAATGTTGAGCGGTCTAAAAATATTGGCGTGAGATTCAAGTTATATCGTTTGTTGGATTGATCCCAGGTACGTTGATGACCCATTGAGTCTTGCAAGACCCCACAAAAAAAATGAATAACATTTCGAGTGAGAGGAGAATAGTCGTCTCTTTGCTGGGTGTTAAAAAAATCTGAGCGTCAAAGGTAATGCGCGTCTTCTTCTTTCCACTTGGCTAATGTTTCGGATAAGTGTCAATAAACATGTTCTCGAACTGTCCAGATGCCCAACATTTCCAGCCGACGGAGCAACGAGAATCTAACGAATCTTTTAGAGTGCGCCGTCGTCCGTTTATAACTCGACATTTACCACACAAGATGCGCTTATAGAGGAGTTGTGTACGAGTATAATAGAGACACACGTTCACGTTGATATCATCAATGGATACAGCACGTTGGTGATGTCTTGATAAAGGCTGCTCACTATAGAGAGAAATGTTGCGCTGCATGATTACATGTTAAAGCACATTCATCCCGTGTTATTCACCTTGATTCTCTTTGGCGAGAGCTAAAATAAGACACAATCACCTTTTTCAAGGTAAACTCCAAGGAGATCTGGCAGCCTCTGCGTCGTCAAACGTCTCCCCATACCGCAACCGTCTCTTAGCCGAGCGCTAATACACTTTTTGACTTGAATAATTGGCTAAGTTCACCAACCAGGGTGCGTGGCTGGCTGCTGGCGCTTATTTTGGAAACCGAAAAAAACATTTCAGGTCGTCGCTTTGAGCACGCCAACGTCTGGAAGCCGCTTTGAGACACGGGTAAAGTCGCTTATTTGGTATCCGTTTCTTAAGATGAGGCCATTTTTGAATTATCAATGATTAGCGTGACTACTATACCCAGCCGAGTTTAAAATTCCAAGTCGGAGAGAGAGGCAGGATGAAATGAGACGCAACATATTATCAAGCGTGATTTCCAAATTCCACGAAAAAAATATCTTTTGCCTATTTTTTTTTTTTCTCTTTTCCTACACAAAATAACGTGAGACGCAATAACTAATTTATACATAACACCGTGGAACGCGGCCTGCCTCCCCCATAGTCATGAGAGCTAGATGAAGGCCTCTCATGTGTATACGCGGATGATGATGATGCTAATCGCGAGCTTACCCATGGATGAAAAGGGCCAAAACAGCAGCAGGTCGCGGTTCTTATTCCCGAAATAATTTTTCTTCTTCTTCTTCTTCTTCTTCTTTTTAAGACAACATTTTTCGGCTTCATCATGGCCTTATTGATCGATTGTGCCTCGTCTTTTCTCTCACTCGAATCTTAATCGACCGACCCGGCCCCCGTGTAGCTTTTTCTTTCCCCATTTTCCGCTTTTGTGTTTTGCTGATGTTCTTTTTTCTTAGACTCATTCCTCTCTCTTTGATCCTCTTCTTTTCTTCTTCTATTTCTGACCCTCTGTTGAGTGTATTATCCAGATCATCAGAGCCAGTTTGAATGGTCGGACCACCCAACCGAACATGCATCCGTATCTGCCACGACGTGCCCACAAAAGAAATAACATCTTTTTTTTTTTCAAAAAGAGAACGGACTTTCATGTTATTCTTGATTTGGTTTTGGCTTTGTTCCTATATATTTCTATTCTATTCTATTCTCTCCCCCCCTCCCTCCCTCTGTATGTGTGTGTGGGTTCCAGGTGGACCCCGCTAGTCAAATTCTGCCGGAATATCACGTCATAAAAAAGAAAAGAAAAAAAAGAGGACATTCTTATACACTGCACACAGAATAAGATAGCAATATAATTAATGGACTTGGCGAACCCAAAGCGCTTGCTACCAGTTCATCGAGAATGATCTGCCCCGATCTGCATATTTTCCCTAGCTCTAAAAGATGCGCTGATTGCACTCATCACGGCTATCTTATTATATAGGCTTTCATTATGAAAACACGACCGCCGCGCTAACGTGTACAACTATATAGGAGATCGAGTCCGTCTACTGTGCCCCGTCGCCGACAGCGTGTCCGCCAGATGAGATGATGATGGTATCAAAATGAGAGATGATGCAAGGAATGTTTCTTTCATTTTTGAAATAAAATTATACATTTTTCAACATCTTTCCGGTGGCCGGTCGGCGAGTAAAGCAGGTATAACATGGTATAGCAAATAAAGAAAAAGAAAATTGAGACATGACCAAGTAGAAACGAAGCTTCTGAGCTTTACGCAGATGTCACTCTCTCTATTTGATTTCCGAGTAGACGTACCCCCTCACACATCCATACATCGCCGGCTGAAAGTGGAACCGTTTGCTGACGAATCTCTGATTGTGTGTTTGAGCTCTAGCGACGTGAGTCAATCGATTCGACACGGCCGGGACCTTTTTGGGCCCAGCTGAAATCTCTCTGTTGTATACACGGTGTAGAGTTGTATACACTAGGCGTTACATGAGACATTTAGGTCTAAATACACGTAGGGCTAGAAAGAGGATGAAAGAGGGGCTCCACCATGGCGATACACGCGCGTTTCTACAAAAAAAAAAGTCTTGCTGCTTCTATTCTGGTTTAATAAGAGACATTCTTATGGAAAATGACAACCCGAGTCGACATGGACAGGCTGAGAGAGAGAGAGAGAGAGAGAGAAAAGTGGCAACATTCATATAAAATGCAACAAGCTTCTGCTGCTTAGAGCATCGCGTCACGTTCTCACACAACCATTTCAATGGTTCCAAGGGGGGGCTCTAGTACACACACACAGAAAGTCGGAGAGAGAGAAAACGCAGGCCTTTTGTCAAAACCAACCAAAAAGCGCACCATTCATCCAAGAAAACTACACTTTTTTTCTTCTTTTCTCTTTCTCGTGTGCGGTGGTGCCCCGTGTGTAATGCGAAGAATCGCCCCCCGCCTTTAACAAAAGGGGCCTGAAAACTTGCTCGCTCACTGATGATTGTCTAGAGGGTTTTCTTTAGTTTCCCATTTGATAGCCATCGCTTTTCTTTGCTTTCTTGTTTTTCTTTTACTTCGCTATAGTACTCGGTTGACGTCTTGTTCTTCCTTTCATCGCAAAAAAGCTGCTGCTGCTGCTGCTGCTTGGGGGGTTCGACGCATTGTTTAATACTTAACGAAAAAGGCCCCAAATCGTCCATCGATATTGCCAGCAAGAGTTATCGGTAATGGAAAGAATGGGGCGGGAATCAGATTATGCATCACTGATGGCTATCACCTTTTCCGGCTCGTATACATATGGAGTGCATATCGTGTAACCGGTAACATGAAATGGTGCTCTTATATATACGGTAAAACTATTTAAAAATAAAAAATGAGAACAAGAAAGTGGAAGGAATGCGATCGGTCTAAAATTCATTGCATTTCGTTTACCTTTCTGCAGAAAATTGCTGCTGTGAGGATTGCGGTTCTTCCTCTCCAGGGCCGAGCAGTTCCAGCGGTGCTTCTGGAACTGGAACTGGCATTCGTTAACGGCCAACTGCAGACCTCCGATGGCGGCCGACATGACGTCAGGGTAGCGAAAGCAGAGCTCCAACTGCTTTTTGCTGAGGCCCGGGAAATTCTTGCAAATGGCGCTGGTCGGCCGAGGTTTGCGGCGCTGTCGCTCCATCACCGAATTGAAGAAGTATTTGTCCTCTTTCTGGCGTCTCTTCTCATCCGGCTTCCGGCGGATATTCATCAGCGAATTACTGCTCAGCAACAAATCAGAACGGCGCATCGTCAGCGGCGTCTTCCCACCGCTCGGCCTTCGGTTATCCGCGCCACCACCTGCATGACTGTAATATTTCGTTCACGTCAAGTTCAGGAGAAAAGAAAAGAAAACAAAAAATAAGGAAAACCCATAAAATACAAGTCGTAAAACGCGCACAACATGATCAACATTCGTCAAACGGTGAGCGACGACGGTGGCTCGTTATTAGAATTTAAACGCCGTAACCCGATAAGTCAAGTAGTAGTATACTACGTGTGTCGGATAACCAAGTGGAGTTTTTCAGCTCGATGGATCTCTCTTTTATGTAATTGCATCCAGCCGCAGCTCTTTTCAAAGTTCTTCTTCTTCTTTGCGGGGCCCGGCCTGAGTTGGTTTCTAAAGTTTTGACAGCGATAACGACCACTTTACAGGGTGGGATGAGGAGGAGGGCTAAAGTTACAACAAGTCGGAGAAAATAATGGAAAAGAAAAAGAAAAGAGACTTTTCCGACTCTTTGCGCTTGTATTCATTTCATCGGACTTCACCCTTCGTATCTAATAAGAGCCCCCCCCCCCCCCCCTCACGCTGAGATCAAAGCGCAATAGACACATCACAATCTGTGTGTTATGTATACCATCGGCTTCAAATGCTAACGAGCGTAGGCGTCTATAAACAGAGGGAGGCAAATAAGAACGAACAACGAACAAGAGCACAGGGCAAGAGAGATGTGAGGGAGGGTGGTCCTGCCCCCCGGTCGTCACGGGCTAACTCGCCCTTTAACTTATTTTTTTCTTTTCTTTTTTTTTTAACGGGCACAACTTTCGGAGATCGTTATTAGATGCAGCACCAGGCAATAAGACGAGCCGACAAGTTCGCCGACGTGCATCTCGTTTGATGAGGAAATGGGAACGTCTAATTAAACGATGCGCGTTTTATTCGTTAGTTGATGGCGTTCGTTATAACCGCCATCAAAGACTCTCGGCTAGAGGTGTTCCATTTCAAACTTAAACTCATCTCTTCATTTACTCTTGCAAATTCTATACAAGCGCAAAAACGATGGACGACACACGAGGTGTATAGACGTCATCGATTGCGCAATCAAGGGGATATAATTTTATTCGACCTTGGTCAGAGTGTGTACGGTTTTCTCATTTACTAAAAGAAATACCTGTCTGCGACGAAAGAGACGACGATCAGAGTCAGGATAGACAAAACGGCGAATCTTAGGAGATTCCTGGTGACCATGACGTGCTATTCAATGGGCGACAGGTGGATGATTGGTGCATGGAACGCGTACGGATGGAAAATGAGACGAATCGCGTCCAACTTGAACACTTCGGGGGTCACTTTGCGGCGGCACAGCGGTCACTAAAAACAGGCACGACCAAGCAATCACACTCGGCCCGTCAGTTTCGTCACACGTCACTCAGTTATTAAAAAAAGCGGGACATTTGAAAAACAATCAAATAAATAACCCCGCGCGCACGGGACTAAAAATAAAAACCAAATCAAACACGACAAGAGGGGGGTCAGCGATGAAAAATAGGCCAGATATGGTTGGCCAGAGTGCCGGATGCTGACTGATGGAGCGAACAGAGCGAACCGATGGATCAGTGCACGACGGACGGCGTTGGCGTCCGTTCTGGTTGAAACCACCCGGCGTGAATCATCAGCAGCAGCAGAGAGCGAGAGCGCGCCGAGTGAGTGAGTGAGCGTTGTAGAGGGAGAGAGGAGGATGAATCAAGAAAAAAAAAGGGGTGGAAGAGCGAGAGCGAGAGAGATGCAAAGCCGTCGTGGCAAATGTCATAACTGTGTGAGATATTCAATCTAACGGAGCGCGCAGCTTGCGAGACCCACCAGCAACAGCATCACCACCGCCGCCGCTGCCGCCGCCAGTCGGAACAGCGGGTTCAACCTTCTCCCCACCTTCCCTTATCCTTCTGCTGGCCATAGCCCTCGCAGGGCATTGAGCAGCCAGAGAGAGAGATACACACAAGTCCAGGAGGAGAAGAAAAAGGCGAAAACCCCAAAAATCCTGGAACTCTTCACAAGCTCCGCCTTTTCTCTCTCTCTCTCGCCCCTCTGTCCGGAGTCGATCCAGTCGACCGACAAATGTCTGCACGATCACAGCGTGCGTGCAGTTCGACTGTAACCTCCCATCCTTCACGTTCCACCAAGAAAGAAACAAACAAAACATTCAAAATTCAGAAATAAAAAGAGAGACGATGGATCGTCCGTCGCGGAAAGTGGAAAATTGGGTGGAAAGAAATAAGAGAGAGAGTCTCATATCATCGGTGTGGTCACTGCTATGCGTCTTTATAAGAGCCGCGCGGCTCAACAGATCTAGTCAAACAATCGACATTTTGACACACACAATGAAAAAGAGAGAAATCTATTGTCAGGGTGGGCTTATCCCATTTGTGAAGGAAAGTTAGTGGGGGGCCTACAGCTCTCATTCAACAAGCGAAAGAAGGACGCGGTGACGGCAGCTAGAAGGTTTAGTGGGAAAAAAAAAAGCAGCTCATGTATATATACCTATAGACCGAGGCGGCCAAAGGGTCCGGCTCATTTCGACACCTCAGACATTATTAACTCGCCACCTTTTACCTTTTTTTCTGACTGGCTTTTCCCTTTTCTTTGGCTCCTGGCATCAGGGCTTCACTTTTTTTTCCCCGAGTTGTAGCCGTCACGTTCATGGCCGTCTCGGCAAGTCGAAGACTCTCTTATTTCTCGTTTTTTCTTCTTTCTCTCTCTCTTCTTCACCCTGATTTATTTCACCTGTCGCCAGTTCTTTCACCTTAACTCGAGACAAGACTCTTTGTACGAGGAATAACAAATGAGGGGAAGAAATGTGGTACATAAAAAAAACAACAGCTCCAAATTATTGTTGGTCGCTTCTTTCCTTTTGTTAGTCCAGCGATGTGGCATGTAGATATAATGAGCTGGATCCAACAATGATATTCACACGACCGCGTATACTATGTAGATATACGTACGAGGGAACAACTGCCAGTAGATCAAATCAAGCAAACGGGAATTCAAAAACAAAATTCAAAAAAATTCGAAAAATAATAGAAATCTTCTACTACTACTACTACTCCGCCATAGAAAACCCAAAATTCCGAACTGAAGGATTGAGACGCGGGTCATTTTTCAGTGTAACTCTTTGGACTGTGGTCTTTTATTATTTTTAGTTCTTTTTTTCTGTACTATTGCTCTCTATATACTTTCTACATTGCGCTGCGGACATTGCTGGAGTAATATTTATCGTGTAAGTAAAAACGAAACATAAATTGCGGGTTGGAGTTTCTTTTTGACCCTGTCCCGTCCGCGTTGTGGGCTGCGTAATGCGCTCAGACCTTCAGCGTTCCAGTCTGCAAGAATAAGGAGCCTACACTTCGACCAAATATTTGACTTGGTTGTTTGGTTCGAACATGATGTCGTTTTCTGTTCTCCCCCATTGGTCACCTATTCTCAAATGTAATACAAAGAATGTCACAGTCGACAGAAAGTCAACTATTTTGATGAATAAGGGACGCCGGACGCCTATCGTAGAAAGTTGAAAGAATGAAACCGTATAGTATACCTGTACGAATTATTATCGAGCGAAAGTTAGTCAACAAAATGTTAACGGAGCTTTCTGAGTAGAAACCGTTGCTTTTTTTCTTGTTTGTATCTAAATACATCGATATACTAGACGAACTGTGACATGCAGCATTTTTCCCCTAGAGTATAGGCAACAGTGGTATACATACAATCCGGGTATTTATCAATATTTGGAATCTGGAAAATAATTCAAATAGTTTCCGAGCAATTCTCCCGGCTGGAAATGGCCCATGAGAGGGGGAAATAGAAATTTGATCCGACATGGCTCGCTTCGGCCCGCTTCTCTTGTTACAACCTCACATTTAGTTACGCCATATTGTGTATCTCTCTCTCTCTCTCTCTCTGTGTGTCTGTGTACGCATTATTTATATGATGCTATACACAGACACACACTCACTTATAGCAATACCTTATAGATGTCTCTATCTAGCCACGAATGCGAGTCGTGCCTATTATCTATCCAAAAGAGAATAAACATACCGGGGCCCAGACATTACATCCGCTTTTTAAACAATTTAACAAAGGACGACGCGGACAGACGGTCATAAGGAGAGAAGAATGTGATCCGTGGGCATCTCCAGTGGATTGTGAAGAACGTTATGGGGGTAGAAAAAAAAAGGGAAAGAAGATGGATGGCCGGACCCTTTGCGCCTTATTGTGTCGAATCGAGCGGGTTGAAACTTGAGCCCCAGATATACGCATAATAGAGCCACCAACACAGTCCACGCAGCTCCAAAAGGCGCCTGGAAGAACGAAGAAGAAGGAGGCGGCGGAAGAGGAGGGAAGATGGGAGAAAGGGGCAAGTCTGTCGGTGGGCGTCTCCCCCCTTTGGGCCGCTCGCGAGGTCCAGTCGCGAGTCCGCGCGAGCGGCGTGTTCAGGCATCGCGTAACGAATCAGCTATGGCGGCCGTCGCCCATAAATCCCTACCCACCTCAAACCTCCCTCGACGTGGCCACCATTGGTGTTCCTCCTCCTCTTTTCGGACCCTCGGTCGGATGAGATGGTGAGGAGACGGCCGTAAGAGGCAAGGCCGCCCACACTCGTTTCCCCCCGCCACAACAAACGGCCGCACACCAGCACACACACACACATCAAACAAGGAAAAAAGAAAAAAATCAGATGATAGCAGCACGCCATTTGCTTGTTAACCTGCAGCAGCGCACTGGCCTCTCTACACACTATATAGGGAAGAAACAACACCAACAGCAATCTTCTAGTGAATCCATCCATTTCTTTTAAATTGGACTTGATGCTGTTGCGGCCGACCGGCAGCAGCAGCAGCAACGTCGGTAATATCTGTGTCGAGGTGGTCGTTTTCTCCGGCGCTCATTATTCAAATGGGGCTTCTTCTTTAACAGTGAATGATGGCCCCTCTCCCAACGACTCATTACATTAATACATTAGGCAACAACCACAACAACAACCGAAAATAATAATAAAAAAAAAGAAGGGGGAAATATTTTCAAAAAAGGAGAGTCTCTCGGGATGTTATATTGACGCGCGGACAATGTTACGCAGTGTCAGACCGTGACGGCTGATGATTTACGGCTCGTAAAATTTCGGTTGACCAATAGGACAGCTCGTTTTTTTCTTTTTAAATACATCCTCCGGTATTCTAATGACCAATGCTCCTCTCCTGCGTCGCCTTCGTGATTGCAATCAACAAGCGTAATCAAACACACACACCCCAATAGAGGCTATGTATAGAGAGTCCAAACTATTCGCGCCAAAGACGACAAATCATACAACGGAGAGCGCGTCCTCCGAAAAAGGAGGAAACCTTCTTCTTCATCTTCTTCTTCTTTCTCGGGAAAAAAAGAAATATCTTTCGTCATGACTTATGATGTTGTTATTATATTATTTTGAGCTTTTTCTTCTTGTGACGCGTCTTTCTCGATTCTGACGAAATGGACAAGGGAGGCAGCAAAACGCGCCGGCCGGACAGAACGCGGAACGAATTCAATCGACTTCCCTTAGGGGAGGGATAGAAACACATGTGAAATATGAACGTCGTTTGTACATAACCCGGCCGAAAAAGAAACGAAAGAAAAGGAAAAGAAAAAAGGAAAACATGTTGCGCGTGAAGAAGAGAGACTGAACGCGCCGACATGGCTTTCACGCAGTCTATACTTGCATATAAAAATATCAAATGGCCATGTGTCCTCGGCATCAAGTCGTGTGTGCGTCCTATAAATAGTTTTCTAATGCACACCGCGACACACACTCGGGCTAGACATGTATAAAGAGACTAGAGAGAGAGAGAGAGAGAGAGAGAGAGAGGAAGGAATAAAATATCCAAAAGATGTGACTAAGCGCGATCGAGGGGATCAAGAGAAAACGGGGCAAAACACGTAAATAGATAAGAGGGGAAAAGAGATGAGACTCGGCTGGAGAGAGAGAGGATGGATAATATACTTTGATGTTATGTGTAGGCGGAGGAAGTCGTCGAGATGGGGCCACACAGAGCCGTAATAGTATGCCGTATAGTAAGTCGGGGCTGGGCGCAGTGCTGAGCTTTATTCATTCCGGCGGAGAATTCGTGCAGCACAGCTGTTTGGCATGTCACATTGTCGTTGAAGTTTCCTGCTGAGTTGCCTCGGATAATATTCTTATGCGCGCCCATCGTCCTTGCATGCTACAATCCGACGTGTAACCACCTCCAAAACACAAGGCAATCCCCTCCCACTTGGGCGTTCGTGAATGTGCAGTCAAACTTTTCCATAACATGTAATCTCTTCAAGAGGTTTTTTTTAGAGGGAATGAGAGAAAAATGGGAACGAATGTAGCCGAAAGAAAAAGTGTAAGGCATACAATATCTTGTCCTTTTTTTCTTTTTGGGGTCCCTACCAGGAGCTGAGCAGGAAGAAGAAAAAGAAGAAGAAAACGGTCTGAAAAGAGCACAACCTGCGTTTTTTGAAAAGGGACGCTGGAGGCTATTGGCATTCTCTTGGCCTCTGTCAAAGCCTTTTGGGTGAAAATGTACGAGTGAGAGAAAGATCCGATGATGAAGATATAAATCCGGGAATCGTTTTTTTACACTTGCAGCTCTTTTGATACGATCGTGTAGTATCAAATGAAAAGAAATATGTAATGAAAAGGGCTGGTGGGTAAAGGGCTTATTGGTGCGGGTCTTGAGTGTGTCCGTGAGAGTTGCGCGTCTAGGCAGCACATGTACAAGAAGGGAAGAAAAGACCACCCTGGTAGTCGAAAAAGAAACAGCACCAGCGGCCTTGTTGCGCATCATCATTCCTCCGTGTTGTTTTATTTTCGGGGTCGGACGCGGCCAACGGGAGTGGGCAACCCATACGTGTTGATTCCATCCATCCTACTTCTCCGAAATCTGCCACTAGTGCTATATCCATCCAATTATTTACAATTTAGTCGATTTTAATAGCGGCAATATACTAAGGCATTTCTCATTTTTACCTTCCTCCCCGGAAAATAAAAGGAGGAATTAAGTATACACACAAAGAATCACGGCCGGTGGCTTACACACCGGCGGATGGGCCAGCAGCAGCATAGCGCGCCATATCTCCGCCTCGAGAGTATCAAGTCATGTTCTATGTGCGCTAATGAAGAGCTAAAAGTCGTAAAAAGAAAAACAACAAGAAAGGAAGGAAGAAGAAGAAGAAGAAGAAGAAAAAAACTTGTTAAGCGCAGCATACAACCCGCCAGCAGCACCGAAAAATGTTTTTTTTAAATAAGGAAGAAATTGGAGAGCTCCAGCGCGGTCATTAAGAAACCAACACAAGACAAAACAAAAGAGGGGAAAGAAGAAACAACCGAATGCCTGCTGATACCGCTCGGCTCTAGAGCTGCTCTGCTGCTGTCTCTTGCGCGACCGCACAAGAATGGGACGCGGGCGGCATTAGCGCTGGTATTATGTATAGACCTATCCTGACATTAAACAGATCTCTTTCTTTCTTCCTTCCTTATTCTATCCGTCGAAATATAGAGCTCGATCTGATGTAGTATATACTTCTGGTGCGCCTTCTTCTTGACACCTTCTTCACGTGTAGTAAAGAGTCCCGCTGCGCAATCCATTCTTCTTCAACTTTTCCATCCCTTGACGACTATCCGGCTCGGAGGAGGAAAACAAAAAAACAACGCGCCCGTATAATAGCGGAGCATTAGGTTAACACATTTAAGTGCTTCTTATATACTCATGATAATAGACATAATATAGATATACTGTGCTGTAGGTCATATTATTTATACTGTGTATAGCCCACCAACCTATCCTTTCTCTATCTCTTATTCCGTTCCCTCCTTCTTGGCTCTATCTAATTTCCCTTTTCTTTTTTTTTGTTTTTGAGTTTTATTCCGCCGCGTTCTGTACGAGAATTCTCTCTATTGTATGCGATATCAAATTATTTGTGAAAGGAATATCACACTTGGCTCTCGGAGTTTCTTTCGTTCCTCTCATCTCGTCGAGGTATTATTATTATTTTACTTTTTTTTTTGTTTTATGGATAGACACAGCAGAGAGGGACCGTGTAGTTATGGATACATCGTCATAAAAATGCATAAGAGAGAGAGAGATATATCAGAGAAGAGGAACAAATCGGCTTCGAATTCTAAAGAAATCTACCACGGACATGCAACCATCGAGCAGTTCTCATAACCAATCTGTTGGCATTTGAGGAATTTATGATAGAAAAAAAGAAAATGACAACATCATTTTTTTAAAATAATTCTAGAGAATTACCACGAATCTGACGTCAATGTTCTTCAATTAAAAGGCGCTTAGCTCGAGTCACTACACGCAGTATGACAATGTTTATACCCTACTTACACACACGCCCGGGTAACGACTTGTAACAATCACGTCATCATCACGAGCCGTGTGACACAAGTGACTCGACACGATGTGAAGCGATTAATGGAAGGTACACGCCGGGAAAATAACAAAAAAACCATTTACTGAACGAATTCAGAATAAGAAAAGGTCGCGGCCGGAAATGGATGCCGAAAGGAAAACGATCCCGCGGTTGTTCTGCGGACGGTCGGCGAGTTGTACCATCAACCGCACGGCGGAACCGACGCTAATCATTGTGATTAGCGTGTAAGAAGAACGCAAATGATGATGATGAGACAGACGACGTAGAATTCCTATCCACGTGAATATAAACCCTAAGTAGCAGTGAAGTAGTAATGGAACAATAACGCAGGGGCGGTCGTGATATTTTTGGGTGGGATTTGAACCCAAAAGAATTTTTTTTTCTTTAAAGAAAGAAGAGCTTTTGACACCTGAACGTGAAGATCTTTCTGGAAGATGAAACAATTTCTCCTTATTTTTGATGATGATGACGATTCACTTTGAAATGTCTCTACTCTCGTTTTTTTTTTCTTTTTTTTTTGGCTTTAAATTAGACGAGAATCAGCTGGAAGCTCGTGAAAGTTAAAAACAAGATAGGACACTCTAAGGCTGTCCAGTTGTTCCAGCGGTTTGGCAGGAGCGATATAATATATAACGAGGAGGTGCCGGTGTGGCGGCAGTTCACTCAGGTCTCTCCATACAATTTTATAGACTTTGGACATTGTTTGAAGTGTTTAAAATTAAACAATTTTTTTTCAATTTGATTGTGCCCGCAGAAAAAGTTGTGAGGTATAAAACAAGCCTGATGTGTAGTCGCTCTACAAATTAGTTATTTAATTAACCCTGATTGAGGAAACAGAAACGGCAAGAGAAAACTTCTAAGGAGTCAACCGTCTAGCTCAGGAATAATCGTACTCCGTAACGTTTTGTAACCAAGGCCACTAAATAGTAAATAAAAAGGAAGAATAGATAGACAATTGTCCTACCTTTAAGCCAGGGAAATCCACAGCCAGGCATCCACAAATGCTCCATCCTCGTGAATGCTCGGTCGTCATGAATATCCCTTCACCTTCACATGGGTGTACACGAGGACAGAGTTTTCCCAATTAGTCTAGGAACTGTTTATCTAAAGAAAAAGAAAAACAATGAGTTACAAATTAAATATTGCAGATACAAGTAAGGAAAAGTTAGAAAGCAGACAGCGGGTACCCCTTCTTGTTAATAAACAGGATTACTCAAGGTTTACGTGTAATACCCTGAATGCAATTTACAAGCACAATTTAATTATATACAGCAAGTCACAGGTTAACAAAAGTAACAAAAATTATTACCCAATCGGTGATGTTGAGATTGTTGGTGATGACAGGTCAGTATCAAAACTTGCACATGTTGTGGCTACGTTGACTGGCTCAAGCCTGAAATTTGCACAAAGGTAAAGTTTAGATAGAGCAAAGCCAATGCATTGACAACAAGCATACATGATAAATACTTCACTGTAGTCAGCACCAAAAATTCACAAATTTTGAACAGGTTAACTCTTCTGCATAAGCTCCCCAAATTATTCCATTCTTAATTATATATACCTGAGAAACAGCATGGAGTGGAGATGAGCATGGGCCATGGGGAGTCATGACACCAAAGTTCACACGACGATCAAATTTTATTTTGATTGGTATTTCTCTTGCAGCCACTAAACTCGTTTCCGGACCAGTGATCGGTTCAGTTTCCTATAATAAAAAAAATATCTAAAACTTCTCTCTCTTTCTCTTTTTCTCGTCTCTTTTTGCTTTTTCGAAACTGTGAAACAAAGTGTGAGCAGACGACACCAATATTCTAATTAACCGCCTAAGATATCGATATTAAAAATCCGCCCTCCCCGCCTCCCATTACCCGCCAAAATCAAAGAAAATCAACCTCTTCCCTAAAACCAAACCGCAAAAAAAACGATAAAAGCGGTTTGATCGCCAGCACCGCTGGACAGATCGGGATTATTTGCATATCAAATCGATGGTCTCAACAAGTTTCATCATGACTACCTGGACGGACAAGATCAAAGTAAAAATTTGCACTAAACCTGCAAATCGACCGAAAACCCGCCTTACCAGGACCCTCTTGGAAGCCAAGAAGGAATAACAAGCTTGTGTAGTGTAGCACGGAGCAGCCAGGTTTTCGTGGTTTCGTGTGACCCCAAATCATAGGCTTCGAAGCGAGAATGAGTTCAAGAGAAGGAAGTCAAAATTAGAGAAAGAAATCTACGACGAGGCATGAAGGAGAGAGAGAAATTCTTTTACCTATAATGGTCTAAGTGATGGGCTCCTCCTCTCTATCCACCTCACTTTCGACCGTTTCCGACCCCATCAGGACAAGGATCTCTTTGCCATCCGTTTTAATTGGTTCTCCGCCAACATAAGGAATCTATTCGTAAATACTTGGACACCAATTTCCTTTTTTCTTTATTTTATTTTATGAAAATGTTGCAGGCATATAAAAAAGAAAAGAAAAGCGGCTCGGCTCTCTTTTGCTCCGTCCTTCCTCATATGTAGACGAATGTGATTTTTTGAATTTGAGCGCGGAGAACGAGGAAACGCTCTCACACCGCGACTTCCCCATCCCCATCCAAACAACAAAAAAACGGTGTGTGTTGTGATAACAATAAAACAAATGAACACGGACCACCCAACAAGTTCCTGTAAATTTATGGACATGCATTCAAATATTATTATTATGATTTTGAGTATTACATTTGAATATTATTATTCAGATCATAACAAACTGCGGGAAAGTTTGGAAAAAGTGGGGTCTTTGAGGAGGTGATGATCTCATCCGCTAGATGGTTCCTCCCTACCAAAGATCCGCGCAGCTTTAGTAGAATTATATACATTTAAAAAAGAAAAAAGGGAAAACCCGTCTCATCATCATCATCATCCTCAAATACGTAATAACAACAACAACGGCTCAATTGTTACGATACGCATGTTGTACGGCGCGTAGTAGAGCTAGAAGTAAAGAGATGATTCCATTTCTGAAGAAGGGAGGGTTCCCATAATAACTTCATAACAACAGTTCTCTCGTTCGTCGGGAAAAAAAGAGTCCGGGCTAGACACGCCAAAAGAGTCAGACATTACGACGTCTTTAAACCGCAACGTTTTTCCCATCTCATCCCGACGGTTCAAAAGAGAAAAAATTCGAGACACACGCGAACAAGTCTCGCACCAGCCACACGTGTACACGTTGTTGCGATAAGAAGAGTCTCTCTCTCTCTCATGCCACCCTTGTATTCTCGTGTCTTAAGTGGGCAGACCCAGCACGGTCTCTCTAACAGACAATGCACAATTTTCATCTTCTTTTTTCTCTCTCCTTTAGCTCTTCGTGCCGTCGTTTACGTACGTACGTGCCGACATACAGACAAAAAGACGTCACACAGAGAGAGAGAGCGGGGGCGAGCGATTGTGACGTCCATCGGCAACAACGTCGGGGGCGTCTGGTCGATATGTGTACGTCCGCCCGCTAAGTGCCTTATTCTTTTGCTCCCGATTAGCTGCCGCTTCTGTCTGTGAAGTCTAATCAGCAGAGTTCTTCTTCTATTGCGCAACTCTTTTGTCTTTTTTTCGGCTGGCACTATATGGATGCTGTTCCTCTGGCAACAAGACAAATGGCCACCTGTCAAACCATTTTTAAAGTCGAACGGGTGGAATGGTCGTAATCTGGCGCATGCGGAAAATCGCCAAAGAAATTATTGCGAACGTTATTTCGATATTTTCTGGTTATGTCGGAAGAAGGGAATTTAGAAAACGTCGGGACCGTGAGTGGGTCCGGATGCAGAGCCAATTGAATTGCAGATAATGTGAGATAGAAATGATGATGGATTCAATGTCGTCCAGGTGTGCGCCCGCGCCCCGTCACGACTCGACTTTCCTATCGCGGGGGGCTAGGTTTCGTTCAAGGTGCGGCAGGGGCCGATCACGCTATGCGAATATCTAAACTATAAACGAGTTCCAGTCGTCATCATCCACTCGTTTATTTCTACATGTTCTCTTCTATTTTTCCTTCATTCCAAACAACACACCTGCTGATGAAAAATAAAAAAGGCTGGGCCGGAGAAAAAAAAAGGTGAGTTTATTAGCGTAGACTGAAGTCTAACGAATGTCATCGCTGGAAGGATCTGGAGAATACCTGATGCACCTTAAATCGGGTTTCGTTTTCATTTCAATGTGAATGTGTGTGTGTAGAAGAAACATTTGAGAGATTTCCCATGACACTTTTTCGTTGGCTGCGCACGACCAGTTTGCCCTTTGGGGTTCGCTAGTAATCAGATTGTCGCAAGAGTAGGTAAAAATACAGAGCAAAAATGCGAAATGCAGATAAAGTGCAGGTGAAAATATCAGAGCTGGTCAAACCGCATGTCAACGAGTCCCGCTGCTCGCAAAAAATGTACAAATTAAAATCAACTCAAACAAACAAAAAAACTTATAGCGCAAATTAGCCAGACGTTGTTGCGTATCATCGAGGATGCAAATCCACTCGGTCGCAAATTGTTCGCTCGAGTTATATTTATAGCTCAGAGTGCCCTTTTTCGACGTCGATCTGTATTTATCGTCATCACGTCAACAGTTGAAATGGATTAGCTTATCAGGTTACATAATTAAACGAAAATGGAACCAGCAACAAAACCAGTTGTGACGAAATTAACTAGTTTGGAGCGTCTTCTTTAATGTAATGTTATTACTTCTAAGGCTGTAGTAATGAAATTCATTGATAGAGACGATAGGAATGCAAGAGGAATTCAACGTACTGTCGGAATCGCGTAAAGCTGATATTACTCTCAGTCCATCTAGTACAAAAAAAAAATTGTTTCTCTTTCCCAAACGGCCGCCCGTGTTTGTCTCTTTGTTTTGCCACAATGGAGGCGGTCGCCTGTTCTTTTGTCGAAGATCAACACATAATAGAGACAGCGAGAGAGAGAAAGAGAGTCAGTAGAGTAGGTAGGTAACGTAATCCGATCCGTGTAAACAGCTGACTTTGTGTCCTTTCAACCAGAAAACAAAAGAAAGGGCCAAGAAATGAATATAATGCAGCACGCAGAATATGTCAAGGTATATACACTTGAGTTAAGAAAGAAAAGCGAATAATCTCTAAATGACTTGACAGAAAAACACGGAGGGGTGTCTGGACAAAAGTCAGAACAAAGTCGCACAGAGTAGAATAGAACCAAAAGGAAAACAACAAGAGAAGAACAGAAGAAAAGATGGTATGCAAGATATATAGTTAGTTTTAAAAAAAGCGCGGAATTCAAAAAGCGTTGCGCACATTATTTTTGTTTTTTTCTTCCGGGGCGCAATGATATTCCCCCCGCGTCTTATATGTCGTCACGATTCATTCCCGATTGTTTGTTTCTTTTTTTTCTCCCTGGGATATTATTTTTCATACGGTCGCTTTGTGTTTACTTGCTGTGTCGACACGGGCACGTTGACGCGTGCGTAATGCTATACGACCAACTGAAGTGCTTCGGAATGATGGGATTTTTTTTTTCCACAGCGTCCGCCATCTCGTCCCGACATCTATCTTTTTTTTTCGGTCGATTCATCATCATTCCTGAAGTCAGACGTTCGGAACGATTCAATCATGGCGCACAACGAACACACCACCACAAACACGAGCGCATTTTCTCGACTTTTTTTTTTTCCTTTTTCAAACGTCCTACCCCGACCCTATAGCCTGAATGCCAACTTATTCGTCTAGCTATATACGTGTATATACACTTGAGTGTGTTTTTAGAGGGGGGTGGTCGTCTTCGGTGATAAATGCGGTGTTTCGTTTCCCAACGTCACAACGGCACGGCATCGGGATGTCAGATCAATTAGACGCTATTCTCAACGATAAGTGGACGGGCATTATGCTCGGCTGAAAAATGAGCTCTCTCTCTCTCTCTCTCGTCTGATGATGGAGAGCGTGGCGAAAGAGAGAAATGGGCCGCCTTGTCGCGGTGAGCCTCCGCTGGAGTGGATTGCTGAGGAGAGAAGGGGGGGGGGGGGGAGAGAAGACGTCAGAGTTTAATCGGCCGGATAAGTTGGGGGATATTGTCGGTGCAAGGCAAATACCCTCTCTCTCTCTCTCGCTCATTCTCCTCCAGCGCTCTCGCCGTTTTGGTGTTGTGTATCTACTTCTCTCAAGATGTAACCGGAGAGACTTCTTATAAGACAGATCCCACCATCCACCACCACCCACTTCGTTCTTACCTTTCGGCGTCCTCTACGATTTTCGGTCACGTTTCACACAGCACTGGCGACCACACAGTCCAGCAGCATCAACCGACCGGCTGAATTGAGAGATTGAATAGATAGGAGGAGACGGCCGAAAGCCTCATTTCTTTTTCCCCCCGTTTCGGTTTCCTTATTGGATGCAACTGAGAACATCCTCTACGCTCCTTGATGTGTTTATCGCCAATTTCTTCCCTTTTGACGTGGGACGACATAATTATAGAATCGAAATCTTGAAAAAAAAAGAGAGAAACGAAAGAAGAAACGGGGTGGAAACGGCAGATAAATAAAAAGAAAACGTCGTGGGAGGGTCAACTGCCCGCCTCCTATCCGCCGCTGCCGCTCCTGGCGCGTGTGTGTTTTATAGGCTATAAACTAGATAGTGTCCGCTTGTTTGCCATTTGCTGGCGGAGGTGCCCGTTTGTTTGACTCTCTTCACACACATACGTGAACGACCGTACCGATATGGCAATTGCTATAGCAACGGACCTTCCTCTTCTTCCAGCTACAACTCGACTACTCCTCCTCTTTGATCCCTCCTTCCTCTTTTTTTGGGAGGCTTTCTCAAGTAGCCGGAGCGCAGCAGCAGCAGCAGGAGGAGAGAAATACGAGCAGCAGGTCGGGCCGGCAAACACAGTTGCACCGAATGATATGGCTTGCCAACTTGGTTGACCTCTAGTGAAGTGTGCGATCTCGTTGCTAGCGGCTGGCGCACCTAGGCAATCTTCAATCATCTTGTCGCTCGCTGCATTGCACCTGTTGTTCCGCATCTTGGAAAAAATCTCTCTCTTACCAGTCGGTCTTGGCAGTTGATGGGACTATTTTCTTTTCTTTTTCTTCTGATTTATTATTCTCCCATTTTTCCGCGTCCTCCTTTTGTTTTTTATCCGTCAATTTCTTACGGATTTCTTGTCTCTCATTCCATTCCCGCCAGCTCTATCAAACCAGAAATTTAGAAATCAAAACAAAAAAACCAAAAGAGAAAAATAAGAAAAGAAAAAAAGACAACAAGACTAAAACATCCATAAGGAAAAAGAATTGCCGCCATTTTTCTTTTTTTCTTCTCAACTTCTCAACGACTACTACTTTTTGGTTTTTGTTTTAGATATTCTCTTTTGTTTGTTTGTTTCCCCCCAGCAGTTCGGACAGACTTTTATTCCATCACCGTGTGAGTGAGTGCTAGCGTGTCTATAGCGCGCTGCCGTGTGTTAGCGGGAAGCAGAAACCAGCAGTCGGCTACTATTCATCTGGTCTTCATCGTGAACGAGACGATCTCTCGGTGGCCGATCTGCCCAGCGATCAGCCACCAATGCTGATAGACATTGCGCTACTGTTCCATTTTGGGTTACTGATTGCGGCTTAAAAAATCTCAAAGCACCTGTGTCTGCAAGCGTTTCTCCTTCAATCACGCTCTTTGGTTTTGTTTTTGGTTTTTTCTCTTCCAGTCGGGAATCCCGATCTTGATTTCACAGAAATCGATCGACTTTTTGTCATTTGCAAACGCATTCTTTTCAAAAAGGGATTTTTTCGCATCATTCCGCTCTTTTGCACAAGTGCGCCGTGTTTCATTCCTTTCATTATAGCGACAACAAAAGCCAATTGCAAACAAACCAACAAACCGGGAAATTGCGACTCCCGGGCGCGACTGAAATTCTCGCCATTTGGGTCTACAACATTTGACGAAAGAGGAATAAATATTGTGTCAATATAACCAATACTACACACTTTCTTCCATCTGTCTCCTTCCCTCATCCTCTTGTGCGTCTGTGTGTGTATTGCGTGGGGAGTGCGTGTGAGTGTTCGTGTTTGTGAGTCTGCGGTGTGTAAATATGCGTTTCTGGTCGGCTTCGCTCTGCCTCCTGGTTGGCATGGTCGCCCAAGTCTGCGCCGTCTGGTGGTAAGTGTTCCGTGTGTCTTTATAAATTATTTTTCTTTTCCCCCCATGTCTCTTATATACACGTCCCCCCGCTTCTATATTTGTACGGGAAATAGAAGAAGAAGAAGAAGAGAGAGAGAGTGGCTCAGAATGCATAGGTTTCATCTTGAAGAGTTGAAGACAGGCATGTGTACACAAATCAGTATATCCATAGAGAGGAGAAATATGGGAAAAGGATGGAGACCCAAACGGGGTTTGTTTGGTCGTTACGGACACTGAATAGCGGCCAAGAAAGGCGACAAACATGCCGACACAGTCAGAGAGAGAGAGAGAAAAACGGAACGAAATCAGGAAAATGAAGGAAGCAATTTGCAATCACACATTCAAATGAGCCACATTGAATACGTATATAGCACAATATATAGCTAGATTGAAGATTGGGTAGTACGCGGAAAGACCTCGCTTGATAAGTCGCGTTCAACTGAAGTCAAAAAATTTGCATCGATCGCTGGCGCGTTTCTAGGAAATGGAGAACCCATTGACTGGTTTTTAGCATTGGTAAAAATCAAAGAGAAACAAAAACTTGAATAGTATTCGTAAGTGCTGTGTTATATAATTAGCATTGATGATGGACATCAGACAAGAAGTCGTTGGAAACAGTCGAGAGTTGTTTTTGCTTTTTTCGAATTCGTGGAATACGAGTCCTGGTAATTGGTATTGCTCCACGCAAATAGAAGGAATTAGAAATGAGAATCCCCTGACGGTTTACAGTGGAAACCACTTAACACCCCTTTTCTGTGGGTGTCACTGTATATCGTGATCAATTGACCGACTCTTGGCAGTGAACGCTGAAATGGTGTTGATGTCACCGATAAGCCGATAACTTTTGGACGGCTATCAACTCGTTGGGATATGTAAATAACGTCGAGCGCGTCTATACTAGAAACCAGAAGAAGAAGAAGAAGAAGAAGAAGTCGTTTCTTTAGATTCCTAAATTGGCTTCAGATTGCCTGCACCGAGTCACGGTCGTCGTCTCGTAAATATGGCAGGCAGAAGTGACGGTCCACTTTCACTCACTAAGTGCAGTTGGCAGTTAAAAACAAAAAAAAAAACGGGGCTCACGCGCTCTCCTCGCTCTTGTAACGCGTCCATTAAAGCACAGTTGAAGCGCGTATTACCCAACGACGAAGAACGACGATGCCGTGATTCTCCGCGTCGAGCATTTGGGCGTGATCTCGTTCGTTCAAACTCCCGTTCGCCCACCCAACCGTGCTGCTGCCAGTGGGGCTCAAAGGCATTCGACGATGTCACAACAGTAACTATAACTATCTAGCAGCAGCGCTGCCTTTAAATAGCTGTCATTCTCGCACGCCATCGCCGCTGAGATTCAAAATTTTTCTCTTTCAATTAAAATAAAAGAGAAAAGAATCTTTCCCATTTATTTGTTTTCATTTCGGATATTATTGGAAGGACTGCTGGGTGGGCTGTATAGAGTCTATGTGTGTGGGATGTTATACTAGTCGCCAGACCGGTATACCGGTTCGTGCACAAATGTGTTAGATAAAGACCGGCGGATCAGTACAATGCACATCTTTTTCTTTTTTTCGTTTGCTTTTGTTGCTTTCGACATAATGTGATGGATCGCTCAATGACATGACATTCTGGAACGCTTTGAAGTTCCGACCCGACTGAGAACGCCAAAATTTCACCAAGTCCATTAAATGTCTAGGACCAAAAGTAAAAAGAAAAGCAACATGAATGGGAACAAGAAACAAAGTTCTAGTTGAGGTTTTTGTCTTTGGCCTTATCTTCCGAATCCCGTCACCCGAATAACGTTTTAATGGGAGCTGCTGATGGTATCCGCCATCCGACTCTCAATGGTCGGGCTCATACCCATTAATAACATTATACGGTAGGACCGAGAGGTTTTGGCTTCATTCAAAATGGGCGACATCAATCATCATCGTTTTTCCACTTGCAAAATGAAGTTATCCGCCGTAAAACAGCTGAAAGGGCTGGTTTTTCCTTTTTAATGAATGAAATGTTCCGTCATTGTCGCTGGCGGGGCGAGCAGTTCTTGATAGCCACTATAGAGACGCTTTTATCTTAGACTACAATTAATGCTTTACAAAGTTCACATGCACAAACAAAACTCTAGAGTAATAAATATCTAGGTAACTTATTACTCATGATCGAACCTGACGGCACGGAAGGAAAATGCCGGATGAAATCTTATCGAAACCCTGATGCCGCCTGTTTGTTTTTTTCAAGAATGAAAAGAAGAGGGTTAGTAACCAGATACCTATTACGTCAGCGATGCTCTTGGATATCACCTCTCTCCTCTCTTACTGATATTCATGAATTCCGAGATATTCTCCGCCGCCAAAGAGATGAGTTAGACGGAATTGGAAAGAGAGACTGGCTTCCAATTCGTCGCTTATTCTCTGTTAATAATCGAATTAAGAACAAACGTTCCAGGAATCTAGCCTCTGTGTTTCTTTCTTTTGTTTTCCTGACTTTTGCGGGTGGTATTCCCCGCGTGGGAATTGGAATCGTTCAACCACATTTCATTGGAATTATTTTGTTTTTCTGTTTTTTGTGCCATCAGGGCGAGCGCCAGTCAGGCCATGATGATGGAACCGATGCGCCTGTGCCGTCAGCGGCGGGTGCGGCAACACCTGGAGAGAACAAACTTCAACGACAACGGACGACACGAGAGGATAAAGAGCCGCCAAGTGGAAATCTGCCGCAAGGAGCCCAAAGTGTTGCAGGAGATCGTCAAGGGGGCCCAACTGGGCACCAAGGAGTGCCAGCATCAGTTCCGCAACCGGCGATGGAATTGCACCACGGCCCGCAAGAGTCTCCGCAAAGTCATCGCTAGAGGTACTACATGCTAAACAAATTGCTTCAGGAATTTCGTACGTGGCTATCAAATGGTCAAACAAAAAGTTCCGCTGCTATCTGCCTGTAATAATAACTGTCGGGGCTCCACCTTTCACCTGTGGGTCAAACTTGGGCTTCCAAGAACCCGTCTGTCGATTGCAGCCCAATAACTGTAATTGGGAATGAAGGGCGCAAGAAAAATCAAAAGTCTCAGCAAGAAAGCGGAAAGACAAAAATGGAAAGGTTGTACGCACACAAATAAAATCTAAGACAGACACGACTACATATCTAGGGCTTTATTATTATACATGTAGCAGCTGATGTAGAGTGGGTGTACGAGCTTGGCACGAGGGACAGGAGCTCTCTACATTTTTCCATTCTACATCGACGTGGGAGAGAACCCTTTGCAATTATCACCTGGATGCCATCTCATTGTCAGTCGTTTACCAAACAATTTCTTAATATCAGGAACCGCTCCGGGTTGGCTCGAGACTCCTGGGGAGGTCCGTCTTTTTCTCTCTATCAAGCCCCGTAAAAATTATAAAGAAAAGAAAACTCGACATGCGCATTTCACTTGTTTTTCTTTCTTTTATAGTTCTTTATACCACCCTCTCATCTTCATCCTCGCCGTCTCCTATTCTCGGATATCAAAACAAAACAACAGATTGTTCTATATACATCCATTTCATCTTTTTGTTTAAATAGAGAGCATTGATTCCACCATTATTTAAAAATCTATGTGCGCAAAAAGCCCCCTTTCCCCTGGGAACAGGTTGCTTTTTAAAATGAACGATTTCGAGAAATCTTATGAAATAAGGTGGAAAACCCGTTATGTAATTCTTCTTACAGTACATTTTCCGTTGAAAATTCTATGATCAAGTTGAGTGCATCACGTCAAGTAAACGCCCACCGACAGGTGAATAAAAAACCTACTCTACTTGCGATGGTGGTCACATCCAGCAGGACATAAAAAAAACTAGAAATAAGTTAACTTTGTTTGTCTTTTCAATATGAACTCATCAGAAATCAGCGGCCGGAAAGAATGACGAAGTGAATGATAACGCGCAGCAAAGACTAATCAAAGTGCTGTCCACCGAAATGTTCAACTGGTTTTAATGCAGCGCATGCGTTTATATGCGCCAGACGAGAGAGACAGAGTCTGATAAAATGATTCGTCGTTCGGACATGAATTTGACGTTTGAATAGGACAACAAAAAAATAAAAATAAAAAATAAAAAATAAAAAAACCAGCCGGACGAGCTTTGGTTTTATTGGAAAAGTTGAGCCGCGTCAAACTAGTTCACGCGCGCGGGACAAACCATTCTCAGACATAAAGAGCCCTGCAAACGGGACACGATGATATGTGCACAGCGTCGAAGAGTTTGTGTAAATAATGCAAGTCCACCATTGCATAATCAAGCCGGTCACTGCAGCATTTGTGTGTGTGTGTGTGTTTGTGTCTCTTTTGCCTAATTGTTCCAGTTCCTTGGAGTTTGTTTCCCCTTGATGTATTACCCCGGGTCCGAAACTGACAAGTCTGACAGCCAGACGGCAGCCAGCCAAAACCTTGATCACGCTCGTGAGAACCAAACAACTTGAAAGCGATCACTGTGTCAACATTCTTTCTCCCATTCAATTCAAAAATCTACCGGCCAACAAGAACGTGACCTTCTTGTGCAAACAATTGCCACCACTATGCACAAATCCGCAATCCCACGAGTCCCATTCAAAGTTTCGTTAACGGGTTAGATACGTGTGTCCATTTCATTATACACAGTTTCCCCTTTCCAAAAATGATCAAAAGAGAGACGTATTTAGATAGTACTATGTTTTATAAATATTTATGTGCGTACATAGAGGAGAAAAGACATTTCGCAAGTAGTCGACACAAAAAATAAAAACGGTCAAGGTTTAAATTGTGCCGCTCAGTTTGCCGCGCGCTGGACATTTTGTCAACCCCCTCAAGAAAATATTTCGAGAGAGTTTTGAATCAAGGGCGGATAAAGCCGTCGTCGTCGTATTTATATATAGCATGGCCATCTTTTTTTAAATAAAAAGATCCTTTTTTTTTATTTTGGGAGAGAGGGCATCACCGTGAGAAAAGAATGCTGTCGGTGATGGCTCCTTCTTCTTCCGAAAAAAGAAAACAAAAAAAGAGAAAAATCCCCTACTACTAAAAAAAGAAATATGAAGAAAAAAGGGAAAAGAAATTGCTCAAGAAATTGGTCCCCCGGCTGCTGCTGCCGACGTCATTATCACCTGGGTGCTACCTCTCTCTCTGCCTGTATAGGAAACTATCGGACGACCTCTCAGTTTGGGAAAAATCAGATGTGCGTATTGTATGTATCTCGAGTGTGGATCTCCTAAATAGCTATAGAAAGATGGAGAGAGTGCGTAATCCCCCGCTAGCCCCAAACTGTCGTCTCTCTCTCTCCATTGTGTCTAACAGCGATTGAATCTTCCAAGTTGTAAAAAGATTTAAGAAAAAAAAATGAAAAATGTGAACTCATCTGCGGGTGTGAATGTTCTCTTATTCAATTGCCAAGTCGTTAGATTGGTGTGTGTAACCTATAAAATTTTTTTTTCAATGTTTTTTGACGCGTAGATACCCGCGAAACGGCGTTCGTCAATGCCGTCGTGGCGGCGGGCGTGACCTACACCGTGACGCAAGCCTGCAGTTCCGGCCACCTCCTGCAGTGCACCTGCGATAAAACTATGAAAGGTCAGTTGTGTCCTCGTTTCTTTTCTTTTCTTTTTAAAATTTGATATCTCCGCCATCTATTACATCCATCGGCCCTCCCATCTCATCAATCTTTCAGGGCATTAGTCTTAAGAATAATCTGAATAACTAAATCCCCAATCTATTTTTGATTCTTTTGTTCATAAATGCCCAACATTTGGAATAATTAAAGTCCAACAAAGGCGATTCCCGACCGTATAGTATTTCGATACACTTGCTGATAAAAAAACCTGTGTCTATATATTTGATACAAGATCTACTAGTGTGCGTGTACCTGGGGGAATGGGAATAAGGGTGAGAGGGTGGAGAAGAATTGAAAAAGCGCCGCTTTACTTGTGCCGCTAGTCTCACAGGACGACATGATATCTACTGTACGTGTTATTAGTCTCTTTCCATCCAGCGGCCGCTATGTCAAGGGCAGGGCGCAGCAGCGGAGGGACACACACACACACACGCATCTATCTATCAACACAAAGCGGAGGAAAAGAAAAATAAGACCACCCGGACATTTTTGATACACAGTGACATTGAATAACCAATCGAATTCAACGGGTGACACGGTTGTTTTTTTTTCTTAGTTCCCCCTTTATTTTTTCTTTCTCGCTTTTAATGTCTCGAGCGAATCCATCGCAGACGTGGTGCGGCACAAGGAGAATCGACGACGACGGCGGCGGCATCGGCGGCGGCGGTCAGAAACTTGAGAGGTTTCCCACGCTCTCCGCAAAAGAATGTCATCCTTTCTTCTTCCACTTCTTCTTCTTCTCTTCTCTCTATTCCTCTGTCTTTCTCTCCCGTGTGTGTGTGTGTATCAAAGGTATTCCAAAAACCCCATGAGAAACTTCGTCAGTAACGCAGCACACACGGCAGCGCAACGGCAGACAACCCGCACAGATAGACACAATTTTCGATTCAAACTTTTTCTTGTTTCTGCTCCCACCTCTTCGTCTTCTTCTAGAAGAAGAAAGAAAGAAAAAAAAACACGATTCAAACGACAAGAATTTCACCGTCATTAATGGCCAGTGTCGGATTCGTCCCTCTTCAACTTTTTACGCACTGCCAGCGCGCTGGATGCATGGCCACCAGTTTATCAGATCATTCGTCAACCAGATCAGATCATGTCAGACCTGCGAGATATAAGGGGGGAAAAGAGAGAGACGGGAGACTGTTGCTTCAAAAGAAATGAGAGAAACAAAAGATAGACGTGTCTGCCAGGAGTAGATCCCATGGGGTAATTGTAGGAAATATATTTACACGGTGGCCGAACTGCTAGGATCGTCTAATAATGGAAATAGACCTTTGAATTGGCGGATCAAAACAAGAATTCATTTCTGGATGCGTTGATTACTGCCGCTCACTTCACCGAAAATTATTTGCATATTGTGCAGGCGTGTCACCCGATGGTGATTGGGAATGGGGCGGCTGCGCTGACAACGTCCAGCACGGATACAAGAAATCACGCGAGTTTATGGACGCAAAGTACCGTAAGCGGAGTGACCTCAAGACGCAAGTCATGCTGCACAACAACGAAGCTGGACGACTGGTAAAATTATTCATTTTTTCCTGTTCTTCAATGAAAAAAAAAGCATGTTTCACTTTCCTTTTATTTTATTTTTTTACTTTTTTCTTGCTGGAAATTGGTTCGTGGCAATGAACTTTGAACGAAAACAAAAACCACCTTTATTTTGTTTGTGGGAAAAAAAGGCGGTCAAGAACTTTATGCGGACTGAATGCAAGTGTCACGGATTGTCCGGTTCGTGTACGCTGCGCACCTGTTGGCGTAAATTGCCTCTGTTTCGTGACGTGGCCACCCGGCTCAAAGAGAAGTTTGACGGAGCTGCCAAAGTGATTCCGGGTAAGTTCATTTGTTTCATCAACTTCATTTGTCTTATCTTCAGACTCTGAATGTTTCCATAATTTAACCCAAACAAAAATTAGGAAATGACGGCAAGACGATCATTCCGGAAGTGGCGAGTATCAAACCGCCCGGACGCGAGGATTTGATCTACTCGGAGGAATCGCCCGATTTCTGCAATCCGGATCGAGTCACCGGATCGCTGGGCACGGCCGGTCGGGTGTGCAACAGCACGTCACCGGGAGTCGAGGGTTGCGAGCTGCTCTGCTGCGGGCGGGGCTACGAAACGCGGACGACCAAGACGCGCGTCAATTGTCACTGTCGGTTCAAATGGTGTTGCGAAGTCACCTGCAAAATTTGCACCGTCAAGAAACACGTCAACACCTGCCGCTGATCAATCAATCGCATCCGCAATATTCACGCGCAATCCAGCTGGGAGTGTGACGCAAAAATGGGGCGAATTATTCTCCCCCTGATATAACCCCACCCTTTCTTTTATTTTTCAAATCTGAACTGTGTACAGTCCTTGGTTTTTCTAATATTATTATTATTATAATTATACTACTAAGTCCCCACCTTTTTCTGTTCGTGAATTCGTTCGTTCGTTGTTGTTGTTACCAACGGATGTCGTGTCAGTCGGTCAATAGCGACACGTTAACTCTTTTTGAATTTCCTTTTAAAATATTTCGGTGTCTCTTCTATTTTAATAATATTGATTTCGGTTGAAAAAATCACGATGAACTTTTCGACGCTACAGCGCAATTTCGGTTAAGTGATGCAATCGCTTTTTTCTTTCACAATTTTTCTAAATTGAATTTCATTCACATTCGTGTAGAAGCCAATCTGCATTAAGATATGACCACATACTTTGCTCTCCATTCGTATAAATGTGATTACGAGTTATGATCGTATACGGTTGGAAAAAGAAAATACAAAAAATTCAACAAGAAAAAATAATAATAATAAAAGATAGCTTCACCCATAAAATCAGTTGCATTTTCCTCAAATAAAAATGTTTAAAAAAAAAAATAAATAAAAAAACAAAAAACAGCTGGGATATTTTTTGTTCTCCTTTCCTCTCATTCCTTGATTTTAATTTTCGAAATCTGTTTCCCCATTCTCGAAATAAATCAAAGATTAGATTTTTTTTATTATTATTTCATTCTGTCTGTGTGTATAAATGTGTGGGCCCTAATAACAGAAGAAAAAGAAAAAGAAGAAAAAGAGCAGAGAGGGAATGAATAAAGGGCAGACTGTATTCCGATTGGTTAGCAGATAGAGGGGCATCCAATAAATGTTAAAAACGTTGGTGGAATCTGAAATGAAAGGTGGGCGGATGATGGAGTAGAATGAAACATTTATGACTGTCTGACGGTGATACGACGGCTGATGTTAGGAGAGGCCAATCCATCGTCGTTTGAGGCCGCAGGAAAAATAGAAAAAAAAAATAAAATAAGAAGGAATGAAGGAGGGACAAGATTGGAGTGGGTCACGGCATTGCATCACGGAGTTGCGCCCGATCAGGACCCTCGGCAACCACCCCAAACGTGTGGCAGGCCCCGTCAAGTGTTTGCGTCGCTTCGCGTCTGTGTACCACCGGAGTATTACGATGTATTTAGTTTACCAAATGTTTTAAGTAGAGAGTATAGTAGGGTTTCTCATTCCACATGCATGGGGCAACCGACGCCATTAAGCGAAAGCCACCAATTTATAAGTGTTCCCCTCCACAGCTTATAATATATATATTTTATATATTTTATGACTTCCCCAACATGCAACATTCCACCATTTTCTCTTCGATTCCTGGTACTCGGAACAATTTATTCTCCAAATTCTCAATCTCGTTCTTCGGTTTTTCTCTGAACGCTAATCATTTGTCGCTGACCGTTTCCGAGAAACTGCCGCAATCTCCGCTAACCGAAATCAAATGAGTTGACTTGAAATCAATCGAGAAACTTCTTTCTTTAAATCCACCAGTGTTTTTATTCTTCTCGCTTTTCCCTCTCTCCCTGTCTCTCGTCTCGTCTTGGTGAGGAATTTTTACGATCCGGGGCATGAGAAAATGTGATCAAACGGATACAACAGGAGGCCAGGTAGACGCATTATATCTGTCTGATATATAGACACATGTGTGTGTGTGTGTGTGTATAATCATAATGTAATATAATAAAAGTAAGAAAAGCAAAAGAAGAACGGGCAAGATTTTGAAGGACGGATCAGCTTATTTTTGAAACCAGAAAATTGTTTCGTGTCTTTTATGATGGGGACGACGACGGATTGAAAAGAACAAAAAAGAAAATAATAAAGAAAAGAAAAGAGAAAACGAATAAAAAATTAAAGCTCACAATCTGAGTTTTGGCTGTTGCTAGCTGCTGGCTGATTTGCTCCTGCTTCGCTTACCAACGGGCGGGCGGGCGGGCGGACAGACGGAGGGGAGAATATGAGCAGCCCTTGGGCCGCTATTTGACATTTATGAACCTCTTTGGCTGCTGTTGAAAGTCATCTTCATATCTCCTGGCTGAGGAAAAGTTACGAGCCCCGGCCAGTCAGACAGAGAGACGCTGATAGTTTTGGGCACGGGCTGCGCGCGTCCGCGCAGAACTGGAAAGTCATAAAAACCGAGGAGTTGGAAGATCATTTGCATCGACTCACTTTCGTCGCTTATCGCGCGCACGTTTTCTCCATTTCGTTTGTGACCTTCTTTGATTCGTCCAGCCAGTCAAGTCAATCGGTTCAATAATAAGAAAGAAAAACAGGCAGAATAGAAAATGGATAAAAAAAAGCAAGTTTATAGAATTTGAAGTCACTCTGCATTATGCCGATGATTTCCCGGTGCGGCCATGGCAAATTTCAAGTGAATGAGAGAGAGAAAGCGCGAAAATCGGCGAATCATCAACTCGTATAGACGTGAAGAAATGTGTTCATTGAATTTATATTGCCACGAATTGATATGCGCGAGAAAAGTTATTCGTTGAGATTGTGCTGCTGCTGGCAGCCTGAGCCGATAATCCCTTTATTGCCATGGAGACTGCTGGCGGTTGCCATTGGGGAAACCACCAGAGAAAAAAGAACTTTGAAACATCCATTGATCGACTCGGAATTTCACGATTTCACGTGTCACTTTATTCTTTACGGCGAGGTGCCGGTGTGTCGGCAGGTCCCTCTTGGTAAAAATTGTCTTGTTGCACTTTACTTGAAGTGTTTAAAGTGAAAAAAAAAATTCGAATTTGATCGTTTACCCACAGAAAAAGTTGTGAGGTAAAAAAAAAAACAAGCCTGATCTGAAGTCGTTCGACAAATGAGATTTTTAGTGAACTCTTACTGTGAAAAAACAAAAACGGAGAGACAAAACAGTTGCAGTCAACCGCCTAGCTCACGAATAAACATACTCCGTGACTACGTAACTTTTTTTTTAAATCGACGCCACCAAAAATGTCAATAAGGAAGAATAGAGATCAATTTTGTCCTACCTTCTGTGCCTGGGAAATACAGCCAGGCATCTCTACAGTTGCTCCATCCATCAGCTGAAGATTTAAATGGCACCAGACGGATAGGGTAAAAAGGGTGTCCTCGTGAATACACCCACATTCACATGGGCGTACACAAGAACATTTAAAGAAAGGGGAAAAAGGGAGATCCGTAACTCGGTTGACATCGGTAGAATCTCCAATCAAGAGGGATGCTGTTTATCTAAATAAAAATAGAAAATGGGTTACGAAAAATATTGACAGAATAGCAAGCCAGGAAAAGTTGAAAATGAGGCACTGGGTATACCGAAATTCTTAATAGATGGGAGAACGAAAGGTTTACATGTAATACACTGCATTGATGCAGGTAATGCAACATTAAAATATCTAGTAGGTCACAGGTCAATAAACATAGAGGAAATCATTACCCAAGCGATGATCCTAAGATTGTTGCTGATGACATGTGAACACTTGCACAAGATAAACTTGCATGTTGTGTGGTTATGATAGCTGGCTCTGGCCTCAAGTCTGTAAAAAAGAAAAAAAATGTTACATACTACAATCAAACTTCCATGCATCGATATTCGATAGGGCAATCACATTTTGTAATTGCTAGTCAGGAACTAACATTACACTAATTTGAGTTTAACTCTTCTATAGCTCCTAAAATTATTCTATTTGAATTCTTTGTTTTATTTACCCGCTAAACATCATGGTGTATAACAAAAGCAAATAATATAAATCCGTATAAATCTTGAACCATGCTTTTCTTGAAACTTTGCCTTTTCGAAATTTTCAACTAATAAACGAAGCAGACGACACTTGTCCAATTTTCTTCTAATCAGCATGCTTACGATAATACGATATCGATATAAATTAAATGATAAAAAATCAAACTCTCCCCTCAAAAACGATAAGAAAATAAGTTGAGGGAATAAATTTTAGCTTAAATTTAATACCATTTCTGTTTGGTATAATTCCCCGGTAAGACCCCCCTCCCAGTAGAGAAATTGACTGTAAATACGCGCTGTAGGCCTGCTGTATAGCAGCAGCGCGCATATGGACAAAGTCGCACTCGCCACGTATCGTTTTGTAAATTGCCTTGACATTTTGTCATTTTCTCGGAGAGTAAAAGAAAACGGCAGGGCACACGCAATTTTGACGTCCAACAGCAGTCACAATATAAATCAGACATCTCTTTTTTTTAAGGCAATAAAAACATGGTTGTGTACAAGAGCAAACCAAAAAGAAGGATTGAATAACCGAACGGGTAACGCCTGGTCTGCGCGGTAACCGAAAAGCGACGCTCCGATATTATTTTTCCACGAATTGCACGCAACAATTTTTTTGGCATTTATCCTAACCCGTGTTATTTCAACCGGGGGGGTTATTGGGTGTTGTAAGTTCCCCCTTTTTTCCCTCTCCTGAAAGGATATCTCGGAGAAAGATATTTTATGTGGCTTTTACGCCATGTCACAGCAAATATCCGAAAAGTTAGTCCGTGAAAGTGCTTTTCCCCACTGTTGGCAGTGTGTGGAAACGGTCAAAGGGAAATGGAAAGTATCGAGGAAGGATGAACTAACCTCCCACCCACACACACACTCATAACCTTCCTATATAACTCCATCAGGAGAAACAAGGAGGATTGAGTAAGGCGGGCGGAGTAGGCGGAGAAGACGTTACTCAACACTTTTGCCGCTCACACTTCCGGCCATTTTCCTTTTTCTCTCTTTCTCTCTCTCTCTCTTGCTTCTTCCCACTTCGTATTTTTTGTTGTATTTCCCCCGTGTTTTCAATGTTACACAGCACACCAACAGCCAGCGTGAAATAAGCCATAAATATGTACAAATTTCAAAAGTGTCAACAGGCTAAAAAGCTTTCTGGCTCGATTCTTTCCATCCAACCGAGCTAGGATTTAAGCACGTCTTATCACACATTCTCTCTCTCTCTTTCTTTTTAGTTATTCTTCGAATATTGTTGTTTTCCCTTCAAGTGACACGACACAAAACACATGACCCCCCTCTCATTTTCACCCCCCTTTCGTGCGGGATTTTTTACGAGTTCTTCTTCTTTGCTATTTTTGATTTTCTCCTTAGAGCATGTATATAGAAAGTAATTTAGACTCCAGTGAAGAGACTTGCATGGATACAACCGAGTCCTTCAAAAAGAAATTTTTAAACAGATTTAAAGAAAATAAAAAAGACGATTTCTTTGTTTTTTTGCAGGTTTTGTATCTTTTATTTTATTGGCTGGTATTATGCTTTACCGACACGAGCAATGGGGGATAAAGAAATATAATCAAACATCATGGTTCGCTCTAGCTCCGCCCCTTTCCAACAAAATCATATAATCCCCACCCATAGTCCCGCGTTCGCACTGCCCTCCCGGAGACAAAATAACACGCTCGCATACACACATACACACACGCACGCTCGGATGCACACACACACACACACAGATGAAGAGCAAAACAGGACCACAAAAAAACAAACAAACAAGAGTTGGCATTTTGAAAAATGTGAATGAATTTTAAAAAATAAACACGAGAGAGACGAACATGTACATTATACAAACGGGACACGGTCGCTGCTGCTGCTACATATATAATATATATATATAAAGTTTGATATCAACATAATGAGAGCGGGGCGAGGGTATTTTTTTTTTCATTTTTTTATTATTTTCTTCTTTCGTTTCTTCTTCTTCTGGTTTTTCGTGCTGAGGAGATAAACAGATGGATGGGGTCGGGTGGTATAAGATGGAGGGGGGCTGTACAGAGAGGATGGACACGGGAGAGTATGGGACACGATTGTTGTTTTTGAATTCGTTTGTTTCATTTCTTTTTTTTCGAGGAAGAATTAAGGGCGGAACATGGCGAGTATTCTTTAGACCGTCGAGTCAAGGCTGGAGTAAATGGGTGGGAATTATATAAGCTACTCGAATTGATTCGAATAACGCGCTCTTTTCGGGTCAAAATAACGCACGAAATTCTCTTTTTCCACCCCGAAAGAAGAAGAAGAAGAAGAAAAGGAAAATAAATAAAAAAATAATAATTCAAAATCAACTAAAAATAATTAATGAAGTCAAAAAGGTGAAAAATTGAAATAGTTCCAAAGGGGGTGGGTTGGTATGGAGGGTGAGGCGCGAAGGCCTATTCAACCAAACACAGATCATACGCATTTAATGTAATCAAAAGACAAGGTGACTAGTTTGTATCAATACGAATGGCGTCGGCAGGAGAGAAGGAAGGATAGGAGAGTTGATGGCGATGAGAGAGCAAAAAAGTGGAGAGACGGAAAATCAGAGAGTGACGGATATAATAGTTGAATAATTAGTTGTAGTGAAAATGAGTAGAATGATGCGAGGAAAAACAAAAAGAAAAGAAAAGAAGGAGAGTTGTAGAAATGAAAGAGAGCTATAAACGCCCGTTGGGTTGTCACAAACACACGCACAAAGTTGAATTTTTTCGTTTTTTCTTTTCTCAAGGCACATAGTGTTGATATAACAACAGTCGAAACTGTTTTCTTGTTTTCTTTTGTGATGAAAATTGTGGGTGGCGATAGGATAATTCAATTCAAGAACAGAGAAAAATAATAGCGGGGGGAGAATTTGATTGGCCGTATTTGTTGTGTAGAGCCGATCAGATTCGGCCGGTGGTTGTTGGTTGATTGGTTGGTTTTCTTGTGGTGTTTCTAATGTCTTCATATTTTTGGAGCTGGAAAGGAAGTGGTTTGTGATATGTCCCAGAAATTCCTTTTAAGTTTGTTGTGGGTTTCGTCACTTTGATTCTATAAGAGTCGGTGCCTATAGACAAGTGTGGATGGTTTTCTTGGTCCGGCAAACTTTGCACTTGACTTCGCAGCACCAGTGGAAAGTGCAAGCGCAGCGCTCGACCACCTCCTTCACCTCCGTTTTGTAGCCTCTGCCGCAGCACATCAGATCGCAGCCGTCGACGCCGATCGACGTCTCGTTGCAGACGCGCCCCTGCGTCCCGGCGATGCCCAATTTCAGGTTCTTCTCGCAAAAGTTGGGCGAGTTCTCGTAGTAGACCAAATCTTTCTTGGACGGGGCCTTGTGCTCCGGGTTGTAAGGCTTCAGCTGGTAGTTGTACTTCTTGCGACCGTTGCCCGGCGTCCGGCCCGTGTTGCTGATGAGGACCCGCGAAGCTCCGTCAAAACGGTCCTTCAAATTGTCGCCGACGACGCGGAAGAACGGCAATCTCATCCAGCAGGTTCGCACCGTACAAGAGCCGCTCATTCCGTGACATTTGCACTCTTGTCTCATCTCCGTCGAAACGTGCTGCAATAAAACAGAAAAGAAAAGAAAACGGATATGGTTAATTTACATCCAATCATTCAGGAAAATTAAAACTAATAGAGGCCTATATTGACTGATAATCATGTTCGTTAACTCTTGGACTCTGACTGCGAGATTTATCTCGTTAAATTGAGCCGTTGCGATTGACGAGCCGCCCATTTTCGACTCCTCTGGAATTTTGTAAAAAGAAATTTTCTTTGGGGATTGGGCGACTGGGCATTAAAAGAGAATTTTTGTTTTTTTCCAAAAGAAATGGCTGAGCGCACAAGAGCGAAAAGTCAAGAGAAGAAAGCGATAAAAATGTGGCCATTAGAGCAATCAAAACAGGCATTAAAGCGAGAAATAAAAAAGGAGGGTCTCTTGCGGGGTCTTGGCAGAGTCGTGGAAACTAATTGGCCGGGGCGACCATCAAGCCTAGTTACGGTGTAAGACTAATATAACCTTTACCTCCCTTTTCCACTTCTCGTTGCCAGCCTTGCCGAGTGGGTCGAGCTGGACGGGCCGAAACGAGAGCCCAAATGTGATTTATATTGTCCATTCTGTTTGTGTGTGTGTGTGTGTGTGGGTTCTCCCCCAGCTTTCCTGATTACGAAGTTTTAATTCGACGGAATGCACCGAGACGTCAAGAAAAGGTGGAGGATCGCACAAGAAGAGGTCGGACCACATGATAAGTGGAGCCCAAGTTCAAAGGGTTTGCCCCCATCAAATAGCTCCACGCGCGTTCTATACCGAAATCTCGTTTCCTATCATAAATATTACGCTGGGTCCTCCAGCTTCTTCTTCTTCTTCTGCTTTTTGTTCTTGTTCATATTTCCATTTTCCCCTCTTTTCTTTCTTTCTTATTTCATCGCTCCCCAATTTCCGTATAAATAAATACGTTTAGCGATGGCTGCGCAGCGGGCCGCCATTTGCGGCCCCCAACTTGGGCGAGCCAAAACGGAGAAGAGAGAGAAACTCATGAAAATCGTGGACGAGCCTAAAAGCATCCAAGACAACCATAGCAAAATGGAGGAGAATCGGAACAGAAAAACTCCTCAGCAGCAGCAGCAGCAACAGCCAAAAAGAAGAATGTCTAGTAAATAATAATAATAATGTCTTTCTAATGGATGCGGATCGTTGCAGAGAGATGAGAGAGAAAAAAAAAACGGAATCTACGCGTCCTAGTAACCGAAAACTCTCCGCTCTCGGACAAGAGTTACGACCGAACTTGGCATCTAGGCGGCCCCGACACGTGTTTTTCTCCGCTGTAATTACCAGCTGAAATTGACGGGTTTCTTCGAATCTCATGCGTTTCTAACTCTGTTTCTTTTTTTATTTCCCTCATCTTCTCTGCAAGAATACAACAAGAAATACATAGAAAACGATCACGATTCAAACAGCCCCCGCTATTACCATTAGGCGGTGGTATGATTCTCTTATACCGTACCATATTTCTCTCTTATGTGGAAACCAAAGCAAAAAGCCCAAAAAGCCCATAGAGCCCAAATAGCGCACGATCAATTGAGTTATTTTCTTTTGGGTAAAAGGGCAAGAAAGAACCCGGGGAGAGAAAGAAAGAAATACACACACACACACAAAACAGGTAATAGTTAATAAATTATGAACGCCAGCAGAGAGAGCGAGAGCCCAGCAAAGAAGAAAAGGAAGAAGAAAAAATGCGTGTGTGGCCATATATTTTTCTCGCCCGCCAGCGTGGGAGTCACGGGACGGACGGGTTTGTGTGTCTGTTGGTTGGTTGGTTACTTTTAAAATAAAAAAAAGAAAGACACAGCCACGGCTGTGGGCGAGTAGAGAGCCTATATAGACATCTATTCATGTGTATAAATCCATGTATACTTTACATAATTGCTGTGAGGATGGCAGCTATTAACACTCCCCCCTTCCTCCTCCTCCTCTTTCTTGGCTCTATTCTCTATCCTATCATGACCTCCCATTTCTCTCGATACGTATAATATCCGACCTTTTTCCCGATCTATCCTCCACATCTCTTCTTTAAAAAAAAAAAGGCTATTATATACAGCCAGCTCTATACGTCGACATACCGAACTGGCGCGGGAGTGTCTTCATCATGTCAAGATCTTCCTATAACTTTACTATTATTCTCTATACCCCCAGAAACTCAATTCAATAGAAACATCCTCCTTTTTTTCTTCCTATACGGAATTGTGTTGCCCGTTGTGATAACTCCACCAGGGTCTTATATACAGAATCATAAAAAGAAAAAAGATGAAGAAGAAATAAATAAAAATCTGATGTACCTCAACTTCTTATTATTCACGTGTGTCTAATCCACGAGGCCTAGATCTATCGTAATAAAATAAGAAAGAAACGTCTCCTTCTTTCTATCTGGCAAGATTACGGCTCCGACGAGTTCTTATAGACATTCCGTGTCCATTTGGAAAGATGAATGCAACTGATTGTATTTGCTGGACTGGGAAATTCGGTGACCAATAGGATCTCTCACGTAGGCACGCAGAGTTAGGACTATCTAATAGCTATGAGTTGTTAGTTCTGTGCATGTTCACGCATTCAAATTACTTCTAAGGAAAGTTGTGGTGGAATGTTCTCTAAAAACTTACCACTCGACCGGCTTCGTTGTTGTGGAGGTTCATCATGTAACGGATGTCGCGGCCCTTCTCACCGGCGTCGACAAACTCTCGGGAGAACTTGACGCCAAATTGGATGTTGTCCGAGCAGCCGCCCCATTCCCAGTCGGCTCCAGACGGTCCGCGTTGGCTGTAGTCGCAAGTGCAGGACTCGATGGCTCCTTCCGAACAGGCCCGTGACACCGAATGGGTCACCGCTGCTGACATCAGGGCGTAGATGAAGGCAGTTTCACGGCAAGCTGAAAAAGATGAAAAGAATAAAATGATTTGAATCAAAATGCTTAACAAACAAAAAAAACTTAAATTCTTATTTTTTCGAAAAATCTTTTGGGAAAGAGAAGAAGATGATTTATTGAAATGTGAGCAAACCCCCCCGCTCAAAAGAACAAGTCTCTGGTGCTTCCAAATGGATGGTAATGAGTGACTCGGAGGATATCATATATGCACGTCGATATAAAACAAAACGTCCCGTGTAAACATTTCTCTTTTCCATCGTTTTTCTTCTTCTCCTTGATAATGTTATTCAATATGAGGCCGTTGGTTTCATCGCTGTACGTCTATGAGACAGCACAATGGCCGGGCCACCCAAGCTATGCGTCGATTTCGTGCAAACATTTCCTTCCTCTCTCTCTCTCTCTCTCTCTCTCTCTCTCTCTAGTCTTTACAACATTATCTTTCTGTTTTGTTATGTCTAGCTGTTTTCTTTCTCTTTTCGATTTCTAACATGAACTCGAACTCAAGACTCGGCGGGAGGCCAGCAGCCATCCCCGGCTCCCTGCCTTTCCAAATAGCCCCTACACCGGCAGACCGGCAGACGCTCGAGGAAAAGTTCAAAGCAAATAACTTTTGTTTTTTAATCAACAGGGATTTGACGCCGACCGTACACATACATTCAAATTCACGTTGTGGTCGGGAAATTTTTGTCGTTGCGGTGGTGGTTGCTGTTTGGGAAATGTTGATTAAAAAGAGGACCGTTGCGTTCACCGTAAGCGCGTGCTAAAAGGTGTGGCCTAATTTCGATTTTTATTTTTTCAGACTTTTGGGTTCGTTTCCTTCGATTAGTTAACGCATTCTTCGCCACACACGAAATGGGGGGGGGGAGTAGTTATTTAACACGTCTGGCCTGGGAATTTTTCTCTTTTTTCTGTGAGATTTTTTGGTGTAAAATAAAAAAAAGCGCCGATGATGATGAAGATGGGGAGGACGAGTGGAACGAATGGATCATGAGAACAGCCCGGCCAGATGGAAATGTCTGATGGAGATGATTCTCTATCCTTATGTCTTCATCATTTTCTTTTTTGTTCTGCCTGTGTGGGATCCCCCCTCCATTCCACAAATGAGGTGGAAGGGAGGGAATCTCAAAAAGGCAACCCGAAAAGAAGAAGAAGAAGAAGAAGAAAGATATGCGATCCCGCTGGCCATACCTTGGCGGGGAGTTAGCGGGGAGTCGGCTGTTTAACATGTAATCGCGTGTGCTGCCGGGCTGCCTATATGCGCCGCGGGAAACCCGCAACTCGCCCATCGGGTCACAGAGGTCCCCCGCGCGTGATTGTATCACGCGATCCCCTCTTGCCAGCTAGTCTCTATCTCTTCATTCTTCGCCGTGTAATTGCCTGCGATTGTACACAACTCTCTATCATTCTATTCTCCCCTTATATTCTATCTCTCCCCCCCCCCACACCCTACATATTCTCCCTCCCCTCATACATCCATGCATTAAATGGATAATGTTGTTGTACTGTTATTTAGTCTCTCACACCTATGCGGGGCCCATGAATGAAATACTCCGTCAGTGTCTCAATCCATCGCCCGGCCGGATGCCATCATCAACACCACCACCACCAGGTGAGGGCTTCTTAACTTTTTTTTTTTTTATTTCTTTTACTTTTTGATGGATTAAAGACAACCTCACACCGGTTGTTGAGGTGGCGGCACAAGTTGATGAAGGACGGCGGGGTCGATAAGACAACCGCACCGACACCACCAGAATGTATCACCGAACAGCAACTCTATTAGGTTATAAGGTGTGCGCCAGGTGTGCGCCGGGGCGGAATTGGAGGGAAGAAGGAACCAGCCCGGACCACACCAAAATCCTCGGTTGTACACAAGTGTTGCACGACTCACGGGAGACTCACCACTACAGAACATGCCGACGACGATTAACACATGAAGAGAAAAAAGACCCCGTCGACTTTTGAAACATTTCCCAGCCCAAATCTCTTCACAAACGTGGATTTGTCTTGGCCACTTTTGAACGGTACTCGTTTTTGTTTTGTCGTTTGATGCGTTCAGCCGTTCACCATTCAAATAAATATTTCTCCGAAGAAAAACAAAAAAACAAGAGGATAATAAATAATAAAAAAAACTATGTTTGAATGACTCTATACAGCCAACAGGTTTTTTGTTTCTATTTTCCCTTTAATCTTTTATTTGTGACTAGATAGAGAGAGAAAAGGAAGTCTATAATCTCTTTGATCCTTTTCTTCGCAACATGTCGTGCGTGAATCACTCAGCAGGACGCAATTGACAGACAAAACTCAAGGTATCTATGGAGGAGGTATAAATATGAGTTGTGATAGTTAAAATAGAAAGAGAGAGAGAGAGAGAGCGCCGGCCGGATATTTCGAGTTAGGCGGGCGGAGGATTCAAGCCAAGCGAGCGACTATATCGCTCTCACGACTTTTTCCAAGAATGAAATAAGGACGTTGTGTGCTGCTGCTGCTGCTCTTATCTGAGCTCGCTGATCGCTCTCCCATGTCTGTCGTCCGCATCTTTTCAATAGAAAAATCGATAATCCCTTCTTTGACTTGGCCAGGTGGACGAGCGGACGAAATCGACAACGACCTCGAAAGAATCCCTCGGAAGAGAGAGAGAGAGAAAAAAGATTGAAATAACATTTAAGGGGGCCCCGTTTTGGTATAGAGAATCTGCGCTGGAGGGGCTCGTCTCTGGCTCGGAGGAGAAGCCAATCGTCAGTTTTGGACGATGGAGGAGGTAAAAGAGAGAGCCCAAAGTGACAGTTTCATTAGCATTAGTAACGCGTTCCACAGTGTGTGCGTCTACTAGATGTATATGCCACCCCATTCATTGCTCATAGTAGCTGCTGGCTGGCCTGTGCCTATGCCCGTAGATAGTAAACTTGTTCACTGGTACTTGTTCCCTTTTATTCCCTTATCTTTTTTCTCTCTCTCCTTATGGTTAACGTTTTTCTACTGTATACAGCTTCCTTCTTTTGTTGGGTTTGTGATGTTTCATTGCTGGCTAGCTGCTGCCGCTCCGCCTTCTTTCCTTTTCTTCCCATTTCATCGACGGGGAGGAAACCCACCGAGGGGAGAAATAATAAAAAATAAAAAAAGGCATCCCCTTCTTCTTCTTCTCTACACAACTTTGTTTTGGGCCGAGCCCAGCTGCCTGCCCAGTTGCTCGTCTATAATATCGTACCGTCATGCTCCTCAATCGATACGGTGTGTGACTGTGTGGTATTGTAATACCAGAAAGTCAACTGCTCGGCTGATGATGGCTGGAGGTGTGCAGTCTCCCTTATTGGTCCAGTGTATACCCAGGAAGGAGCCCAGGCTGCCACTGTGTCACAGATTCGGCACACTCTTCATCTTAACGTGTCTATTCTTCCCTTTTTTTTCTATGATGGCTCAATGAGCTGCTGCTGTTCAATGGATTCAAGTCTAGTGAACCCTGGGCCACTCATAAATTCCTCGGGGTGGGCCGATCCTGCCCAGGATGATGCGACCCGATAGAGAAATGTATACAGCGCTAGGTGAAAATGAGATTCCTCTCCATTTCTTATTTATTTTTTTCATCTGACTCAAACCTGACGACAACCGTGAACCCCGCCCATCGGCCCTTCCGATGAGAAAAATATACAAGAAGGTGGAAAGAGAAAAAAGGTCGTCACCCACCGTGTGTGCGGCTTCTCTTCAATGATTTTCCCTTTTTTTTCTGAACGAAAAGGGAGGAGAGAAGTCGAAATAATAAAACCCTATTTGTAGATGATCATATAATAAAGATATTCATCCTTTATGAACTTAAAAAAAAAAAGGAAACTGAAAAAAATAATAATTGTGTGTGTGTGTTCAATTTCCAAACGCGCAACAAGGCGATGGCAGTACATAAAAAAAAAAAATGAAAAACAAGCGCTTGTGTGTGGGTGACTGCGAACATGACATCTTTGTTTTTTACCCAAAAAGTCTCTCTCTCTCAGGCCTTTTGGCTGTTTTAGGGGGGCGCATTCAGGTCGAGGCGAAAAAACTCGATTGGGAATAACAACCTTCCAAACGACAATATATGTATAAGCTCTGATCGGGGCTGCTGATGCCGCGTGAGTCGGGAAAACCAGCCAGAAAAAAAGAACCGTTTCTCTCCTTTGTGAAGAAAAGAACGTCGAGTTCCGTCCGTGGCCTAGCGCGGAATCTGCATACTACGCAGCTAATTGAGGGCTATTAGTTATAGAGAATAGGAGCGCCTATATGTGTACATATACTACGACGCAGCTCTTTCTGTTCTTCTTCCCCTGTCTAAATGGTTACGAGAAGATCCTCTCCTGCTGGTCCCATCTGCCATGGCTGAGCCGTCGGGAAAAAAAAAGAAAAAAAGAAAGAGAGACTAATCGAGCCGGTTACAACAGCGATGAAGAGATCACCGTCTTCTTCTTCTTCTTCGGCCGCCCTGTAATGAAGTGCACGCGGAGGAGGCCATAATTAGACCCCCTCCTAAATGAAGTCACTATATAGCAAGAGTATATAGACACTCACGGCCTCGGGCCCTCCTGGACGCTTCTTTTTTTATTCTCCTGTGTTTTCTAGCTTCCATTCTCTCTCTCATTTGTGGCCTGGACGTTTTTTTGAGTGCCCCGTCAGTTTGGTTAGAGAGAGAAAATCAAAGTGAATCATCATCCACTGTCGTCTTACGGTTACTGCGGCTTTACTTCTTTTTGCATCTGGACACGCAACAGCAGCAGCTCGACTCGATATAAAACATTCACCCGGCAATCTCTGTGCCCTGCTGATTTTTCAAAATTATACAACCGTTTCGAAAGTTTAGAGAGAGAGTCCAAAAGAAATAAAAATAATAAAAGACCAATCTGACGATGTTCTTATAGCCCCTTCTTTTTTTCTTATTAAAAAAAAAAAAAAAATGCGTGTACACGCCGATAGATTTTTCGGCGGCCCGTTTCTATAGGGAGTCGCCGTCTTGGGTGGTTTCCAGCTATTTCGATATACACAATAAATGTGTGTATATAAAAAAAAGGAAATTTAAACGCGGATAAAAGAAAAATATTTTTTTTTCCCAAAGGAAAAAAAAAATATCAGAAAAAGAGGGAATGAAATAAAATGAAAAATTGAAGAAAGGAACAGCAGAGAGAAAATAACGATCGTAGATAACGCAACACAAAGTTCCCAGGAGAGATGCAGCGCAACTCTCAGTTTTTTTTTTAATTTTTTATTCCGACGATGACGAGTTTCGACCTGCCGTACGTGTGTCCTGGTTGCTCTTATAAGCTGAAATACCTGCGCCTTTTTGTTTCTTCTTATTATTTCTTCATGGCGCTCCCACCCGCGAATGCCACCCAACTTACACCAACCAACCTCCTTCTCTCATCCGACCGTGAAATTCCTTGATAACGAAATATTCTCCTCCATTTTCTTTCTTTTTTTTTCGGTTGTCGTTGTCATTTTCTCTTTGATTTTTCGTCGTCATATTTGAATAATCGCGCCAATTAAAAGAATGAAAACCGACATCCCCGATTCTTCCTGGATGACGCAACAGTGAGCCAAACAAATTGTCCATCTAAATCCCTTTACGAGGGAGCCAATTAATCCCGCGCCGTCTGCGCAGTGCATTACTCAAACTGTCGAGTTCCCCCATGCGTTCGCCCGTAGAGAAGAGAAAAGAAGCTGGAAAAAGAGAGAGAAAAACAACAACAATATACAATTTTCTTTCTAAGTGTCGGTGCTGTGTGTCAGGGCGAACACCTCTCCATCATGGTGTGAGGGGAAAGAAAAGAAAGAAAAACATCGCCTAAAGGACTCTTTGGACTTGCTGGAGGTACACCAGGCAGCAGCATACAGGTGACCGAACGAGACGATTTGTAAAAAAATAAAAAGAATGCGTAGAGGCCTATGCATATACAATGTCCTGGGTGTTTGCACAAAGGGAACTGTCAGGGAAAAGGTTCAAGAGGTTCGTGACTTTGAAATGGCCCATTGATCAGCAAACAACTCACTCTGGGACCCGTTTTGTCCATTGTTGACACTCTCGTTATTGAATCCCCTCCACCAGAAAAAAAAAGATGGAAATGGAACAAACAAAGAGCGATCACCTCTATTTGTTTATCGATCCGGTGATGAGTCAACAGCAAATAACGTTTTTTGGAGTATTCAAAAATCGAAATATAAAATCTAATAAACGACAACGGGCGAGGTGCAGCACCTGATACGCGTCCAACCATTTTCACCCGTGCGGCCCATCAATTGTTCCTTTTTGATTCTTTTTAAATTTGATAAGAAAAGAAGAAAAAACCCCGGAGCGTTACACGGTCGATTGTTTCCCCTTTTTTCTTCTCCGTTTGCTGGCCGCGCGTAATATATTTCGTAATGGCTTTGTGACGCGCTAACAAAACTTCCAATGAAAAGATTCTGACGCATTTTACACAAAAAGAAGCGGAGGAAGAAAGAGAATCAAGGCAAAACGAATCAGAAAATGATATTACCACAGCCGCTCGTCTATTTGAACGTCTAAACGAAAGCAACGAGTCTTTGTCTTTCGCCTCGATTACGACCAGCAGCACTCCCGACCAGCAGATGGTGGGTGTTAATACAAGGACTGTGTAGGCGAGTGTATATCTCAGTTGCTTACATCACGCTGAACGGCGGGCCTCATTTCTGTTTTGTGTTTTTTTTCTCCCTTCTTCTACCAGGAACAATTGCCAATTTGCTCGCGATGGAGTTGTTGCAACTCGGCGGTGTCAACATGATTACACCCACAATATGTGCGCGGTGGCCTCTCTCTGGTCTATCAAATTAACCTCAAGAACGTTCAAGATCGCGTGGATCGTCTACTTTATAGGTTGGACCCTATAGGCTACTCGTGAAATTTCATTATTACGCAGGCTGTCGCTTCGAGCTAACTCACTCCTTAGATATAGTATTTTTGTTTTTCCCACGCGAAATAGAAAGGTGGAAAAATGTTTTTTTGTTTTGTTTTGTTTTTTCCCTTACCTCGATCGACGATCTTTCCGAAGAGATTGCGGCCGCGATGGAAGTCCTTGGTGGGGCAGTTCCAGCGCCTATTTTTGAATTGATGTTTGCATTCGGAAATGGCCTGTTTGGCGCCTTTGGCCACGGCCACGACGACGCCTGGGTGGTCGCGAACCAAGCGACGCTGCTTGCGTCTCAGAGTTGCGTGAACGTCGGGATCCAAGTACGAATTCGTGATTGAATTCTCCTTGATGGAATTCGACACCAAATTGTTGGGTTCACCGGCTCGGGCGATTCCCCTATTAAGGAACAAAAAAACAAAACAAAAGACGATTAATTTTAATTTCGGGAACAAAATGGAATGTTTTCATTTAAGAAAGAGGCGATGAGGTCTTATACATTTCTCATTATTCATTCATGAAAGATATTCAATGATTTAGACTCTAGGCCTGAGATGAAATGCCCCAGCAAATGATGTCGGTAATAATCTTTCACGCCACACGAGAGATGAACGATGGATGGCATATCGTTTCTTTCCACATGTATTATGCTAATGAGAGCCCGGAGAACACGAGAGATGCCAATGAAGGGAAATCAAACCATTACGACCGGATATTACGTTACATCGGTTTCGTCTATGAATAATTCTCACCGCCATGTAAGATAATACCAATCCGAAAGAACACAACAGCAACATCACGAATCTAATAACAAAGATGTTTGTCCCGTATGAGATATGCATGGATTGAATGATTAAGTCATTATATACTGACACCCCCACCACTCACACACGTTTTTCAGATTCCCTTGCTGTTTTCATGGGAGAGAGGCTGTACCGATGGACCCGGGGACCCTGGGACAATGGGCCCCATCCTAGCGATATTCCACCTATTCTTTGGGTAAATAGCTAAGACGATCTAACCCTTTTGGTTAGAGCTAGGCTAAAGAAGTGAAGGGGGGTCATAGTCTATCATTAAAATTGATTAAATTGTCCATCCCTCTCTCATTCTTTTTCCCTTATTTCGTTATTAGTTTGGAACCCGCGCGCTGATTGACCCTTCAGCCGCGCTAAGGCTTTAAAAAAGAATCTCATGTACTCATCACCAGCGCTTTTTTTTTCTTTCTTGACTCTGCCTACAGCCACCTTCTTCTTTGCTGGTCGTTTTCTTATTTAGCTTTTGTGAAATATCCCTCCTTCCTTCCCCTAACAAAAAAGAACTCGCAAGTGTGTACAGTGTGTGTGGTAAAAGAGTCTTCATCGTAGATCCTCCTGGTCAAAAGGAAGAAGAAGAAAAACGACTCGTTGACTGTATAATTAGGGCACTGAATGATGACCTCCAGGTAGTTTTCCTTCTCTTTTTTTATCTTCTTCCTCCCACCCAACCCACTGATTTTTATTTTCATTTTCATTTTATTTTTATTTTTTCTCCTGGCAGTGTTTGCTGCCTGTCTCATTCTTTGGCTAACACAGAGAAACCCCCGTGCGCGCTCCTGAAGACCCAAGCTCTAGCTAGAAGAAGTGGGATGGACCTGCAATGGTGTATTGGTCGGTATATTTCACATACAACCCGTTGTCGGAAAAAGAAACTATTTGGATGGGACCATCTCAAGAGTCTATACCCATCGATGAGTGTTGGCCAGGGGGTGAGGACAGGGATCCGATGAGGCTAATAAAGCAACACAAAAACGGATACACTTTGACAGCCAAGAAGAAGAGAATGAGATGATGATGGGCACAGGCAACGACACTCTCATATCTCTTGTTGGTTGGGAGAGAAAAATAAAAGACACAAGGTTCGACGCCTCGCTAACAAATCGTTTGACCATCCCTTTTCCTCAATGTATAACCGACGTCGAATCGCTTCATCGATCCTCTTGTGCGTGTGGTCCGTCCCTTTTTGTACGTTGGACCCCCCTTCCAGTTCCGTCTCATTTCGACACGCAGTTTGGACAGTGCGCACCTCCGATGATTCCATTGAAGAAAAAAAAAGGAAATGCGACTGGAAATTCCCCCAGCAGCGGCCGAATTTCAATGAATGAATGGACAACAAAAAAAGCCAAATACCCGCCGCCGACATCATTCAGCTGTTGTAACTGTACAATCTAAATAGATATAACGATGAAGAGCAGCAGCAGCAGCAGCCAAAAAAAGAAAAAGGATGAAGGAAGAGGGGGGTCTTGTGTACAACATCCGCTGAGTGACCTTTCAGCAACCTTTTTTTCTCTTCTTTTATTCCTTTCATGACAGCTCAGGAGCCCCCCTCCCTCTTCCTACTGAATGTATAGAAACTCTCGAGGAACGCATCTATGTGTACCAGTGACCAACTTGTATATGTATACACACATATAGATATACACACACAGTCCTATTCAACCAATTCAGTGTACATATATATACATACATCTCTCCACTTGAACGACGACCGGAGTTGAAGGAGAGACCCCCCTTCTATACATACCGGTATGTATATATAGACCCCCCATCCATCCATAAATACACCTTTTCGGCTCACTTTACTCTTTTTCTTTTCTATCTATCCCCCCCAAAAAATTTTCTTTTTTAACTATTCCCCCTTTTGCCTGTTTCTTTCGTTTTTGATCCCTCCGATGGTTGTTCTCTCTTTATTATAAGGAAGCTGCTTTTGTCATGATCTAGGCTTTTGTGTCCGGCATTGCTCGCCGTGTCAGACTCATCATTAGGAAACAAATTGAAGTGTCATGTTTTTTCTTCTTCCTCAGTTCCTCTCATGAAAAGAGCTCAAGAAAAGAAACAAATGAACTTTTGAACAGCAGAAAAATAAAAAAACGGAACAACAATTTATCAAAAGAAGAAAACTATTTGAATGTTTTTAAAATGTGAAATTCCGCACAGACTCTCCGGAACAAAAGAAATCGGTGTCAAAGTTGACCGGGGATTTTTTGGATTGAAATTTAAAAAAATTCCTGGCCAGGTCGCTATTTCATCCCTTCAAAGAGAATATCAAACGTGTCACTTATAAAGACTACTAGACTAGCGGGAAAACAATCTAAAAGCGGTGCTGCCACTCGATGACAATAAGGATACATGGAATCAATGGCGAACAAGATCAGCAGCTTAAATACATATCTCCAGTGTATCATCTTTGTGCTTTGATAATGATAAGCTTCTCCCCCATTCTACTCCGGAAGAAAGGATGCATACATCTTTTCATCCGGCGGGCGACACCGAGCCAATTTGGCTGACACATCCGGATGCTTTTTCACTTGTTTACATCGATCGGCTGGGTGGGTAAGATACGACCCTGGATGATGTTTAACAAGTTTTGGTTGTTTTTGTTTTTCGCCTCTCGGATGGAATTGATTTCCTCTGATGATGAGCGAAACTTGTTTTTTTTCTTTTTATCCTATTCAATTGGCTCGTGTAATACCTACTTGGTGAACTGTTGGCGTGGGGTACGTTCACAAAAGAAGTTGACGTACAAAAACGAAGCCGCCGCCGGTGTTTCAGCTCTCAAATAGAATGGGGGGGGGGATCCTCTCGAATTCAAAGGGTTTAATAAGCTAGAAAACGCGTGCACGCACGACGAGTGGCCGTACAGACAACAATATCGGACAGCTCCGAGCCCTCCACTTCTCGTCCTCTCCTACATCAATAGCTCTAATAGAACTACACATCCAGCAACTTATCCATCCGCGATACAATTCCAACCAGTTTGAATATAACCCCTTCTCTTATATACACATAGAGAAGATGAGCATCTCTATACTTTCTCTCTCTCTCTCTCTTGTTCGACCCTTTCATCCCTTTTTCTTTCTTCCAAAGTGCAGTTGTGCTGGAACCAAAAGGAAAAAAGAAAGAAGCTCCTGCTGGCTCTCGTCCGCTTGATTTTTCAAGTTTCCCTTTACTCTCTCGTGCTCATTGAATGAGAAGCTAATCAGGCATGGCCACTCTCTCCACTTGTACTACTACCCTCTTATTCTTTGAGAGAGAGACTCTTGGAGCTGTTTGAGCCCCTGACAGAAAGAAAGAAGTCCGGCTTGGTAAATGTTCACAGGAAGTGTGGGCTAATCAACAAACATTTCTATTGACTGGAACTATAAGTCTGGGACGTGGGACCGCGGCTTTTTTTGGGGCTCTCAACTTTCAAATATTATTATCATCATTATAGCGTGATCTCTATCCCATACGCGGACCTTTAGCCGAGAAAATACAATAGGCTCTGAACAGAGTGAACACACACGGAGAGCCGAGGCCGTCGGGGCTTTTCCAACCGTGTAAATGCCGCCCTTATTCGAAATAAAAAAAGGATCTCCCCCCCTATCTGGACGGCCAAAACAACAACTTGAACGGCAAACAAGAGAAGAAGAAAAAAGGGCGAATACGGACGATCAATCCGTCGGCAAAAGCAAATCGAACGGGGTGGTGGGGAGCGATGAAAGCCTCGGATCAAACACAATTGGTAAAAAAGGGTAGATGAGGGGTGAAAATTTCAATGGCACATTATGTAAACGTGTTTGCACTTACCACCATTTGCTGCCTCTTCCTCGCCCTTTGGCCGTGCCGAGATACGGGAGGACCATCATCAACACCACAACGAAAACAACGGTCGTCCGCGTCGAACTCATTTTTTTCCGCTTTTCGATTGTTTCTTTTTAATTGACGTTTAGTTAGATAATTTTCCCGACGGGTATAAAACACTGCGCAAGCACTCAAATATTGTCGTCCACGGAAATTCAAAACTTTTTGTGTTGGAGATTGTCGTTCAAAATCAATTGAATTCGATTCGAACCGAAAACCCCCAGATAGAAGAAAAATAAACTGGGATATAATCTCAACGTCAGCCAGCGACGACGACCGGATCCTGGAACAGTTAGCGCCCGACTGCGCAAATAGTTGCCGAGTGGCTTTTTAAAACAAAAACGAAACGGAGGGGGGCAAAACTGTGGCGTGATCGAGAGAGGTGCAGCACCAGGTGATGTTGTCGGTCAGAGCCAAGTTATAAATGTGCGAGTTACAAGTGAGAAGAAGAGAACGAAAACAAAACAAAACAACGTCAGCTTCGGTTCTCTCTCTCTAAACTGTTGAACGGTCTGAAGGAGACTGGTCGGATATGTGCCATCCACCAAGGAGACCATGAATGAGGAGTTGGAGGGGGGGGGACTTCTCTCACTCTCTCTCAGTGTACTGGTGAGTGTGTAGAGACGTATATACTAGTGTGTGGGTATATACCGGGCTACGGAACTGTGCAACCCACCCACCCACCCTACCGCCACCTCCCATCCCCGCCTTCTAACTCTGATACTCCTCCTCTTTTTCTCCTGGACGGAGCGCTGCTGCCTGTGAACTTCGGCAGCAGCGGTTAAGCGGCAGCAGTCAGTTCTCTCTCTCTCTCGGCACTGCAGATGAGCACAGCCCACACCCACTCGGAAAAAATAAGAAAAACATAAAATACCTTCCCATTTCCATAGTCTGAGAAAAAAAAAAATATTGAGAACTCCATCACATATTCAAGAGATGGTGGGTGGTATACTCAGATCTCTCGAACGTCTCATTTCATTTCCCAACGCGCAATTCTATCTGGATAGTTCTGGGTTTTATTATTATTATTACATGATTATTCAACGCGATCGATAAGTAGGACATCAAAAGAGCCAAGTAAAATTCCTAAGGCCAGAAGGTCGATTCGGCTGTATAATAATTGAACTAAGTAAGTCATTTAGTGTACCCAAAGAAAGAAAGAAAAAAAAAGGATAGGTAAAATGAAGAAGAGCTCGAGGAACTGACACGGTTAACGGTGGGCAACTTGACAAACGTTTTGATGATTTTCTCTACCACCACCTCCTTTTTCTTTCCTTCTTGTATTCCTTTTTAGGGGACCCATCAGACCCTCCTATACATCCACACACACACAGAGATATGGACGAGTGAAGGAATTAGGATGTCGGTTGATTGGTTCGTTGGGGCTGGACTCTCATCTTAGATTTTAACTTTTTTTTTTTCGGCTTTGATGCTGCCCACCAGAGTCGTCAACGGTGCAGCAGCTCACCTGTTCCATTTCAATCATTAGCCACTCACCAAACTCTGCGGGCAGTGCGCTCGGCATATCATCAATTTATTATTGCTCGTTTTTTGTGTCCTCTTTTGCTTTTTTTACTTGTGTGTGTGTGGTTGGTCTCTTCTCAATCATGCGGTCGAGCTATTTTCGCCTTCACTGCGGGGGCTAATAATGCACTTACATCAATGTACTGTGTGCACGTCCTCCGTGGGCGTCCGCCGTTGAAATATCGACAATTTAAAGGCTATTTATAGTCGTCACAAGATGCACGGTGATTTTATTTTTTTTTTACTCGATTTATAAATAGAGAACTGTGTGTCTACTCTTCTCGGGTAATGCCATCAGCTCGTCTAATGGTTTTGATAACGATGCCGCGTCTTTTAGATATGAAAAAAAAAAAAAAGTTGGGAGCGCAGAGTGTCGGAACGACAAAAGGTGTAAAAACCGACAACGACGACTTTGAACTGTAGAATTAGTTTTTTTTCTCCTCAAAAGACTATAAAAACGAGATTGCGTCACAATCTGCCGCTCTGCACTACCCACATCCGCATTCGCACGATTAAAGGATGTCTACACCTGGTTTGATTTCATCACTGTTGCGTGTCTTCACTCCACTTTTGATTGGATGTGACGAAAATACATTTGTATTATTAATACGTAACACACGTTGGCGTGGTTTAACACATTCTGAGAAATTTCAAAAACCCAAGGTTCGCCATAATCGAAGACTTATGGCTGTTCCGGCAGGACGAAGCGTAACATATCCAGCCAACGGACTGGATATGTGTGTGTCTGTTATGTATTGCGGTCTATGCTGAGAGCTGCCTTTTGGAAACGGTGTGTAGGGTCGAAACGGACACAGCGATTAACTGTAACGACACTCCATTTCCAGCGTGTCAATGGCCAACAAATTAACGAGTCCATGCACCTTTTTTTCTTCTCGCTCGCGCGCAAACATTTTCCCCCCGGCCGCTCGAATTCTCAACTATTTCTCATTGGCAGCAACAAAAGAAGAGTTTCCCAATAACATGTATTATACACTATTGGGATAGATAGATGTACATATCGGTATGCAGTCGAAACGGTGGGGGATGGCCAGGAAAGGAAAAAGAAGAATTTGTGAGAAAATGGTGACCATGTCTAAATATAAAGGCAAAAGGTTATATGAGGGGGTCGCTGGTTACTATATATATATACATACACATACATATACACATCTATGTTTCCTTTTAGCCCCAGCAAACCTGTTTGTCACGTTATATATATGTGCAGCGCATTCCCGTGCCGTTTACCTAACCGTAAAAATCACTGACTAGCATTCATTGTGTGTGTGTGTGGAGTATTCACTCTCTCTCTCTTCCATTTTGGTGATGGAGGATATGCAGAAGGAAAAGAGAGAGAGAAGCTGGACATTGACTGTGTGGGGTTTCTTCTTCTGGGCGCATCGTAACGGACAGGAGTCATTAACTGACGACAACTCCAACTGCCAAAGCCATCCGTCACTCTGGCCGCAAACACCGCGCGCTATACCCGGAGAATAAGAAGAGAGACTGTGAACCGCGGCTGTGGGCTCTCCTTGAAGCCAAAAAAAGATGACCATTTCCAACCCCTCAGCAGACTCCCAGGTGTACTAACTAGAGAAGAAGTTGCCTTATGCTCTAGATGGAAAAGAAAAAAAAATCTGTACAACTTTAACGTCCCCGCTGCTCTGCTACCGTATGCTGAATAATATGTGTGCCGGCGATGACTTGGAATTGATAGAAGATCAAAGTCTCGTCAGCTCAAGAGCCCATCAACAATAAGGAGAGAAGCAATGGCCACCTCGGATGGCCGTAGATAAAAACAAAAGAAGAATGCCATGGAAGAAGAGAGAGAGACAGCCAAATGACAGACAAGGATCGCGAATAAAAACCCATCAAACGTAACCCGTGTGTGTACAGCAGCAGTAGCTACTCTATTTCCCCCCTTGTTGTCTTTGTCTCACTCTCATCAGTTAGAAAAAAAAAGCAGATGGAGACATCATCTCACGTGTGTCCTTGTTATCAAGACTGAAAGAGAAAAAGAGAGAAGCCACCCAAAGAGGGAAAAAACAAAGCTGCAACTGCCACCCAAATTGCCCACGTGAGCTTATAAGGTTCAGTTTCACGTCTACATGAAAATTTTCTATTTAAATGTTTTGGCCTTTTCATTTGGTTCAAAAATTCGGGGGGCCCTTAAAACAAAAGTGACACGGAGAAAAAAAAAGCCAAAAGATGGAAAATAAAAAGGGAATCGAAGAGCAGAGAGAGCGATAACAAGCACGAGTCGACAAGAGCGATTTGTCTTGTTGCTTTGCTGGCTGCCATCTTCTTTTTTTTCCGTTACGTCTTTTGATGCCAAGAGAAATATCATCACGACCAGAAGATTTTTTCTTGGGAAGAGACTCTTTGACCGAATAGTTTGAAGACAAACGATCATAAGCGACACGACATCTCATCGTTTATTCTCGGAAAAAAGAAACTAACATTGTCGGATGCCGATGGTCTCTGGTTTATCCAGTCAAAGGGATTGTCTCGTCACGCATCTCGTTATTAAATCGTTATTGTTTGCAGCAGTTTTTTTGTTTGTTTCCAGACGATAGCTCAATGTGATGAGACTGTGTCCGCGCAATCAACATTACTTCGTGCTCGGCGGGGCTAATAAGAGTATTGATTGCGCGCACATACCCCCCGGTCGAATGTACGAAAAACAAAATATTATCTAACATTTCCGATTTTCCTCGAATGATTGCCTCATTGTTTATTCAAGATGAGGCACGACGACGGTGACGTGGTAATGCGGCCAACGCCCTGCGTCACTCGTCCCGTGTCAGTTTACTGGATACTTTTATTTCTTGTTTTTTTCCAGCTGGAATAACCTATCCGCTGGGTTTGGAGATGAAGCGCACGAAAAGAAAAAAGGGAGTGTAGTGAGGGGATATCAATTGCTTCGTGTGTATGCAGAGGAAGGGATAGGTCGACCAATAGCGACGTAGGAGGTGCAAGGGCCAGCGACCAATCGTCTGTGCACTCGAGGCAACTGACTGAGCTGCTATAACATCTCGTTAGACCTCCCGGCCAGAAGAAAAAAAAAAACCCTGTCAGGACTGCTGTGTGTAGGTAACGCTTCAACAATGCAGCAACAACAACAACAACGACGACGGACCCAAAAGCCAAGAAACAACTTGGATTACACGGCATTCGCCCCACACAAGCAAAAAGGGCATCTTCATCACATAGTCCTTATTTCCAACCCAAACAACAAAGTAAACGAGGAAGTGCCGGTCCCTCTTGGACATAACATTTTCTAATTTCACTTTTTTTAAAGTGTTAAAAGTTAAACAAAATTTTCGAATTTGATCGTTTACCCACAGACCAAGTTGTGACTTGTGAGGTACAAAACAAGCCTGATCTGGATGTCGTTCGACAAATGAGTTATTTAAAAAACGGCTACTTCGTAGTCCGTACTATGTCAGAATTTCTAATCAACGCCAACAAATAGTCAAACAGGAAAAATAAAATGTTTCCTACCTTTAAGCATGGGAAATACAGCCAGGCATCCAAAAGTGCTCCAGCTGCAGTAGAGTGGAATACGCCAGATAGGATAGGAAAAAGGTCCTCAGCCTCGTGAATACACCCACACTCACATGGGCGTACACGTGGACAGAGGGGATGTAATGAAAGAGGAATTTCTTCCATTATGCAGTTTAACCTAAAGAACAAAATAACAAATGGGTTACGAAACAATGTTTACAGAAACAACAAATAAGTAAAAGTAAGGAAAAGTGAGATAGTGAGTAAAACCTAATTGATAATAAGCAGGAGAATTGGAAGGTTTCCATATGTAATACACTGCAGTTGTGCAAGTCTTACATCATTTACATATCTTTAGCAGGTCACAGGAATTAAAGTAACGAAAATCATTACCCAAGGGATGATTCTGCTGCTAATGAGATTGTTGCTGATGACATATTAATACCAGCATAAGCAAAATTGGCATAACTTTTGGTTATCGGTTATGATGGCTGGCTCTGGCCTCAAATCTGCAGAAAGGAAAAGGTTACATAGTGCAAAACAATTACCATGTATCGACAGTGGGCTAACATGTAAAATGCAAATCAGGAAGTAATATTTCACAGATTCATTTCAAGTTTATCTTTGGTTTAAGCTCTCATAATCATTCTATTGATATTACTAGTTTTTTTACCTGCTAAACAACATGAAGTGTGTATTAAGCTCTTCTATCAGGAGACGTGACCAGAGTTGACCCAACGGCCACATTTTTGTAATTTTATTTCTTTTTCTATTGTTCGTGCAGCCACGTGTACGTTTCCAAAAAAAGAGATCGTTTCCTTTTCTTCGTAATCTTGAACTTCGTCTAACCGTCTCTTTCTTCTTTGAAACTGTGAAACAAAACGAAGCAGACGACACTAATATTCTAATTAGCCTCGCTTTTTAAGATATCGATCGAAATAAAAATCGAACCCCTCCCCCTAAATCAAAATCGCTCAAAAACGATAAAAGCGGTTTTTCACCCGCATTCGGGATTATTATAGTATATAATATTTCGTTTTAACAAGTAAAAATTTGCACGATACCGCAGATAATTACTTTAAGACCGAAACTGCCCCAATAAAACCCTTCAGGACTCCTCTTGCAAGCCAAGATTTGATTGGAAGCCAAGAGGGAATTTAAAAAAAAAAGATTTATTATGCATGCCAAGGAAAATGTTATTAAGAAATTGTTTTATCTAGTTATCCACACACCCAAAAAGGCTCGTCCGTCTATTCCGTATCGTATTTTGCGTATAATAAGTCGAAGAATGTTAAATCGACCATGTCGGAAAACATCAATAACCAGAGATTTCATTTTTGTACGAAAATGAAGCTCGTCCACGGTGGATGATTAAACATACACTACTTGTAACCATGTCTGTGTAATTTACAATCGTGTTGATTCAAAAAATGGCCGGTTCCAATGTCTAATACATATTCTCCCCGATCCGCGCATTCCAAAGGCATTTTTTTTTAAATAACATGTATCATATAAATGCAGATACCGATAGCTATCATCATCAGTGATTGGGGAACATATTTATTGCTGCCTACCATCGATAATAATCATATTCATGTTTCACCATATTTTTTTCTTTTTCATTTTTAATTGTTGTTGATTCAAGGAAGTATGGAGGAGGCGGAGCAGGTTAAGTTGAACAGTATATTGTTATAATCATCAAGAATACGTACATGTGTGTGTGGTATATATATATATACAGCGGAGCAGTCCCAGAAGGTTCTTATAATGTATAAAACGAGCATGTCGGCCATCATTATAAAAGGAAGCGGTCATGTCTTATATATATACTGCTACTATGCCATGCTAGTTTGTGTAAATAAGAACAAGCCTTATTTCTTTTTTTTTCTTTTCTTTTCTTTGTGAGCCAAGGCATTTTGAGGTTTTCATTTCAGATTTTTGCTTATTAGTTCAACCCTTTCTCCTTATTAAGAGCATGGCTCCCCACAGGAACAATTTTGTTTGTTCTCCTTTCTCTCCCCTTGTAATATTCCTTCCGTGTTCAAATGGGAGTCGAACATAACATGTTGTACACACATAGTTGGCTGGCAGGTTGGTTGTGTGTGCATTATCAAAGAGAGCCCCGGCTGTTGATTAAGTTGCTATGCTCACAGCCAGTCGAGTTCACCGGCATCCAATAGCCAAAAAAAGAAAAGCGAAAGACAAAACAAGACGGGAAGAAGCCCCAGGATTCCTCTATCTCTTTCCTATGTACCGACGAGGGTCACTCGTATATACACAACAACAGCCGAGTCCAGCCAGCAGCAGCAAGAGATAAGCTTACACAAAAGAAATCGTTCAAGTCCCCCGCGCTGAAACATAAATCCGCCATTTCCGAGCGCCCCTCTCGTCCCTTTTCACTTGGTCATCCGCTTCTTCAGAGCTCGGCTTTGTGAAACGCTTAATTTAAGGCCGATTCAATCGTAACCATTTTGGCGATAATATAGCCAGTGAAGGCAGGTCTTATAGGTGGTGGCCTATCTTTTCTATATAACTACTGTCCGCATTTTAATAAGCCGGGATAAGATATGTAGGACTATTATAAGGTATAGGTAAATAGAATCCGCGCTCAAGCCCCCCACTCATTTTCTTCTTCTGCTGAAAATTGGACATTCTATTGGCCATCATCTCGACTATTCACCGCTTATATAGATACCGGTAGTCCCTTTTATGTGTCGGACTATGACTGGCGGTCTCTGGTCTACACACAAAACGTTAGATACCAATAATAAGCTGAGACAGAGAGACAGACAAGTTTTTCGGGGAATATAAGAAAATATGCGCTTATCGAGCGTAGCTATCGATTTGATGGCCTCGTAGGACCCAGGGTAAATTGCCCTTGCAACCCTCCGACTTTATCCCACCCTATTTAGACTGTGTTACATTTCCCATTTTTTTGGGGGGATGTATTTTGATTTGTTTTTTATTGTTTGGCTTATTTATACGAATAAGAAAAAGAGCCCTTTTATTCTTTTTGGCCAGGTCAACCATCAAAAGACGGTGAATAATAGCAATTGAGAATATGCTGGCGAGCAGTTTTGGATAGCCTGGAAAAAAAAGAGCGCATCATCTCTCCATCGTCATAAAATCTATGCGGATTGGAATCAAATTCTTTTCCTTGAGTGCGGAGCGGACGCGACGATTGAAATTCCGTGTCCAATCCGGGGTAGCAGAGTATTAAAAAATCATCATGACGCAAAACGAATAAAGTTAAGTCAAAAATGTTTATTGGGAGCGTTTGCGTGCGCACATATTTGCATATAATTCCACTCAAGTCACAAGTGTAATATTAATATGGATATACGCGTTTGAGTTGTCTCTACATGTACAGCCCTCCGGGTTTCTCGTTCTACATTAGCCTACATCATAATAAGGTTGTATGTCACACTTCTTAACGGTAGCCTCCTTTTAAAGAGTTTATTTTCGTTAATGTCTATAACGGGGGGGAAGAGGAAAAACCGAAGGCATAGCAGCAGCAGCAGCAGCACAGCCAGCGGGAAAGAAAATGAAGAAGAAACTTTTGATTGCGTAGAACGGTCGTCTCGAGATGATATGAAATAAAAAACGAACAGAGTGTGAGATGATGATGATATTATAGACCTCTTTTTCTCTTAAGAAAAGAAAAGAGGATATATAAACTGAATATTTATATCCAGTCGTGCTGTAGCACACAGCAGCAGCAAACGGAATATATATACATACGCTATGGGCCGGCCCCCCCACTGCTGTAGATTTTTCTTGTGTGTCGGCAGCAGCCAGCCTGGACACCTTTTCCCTTGCTGGACGATACGATAGTGGCCTGCAACATCCTAATTGACTCATTTTCATTTTTCTTTTTCTTTTTCCATCTATACCAAACGAAAAAATACACACAAGGAGAAAGAGAAGGAGAACATCGTTTTCCTTTTGTTATTATTTAATTTCTTCTTCCAAGGAGAGTTTGAAATATACAACGCAAACATGGCGTTTTATCAAAATAATGGAACCACCTTCCCCGCAATAAAAAATGGAGCCGAGACGTGAATGACTTGTTCTTCTTCGAATGGAGAAAACCTACCGAGTTCCAACTTGCTGCTGTATAGCTCTTCGTAGACGTGGTAGATATAGCGCTGAATTATGATAAGCCCCGCTGCATGCTATGTTGTATGTATATGTATACTATAGTATGTATATATACCTTTTGGTGCCCAAATTCCCTGCGGCGCAATTATTGTCGCTGTAAATTCTACTTTTAATTAACACGGAGCCTACAAACAATTTTTCCATCTTCTTAGCCAGATAGCTGATAGCCCCTGTACCTTGTACTTATACTCTATACGTAGAATGGGAGTCACTTTTCTTTTCTTTTATTCTTCTCATCTCTCCCGAGTCGCTCGATCAAGTTTATATGGAGCCCCAACACACTGTTGCTACATTTCTCCTCCGTATTATTTTATTTTCATGTGAGTAGATCCTTATTCCATTTCGCAGTAGGAAAAACAAAAATGAAATTTCTTTTCTTTTCTTTTGCGCTTGCCCAGCTGCACATGGAGGGGTGGGTGGGAAACGGGCGCGTTGATTTGAGAGAGAAGAATCTACTAGGTAAGAAAAGTGGAAGTTGAAACTATTTCTCCTGGCCATCAGGTAATGGATTGAGGGAGGGGGAGAAGACACTTTTCAACAGCTCAAGGTAGTACAAGTACACTAGTACACAGAGGCACTGGCTGGAGAGATGCTGATGAAGAGATAGTAGCTGTACGATTCTTTTGATCCATCAGCAACGTGCTGATGTGGACTCTCACATTGGTGGTGGCGAGCGTGAGAACCAAAGGTGTGAATCATATGTCGGAGACGTTTGGTGGTTTTTGAGGTGGTGATGAAAGAAGAAGAAGAAGAAAATAAAACCAAGAGGGGATGAGGGAGGTTATAAGAGGTTGGCTCCGCAGCCGAGGGAGAGAGATATCTATATTCCCCTTTCAAAGTCGGTCGTTTTGAACCTGCCACTTTTTTTTGGCCAAGAGATTCGAAGACAGGTCGAAATGGGAAGGGGGGCAAACCACTCCTCTCTCTATCTCTGTTGCCCTATTGGCAAATTGCCGGGTAATTATATAGGTAAAGGTACTCGCTCTCACTGCTGTGTATACGCCATACGAGTACTAAAAATCAGAGAATTCCCTTGAAAGCTATTGACACAAATTCTCATACGTCCCTTACGTATAGGGTCGAACGCGGTGCCGGACGGCCGCCGTGGATCGATAAGTAAAAATACACTCCCACGGTCATCTGCTGGAGGCTCTCTAAACAGTAAACACCATGTTAAAGGCGAAAAATATAAGAATCATTCCCCTTTCTGATTCTTCTTTCCCTTGTTACTATATACCCCTTTCAATCCCCCAATGCTCTACACCCGCAGAGGTTCGTGTGATCGCTGCCGGTGCGTCTCTCTATGTACTTATTCAATGTATGTATACAGGCAACCTTATTTGAGTGTGAGAATTTCGGCCACTTTGCACCGGCTCCTCTCATTTCACACAGACACACCTGACGACCAATTACATTTCCGGAATTTTTGTTACAAATTATTTTTGTTACCCCCTTTTCTTTTGATTTGTTTGTTGTTACTTATATATTTTAATTTGGGTTTTCCGGTCGCAAAAATAAAAAAAAACAAAAACAAATAAAATCTGATGGGCGACCGGTTATTTAGGCGCCCGAGAGTCTGGCAAAACTTTAAAACAAATGTAGGTCATTAGACAAAATGGGAAAATTTGTTGTTGTTCATTTCACTTTTATGTTTTATTTATGACGATTAAGCACAACAACTATAGCCAGCAATGTTTTCCTTTATATGATTTGTATGGTATATAGCCGCCGCTATTTGATACACACGGTCATCTCTCGATACGGGCCGGGCGTCCATCGACTAGAAAAAGTGCGCGGAAGCGCGGCCCACAGTTTCACTGTTTTCCCAATTTTTGTGTGTATCGCTAGACAAGTTAATTAGCGAGACGTCGACAAAAAATAAATAAAAAAAGGACGACAAAAACTATCGCCGTTCCGGGCGACCCACCACCACCACCGATCCAGCGGAAAAAGGGCTGTGTGAGAGGCTCGCGCGCATTTGTCTTGGCTTCTTCTTTTTTTCTCTTCCAGCAACAACAACCCTCACATATAACAACTATACCTCTCTACATCTACCTTTGAGCAGCAGCAGCAGCAGCAGCAGCTCACCTTTGCCACGTATGTGCCAGACTTGTTGGCGTTGTGTTTTCTTTTCTTTACAACGGGGGGGATGAAACTTTTTCTTTATTTCTTTTTTGGCGGTTCCTTCTTGATAGTCGCCGTCGTCCCCATCGACACTGTTTTTCTTCATCATTTCGACGAATCCTCTGCGTCTCTGTGTGATTTTCCGGCTTCGATTTATGATGATATTTCCCTTTTCTTCTTCTTCTTCTTTTCAACATTCACACATTCGACGGGGGAGCATGTACCGTTTCTTTTGACTTGAATCAATAAATACAAAAAAAACGAAGATTTTATAGTTTCCGATCGTCCGTCGATATCAATTCCCCCCCTTCTCCGACCTCTTCAATTCGGTGGCAGTTGTCGGCACGATAGAGATAGACGACAAGATAGAGAAAGCGGACTGGGCCGGTCAATATGTATACCGTGGGAAGATGGACAGCAACAAACCCGCGCCAGCAGCAGCACAACAGCAATCATCTTCCGAAATACTAAATATCTCTTGTTGGGAGCCAAAAAGGAGCTATACACGCATCACAAATCAAATCAAAGATTTAAAAAGAAAGAAAATTACAATATTGCCAAGAATCGAAATTTGGCTCCAATATCTCAAATAAATGAAATAACTGCACACCAGCGCATTTTTCGCGTTGTTGTCGAATGTTTTTCACAAGGTAATGACGAAATAATGGCGTTTAATTACACGCACGAAAATAAAAATGGACAGCAGAGTGTACGTGCGTCTCTGAAAAAGTTATGCGCGTCTATCCCATATCCGATAGTCTCATTCCTGTCGTCGTTGGAGCGCATTCTTTGTCGCTATATAATACTGGCAGAGTACCGGTACAGCAACAACGGAACCAAACCGCCCACCAAATAGACACGTAGACAGGCCAACCCCCTTGAAAACAAAACAAAACAAAAAAATGTGTTCCATCTTCCTCATCTCTCATGGTCATTGAGTCCACCAGTCCTTGTGGGGGTATTACAACATATATAGACTCTCTTTCTCTCTCTCTCGGACGAGATAACTTGTGTGTACATATTGACGCAAAACGTCGGAGGAATTCTTCTTGCCCGTCTCGGCGTGGCTGCATTGATGTCCGTCGACAAACACAAGCGAAAAAAAAAGAAAAGAAAAAACACGAAAGGTAACACAAAGGAGGAAGACCTTCGGCGCGGTCATCAGGAGTTGGGAAACTTTTCACCGAACCTCCGACCGTGTTTATTGATTCGGCGGATTAGTTATGGACAAATAAAAATATTTAACGGGCGGGATTGTGATGGGAAATTGCGCAGGAACGTGGGAGACATTCTTGCGCGCTCCGACATTTCATCCAATATGGTAATTCGATATCGTCGCTGTTTCAGCGCATGGATAGTACCTGTACTACTCCAGTCTACTTATTTTCTTTGGTTTATGACTGGCAGCCAGAGGTTTTATTTTGGCGATTGGCATCGGTCGGTCTCGCGCGCCAAACGCATTCCGCGTTACATCAATTCGAAAAATAATAAAATCAAAAATGGTTTTGCCCCTCTGCTGCTGCACTGCATCTATAATACCATCAATCGTCGACTATGGCGTAATTCGATCACCTGTTGGAACCGTTGGAGGGTCGCCGCCAGCCGGTGGTAACAGGACTCCGAGATCGTCTCATTAAGCGATAAAAGATTCGAGATATTGCGCATTAGACGTATACAGGCAACAATGGGGCACGGACGGCGGATGGCGACATTTTATACAACCAGCATCAACCAGATGATTCACAAAAAGGGAGATTGACGCAAAAAAGCCAACTGAATGCAGTAGGATGATGCCAATCTAACTTGGATAATGCCATACAGTATATATAGCAACATATGGGATCGGAATGAATCAAACTAATAATAATAAAAAAACGCCCTAATTGAATTCTATTGAGGCTCTATCTATTATCTGTTTGCATCTATAGAGTATTGCGTGCTGTCATCAGATACTACAAGCCACGGGCTATAAATCTGCCATGATAAGGGCCACTCGAAACCTCTTTTCATTGCGAGTTTCTATGTGCACAGATTAATCTGCTTTTCTTGTTCAAAAATGAGATTGGTTGAGTTTGGTCTGTGCTGTGTACACTCACTACACGATCAATAGAAAAACTATCGTCCCAGTATAATATTAGACCAGCTAAAAGGAGAAAGAGAGATTTAAAAAAAGGTGGGCAGAGTCACAGGTAAATATGGGAAAAAAAAGAGGTCTTGGTCGTTTCGTCATTTATTGGGCACAGGAGGAGGTGGAAAAATAAAAGACACACGGACACACTTTGGTGTGGTGCTGGGCGCTGACAGCTGTGTGAAAGAAAAGAAAAAAATAAGTTCCAAACGTGTCGCCTGTAACAAGAAGGTGAACCACTCGTTACGAGAGCGCGTCATTTGTAATTCTCCCTCCTTTGAGTCCTCCTTTCCCTTATATTCTTCATTCAAATAAAATGGCGGGACGTTTTGAATAGCTGCTGAGCTTCCAACAAGAGCAACAGTTTCGACTCTTTTGTATTTAAACACTGTGTGGAGGGTATACACATGTTCTGAATTTGATCTGGCGCGGGGCTTTTGAATCACATCATAAATAAAAGGCGGCGCTCGATTCAAGCTGCAGCGCTAGATGCCACACACACACAATAGACACAATAGTTTCCACGGGATGTATACCGTACAATTGAGATTTGTGAATAGGACTTTATATCAAAAGGAGAGAGATACATGTATAGAAACGTCTTGGGTGATGCAGCGCATCTCCATTGACGTGAACTGACAATTGATCGGTGCGGCTTTTTGCCTATTCCTCCGGCCGTCATTGACCGCAAGACGTGCGTGACTGCGTGATGCGGCTGTCGGTTATATACCCTCGAGTTGATGGCAGCCAAATCTTTTGATTGATTATTACAAGTTGCGTAATATTACAGCTGTATTCGACTGCTGCTAAATGAACTCAAATGACGGCGCCTAATGATTGTTTTGTTCCTTTTTCAGTTTGAGGTTGTTGCGTATTATAGTTACTTTCCCATTTTCAAGTGGGTGCACACAATTCCAACCGGCGGCTGACTCACTCGGATGGGTTTTCCCTTTCGTTGGTCTCTCGAGCACGAAACAAGAATCTCGACTATAGCGGCATTATCTCTCTAGTGTCTAGTAGTTGTTGTTGTTAAACTACTAGAAACTGCTACTTTTCTTCTTCTCTCTCTGGCCAGACAAAAGGAGCTGCTGCGGCCCTTTTGTTCCGCTGATGATGAGCATGGAGCGATAGAGCGACGGACGCACTTGTAAAACGGCGGCCCTTCGTTTTCCGCCTAGCTATTTGCATCATCACTAAAAGTCGACTCTTTACTTGACATTGTTGTCGTCTTATTGTTATCTCTCCACCGACGCTGTACAAACTACAAAGTACGAGCTCAAAACAATAGACAAACATTTTATCCGCATTAAATGTCCGTCCGTACTTTCATATCCGATGGAAATGATTGGATCCAATTGGATTTAAAAAAAAAGTCGATTTTACGGAGAAGTAATTTTTTAGGGGGTGTCAATATGAATGCCGGACGTGATCGTTGTAGTTGCCCGTTCAATGTTTAACCGTGTACACACACATGTGGTAGAGATCCACTCTCGTTTGACGTTGCGCGTGCGTCGCCGCGCGAGACCCTTCACCCGAAAAAAAAAAAGTTACAAAACAAACAAGAGAAAAGGGCACACACACACATGGCCCCATGGAAATCTAAAGCAACACGAGACCACAGGATCCCATCACTTTTTTCGGCCCGACAAAAAAAGACTTGGCCTCTCACAGCTAGTGGTGATGATGAATATAAGGCATTCTTATGCCTACATGTTTTCTAAGTGCTGCGGCTGGTTCTCTGAAAAAATGTTTTCTTAGCCGGCCTCATCACACAGCACAACCAAAAAGGGCATTGGGTCCTCCTGTTCAAATAGAGGTCTCTGACTATGTATTATGTATGCCACTTCTCGAGATGTTTGGATGCGATGATGGAGCCCATACATATTGAAATAGGCTTATCCAAATAGAAAACTATCGTCTGACTTTTGTCGTCAAAGTGCATTTCTCTGAATGTGATCGGAAGCGATCGAGGATGAACTAGATATTTTGGGGGGACGACGGGAAATCTATCGGTGGTGGGGGGTTGTATCAGTCGCACGAGAGAAAACGAAACGTGAAATTCGAGTCTTCAGGAAAGAAAGAGAAAAATGTGATTCTTCTTCTTCTTGTATATCTAGATGTATCTATATAGACGTAATGTGCGCTCGCCTTTGTTTACACGGGGACATTGAATACCCCCCCGAAAATAAGAGACACACGAAATAAATCGAAAATATTTGGAGAACAACAAAACAAAAAAATGCCCAGCAGGTTCGATGTGCCCACCCACGTTCTCCTTCGAGGACGTCCAGGCATCTGGGGGAGAGAGAGAAATCTATATCTGCCATCTATAGCGCCTTTGATAATATTAGACTATTATAATACACATACAAAGTCCGATGATATTGACTTGTCATGGTCGATACGGCGTGACTAGCTCGATTCTCTTCGGGTGGGTTTTTTCTCTTATACCCATCCTCTTGTTGTATTATATTGCGCAACAGAAACGAGATCGCTGGCCGCATCTTCTCCACAAAATAAAATAAAAATAAAACCAAATAAAAAGAACCGGCTCCGCCATCTATTCTATTTCCCTCCGCCTGCGATATCCCCCGGTCACACTCGGACGAGTTTGAACTTTGAATCACAAATCAAGAAAAGTGCGGGGATTGGATTATGTAGATAAACTAATAAATAATAACGACACACAGAGAGACTAGTTTCTTTTTTATCACTTCATTTTCTTCTCTTCTCAACGTCATGTCACCAGAGTATTATAGAGTTTGTGTTCTTGCTTGTTTGATTTCTTGTTCCAGATCATGTCTGCGCGTCAGCTGCGGGCTGCCAACACTGCTGACATTTCAAGCGTTTCTCCATTAATTGTATTTTATTGACTTATCAACTGCTTGCATCTGGTGGCCAGCAACATGCAGCAGCAGGAGCAATGTGAAAGTGGCATGAGCGCTGCGCTGCAAAATGGATCGGCTTTGATTCGTTCGACTTGATACGCTCATCAGACACCTGGAATGCGTCACGTGTAAAATTCGAATCATTTTTCCCAGTAAAAACTTTTCTCTTTTTTTTTAATCTTTCTTTCTTTCTTTTGATTCGTTGCCTTCGAAAAAAAAAATTGTCCCCCGCCGCCATGTGTGTCCATTTAGAAGTTCATTAAATGGATATGATGTAATGTATCTTTATCAGCATTAGGTTCGCCTCTTATTTTCCCATTTTTTTTCCTTTTTTAATTCTTTGATGGATGTGCTCCAATAGATAAAACGCGCAGCCAGTTGCGGAATGGAGCCCAGACGACTTTTCGGTCGGCGTGCTTGGCATACAAGTTGATTGAGGAATATATAAGAGGTTATTCCCTCTTGGCTTACAAGAGGGTCCGGGGGGATTATTAGGGCGGGTTTTGGTCTTTCTGCAGGTTTCATGCAAATTTTGATTTGGATCTTTCCGTCGCCCACCCCAGGTTGGGGCTTAATCAAATTTGTTGAGAGTTGAGACGTACAATTTGATATGAAAATAATCCCGATCGAATGGTAATAGATTTAAACTAAACTTATTGCCTCATCGTTTTTGAGCGGTTTGGATTTTGAGGGGGGAGTTTCATTTTTTTCATTTCTAATTTTAATTTCTATCGATATCGTAATTATCGTATTATCGTAAGATGCTGATTAGAAGAAAATTGGACAAGTGTCGTCTGCTTAGTTTAGTTGAAAATTTCGAAAAAGCCAGAGACAAAGTTCAAGATTTATATTGCTTTTGATAACCGTCATACTCCATGCTTTTTCCCCATTTCTTTAATTGTCCTCGTGTACGCCAATGTGAATGTGGGTGAAAGAGTTTTGAATGTTTCACCCAATGAGCAATGACAGTCCAAGTGTATTGCGTAGAATTGTATAATTTGATTTGTCCGTCATCTTTTAAATTTCCTCAAGTGTTTGCATAATACTTCAGTGTATTGCAATGGCTTTTATCTCAGACGGCGAGTACATATTGATCTGTTTTATTTTTCATTAAGTAAGGCATGGCTCAGAATGTTCATGAGGATTTATAACGACACCAACCGAACCATCAAATAACAAAGTTTTGGTTAATGGTTTAGGAGGTTCGTTTTTACCTTAATGCATTCATCCGAGTTCATCGTATAATCAACAGGTCATAGCCCTGAATTAAAACAAAGCTGTTCACAACATTGGATGGTGAAATAATAGAATATAGGGATGGGCGATTGCTGTATGTCACAATGTGTATACTTAATTTTATTGCCAAATCTGATAAGTGATATGACTTAGAATAAAGTTCATTTACTGAAAATCTAACGTCATCAGTTATCGTTCGTTAATTCCTATGAATGCATAAAATTATCGAAATGGACCACAGTATACCGCTCTCGAACTAGCGTGTATAAAAGTAAAGCGAACCAAAATATAATTCCAATGTACGCTCATCTAACTGAAGAAATGAGTCTAAAGGAAATCTTTCAAATGCAACTACATAAATTTCAAATGCAACTTTATAAATTGAGTAGTTTTGAATGTTTCATCCAATGAGCAATGACAATCCAAGGGTATTGCGTAGAATTGCCTAGTTTTATTTGTCCATCATCTTTTAAATTTTCTCAAGTGATTGCATGATACTTCTGTGTATTGCAATAGCTTTTATCTCAGACGGCGGGTACACATTGATCTGTTTTATTTCCAATTAGTTAAGCATGGCTCAGAATGTTCAAAAGATATCATAACGATAACTGTGAAACCATAAAAAATTGGATTACTGTTACGTTTTTTCCTTCATGCATTCTTCTGAGGTGTTCGTACATTTTACAGGGCATAGCCCTGAATTAAAAAAAAGCTTTTCTCAACATTGGATGGTAAAACAATAGAAAATAGGGATGGGAGATTGCCGTACGTCACAGTGGGAATACTTAATTTCATTGCCAAATCTGATAAGTGATATAACTTCGATTAAAGTTCATTTTCTGAAAACCTAACGTCGTCATCAGTTATCGTTCGTTAATTCCTATGAATGCATAAAATTATCGAAATGGACCACATTATACCGCTCTCGAACTAGCGTGTATAAAAGCGAACCTAAATAGAATTCCAATGTACGCTCATCTAACTGAAGAAACGAGTCTAAAGGAAATCTTTCAAATGCAACTTCATAAATTTCAAATGCAACTTTATAAATTGAGTAGTTTTGAATAATGAGCAATGACAATCCAAGTGTATTGCGTAGAATTGTATAATTTGATTTGTTCATCATCTTTTATATTCCTCAAGTGATTGCATAATACGTCTGTGTATTGCAATAGCTATTATGTCAGACGGCGGGTACACATTGATCTGTTTAATTTTCATATTGTTAAGCATCCGGCTCAGTATGATCATGACGAATCATAATCAATAACACTTAAGTTATTGATATTCTAATTCTCTTTTCAGCCATGCATCCTACTGAGTTCCTACATTCAACAGGGCATAGCCCTGAATTAAAACAAAGCTGTTCACAACATTGGATGGTAAAACCATAAAAATAGGGATGGGAGATTCCTGTACGTCATAGTGGGTAAACTTAATTTTATTGCCAAATCTGATAAGTGATATGAATTCGAATAAAGTTCATTTACTGAAAAACCTAACGTCATCAGTTACCGTTCGTTAATTTCTATGAATGCATAAAATTATCGAAATGGACCACAGTATACCGCTCTCGAACTAGCGTGTATAAAAGCGAACCAAAATAGAATTCCAATGTACGCTCATCTAACTGAAGAAACGAGTCTAAAGGAAATCTTTCAAATGCAACTTTATAAATAGAGTAGTTTTGAATGTTTCACCCAATGAGCAATGACAATCCAAGTGTATTGCGTAGAATTGTATAATTTGATTTGTCCATCATCTTTTAAATTTCCTCAAGTGATTGCATGATACTTCTGTGTGTTGCAATAGCTTTTATCTCAGACGGAGGGTACATATTGATCTGTTTAATTTTCTTAATGTTTAGCAAGGCTTAGTATGTTCATGATGAACTATCATCAACACCAATTCTCTTTAACAAGCGATCCACGAATCAAGTAGACCAAAATCCCGGAGCGGCTTTCCTGATCTAAATCCGGAAAAGCCATTAAAAATCTAAAAAAAATATAGCCATGTTCGTCTTCGCACGCCGGATTTACCTGCGTTTGCAGAATGACGATTTTCCCCCCCCGTTTAGGAGTTATTTAGCTCTAAAGTTTGGTTTTTTTGAATTTTGTCAGAAAGTGGGGGGGCTTTGACATCCATTTTCGAAAAAGTGGGGGAGCTAGGGAAAAAACTAATTTTTTGAAAAGGTTTATTGCAATCTCAACCACCAAAATCCAAAAGGAATTTCCTTTCCGGATTTTATTGGTTGAGATATTACCAATTTAGTGAAAGGATTATTTAGCTGGTTTCCCTCCCTGGCTTGCAGCCATTTTTTCGTACGGTCCGCTGCGCTCCTGGCGGAAGCCAGCAGAAGGTCTTATATATCGGCCAATAAGAAATCTGGGTTCACTATATATGAAGGCCTGTATAAATGCAATGGGTCTTATGTGAAGGCCGATATATAAGACCTTCTGCTGGCTTCCGCCAGGAGCGCAGCGGACCGTACGAAAAAATGGCTGCAAGCCAGGGAGGGAAACCAGCTAAATAATCCTTTCACTAAATTGGTAATATCTCAACCAATAAAATCCGGAAAGGAAATTCCTTTTGGATTTTGGTGGTTGAGATTGCAATAAACCTTTTCAAAAAATTAGTTTTTTCCCTAGCTCCCCCACTTTTTCGAAAATGGATGTCAAAGCCCCCCCACTTTCTGACAAAATTCAAAAAAACCAAACTTTAGAGCTAAATAACTCCTAAACGGGGGGGGAAAATCGTCATTCTGCAAACGCAGGTAAATCCGGCGTGCGAAGACGAACATGGCTATATTTTTTTTTAGATTTTTAATGGCTTTTCCGGATTTAGATCAGGAAAGCCGCTCCGGGATTTTGGTCTACTTGATTCGTGGATCGCTTGTTAAATTCGGGTTTGTGTGGTGATTGATGATTGTGCATCCGTCTGAGTTCGTACATTCGACAGGGCATAGCCCTCAATTTTAAAACAAAGCTGTTCACAACATTGGATGGTGAAATAATAGAAAATAGGGATGGGGGATTGCTGTATGTCACAGTAGGTATACTTAATTTTATTGACAAATCTGACATGTAATATGACTTCGAATAAAGTTCATTTACTGAAAACCTTACGTCATCAGTTATCGTTCGTTAATTCCTATGAATGAATAAAATTATCGAAATAGACCACAACCGCTCTCGAACTAGCGTGTATAAGCGAACCATAATAGAATTCCAATGTATGCTCATCTATCTGAAGAAACGAGTCCAAAGGAAATCTTTCAAATGAAACTTCATAAATTTCAAATGCAACTTTATAAATTGAGTAGTTTTGAATGTTTCACCCAATGAGCAATGACAATCCAAGTGTATTGCGTAGAATTGTATAATTTGATTTATACATCATCTTTTACATCATCTTTTAATTCTTTTTTTTTCTTTCTTCCTATTTTGATTCGTTCAAAAAAAAAAAAATTGTCCCCCCGCCGCCGTGTGTCCATTTAGAAGTTCATTAAATGGATATGATGTAATATCTTTATCGCAGCATTAGGTTCGCCTCTTATTTTCCCATTTTTTCTTCTTTTTTAATTCTTTGATGGATGTGCTCCAATAGATAAAACGCGCAGCCAGTTGCGGAATGGAGCCCAGACGACTTTTCGGTCGGCGTGCTTGCTTGGCATACAAGTTGATTTAGGAATATATAAGAGGTTATTCCCTCTTGGCTTACAAGAGGGTCCGGGGGAGTGGGGATTATTAGGGCGGGTTTTCGGTCTTTCTGCAGGTTTCATGAAAATTTGAATTTTGATTTGGATCTTTCCGTCGCCCACCCCAGGTTGGGCTTAATCAAATTTGTTAAGAGTTGAGACGTACAATTTGATATGAAAATAATCCCGAAGATTTAATATTTAAACTAAACTTATTGCCTCAACTTATTAACTTATCGTTTTTGAACAGTTTGGATTTTGAGGGGGGAGTTTGATTTTTTATCATTTATAATTTCTATCGATATCGTAATTATCGTATTATCTTATTTTAAAAGATGCTGATTAGAAGAACATTGGACAAGTGTCGTCTGCTTCGTTTATTAGTTGAAAATTTCGAAAAAGCCAGAGACAGAGTTCAAGATTTATATTGTTTTGATAACCGTCATACTTCATGCTCTTAGCAGGTAAATAAAACCAAGAATACAAATAGAATGATTGTGAGAGTTATAGAAGAGTCAAACCAAAATTTGTGAAATGTTAGTTGACTAGCATTTATCATGTGATTGCCCTGTTGATGCATGGCAGTTTGTTTGTACTATATGTAACCTTTTTTCTGTTTTTGCAGATTTGAGGCCAGAGCCAGTCTTCATAACCACACAATATGCAAGTTTTTCTTGTGCAGGTGTTAACCAGTCATCAGCAACAATCTCAGGATCATCGCTTGGGTAATGACTTTACTTTACTTTTATCGCTTTTATTGACCTGTGACCTACTAGATATTTTAATGTTGCATTATCTGCATCAATGCAGTGTACTACATGTAAACCTTTCATTCTCCCATTTATTAACAATTTGGGTTTACCTTGTGTCTCATTTTCAACTTTTCCTGATGTGATGTTTCTGTCAATATTTTTACGTAATCCATTTCTATTTTTATTTAGATAAACATCATCCCATTGCATTGGAAAAAACTTCCGATGCAAATCGAGTTACGGATCTCTCTTTTTCCCCATTTCTTTAAATGTCCTCGTGTACGCCCATGTGAATGTGGGTGTATTCACGAGGACACCCTTTACCCTATCCCGTCACTGGTGCCATTTAACTCTTCAGCGGATGGATGGAGTAACTGTGGATGCCTGGCTGTATTTCCCAGGGATAAAGGTAGGACAACATTGATCTCTATTCCTCCTTTTTGACAGTTTTTGTGGTGTTGATTTTAAATCGTTACGTGGGGTATGTTTATTCGTGAGCTAGGCGGTTGACTGCAACCGTTTTCTCTGTCCGTTTTTGTTTTTCTCAGTAAGGTTTCATTCGAAATCTCATTTGTCAAACGACTGCAGATCAGGCCTGTTTTTGTTTTTTTGTATGCCTCGCAACTTTGTCTGTGGGTTAACCATCACATTTGAAAATATTGAACTTTAAACACTTCAAGTAAAGTGCAACAAGACAATTTTTTTACCAAGATGAACCTGCCGCCACACCGGCAGTCTGGCACCTCCTCGTTTTAATATATAAAAGTAACTGGGCTAACTACTCGCGAAGGCTAATGAGGTATTACACGGGGAAATCTAAAGCGATAAAGGGACTCTTTATTTGTACGTACAACAATTAGTTTGCAAGAGTTTCGTTTCATGATGTATCATTGATTGTTTTATTTGGTTTGTTTCACATTTACGTTTTACTTTATTGTGAAAATAATTTCACGACGGGGGGCGCATATGTACGTCGTCCTTGTCTCTGCCCGGACCCAGAGACACCAGTTAATTAGCTCTCAGGGTGGTGCCACTTTTATAGAGATTTCTTGTACGTACATTCCATTTAAGAAATTGTCTTGAGAAGCCTCAAACTGAATTCGTTTCATTTTCATTTGTGTCTCTGGGAATAGTCTCGTAAAAAAATAAGAAACAAATCCCACATCACCAGTTGTCACCTGTGGGAGAAAAGCAGAAACCAAAAGAGTTTGACACGTTGAAAATCTTCTTGGGAAAATGGATCTGCTGGGCACAGCTCCTCCAAATGAAGATGAAAAATAATCCAGTCTCGTACATCTATCGCCAAAGGTGGTCGTTCTGTATACTCGTCGTATTACGTAACACACACAAAAAAGAGAGAGAGGACCGATTATATAAAAACCAAAGTCCACCACCCCCAACACCGGTGGTTGCGGAGAAGTGAGAGGGTGGTGGGGGAATATGGGCACTCCACGTCGGCGGCATCCGACCGACACAACAATATCAAGATTTCTAAATAGTCTTAGTATGCGGTCTGACAAATCAATTAACCCTTTCGGCCTCCTATATTACTCCGTGTCTTTTCTAAACACAAAATTCCTCCATTGATTTGATTTTGTGGTTTTTCCCCCGAAAATGTTTATTTTTTTCATATTTTTTTTTTCGCCGTCTTCTCCGCGTCGCTATAGTCGTCGTCATGGGTGGCCGGCCAACTTTGTAATAAATTGCTTATATATAACGTCTGCGCGTTCTACACAGATCCCAGTCGGACTTCCTGCCCCGCCAGCAGAAGCGAAAGAATTACCGAAAAAAAAAGAAAAGGAAAAATAAAAGACAATCAAGAAAAAAGATCTAATACAAATATTTCCCGTGGACATGCAGAGAGAGCGGTGTGTGTAGTACTCTATAGTGTGCCGCACACAGCACATATCAACCAGCTCAAACTATCCGGGGCCCGCCTTCCCCTTCCCCTTCCCCACACCCTGATGGCCATCCCTTTTTTTTCTTCTTCTTCTTTTGGTTTGATGCCTTCACTTTCAGGCGAGTTTCAGGTCTATTCAACCGTGGTCCGATCCAATTATCTCTCGTTTCTTTGTTGTCTTGGAACTTTGGAGAGAGAGAGAAACCGCCCGGGTATACACCGACATTCCTCACCACCCTCACGCTGCCGCAATTAAACTGAGGAAGAAGGAGAGAGAGAGAGAGTCAAAGGCCGACAGAAAGATAGAACCAAGACTTGGGGGGTATGTAGAAGAAGAAGAAGAAAAAAAGGGGGAAAATATACAAAACAAGAATATAATATAACCAAAGGAATAGATTCTCTATGTGTCTATATAGAGCAAAAGTACTAATCACATCGACACACAGACACTAGTCGTATACTCTCAGTACTACTAGTCCGAACTTGCTGGCCCTAATATGTATATACAGACGCAGGTAGTGCAGCAGTCGCGGTAGTATGCCGATAAGAAGCTGAACGAATGACTTCCTCTCTGTGTGTAAAGTCTAGCTCCGTTTCTTTTTGAAATTTGACTTGATTCATTTGGTTTTTCCCTTTTGACTTTTTATTTTTTTTATTTTACCTCTTTCTCTTGTCTTTTCTTCCTCCTTTTGTTTCCTCCTGTTGGACACTGAAAACTCTCCGTCTGTCCTTTTTCTTTTTGTGAAAAGAATAGAAGAAAAAATCGTTTCGGTAATTTGATTTTCCTCCTCCCTGTAGAGTCCCGCCCCCTTATCCCATTCCCATCGGCTCGGAAGTGTATACTCAGCTAACTATATTACTATATAGATGTATCATGTACAGTATCGTCCAAAAAAATCCGAACACCATGGTCTCTTTCTTTATTAAAAAAAAATATTTCTGCATTTTTTTCTTAATTCTAATAAATGAACTTTGTAAAACAATTAATTCTACACATAATATGAAGTCTTGAAAGTTAAAAACAAAGAATCTACATTAAACTGGGCTTTTGAAAAAGGGGTGCGTTCGGATTTTTTTGGACGATACTGTACATACATACGTATATGTAGATATATATACCACGATCTCAATGGTCGACTCTACTGGGAGATGTAGAAGGACAGTTTTTCTTTTTTTGTTTCTAAGCGGATGATCAATTGGGGCCCACCCAAAAAGGTAAGCTTTTCCATCATTTTTGCCTTTCAAGCTCCGCAGCGGCAAACTTGTTCGTCATCATCAACTGATTAAATAGTCGTTGATGCTGATCCCACTGATTGATGGCTTTTTGCGGGTCGTTATCTATGCCATTTCCGATGGCGCAATCGGCACCGCCAATTCAAATTGTTTAGTAAGGCTCGTTGGACTTTTTATGATTTTATTATAGTTTAGTTGAGTGAGAGTGTGGGGGTGAAAAGAATCAGAAAAACAAGCAGCTCGAGCGGTGCGCTGCTGTCATATCAGCGCGTAAATCTCCGGCTCATTTCGGTTGTTATTTGAGTCTCGTTTTCTTTATTCTCTCTGCTCGTATATTTTCCTCCCTCTTGATTATTACTGCCTTCTAATGGACAATGTAAGTATGTGATTAAAAGAGAAGAAAAAAAAAGCGTAGACGTTAGATACATTTCATCAGCCATAATTCATTTCCAACCCTTCCGCCGCGTCCGCCCGCCGGATTAGATGAAAATATACCTTATCCTACTTGCACCGCACAGAAATAAAAATGGGAAAAAAGGAGATCAGGTCACACAGATGGAAACGCAAAGGAATTTTAGAGAATGCGCACAGAGACCATTATTTTCATTTGGAATGTCGGACCAATCAGTTTTTCTTTTTTCAAATTTTCAAATTTCGTCCTCCATTTCTTTTTTAACACTCCGAGTTTTTGATTCGCCCGTGGACATAAGTGATTGCCCCAGCGGTCATACGGGAGAGAGAGAGAGATGTGTGTTAGTGGGAACACGTAACCCAACCCAAGCAGTCAAGAAAAAATGAAATAAGACAAATGGAATCGGAAGAAAATAAGAAAGAAACCGCGAGCCACGGGGGGGTTTGGGTTCTTCTTCCTCCTGCGGACGTGTGGATTTTCACTCAACAAGTTATATACAGTTACACATGGACGTTGGGAAGCACAGTTTGAGAGAGTAATAGGCTGCGAAGAGATGAGAAATGAGCAACGATTCAATCAATGCCGGCGGTTGCTCATTTTCGAACCTCCCGCCTCCCTCCGCGCCTTTTTTTCTCTATGGCCTCACCTTCTTCTTCTTCTTCTTTCTCCCACAACACTTTTTCATAATAACAATAACGAGATTTCAATAGGCGAGAGAAAGAAGAAGAAAAAGAACCTTTATTCACTGGTGGAGGGGAAAACCGGAGTGGTTTTCTTGTGTTAAATGTGTTGGCTAAGAAATACTCACCACACAATGAAGAATAAACCTATAAAAGAAATGAATAGGGAACCTGAATGCAGAAAGGAAAAGAGGAATGAGAAGCTGATGGATGCACATCTGAAGAATGAGAGAAGAGAGGGGGGGGAATAAGAAATGGATTAGACGGAATATGTATTATAGATGAGAATAATAATAATAATAATAATAACATGCAGGGCTGCGGGATGACAAAGTGATACGTGCGGTAACACTCGTTAGATTTGTTGCACCTGAGCGGCTACATCAGCTCTATATCTACGCAATGCTTTTATATATATAAGACAAACTCTCTCTTTTCTTTCTCTCTCTCATCGGGGTTTATACGCAGACACAAAAGAGAAAAGAGATCCAACCCGAACCGGCATCTTCTTCTTCTTCTCCGCTGTGTTGTCCAAAAAAGATAAATACGACGGCACTGGGCCTCCATTCATCTTGCCCAGCAGCCAGCACACACATTTCTCCCTTTGAATACTTTTGCTTCTTTTTAAAAAATCTGTTTTTTTTTATACAACAGACTCTGCGCATATGCGCATCTATATTACTTGTGACCATCTTTTATTATTTTTTCCACACACACACAAAAAAAAAGTGTTGTTGTTGTTCGTTTCCAATTTTTATGTTTTCCCCTCTCCGCATTGTTAGATTTTTATTCTGTTCTTATACATTCATAATGCCGCGCATTTTCCACGCTCTACACCGAGGAATGTCTTAACTCGGATCCAATCCTGATTTTCTTTTCAATTTCGGTTATATACTACGTTGAAATAGCTCGACTTTTTCGTCTCGACTATCTCACAACTCTTTTCTTATTCATTTGGCGTGGGTTTTTTTTTTTTAATGAGTGAAGGAAGCCCGGAAGAGTTGACAAATGTAATTCCGACAAATAGGAAGCTTTCATCATCCAACACCGCGGGGTAAAATCTAATGGCAATTTAGATGCGTTTCCTGCGACGGGCACCAAACCAACTGAATCGAATTCCTGTGTAACAATTCTGTACGGGATGGAATCGGATGGATATATATGTAACTCTATGCATCAGTCGAGCGAGATGGATGTGTGGCGCTAAGAGAATCCAGCAGCGAAACGAGATAGAGTCGAAATGATTGACTCGCTCTCGACTGGCCCTCGACGTTATAAGAGAAAAAGAAATAAAAGTGATGCTGAGCTTCGCTGCTGCTGCTGCCTTTTGAGACTCGCTCATCAACTTGGAAATCCATTGATCAAAGGTAGCGCGGGGCGTTTGGCCGGCGTCCGTGACAGCTTCCTATGCGTTTTTTTCCTTTTTTTTTGTTTCCATCTTTCTCTCTCTCTTTTTATTCTTATTGTACAAATCCTTCATCCTCTATGCCTCTCTCACCATCATCCAGCTCGCAGAGTCGCTGCCAGTTTCTTCAACCCGCACCTGTGGCCTCTTTATTGCTACTATATACTCCACTCTCCTGTTGGTGTATTACAGTGGGAGGTCTTGGCGTGAAAACTATCGCCCCTCTCGCTCTCGCCCTTAAATCCATCCAACCCAAATAAGGAAAAGAAGAAAAAACACGCGGGAGGTGCGAAATGATCGGCACATTGATGCCTGACGTACAGTACATACCTTCAGGTTGGAAAAGAATCAAGAAATTGACGTGAAATGAGAAGAAGAATCTCCCGAGTCTAATATTCGTGAATGTGTAGAACCGCTTCTCACGGTCTCACGGTATTTCCATTCGTTTGAATTTTGCGCAACATTTTTTGTTTCTTATTTTTCTTATTTTTCGTGTGTTGGGATGTGGGCACGGCAGAAGCTGCGGCTCTGGTTGCAGGGGCGCGTGTGGCGTGCGTGTGGCCCCGCGTCTACCGCCTCTCTCTCTCTTTCTCCCTTGACGGAATAAATGTGTACAAGGATCGCCTCATCCGCCTGCCCCTTTTACAGGGATGCTGCTGCCACAGTCCGTGAGATGATGAGCTCTTCTCATAGAGAGATGGAGAGAGAAGAGAAGGGTGGGTGCGCTCAACATCTTAATGTTAATCATCGTTTTCCTATAGGTGTTTTTCTTCTTTTTCTTCTTCTTCTTCTCCCGACCCCATCACCGTTGAACAACAACAAACCGAAATAATATATTACATTATTCAATGAGAGGAGAAGAGGAGGAGGAGGAGAGCCGCCGCAGACACACATGGGCCAAGGAGAGAGGTGGAGCAAATAGAAAAAGAGAAGCGCGGCCGTGTTTACCGTCAGATTGCGTTTGTCTGACGCGCATAAGACAACTCTCTTTTTTATTTTTTTCCCCCCGTCATCATTTACATTTTTCGCCCCTTGGCGCTTAAATACCTACGAAGGTTCAACCAAAAAAAGAATAAGCGACACCAAAGAAATTTAACCACCGAAAAAAAAAATATTTTTTAATTTCATTTCAAACCGACACACACACACAGAAAATGGTGCGTGGTGTCTAATCTAAGCGACGACCCAGCAGCCGAAAAAAGTCGGTGGGGCCTGGTGTCTGCTGCTGCCTGACTTTGGGTGGGTTGTGTAATAGTGGTGCGTGCGCGAGCGGGTTTCTTTCTCGACTCCTGATGACCTTTTGCCTCCTCTCTCTCTCTCCCATTTTTTTGTTTTAAAACAGCAGATGCGCGTACGTGTGTCTAGCTGTTTTACACACAGGCTGTGAAAATGGTCCGAGGTCCCTCTCGCGCGTCACAGCGCACCGCCGACTGCAAATTATGCAGTTTGATGGTGGCATGGCCTCCTCCTTCTTCTATCTTCTTCTTCTTTTACCCCCCACAATCTAATAATAACAGAAATGAGAGGGTTCTTTTCTTTTGGTGCGCCCTTTACACGATACAAAATCGCACCGTCTTACCAGGGCGCCAATGGCCTGAAACTAAAAGAAAAGAAATTAAAAAAGGAAATATTGAAGTCACAAAAGAAAGAAAATGTTATCATACCGAATACTTTGGTCAATTTTCTCCTCATCTCTGCTGCAGTGCTGCTGCGCATTTTGTCGAGAATGGCCCCGAGAGCTTCTTCTTCGATGGCATAGAAGCTATAAGAAGCGCATTCTGAGTCGCCATTTAGGTTTGATGATGATGCCATCATTAGGACGATTTTTCTTTTTTCTTTTTTGTTCTTTCCCATTGAGATTCAGTCTGGTTATATACAGCTCCAAGCAACAGTCATCCTCCACATGTTGGCTCTTTGATAGACCTCACCTGCTGCTTCTCGGCTTGGCTTTATTAGGCTGCGTTCCTATATATGTAAGCCTTTTATTTTATCTTTTTTATCGCGGTATGTATATACAGTAGATACATAGAAGCGCACAGGGATACAATACGTGGAATGATCATCGTCTCCATTGTTCATTTTCGTTGGAGAAAGGCCCTGGCACTGGACTACTATATAGATGATGATTAGTCCCACACAGGTACGCATATAGGTAGAGACTATACACTCTTAAGTCTAATGCTTTGCTTATTGTACTATATAGCCTATATACATGTCAGGGCCGAGAACTTCCGACAGTTGGTAAACCTATGGCCAAAAAAAAAATTCTTCGGAATAAAAAGTCCAGGGTTTGTTTTTTGCTTTTCTTTTATCTTTTATTTTATTCCCTCATCGGAGGAGGAGAGATCGCGTTTTTATTTCAAATGGAATAAATTTCAGGACTTGTTCAAATAATTAAAACAACCGTTGTTTAGTATATGTTGGAATTTCTATTCTCAAAGAGAACGCAGTTGGTGGGAATATACATCCAAGCTAAGACTCTCGTGTCCGTACATCGACACCCGATAGTCTCAGAGAGAGAGAGAGAGCGAAAGAAATGAATAGCTCAAGTTTGCTCGCGTTTGTACCTCTGTCTAATGAGAGCTATGAAAACCAAGTGTGTCGCTGACATGAGTTACTAGTCCATTGAAGCTGAGCAATAGACTATATGTCGGAGCCTTGTTGCCATCGTTGTTCTGCTCCCGAGAGCGGAAACAAACAACAAAACAAACGAACCACCGACCGGAGGTTTTTAACGCAGTCGGTGCGCTCAACTTGGAAGAGATGGAAGAATGGGATAACGAGAGAGAGGGAAGACGACCTCTTCACATGCGATGCGGTGCTGTGCACAGACGCCAAAAAGGGACGGAGAGAAAAATAAGTTTACACTCACAAGATAAACTATAAGAAGAAGAAGAGTCCCTGTGTGCCGCTGTTAGGTGAGAGAGCTGCCACTTTTGCGGTTGGACATGACTCGCTCGCTTAACTCGCAAAGTATAGACTTTAGAATGCTGCTGCTGCTGAGAGAGAGAGCACAGCTTGTGTCAATTGGTGTGTGTGAAACACGCCGCATTTCTTCTTCTTAGTTCTTGCGTATAATATTCTTCTTCTTCTGTTTTTTCGACATAAATCTCGTTTCTTTCTTATTCTCTAATCACGAACGACGAATGCTCCACTCTCCGCTGCTGCTGAGCTCACTTGTGTACATCATTCCTTTCATTCTTCAGTGTCTCGGCATTTCCAGATTTCTTCGTTATTTTCCTTACCGCCCTCGGAGCGTCGCATATTTGCATATGATTCCATCCCAGGAAAAAAAAAGTGCTATCAATAAAGAAGGAAAAAAAAAGGAGAGCGCTGCCATATGTGATGAAAATCCAGACAACATTTTGTTTCAGAAAATCCAATCAATTATATGTAGTATACGTCTATACTTATTATTATTATTTATTGGGTTTGGCTCTCTCTCGGGCTTCTATCAATGCGCTAATATATCTTTGACGTGAATATATAGTATTTGCTATACATATATAGCTTGTACAGTCTACTATATAATCTTGATATCGATGTTTATGGATTTTTTCTTTTGATTTCCAATGAAATTCGTCTTTGGCGGAAGAACAGACAGCTGCCGGCCTTTATTATATTATTATCATCATTTTTTCTTTCTTTCTTTTCTTTTTCTTTCTTCTTTATTCTTTCCTTCTATTTCTCCGACCGGCTGTTATAGGTCTAAATGAAAGGGCAGTGAACGCCGCGATATCCAGCTCTCTCTCTCTCTCTCTCTCTCTCTCTCTCTGTGCGGCTGTTTTTGTGCGCTGGTGAATGGGATACGAAAAAAAAAGCACTAGACCCCCCCAAGTCCATCCACATTGCCCTCCTTCCTTTTTCTTTCTCCTCTATTCTTTTTACCTTTCATCAGTTATACCATTACTGTATACTAGATACAAGTCTATTGGGTGGTCATTTTGAATACTTTGCTGCTCACACAGTTCACAACTGGCGATCCCTGCGCTCTGTGCGCCTGTTGGACGTGACCGAGCGCGAAAAGCCCCCCGCCTCGAAAATACTCTGGGTGCAAAACACACCTACTGGAAATAGGTAGATGTATCTCTCTCTCTCTCTCTCTGGTTTGGACAGACAGACAGACAAAAAGGAGATGAAAAGAGAGAAGGTTATAATACAGTGTATAGAGAGACATGTATAGGACTACACAGGATGGGGATATAATGATGAATAAGGTTCAAAAAGGGAGAGGCGAGAGATGGAAAGGCTCAAAAGGCCACACATCAGCGTCCAGCAGCGTCCATCCGTGTGGCAGCTCTTTCGGAAAAATAAAAGAAAAAGAAGAAAAAAGACAAGTTTAGAGGGGGGCGCCCCTGGAAGAGGCGGAGGATTCAAACGAGCGCGAGAAGAAAAGAAGAAGAGGCCTAACATTACCTGCGTTATAAATATAGCTATGTGTGTATGTGTGCTGTGCAGCTCATTTCCTCGTGTGGCATTGGTTTTGATTGGTCCTGTGGTTCCCAATTTTTCCAGTCTCTCTCTCTCGGCTGGTTGTTCACAGCCCCGGCGATATCTCTGCCTCTCTGGCCCATAGGAGAAAGAGGGAGGAGAAGGAGGGAAGAGGAGGAGGAGGGAGACTGGAGGAATGCGCGCAGTTTTTCAAACTCGACAATCCATCAGTCCGCACCTGGTTTGATACTTTTCTTTCTTCCCTCTCATTTCCCTCTTTTCTTTATTTTTATTTTTTTTCGGTCTAGAGGAAAAAAAGAAACTCCACAAGACAAAAAAAAAGGTGAAAAAACCGGGGCTCGATCATGCGCATAGATGAAGACTGGCTGCTGACCGGCCGACATGTACAGACCGGCCGCCAACAGGACGAAAGGTGTGCTGGACTGATGCGCGTATAGGTATAGAAGAGAAAAAAGAGGTCTAGACCCCCCACGCACTGGACTCGGATGACTCTATTAGCTGCTAATCACAGAACAGAGGGGGAAAAAAAAAGAAATAGAAAAATAATAATAAAAAAACCAAACCAAACCAAAACCTCAAAAGGCGGTTGGAAGGAGAAAAAAACCTAAAAGAAGGCGCGGGCCCTCGTCAATTCCAATTCTCTTTCTCACCATCTCATCTTCATTTTCTCTTTTTTTCTTCTTCTTTTTCTTCTTCTTCAATAACGATTTCTCAATCCTCCCACCCACACTTACCACCGAGTTTAACACTTAACAATTGGTCCGAGAGACCGGCCCCGCGGCCGTCTGATGAACCCTACAGCAGGTCAGTGCCCTAAATACATAGACGGGCCACTTAAGTCTGTGATAGTTCTCATCTTTTCTTTGATTCGTGCGCTCCAATACTTCTGAGACAACAATAGAAGAAGAAGAAATAAATAGTCGACAAAAATGTGTAGCGTATCTTTTCTATTATCTAGTCGGGCGTCTCTTTATGCCAATTATTTGGAATAAGGTGAAACAACTTAATCCCTTGCTCGTGTACAGACACACAAACTGAATGTATAGCAACTACTGGACGTGTTGTACGTACATGTGTGCGTACAAGGTGATGATGGCTGAATGGATCCAGTCCACACAATCCCAAACGTTTGCGCTGGATATTGTTGGCAGATCGGCTCAGATTGTGCGTGTGTAAAAGGATGATTGGCAAACATTCCACCATTGGAATAGAATGGGAGTAGTACAGGTATGGCGCATAGAAAAACAGACAAGAATCGAGCTGATCTCTCCTTTTGTCTCCTTTTTTTATTTTGGCTAGGAACTAGTTGGCTCGCATGTTTGCGGAGATGAGCAACAGTAGCCAGTCTTCATTCCTTCTAAGCCGGGAGATTATAGCCGAAGCTCCGATTTTGGCCAAATCCTATCTGCTGCTGCCACTCGAAAATGGGAAAATAGGTTGCCGGGATGATGATACTACATACACGTCCGAAATGAAAGCTGGTCAATGATGTCGTTGATGGGGGGTGAAAAATGCCAGCGAACTAATCAAGCGGCACACGCCCGTTATAAGGTGAGACGGAAGGAAGGAGGGTCAGCAACTGATAGATTCTCACACAGACAGACCCTTCATTCCTATTTTTCCACCTTTCCCTTATTCTTTTTAAATGCTCGCCAATTATTCTCTTGCCATCTTTCTTCCGAGTGACCAAGTCCATCGATTTAGCAACAGCTGGAAGTGAGCTTGTATCTATGTATTTAACTATTTATATGGGATGGAATAATAAGATAGCAGGGGCGGCGGCTCTTCCGCACCCAGCCCATATATGCGCTTCTTCCTCCTTTCCCTTGATTGTTATTTGCTAATTCTCTTCTCTCTCTTTGTTGGTAGGTTATTTTGTATTTTATTTGACTATGTTTCAGCAAAGCCAAACAACACAGAGACAGACAGACTTAATAGAAAATAAAAAGTATATCAGAGACAGGCAGGCCGAACCGGCGGCGGAAGGAGGGTGGATAAAAAACAAACAAAAGACACAGCACAGTGTAGTGATATATATACCACGTAGTATATGAAATAGAAAAGGGGCCTCTTATATTGTTCATATGTTTCTTTTCACTTCAGATATTACTGTGAATAGGATAGGAGAGCACTCTTATTTAGACGACCATGAGGGACTATAACGAGCACGTCGCTGAAATGTAGTGCAACTGTTGACACGCTCCGTCCATCAGCAATCCCGACGGAAGTTAAGAAACATCCTTTTTCAAGCTCCTTATTATTATTATGATTTCTGTACAACTTTAGGATATTGTATACAGTTGAGCTTGTTTTCGGATTTTTTCCTTTCTTTTACGAGCCGAAGATGAAGCAGCTGCCATCTAGCGCAAGGGGGCAAACAAGCAGTGTGTTCTCTTCACAATAATATATGTGTTTTGAAAAGCGAACGGTAATTCTACGGTTATTATTAATGATTGATTTGATTTGCGGAATATGTTCCGACAACACATGACCACTGGTTTCTAAAGATCCTTCGTTCATCGTTATTATTTACATCGCAACGTCTTACGAATTTCAAACGGCGCCAAAATGGTGTTCATTTGAAAACACTTGCCGGATTTTAAGAGTCCAACCAAGCGCTTCCTGCCATCTGAATGTCGAAGAAGAAACTAAAAATGGTTTTTACTGAAGAATTTTATGTCGAATTTTGATAAATGTGTAGAATTAAAACAAAACACCAAGTTTTAAATCAGAACTGTTGCCATCATGCGCTCGATTACCTCCTCCTACATCAATAAATAAAATAATGCTTAATCAATTCGAATACTTTCTTATATTTTTTTGGTGCCCGCCCATTCACTTAAAACTAAATATTTGATTGTTTGTTTTTTGGCTGTCGTTCTATTTTCGCCTTTTTTTTGGTTTCATTTGCAAGTGTGGATGGTCTTCTCCACCAAACAATTCTGACATTCCACTTGACAGCAGAGGATGAGTTTGCATTTGCACGGCGTTGAAACGGTCAGACGGTGAACGTTGTAGCCGCGCCCGCAGCACAGGATGTCGCAATTCTCACCGCGCAGACACTGGCGATCCGTCGTGCCCGGACCGAGCGGATTGGCGACGCAGAAATCTGGCGATCTCTGCTGGTAGATCAACTCTTTCCGGTCGATTCGATGATCGCCCGCGCTCACGGAACTGCCACCGCCGCCGCCGCTGTTGCTGCTGCCCGTGTTCCGCGCCAGCGCAGCCACCGTCGCATCGTCCAGCTGGTCGGTGGCTTTTTTGGCCCGGCTCTGCGGAAGGATGCGGTTGCTCTCCTGGTTCTTCGACGACGATGACGATGACACCGTCCTCAAGTGGCTGGCGTTTTCGCGGATCTCGACGTTGACCTGAACGGCGTTGTCGTATCTGTTCTTGATGACGGCGGCCGTCTCGCTGAAAGCTGCCAGTTGATTCCAGCACGTCTTGACCGAACACGAACCACTGACGCCGTGGCATTTGCACGTCCGTTTCACCAACTGCTCAACCACCTTTATTTTTTTCCCCCAGCAGAAAACAAAAGAATTATATACAACATTGAATTTGATTAACTGAAAGATTATTGATGATTTCCGACAGTGTGCTGGGGGTTGGAATGATCGTTGACAAATTCTGGGAATGGTTCGACTGGAAATGCCACCCTCGATGCGCAGAAGAATTCAATTTTTTGTTTAGATTTTGACTACCTGATGTTTATGCCTGGCCCCCAAATAAATGTCAATGAATGCTACCTGAATTCCTAAACAACAAACCTTGGCTGAATTTTGTTTTATTGACGTGGGATTTTTCGGAAACTCAAAATATTGGAAGACTCAAATAAAAACATGTGAAAATGACAAAACTCCATCATGGAACCGGCATCTTCAAACAGTCTCTGGGCAAATGGTAGGGAAATGAAGGGAAACCCCCCAACAATTGATCGTTCAATAAGATATTTGTGTGCGTACCTTCATGCCGACAGCATTGTTGTGACGATTGATACGCTGCCGTTGACTTTCAGTTTTGGTCTTCTTGCCGCCGGTTTGGCTTGATCCCTTATTGGTGGGATGAGACGGACCATTGGCGAGGAAATTGCCTCCGCCGCCGCCGGACTCGACCGACGACGCCTTTCGCATCCGACTGGAATGCGCCAAAGCTGTGTTGGACGTGATGGTTCGTCTCCATCTCCTTAGCGCTCGTGAAACAGCCTCCATCTCGGCGTGAATGTCGTCCTCCATTATGGGTTTGGGCTTTAAAGATAAATGACGATGATGATTAAGGGGTGTTATTGTGGCGAGATTCAGTGTTAAAGTAATTATCTGCGAATTTCGTGCAAAATTTTACTAATATCTTGAGATTGGTAGGGGGTAGTAGTAAAACTTGTTGATACGAACTAGTTAATGCTCAGAAAAAAAAACGAAATCGATCAGCGGATGTCGAGCGCTTGCGATCTTACCGCTTTTAGCGTTTTTGAGCAGTTTGAATTTGGGTTCGATTTTTTATTTCTATCGATATTTTAAGATAGGTCTAATTAGAAGATTAATGTCGTCTGCTTCGTTTTGTTTACAACTTTCGAATAAAATCCGAGACGAAGTTCAAGGTTACAAAGAAAACAAAACGACCCTTTTTTTTTGGAAACGTACAGTATATGTAACTGCACGAAAAATGGCAGAACAAATAAAATTACATAAAGTGTGGTCGTTTTGTTTACTGTGGTGTCGTGGCTCCTTATAGAATCGCTTTTAAATACACACTTCATGCTGTTTGGCAGGTAAATAAAACTAAGAATTCAAATAGAATGATTATGGAAACTTAATTAGAAGAGAAATCTGTTTCAAATTTGGGGAATGGTAGTTCTTGACATTATCATATACCCCTGTTGATGCACAATGCATGGCAGTTTGTTTGCACTACGTAACCTTTTTCTTCATTTGCATATTTTAGTCCAGATCCAGCCATCATAACCACAAGATATGCAAGTTTTTCTTTTGCTGCTATTGACAAGTCATCACCAACAACAAATATCTTCGCTTGGGTAATGATTTTCATTACTTTTTACTTTTTTTTAACCTGTGACCTGCTGGATATTTCAATGAGGCATGACTTGCATAGCTGCATTGCATTACATGGCAACTTGTTTCTCCTTTTTATTACAAATTAGAGTGTACCCATTGTCTCATTTTCAACTTATCTTACTTTTTGTTATTTCTGACAATATTTTTCGTAACCCATAATTTGTATTTTTAATTATAGGTAAACAGCATCCCATTTGATTGTGAAACTACCGATGTCGGTCGAGTTACGGGTCTCTTCTTCCCCTTTCTTCAAATGTCCTCGTGTACGCCCATGTGAATATGGGTGTATTCACGAGGACACCCTTTTCCCTATGTGGTGGATTCAACTTTACTGCGGATGGAGCACTTGTGGGTGCCTGGCCGTATTTCCCAGGCTCAAAGGTAGGAAAATGAATCTCTTTTCTTCCTTTTCGACTATTTGATGGCGTTGATTATAAATCATTAGACAATGCGTGTACGATTTTTCCTGAGTTAGGCGGTTGAATGGAACTGTTGCCATTTCTGTTTACTCATCCGTTAGGGTTCATTAAATAACTCATTTGTACAACGACTGCAGATCAGGCCCTGTTTTGTACCTCACAATTTTGTATGTGGGTAAACAATCAAATTCAAAAACATTAAAATTTTATCACTTCAAACAGAGTGCAACTAGAAAATTCTCTGATCAAGAGGGACCTGCCGCCACACCGGCACCTCCTCATTAGAATCATCAAGTGCGGACTAGACTTTATAGACGCTTTCGACACGGGCGATATGAGTAGGATTTCTTCGAATCGACCTCGAAAAGTTCCAGTCGAAACTGGAAGTTGGGAAGTTGAAACTGGAACACAAAATCCGGAGACGTAAACAAACTAGATCGTTACGACCAAAAAGTCACTGGGTACAAAGAACTCTCTAAGGGGTTTAATACTAACACAAACATCCATTCCTTTTAAAACGCCTGCGACGGTTATGTGTTTTGAAAGAAAATAAACTCAATCATCTGATTTTTAACTCAAATATCAATTTGCTCGTTACTGGACGAAGCAATATCGACGCTGATGATTTTTCACATTCTAAGAGTTTTATGAGCTCGACGAAAAAGTGGACTCACAGCTTTTTTCTTTTTGTTGGGTTTGCTGTCCTTATTGGCACCTAGGCGGGAGTTTGATTTCCCACCGCTACTGGATCGCGCCTTATCAATAGATCCCGAGTCCAGAAATTTCGTTGCAAATGTTCTGCCGTAGGCGAGATTATCGCCGCAGCCGCCCCATCTCCAGGTCTGCCGTGTTTCCACTTCGTTGTCGGACTATAATTAATAAAATTTTAACGTTTATAACAGTTTTTGAGGCCGTCAGGCCGTTATTATTATATTGAATAATCGTTATAAGTACATTGAATCATTATTCTGTTATAGGCCCACATCGTTGTCTTATACAGCCAGATGGGCTATATAAGCTTATTAAGGCTTATTAATTTCATTTTATCCCAATTCAATGTAATTTTAACGGGTCTGACGGCCTCCAATCGCAACAAACCTCGGCGCAGTGGCACTTGCGGAGTCGGCCGGCGGCACAAGCTCGGGCGACAGCGTGAGCGACGCCAGCCGCCGAGAAGGCGTACAGTGCCGCTGTTTCCTTGTACGCTTTATATAACGAAACAAGAAATCCAATCAGTCGAACATTTTAAGTGCGCGTGCAAAAGTGATGAGAGATGCAATATCTGACCTTTCTTCAGGGTCAGCATACGCGAGTGGCCGTGTGGTGTGCAGTTCCATCGTTCGTACTCGAATTGCTGCTGACATGTGTACACGGACATGCGAATGGCTGTTTTTCAAGCCATCGAAAGAAAATGATATCCCCGCATAATCGCCTATTATTTGCAAGTGCCGAGAAAACTGAGCCAACTGACCTTCCAGGAGTGTTTCCGCAAGGCCGTCTCCTCCTTGGACGCACATTTGCTTCTGACGCGCAGTCAAGTGAAGTTGATCGCACAAATCGGCCGACTGCTGGTGATTACCGGTTGGTTTGACTGTCATTCCGATGCCACCATTTGGCAAGTTAGACAATGACGGCCGATCGCTTACACTCCTGTTGGTCGATCGATTCCAGGCGGCGGCATCTCCCAGTAGACTCAGCGCTTCCGCCGACAGGGGAACCGGTGCGCTGATCCTAAATCGAATAATGGCAAAAGAAGAAGAAGAAGAATGAGAGTCGTTGAAACAATTTGTCGTCGCCGCTTAGATCATTAACTCATATCTAAATACACAGAATCAGGTCCTTTGATGGAGAAACCCGTGAACGATTCAAGTCCACTTTTTTTTTAAGTGAAAAACGGCCGATTAAAAATGACTTGTGAGTAACCAAGATGGCCGTGAACCATGGTGGGCAAAGGAGTCTGCAGGAGAGGAGCTGTGGAAAGCCAATAAAATCATCCCCTCCCGGAGCGCGATGTGAAGCCCGCACAGCCAGCAACGTATACAACAGTAAATCTCTCGATAGCTGCGACTTATTTATCTAAACGAATCTGTGGCAACGGGCCTCTCTCTGCTATAGCTAGATACCCTCGGCGACAAGACCAGAACAGGCAAACAGCAAGCGACCAAAAAACCACCAACCGGGGTCGTAAAATTTCCGTTTGGCGAGAGGCGTCGAACTTTTATGGTCGGCCCAAACATCAACAACAGCGGAGACTATTTGGTGCTTGCTGCCGAGCTGCGCCATAGACTCCACGGTATAGCTTTCGCTGACGTACGAGGACTGCAACAAGGACCTCCAAAGACGTTCGACGCCCACAATCGACGAGTTGTGGCACTGAGGTGCGACTTTTCCGAGGAAAATTCCACACATGCGCCCAGTCGGATTCGTCACAGTTATACAGTAGTTATACTGAACTGGCATTTTCTGTGGGAACGTGAGTCAGATAAGAGCGACGGTAGCTTATCCGACTGTCAGTTATATTCGCTGTATATCATCTGCTATGTAATAATGCGGCCCTTATAAAAGGAACAAAATACAGCCGCTCTGCGTGCAATCGGATCTTTAGAGTTTTTTCAGGCAGTTTCGACACTTTCTCTTCAGAGAATAAGAGAACCAAAATGTCTGACGAAACAGTCGTAAAAAAAGCGTTCGAAGAAACCAAAATAAAACTGTTTCCCTCGTAACTTGAATCGTTTAGTAATCCTGGGTCCTTAAATGTTATTAGATTTGTCCTCAGAATAGATCGCGCATCAAGTCAGATAAATAATCATTTTAGTTCTGAGAATTTTTTCAGTAGGGAGACGATTCAGGAAGATATTTCAGGGTAAATTTACAGACATTTTACAACTTTGTTAGGCCTATGAAACGTTTCCCTCATCTTCTAAGCGCTTCTACTTAAACTGCGTTGTGGGGGATATGAAGATCCACAGCAGCGATTTTTCTCGTGTAAATATCTACTGCGTTTTGATTGAATTCTTTTTTTTATAGGACGTTATCAACGAGAGCTGCTTTAAGTTATCATAAATCGACGGAAATAATATTCGAATGATTTTTTAAAATTACACGATTAATTGAATTTAACGCTTGCACGTAACACTTAACCTTTTGTTTTCTTCTCAATGTCAACTTCATTTGTTGTTGATGTAACCAACAGTCTTAAACATCAGCTAAAATAATTCTTGACTTATTGTTAACTAGAAAATTGAAAGGACATTTGGAAACCACAACAAAGTGAAGTGAACGGGCTGACCCTAGGTAAATTTTAATTCCTCAACTCAGAGTTACATGTTCGTACTTGAACGCCATCAGTTTGATTCAGAAACAATTAACGGGAATCTTTGAATTTTAGATGTTTTGTTACCCGAAAGCGGAGGATGACGAAGCAGCAGTCACCGTCTGTCGGTAGAAGATGAGGATGAAGAGCAATGAAGGCAGCATCCGCCTACGATTAGAGCACTGACAGGACTCGGATGGATGCGGAAACGGTGCGCAATAGCCGGTCGACGAAAAGAAGCGGCCCATTGGCATCAACTGCAGGAAGAGAATGTCAGAATACTATAGCTGAAGCACGCCAAAATGTTTGATCGTCGGATGAAGATCATCTCGGAAAATACCTTTCCTTCAACGCTGTCAGTGCTGCAGTGCGATCCTGGATGGAAGAATTTCTTGTCCGTCGATCGGTCTGACCTGGACTCCACTATCCTGGCCGAGAGAGAGACGCGCAACATATATATATGTATGTGTGTGTGTAAGAGCATCGAGGGGTCGACTGCACATGTGGCAGCACGTCAAAGCTAGCTCATACCCCTCGGTAACCACTGACCCTCTCACGAGCTCCTTCTAGGAAGGTCCCAGACTCTCTCGGTATAAAAAAGCCATCCACCGCTCTCTACACCCACTAAACAAGACGGCCCACTCGTAATCTTTTTATATTCTCAAACTGTGAAAAAGAATGCAGCCGCGCCGAGCGTATATACAGGCAGCTGCATCGGCCTGAAACTTTGCCCCCCAAGAAAAGCGAACGCCGCCAAAACAAGACGCAACTTCGCCAAACATCAATACCGAAAACGATTCAACAATCAGATCCAAAAGATTATTCGGAACGAAAAAAAATTTCAAAAACGGAAAGGGCCTTTTTGTCATCGATCCAATTAGCAGAAAGCGCTGGTCTGTTTGACAGGAAACGTTAAAAAGCTCCCGGTTGGCCGCTAGTGTTTAGTTTATAAACGGTGGGAGGGGAGTCACACGGTTGAGTAAGAAACAAGAATCAAAGCGAAGGAGCCCACACACGTGATGAGATACAGGCGTTGTCTCGTTCCCAGCAGAACAAGCGCAAGAGAGAAGGAAGCCGCCCGCGCCCATCCACAGATCGTCGCTCAAGGATTGTCTCAATCAGCATCTTTTTTCTTTCTTGTTCTGTTTTTGTTTGCCAGAAGACTGATGCTGCATGAGACGGATCGCGTTTCAATTTCCATAAGCTGTTGCCGGTGCAAAGTATATACGGCGCTACTTGTTGTATACGACACGGCAGTCCTCTCTCTCTTTTTTCTATCCACCCTCTTCTCTTCTTCACCGAAAAATTTCGCTTTCTCTTTTTTAGTTTCTTTATTTTTTTTTACAGTCGACTAACTAAGGAGGACCAACCAGACATGCTAAAGTTTACAAACCACTGGATATACAACCTTTCCCCAAAATAGATTTCGTGGATATGCAACACACAACACGCTTCCGATTAGTTGTCAACAAGCTGGGGCAAAAATTATGATAGCAAATTGATTATTCTGTTCAGATTCACCGTGATTCTCCTTTTAAAGAAAATGTTATCCTGTTCTTGCAAATGAGGTCGTCATCACAGATCAACTAGCGACAAGGTTGTTTGCGGTGTATTTTTAAGTTATTGTTTTACTAATTTTAGTGACATGTCCTTGATAGTCTTCTCTAAATAGGAATGATGATTCACAACTCAGAAAACCTGTTAATTGGATGATTAATGCACATGTCGAGTTGGATACCCAATGTTTTCCTTCTGGGTTCATTAGGCGACACGCGCTAAAAATGGAATAGAAATAACATTCCTTGCAATCCAACACCTACATTTATCGATGCAAATAGCCTGTGAGACACCACGCTGTCTATTTTAAACATCCATGTGATGCAAGGTTTCTTTTCACGAAGGGATATTCTCAATTTCTCCGTCTCCAGACACTGCCACAAGTTCAGCGAAACTAAATTTTTCTTATTAGTAAAAACAAACGTGATGACCAAAGGAACGCCGTAAAAAGAATCATTACCAAAAAAAGAAAGAATATATTACTTTCTGAAAAAGATAAAAACATTTTTACAGTAGAAGAGAAACGGTTTGGGAAGATCATTCAAGTTGAAATATTTAAAAGATTCATAATAATACCATTTCATAATAAAGAGTTGTAAAACGCACACACACAAAAAGATTAGACTTCCGTCGCTTGATTGACTACAGGTTGTCCGTTTATGGATAAGAGTTTAGTTAGCTGAGATACCAGTACACAGTAGTTTTAAAATTGTTACTTTTTATCTTTAGATCTAAACGAACGGTCAGCAGTTTCTTTGAGAACATCGTCGGCAATGTTTGTAGTTTGGAGAACCATGTGTGCTTCTTCCAAAACCTTGAGACCTTGTTCAGCTTCAGATCGGCTCAAGTGATGTTCGTCAATGACGTGGTTCTCCCAGTCTCCTCGCGACGCCATAACAGTGCTGCACCACTTGCATGGTAACTTTGGACTCGTAGTGTGAATAGCTTTGATGTGACGTCTTCTGAAACCCCAGGTAGCGTAAGCACGACAGCAGAAAGGGCAAGGATAGGGAGGAAACTGGATGTTGTTACAGGCAACCGCTGGAAAATTTCGGGGAAAAAAAATTTACTTTCGATTAAACATTTTGCAAAAATGTTATGACAATACCTTGGCTTGAATTAGAAATCATTTCAACAGATGAGTTAACAGCTAGTGGCATATTGGTTGGCTTTGTAACTAAAGGGTCAACATCAATAACACCATGACTGCACTCATCCTCCTCTTTTCTGTCCAATACAACTAAGCTATCAGGTCTTTCATAAACTTCATCAGTGTAAATTGCACTGCCACATGTTTCCTCTTCACTTAATGGCTCTTCTTTAGGTGTAACCAAAAGAGGTTCATCGTCATTATCTTTTGGTGATGATGAGACTTTGGGCTTCTTCCTCTTGACAGGGCTGAAATCAGAACTTGGAAAATTCTGACTGAGACCAGTTTTCATTGGTTTGCTTAAGAGCTGATTTTCTAAATCAACTTCATTTTCTGCAATCCCAGCCAAACCCCTAATTTGCAACAAAGTTGCTGCTCGTAGAAGGTTGTTTAGTTGATCTTGTTCTATATTGACTTCTCCTTTGTAAATAAACTGTAGAATAGCTTCTAAAATATTTAGACTAATATCATGCAGAATTATTATTGGATGTTGGCAAGTATTATTTTTAAGCAAACTTTTAAATATCATACTGCAAGCACTCAAAACAACTTTGTGAGCTCGAATTTCTTGTCCTCCGCAAAACAGGGTCACATCACAAAAGGATTCTTCGTCCCACAGAATCTCTAATGTCGTAGTTAAACTTGATTGAAAATTGTTCCACCTTAAACAAACTTGATTGTCCATCTTGAATAAAATTATTTTGAGAATCAACAGTAGCAAACAATAAAACAAAAACAAGCCCACAAAGTTGTTGTTTTCCGTTTTTATTACTTCAGTTTACAACAAAGCTGTCTGCTAGTTTATCTTTATTTCTTTTCCCCCAGTGCCCAGTGGCAAACTTTTGCAAGTTGCCGGAGCCGGACTCTTATTAGATGAATCCGCAGAATTTCATCAAATTGAGCAATTAACGAATCATAATTAAATTCAATGAACGAGATAAATTTAAACGAGCAATAGGCCAATTTATGAATGACCGTAAAATAGAAAAGAACCGACATGTTCTATGGAAAATATTCGATTTGTCAACGTTGAAAGCTTTACAGCGGACGAAAATAACGCTGAATGTCAAAATTTTTAGAACTTTTATTCTCATTTATTGTAATGAAAACGTTTCAGTATTTGAAATAAAACTGATTTTGTAAACAACAAAAGAGATAACAATGTTCTCGTTATTCAAACAATCATATCCTGCAACTAGCGTAGAGCATGCGATATATTGCCGTTTCTATGGCGGAAAAGAAAAGAACTTGGTGGTTGCCGGTGCAAATGTGTTACGAGTTTTCCGGCTTATTCCAAATACAGATGAAAAAATGTTACGGAAAGAAAGCGCTGATGGCCAACCTCCCAAAATGAAGTTAGAATGCTTAGCATCTTACAATTTGTTTGGAAAAGTTATGTCAATTGCTGCAGTCAGTCTCCCAGGATCGTCTCAAGATACAATACTAATGAGCTTCGCTCACGCCAAGCTTAGTCTTATTGAATATGACCCTGTGTCTGATAACCTGAAAACATTATCACTTCACAACTTTGAAGGCAAGTAATAAATTTGTGCAAAGCTTACATGGACCCAGAATAATGATAGTTGTTTCAATTTTAGATGAAGGAATAGGGAGTAACCACAAAATACCGGAAATTCGAGTTGATCCTGAAGGAAGATGTGCTGCTTTGTTAATTTTTCGCAACACATTAGCTATTCTCCCTTTTCGCAAGGATTCCGCTCATGATAGCAATGTTACTCTTTCTTCGTATATTATCAAGCTTACAGATCTTGAAGAAAGAGTGGACAATGTGATTGATGTGCAATTCTTACATGGCTACTATGAGCCCACTTTAATCATCCTCTATGAGCCAGTAGGAACATTTCCAGGAAGAATAGCAGTCCGCCAGGATACTTGTAATATGGTAGCTGTGTCGTTAAACACTCAGCAGCGTGTCCATCCGATAATCTGGTCATTGAACAGTCTTCCATTTGATTGCTCTCAATTACTACCGGTTCCCAAGCCATTAGGTGGGGCTTTAATTATGGCGGTTAATTCAGTCATTTATGTAAATCAAAGCGTTCCCCCTTACGGAGTGTCTGTCAACAGCATTGCGGACCACTGCACCAGCTTCCCTTTGAGTGAGTAGATGCCTCTGTTTTATTTTATAGTTAAATTATTATTAATAAAATTCAATCGCAATAGAACCGTACGAAGGCTCGAGGATAGGTCTTGACTGTGCTCGAGCTGCCTTCTTGCAGTACGACCGAGTTGTCCTTTCACTGAAGGGTGGCGAACTATACGTGTTAACGTTGTTTGCCGACAGTATGCGGTCCGTACGCAAGTTTCATCTTGAGAAAGCCGCCGCCAGTGTCTTGACTACCTGTCTATGCATCTGCGATAACTACTTGTTTCTCGGCTCACGGCTTGGCAATTCGTTGCTCTTGGCCTTTCAGACTAAAGACTACAACCAGTATGCAACTCCTTTTGCTGCAAAGAAACCTAAGATGGAGCAATTCAGTTTGCTCTTTGATCAGGTAGACAATACATTTATTGTTTAAATATTATTCCTAAATAAAAAGATTACAAAATTTCTATTTAAACAAGGAATTGGATCATTTAGACGAGGAGGAGATTGACAACTACCTCTATGGAGAAGATCATGAGTCGACTGACAGTAAGGCCATTAGTTATCAATTTGAGGTTTGTGACAGCCTCCTCAATATTGGACCTTGTGGACAGGTAATACTTTTATAACTTTGTCTGAACTGTCAATTTAATCAAGATAAATTATGGAAATTTAGATGGCAGTAGGTGAACCAGCGTCAACTTGTACTGATTTTGATAAAAAGAGTCCAGATCCTGATGTTGAAATTGTTACTACTTCTGGTTATGGAAAGAATGGAGCTATTTGTGTGCTACAGCGTACAATGAAACCACAGGTTAAAACTGACATTAGAAATAATTTCCTATTTTGTTTAAATAATATTTAAAATTTTATCTTTAAAATTGAAATCCAGGTTGTCACGACGTTTGAGCTCCCTGAAGTGAGTGACATGTTCACTGTGTTTGCTTCGCGTAATAATGAAGACGCTATTATGCATACATATTTGCTACTTTCACGAGCTGATTCCACAATGGTAAATATTATTGTTATAAACGGCGTGTTAAATTATTGAACGGCAAATAATTTGTTTTTCTCTTATTAGGTTTTACAAACCGGACAAGAAATTAATGAAATGGATCAATCAGGGTTTAACGTGACTAGCCCTACTATTTTGGCAGCAAATCTAGGAAATAATAGATTTATTGTTCAAGTTTGCCCTACAAGCGTACGTTTACTTGATGCCGCTGCAACCGTTCTTCAGGAATTAGTAATGGACTCCGACTTCCTTATAACTTCGGCATCGGCTTCGGATCCCTATGTTGCTGTTTTGACTGAGAATGGTCGAATCGGTCTTCTTACATTTGTCGAAGGATCTCAACTCGAAATGATTTTTCCTGTCCTCTCTAAGGTTAGAATGAAAATTTAGTGTTTTAAAGAAGAATGTAAAATTTAACATTTTCTTGATTCAGAATTCTCCTGTCGTTTGCGTCTGTTTATACCGTGACATTAGTGGTTTGTTTAACACAACTATCCCCGAAACTGATTCGCCTGAAACCACGAAATTGCATACGGCCAACAAATCTCTAAATGCTAAAAAGTATACGCTAGATATCTTTAAGTTTAAATTTAGGAAGGAAATATTGATAAACTCTGTTCAATTAAGGGAAATGGATGACGAAGAAGATTATCTCTACGGTGATACCAACACTGAAGAAAGTCGACCCACAGAAGACAAAACTCACACTAAATTTACTCCTCAACAAAAGTAATCAGAATTTATCAGAATATCTTTTTAGTTAATTTTATTAATGGAACATTTCTCAAAATTTATTGTAGAGTAATCGACTACTTCCGAGAAATAAAGCCAACCTTTTGGCTCTCTATCATTCGGCAAAATGGAACATTAGAAATCTACTCACTAGCAGGCCAATCAGTAGTGGAAACTTTTCAGACTGTTCACGTACACTTAGGACACCGACTTCTCTTTAATATGAAAGCAGATGAGACATCTCTTCCATCGTCGACTCACTGCAATATCGTAGAAATGGGAATCTTCGGTCTTGGACACTTACATCGCCGACCTCTTTTGATGATTAGAACTTCAGATTTCGGTGTTTTGCTTTACGAAGCCATACCTGCCTTACCGATTTACGATAGCAAACAGAAAAATGAACTTAAAATACGATTCAGAAAGCTAAACCATAGCCTTCTTCTGAGAGAAACCAAAACTTAGTAAGTTTGTTTCTTAAATTCTAGCTATAAAGCCCAATTAAGTGCAAAACTTATTAATTAAATAACTGTTAAATTTAAGCAAAATACTTTTTTACAAATGATTAAACTATGAGTTACTAATTTTCTCCTAACAGTGTTCGAAAAGGTGGTCAGTCTGTGGTACTAGAACCTTATGCGTGGAAAACAAATCAGTTTAAATATTTTTCAAATATTGCTGGCTATACCGGGGTAAGTGTTTCATGAAATATGGATATTGTTTTCGTTAATTAATGTGGAAATTTTATTTTCAAGGTGTTTATTGGCGGCCCCTATCCACACTGGTTGTTTATGACTTCACGCGGCGAATTGCGGTTACATCCCATGAGTATTGATGGTTCAATAAAATGCTTCGCATGTTTTCACAACGTTAACTGCGCCCAAGGTTTTATTTATCTCAATCGAAAAGTAAGATTTATAAATTATAGGTATATTTAATAATATCTGAGACAAAGTAATTATTGTTTATAGGATGAATTGCGGATATGTTTATTACCAACCCTGTTCAACTACGATGCCCCCTGGCCTGTTCGCAAAGTTCCACTACGTTGTACTCCGCACTACCTGATATACCACGTTGAAACGAAAACGTATATTTTGGCGACCAGTCTGGCTGAACCCACAAACAGAATTTATCGGTAGTCTAAAACAATCGCCAGTTGGTTTTGATGACTTTCTGTTAAACATCTAATTGATTAAGGTTTAATGGAGACGACAAAGAACTGAGTTTAGAAGAACGAGACGACCGCTTTCCTTATCCTCACGTGGAAAAGTTTGCCATCCAACTGATTTCACCCGTAACTTGGGAAGTAAGGACCGATTTTCGCCTTTTTATGCTTTTAACGAAATTTTATAAATAATATCGTTGTGTTAGGCAGTTCCTAATACCCGGATGGATTTGGATGATTGGGAACACGTAACATGTTTGAAAACCGTAAGCCTTGAGTACGAAGGCCACGCTTCGGGGTTAAAGGATTACCTTGCAGTCAGCACAAATTACAACTACGGCGAGGACATCATCAGTCGTGGTCGAATCTTTATTCTTGATTTGATCGAAGTCGTTCCAGAACCCGGTCAACCATTGACTAAAAACAAAATCAAAACGCTCTATGCTAAGGATCAGAAGGGACCTGTTGCCGCTATTAGTAGTGTCTGCGGTTATCTTGTGGCTGCGATTGGTCAAAAGGTGAGCATTTTCATTTACCCCCATACTAATAAATTAAGTAAACAGAAAATAATTTCATTTATTCTGCTGATTGTAGATATACTTATGGCAACTCAAAAATGATGATTTGGTCGGGATTGCATTTATTGACACTGAAATATACATCCACCAACTACTCAACATTAAAAGTTTCATCCTAGCAGCAGATGTATACAAGAGTGTTTCGATTCTACGTTTCCAAGAAGAATACCGAACGTTATGTATTGTGGCACGAGATTACCAACCCCTCGAAGTCATGGCCGTTGACTATTATATCGACAACACACAGCTTGGTTTCTTAGTCAGCGATGCAGAAAAGAACCTCATTCTCTATATGTATCAACCAGAGGCACGAGAGAGCCAAGGAGGGCACCGCCTTATTCGCAAAGCCGATTTCCATGTTGGTCAAGTAGTTTCAACAATGTTTCGAATCAAGTAAGTCTAAGTGTTTATTTTTGAGTTGAATAAGAAAAGAATATTAGTCAGGTTAGAAAAATAAAAGGAGGTAGTCGACTCTACCACGACGTATTCCGAGGAATTTTTCATTATCATGTCTTCTAATATTATTATTAATTTATTATTATTATTTTGTTTTACTTTAGATGCAAAATCGGTGACCCAACAACGGAAAAGCGCTTTCCTCCTCTCATAGAAAAACGGCAAATGATAGGATTTGGTACGCTTGATGGCGGATTGGGATACGTGTTACCTATTCCAGAGAAAACCTATCGACGCTTGCAAATGCTTCATAATGTTCTGCACACTACGATGACTCATGCTGGAGGACTCAACCCCAAGGCTTACCGAGCTTACCAGACCAAGAATAAGAGCTTAGTTAACAATACCAAATCCATTGTTGACGGAGAACTTGTTTTCAGCTTCCTTACGCTCCCACACGAAGAACAATTAGAAGTGGCAAGAAAAATTGGAACTAAAGTTGAAGAATTGATAGATGATTTCATTGAAATAGATCGATACACGGCTCATTTTTGAACAGGCATTGCATTCAAATACACAAATCGGTTCTCAGATAACTTAAGACAAATATCCTTAAAATAAATGGATTATTTTCTAAAGCACATGCGTGATACGAATTGTTTGTAAATTTTTAGTTCACCGAATAACTTTGTAATTTTTCGAGTGTCCACTTTTTTTGTTTGATCGTTTCTCGCAGTTTGCCATATTCGTTGACGATGCAATTGAAGTCATGTCCAACAGATTCGTAACGATTCAATCTTAATCGAGAAGCCCGAATTTCGTTTTCAGTTTGCTCGCTTTTAGCTTCCAATTCTTTTGAAATCTTTTTCAGAGCCGGGACAGTTTCTTTGGTATACGTCTCACACAAAATTTCTAAGTGAAGGGACTTTATCTTGAGATAAAGAGCATCACATTGGACTTCAAGGGATTCGCTTTGAGAGACATTCTGCTCGTTTTGAATCTCAATCATGTGTTTTTGAAGAAGATTTTCCATGATTTGCAAGCTTTCCAGAAGAGTTGTAGTATACTTGGTGTACTGTTCTTTCAAAGCTTGATCATTCTCTTCCATTGTTTTTTTAAGATTTTCAGCAGCTTTTAATTTTGAACTGATCAGTGATGGGAGTTGATTTAACTTTGCTTTAAGTAACTCTTGATTATTGCCTGGGAATAAAATAAGAGATAACAGGTAAGAATAAATTAATTATTTTTTAAGTAAATTTACCTTGAACATCATGTCCCATTTCATTTAACAGTACAATTCCTTTTTCAATAAGCTGATTTTTAAGTTGTGCTTGTGTCCATAATGTTACATCACCATCTATTTTTTCCTGCTTGAAATTAACCCCAAAAACTCGCAAGGCATCTTCAGTATTTGGTTTATCGCCTTTAACTATTTTCATTGATTCAGCTAATTCAGATGACACAAAAGCCGTTTCCAAGGTCTTGAGAGACTATCAAAAGAAATTATGATTACTACTGTGAATCTAGATAATTTTATAGGTCTACCTCATCATCTTCCACATTAGAATCAGCAATAATATCCCAAATACAGTCATATACAAGCTTTATAGCTTCATAGCTGTTTATTGTTTTTTGATACTCTTGAAAAACTTGATTTCTTTCTTCATTCATAGATTTTGTCCCAAAATTATTGGAGCACAATCTGTCTTCAAACAATTCTTTGAGGAATTGGGCGAAATGTGGATACCTTTCTGCATTAGAACGGGTCAGAAAATTTTCCGCCATTTCACTGCCTTAAGGTTGGAGATTGACAGATGTTCAACACCAATTTTCTCAACAAAATCTTTGAATTCACTCGTTTACTTTGTTGTCTCGACTCGCGAGGTTTGTCTTTTGAGCTGTCAGAAAATTTTTTAAATGAAAAAACATAACAGCAGCATTGCCACTTTCAGCCACAAATAGATGCGCTAATTTACTTGGTTAATTTATTTTTGTAAGTTAATTTGTGTTGTAGCTCGAATCAATAGTATTTCTTTCAAGATTAGGAACTCATTCAGCTAAACTATTATGGAATTTGTGGTTAATAATTACATTTCCAAAATAGTCTTGTCAAACAACTTTCACAACGACAACGATGGAGATTGCTTTACTGATTTTCGAAAAGAATCGCGCGCAAGGCAGTGAAAAGTTGTTTCAAATTTGAAAAAAATTGCCTCGCTATTCGTTCATTTGCACGATAGACATTAGGCCTATAGGGCATAGGCGAAAAAAATACTTTTTCCTTTGTCACATGGCAAGTTGACATTCCCACATTCCCTTGGGATGTAGGATTAGTCAACTCAGTAGCCTAGAGACAAAAAGTCTATCAGTCTCATAGGGTTTGTGTCAGAACTCGTATCATACGATACTGCTTATTAAATTAATTTATTTTATTTTATTTCGTCGTTATTGTTGATTGGAGTATGGCTAGTATCTATGGCCGCCACGAAGAACGCAGTACTCTTGCTTTGATTACCACAGGTAACCATTTAATTGATTCAAATATTTCCATGTAGTATATATTTCATATTTCATTCAGTCATATCATACTCATACAATGTATTTCTGTAGGATTTCAAGAATTTTCTCGTACTTCTGGGGTCTATCTAGCAAAAGTTCCACTTGTCCACAAATTAGGTGAGTCAACAAACTTTAGGCGATTCAGCTTTTCTATATCTGGATTGATTTCCGCAATAGTTATAATGAATTTTATTTAGTTGCTGTGGGAACCTTGGTCATATCAACTATTTTGGTTGGAAGTTTTCATTTTCTGAGAGGCAGAAGAATGGTAAATTTCTTATTCAACATTTATTCACTTATTAACATTGCTAGTGTTTTCATGGAATAAACACTTCATTATTTATTTTAATGTATTGTGGATAAGGTCGATCACCAAGATGAGGGGTTATTTCATAACATCAAGAAATATAAAGTGGTTAAGGTGTCCCTGAATGCAGTTGATCGTCTCCTTCACATGGTTGAGTCCTTAATTGTTCCAAGACGTATGTTACTTGCTGTCTTGTTTATTTTTTGGAAATTGTTGATATGTTTAATAATTCTCTATTTGAATCCAAGACAATGTGATGAAAGACAAGCAGTCTCCTAAGGTGAGCTGTGAGGTGTCTTCCAATTCCATGTGCAATGAATTAAATGGTCTTCCCAAATTACTGAATCTTCGTCACATATCTTCCTCAAATGGTATGCTTTCATTGTGAGTAAATTTTTCTAGTTTAAACATTTATGTGATATTGTTTCTTTATTTTGCCAGGTACTCCTTGTAACCAACAAAAACCATCTGATGCTGAAGACTGGACTCCATTTTCTTCAGTCTCTACAGCTGTCGATGAAAGCGTTTTCGATCGTAGCTGTGTATCCTTAATGGAAGATTTATCGCAAAGCACAATTTCTACACCGATTCGCGATTTGCGTCAACAAATGGTTAACATTATTTCTGTGTTGTGACGATGAAGAAATAATAATGTGTTTTGTGAATATAGGCTTCCAAAATCCGAGCATGGCGTCTTGCGATACAAGATCTGGAGGATATTCAGGAATTTCCGTCTTGGTCTCCAAGCCCTGTAAGTATTAGTTAATAAGTGGAATAGTTCAGTTGCCAAATAATTTTTTTAATTTGTTTTTCTAGTCTCGTGGAGTGCAGAATCAGAACTTTTTTACCCGCATATTGAATTCGCTCTCCGGGTGGTTACCGCTACGTTTGACTGGTTCAGCTAATGCTACAGTACCAGGATCAGGAGTAAGTCTGTTGATTTTGTTAATCAAGTGTACTTTGTCTACAGCTAATGTCCTTACAATGCAGCGCAAGAGGAAGCGACTGGACGCTGACGATGACGACTTAGCCTTGTATATTCCTCATTATAAAGGCCAGTCGAAACTGAATGGAGGAGGATTGCTGAGCTCTGAGGCCACTGAACAACCTCCTACGCTGACACTCTCGATGGTTCCTATAATTGGAAATTGGTTTTCTCCAGTTCAACTGGAAACCACTAAGGACAACCGTGAATCTCAACTAGACCATATTTCTTTGATACAGCGTGATTGCGACTCTCCTCTGAAACAAGCATCAAATTCAACAAGCGACAGTGATCCTTACGAAATAATAGATACCGAAGCTAGCAATGGGGAAGATGTTACTTCGGAGCAACAGAATGAAGTTCCTGTCGAATGTCCTTAGACCATGGAGTTTGAGTGGAAGTAAAAATTTGTTCTTAAAATACAAAATTGTAACACACTAGAATTCGTTGTAACTAAAATTAATGAAAGTAATTAAATAAAAAATTGTGGTGTAAAACAATTGTACTTATCCTAAAATTATGGAAATTTTGCTTGGAAAAAAAATGGTAAAGGAAAGAAAATGTATTTCTCTCATTAATGACAAAAGACAGCACATATTTTTTTCTGTACGAAGTAATTTACGCCGTTTTGGCTCGAATGGCCGCGCGTTTTCCGGTAACGGCCTGGAAACCAGATTTGATGGAGGCTACAGAACATCTTGAACCGCATGTTTCACATTGGAGGAAGAAAAGACGAGTATCTTTCTGAAGAATTGTATCAGGTGATCGACACGTATGACAAGTGACGTATTCTTTAACGTAACGACGTAATACGTTTTCCATCTGTTTCTGTTGGAAACGACCTTTGATGATGAGTTGATTATTACCATCAACAGACCCACTGGTACCTAACTCAGCCAGAAGAAATGCCAAAACGTGTTTAGGTTGTCGATGTAACCTGAGAAGCAAAATAATTCTGTCGTAAGAACAGTAGTCAAAAGAATAACAAATATAACTTACGTTTTACATATTTCAGAAAAGTTCGCGAATGACGTTTTCTTGGTTCCAATTCGCACAACCTGGGGAGGCCTCATTGTAAACTTTTTCTTTTCTCCAGCTACCATTTCAGGATTCTTCTCTCTCATGATATTAAATACTCTATTAAGAAGCTCATCATAAGTGTAATCTCCATCAGTGGTCCAGGCAACTCCAGCATTTTCCTCTGTAACACAAATGTCAAAAATGTTGACTTTTGAATTCAAACCATAATGTATTTCTTTTATTACCTTTCTCGTCTTTCTCTTCTTCAACTGCTCCAGTATTTTTCTTCTTCTTCTTTTTCTTCAAGCTTTTAGAAAAGTCAAGATCTAAATCCTCTTGATCTTCAACTGCTTCTCCTTCTTGTCCTTCAACTTCAGGTGAGGCTACTTCAGTATCTTCAAGTTGGAAAGCCTTCTTTTTAGATTTTTTCTTCTTTTTGCCAAAGCTTTCAAGATCTAAGTCATCTACTTCTTTAACTTCTTCCTCTTCAGGATTTTCGTTCTCTTTTCCTACTTCTAACTCAACCGGCTCATTGCCAACTGTTCCACCAGCTAAAGCTGCGTCAAAATCGAAAGGGGTCTTCTTGGCCTTCTTCTTTTTCTTCTTCAACGATGGATCAAAAATCTAAAAACAAACAATTTATATATTTTGACATGGTAAACACTCTAAACAATAACTTACTGCTTCTTCTTCTGCCATGATTAAACAATACTAATTTTGTAGCACAAGTAATTAACAAATATAACGGTGTAAACGTGTCTAGCCGGAATACCAGCTGATGCAATGGCAGACCTGAATGCTGTGCTACACACAGCTAAGCTGTTGCCATTACGTCATGCGAACCACACAAATGCCATTAAGAACTCATTGAATTGGAATTTAATTTATATGTTACGTATTTTGATTATTTTATGAAAGTTAGAGAATAAATTTAAAGATATTATCAAAATAAAATATTAATGTCAGTTGTTTGGCAAGCATGTTAATTAACCTAGCAGACTACATATTTAGTTATTTACTGCAACGTGACTCTTGATTCGTGAATTTTGATCGTGTAATCGTGTAAATGCGTACTCTGCCTCGTTTTGACAATCTAATTTTTTAGTAATTTGATAATTTTATATCAGCATACCTCTTACCTCTATAGTAAGCTCATGATGTGTTCTATTAACGAAGAAAACTTAGCCGAAGAGACCATGGTCGCAACTCCCAAATTATCAGTGTAAGATTTGGCTATTTGCTTGTAACACGAAACTACCAATTAAAAATAATTGTAATTTAGTACAGATGCAATATGCCGCAGATGTAACATACTAAAGGCTCAAGTTCTTCTACGTAAAACAGACCCATACTGTCGGTGAGTCTAAAACGAACTTAACAAAAAATCTTCTTAATTAATCATCAAAAGTTTTTTGTTTCAGTGATTGTTTTATGAAGTATGCTGTCCATAAATTCCGTTCCACGATTGGGAAAGCACATGCTCTTAAACATAATGAACATGTTTTATTGGCATATTCTGGAGGATTATCTAGTGGGTCCATGGTAAAGCTTATTAAAGAAGGCTTGGATTTCTCAGAAAGTAAAAAAATTAAAATGGTGTTCAAACCTACATTAGTACACATAGACGGTAATTCAAATTCAGTTGCCAGTATATATAAAGAAATCAGAATAATTCTTAGTTTCTATACCTTTCTTAGAAGGTTTAATTTTGAATCTTTCCAAACATGAAAGGAAAGAAACCACTGATTTTGTTCTTGAGCAGGCTAAAAAAAATGGCTTTGATGTTTACATCTGTAGCCTTGAGTACTGTTTAGCACCAGACCTCAATGAATTGAAGCTGGAAATGAATTCTTACCAAATCGAAACTTCTATTTATGAAAGCCAACTGGAGATGCTATTTGGTTCTGTGAAAAGTCTTACGGCAAAGGAAGATTTACTAATTCGTTTGAAACAGCGTTTGATCACACTTTTAGCTACTCGATTGAATCACGCAAAAGTATTTTTAGGTCCAAATGCTACTAGATTGGCCGGCCAACTTCTATCTGCTATCGGTCAAGGAAGGGGGGCTCAGATTGCCCATGAGATAGTAAGTTACCGTCGATTCTTTATACTTTATAACGAATAAATTAATTTCTTTACATTTTTCTTTACTACAGGGATTTACGGATTCCCGTACCGGTACTGTTTTTCTACGACCTATGCGTGAGTTTGTCGATAAAGAAGTGGCGTATTTAGCAAATTTCTTAGGGGTTGATTCAGTGTGCCTGCCTACATTGTCATCGAAGGTAATCTACTGTCGCACACAGTGCTGTTTGTGGTTGGCTTGAACATAACCTTTCATTAATTCTTAATTCTTCTTATTTCATTAATAGTTAGGTACAACTGCCAGTATTGGGCGATTAACTGAAGACTTCGTAGTAACTTTGCAGACCAATTTTCCAGCTACAATTTCAACTTTATTTCGTATCAGTGATAAACTGAAATCAAACATTGCTGATCCGAATCCATCCGATTGTGAAAGAGATTCACTTTGTCTTTTATGCCTTTCGGCCATTGAAGAGTCATCAGTTTGTAGTGCATCAACCGCCCGACACGTTTCACAGACTATTTCGCGAAGTGGACCATCCGGTCATCCCTCGGATAATTTGAGAAACCATCCATTGCAATCCGTTGGAACTGTTCAGCATCAAGACTCAACATCGTGTAATTCTAATTGCAATTCTCAGGGCAAACCGTGTTGTAAGACGTCCAATGACCAAATCAAAAGTGATTGGAGTGCTGTTCTTTGTTATGGATGTCGCATAACAATGGAAGATGTAAAACAACCTGAACTGATGCCCATAAATTATCTTGAAGAACTTCGGCTGCGATCCCGTCGACAAGTGATGCGACAATCCGTAGAACAGTTCTTGTTGTAGTTCTGAATAATCGGTTTAAATACATGTTAAACTGTAGCATTGTCTTTACGAGTGGTTTTCTCATTTGTGAAGGAAAAATGCACGTTGTAGTGTTGTTAATCTTATTCAACTTATTAGTCGCTTGAATGAATTTTAAAAATTATTTCAAATTTATTTCAAAATTACCCGGAGGGTTTCTGTGCTGGTTTTGTTTGTTTTTTGTTTTTTCCGCTGTTTCCCGAAGGGACTTATTAGGTCTTAGGGTGAGGCTGAGCCCTGAGGCATTTTGGGATAGCGGTGGGGTGGGAGAAGTGGAGACGAATCACGAATAAAATGTGAGTTTTAATCCATACCCATTTCATTTAGTATTCATTTTGATATTGTTTGTTGTAGACCCATCCCCAGCAAAGTCAACCTGCAAAAGAAAAAGCCAGTAAGACACTCGAAGGTCACGGAGATCTTTACGTAAAACGTGTCATGCAGTGGTTTAGAGGTTGGGTGAGAACGACACGTGTTACATACCCATTTGGTATTCATTTTGATATTGGTTGTTGTAGACCCATCCCAAGCAAACTGCAGAAGAAAAAGCCAGTAACACACTCGAAGGTCACGGAGATCTTTACGTAAAACGTGTTATGCAATGGTGTAGAGGATGGGTGAGGACGGACGTTTTGCATTATTATCAAGCAGGTACAACACCCGCAAGGCTTTAGAGGTAAGGGTGAGAAAAAAAAAATTGTATAAAAGGAGAGAGAAAAGGCGAAGGAAAGTCAGTCGAGTGAGCATCTCCGACACGGCAGCAACTGCAGCGCACTCTCCATCTGCCTTCTTCACCGTATTGCCAGTTCGCAACCATGGGTAAACATTCTGTCTTTACATGGAATTGTCTGTTAATGGCAATTATTTTCTGTTTGTTTTATTATGTTAGTTACTATTGAATATTAATGTTTGAATTTGTTCACTGTCTAGTTAACTAAGGCGTCGTATGCTATTGGGTGTTTTTGTATGGCTGGGTCGACCACTGCTGTACCGATGTCTTCTGGGTATGGTGGATGCCAAACCGCAACGTGCCGCCTTACTACACAACAACAACAACATACGCAACAACCGGTTCCTACACCACCAAGGCTCTAGAGTGTTACGCTACAATTCATGATGCCCCGAGCAGCTACACCGAATCCCCGAAGTATAACTCTGCCCTGAGTTACATCACCAGAGAGGCGGAGTACTGCACCGAGGCCCCGCAGTACTACAACACCGAAGCGCTCAAGTACTACACTACAACCTACGCTGCCCCGAGCTACTACATCTACGTCCCGAAGTATTACTGTGCGTAAAAGGAGTCGTTAAAAAAAAAAAGAAGTCGTGCCCAAACTGCAGAGCCTTATCTGTCACCAACTGGATTCCTCATCGTGTAACCGATTCTCAGTTATGGGTAAATATTCTTATTTTTACATTGACTTTTGTATCAATTCTATTTTTTTCTAATGTTGTTCTAATGTTTGAATTATTTACTGTTTAGTCAACTATGGCGTCGTGCTCCTGTTGGGTGTTGTATCGTTGATGGCTGGGTCGACCACTGGTGTACCGATGTCTACTTGGTATGGCGCAAACCAAACCGCAACGCCGCCGCCTTCCTACACAACTTACGCAACGACCAGTTTCTGCATCGAGGTCTTCAAGTACTACACCACTATAGCACCGGAGTTTTTTACCACAACTAACGCTGCCCGAGCCACTACACAGACGCCCTGAAGTATTACTCTACCCCGAGTTACAACACCACCAAGGCGATGGAGTACTACATGATTACGTATGCTGCCCCATCCTACTACACCGAGGCTCCTAAGTATTACTCTGTTCTCATCTACTTACTGCACCTATTTTTCAAGTACTACTCTGTTCTCAGTTGCTACACCGAGGCTCCCGTTATAACTCCACCAAAACGGTCGAGTACTACACCGAAGAGGCAAAGTACTTCTCTGCCCCGATCTTCACAACCACAACTGAGGCGGCAAAGTATTACGCGCAGCCCCGACTTGCTAAACAGAAGATGCTCTTTCGTGATACGTTGATCTAAAACACTACACTGATGCTCCAGTTTACTACACCAAGACCTACGCTACACCTACCTACAACAGCGCAGCCCCCAAGTACTACACCGAAGAAGCCGCCTTTTACACAACCACGTACGCTGTCTGGTATACTACATCGGAATTTAAGTATTCCCCTGCTCCAAACTACTACAAAACTGAGGTTCATATGTATTACACCAGCAATTCTCCCGACTATGTCACCTGTAGCCACTACTTATGTTGCTCCGACCTGTACACCAAAGTTCTGAAGTATTTCTCTGGATGTGTTGAAAGATTGCTGAAATACAAGATTGATCGATAAATCACAAGTGTATGTCTCTATTTTCTCCTTAAGTACCATTTTTTCTTTTGATAATCGCATTAAGTGAGTAAAAATTTCCGAATGCTAATAATAGATCTTGTAAAATACAACAATAAAAATTCAAACTCATTTTCTCTTTCCATCATTAAAATTCAAAGTTCAAAAAATTTTTCTAAAAATTCAAATTCACCTCCCATTATTTCTGCTAAGTCCAGACTTTGTTTTTGAAAAAAAAATTTAAAAAAACTCCCCTTACACAAAGTTATTAAAAATTATCAGGAAATTTTGTTAGAAACTATTTACTTTACATGATTTTTATTTATAACGGTTTTTTTTTCAAATTTTATAATATTGTCATACATATTTTTCCTGTGGCCCCCAGGGGGGGGGGGGGCCTGTCGCTTTCTCTACCGCGCTAATAACATGATGCAAATTATATGCGAGTTATTATTTGTTTGGCACAGAAAGCTTGTTTGATCTAGCAGTTCTCGACTGTGTCAAACCTGACATTGATCAGGTTGCCTCAGTCGTATACTGCATGATTGAATGAAAACTCAAAAGACGACAGATCAAACTATTTGAAATCACAATACAAAATACTGGCAGGCAAACAACAACACAAAAATTTTCAAGTCAGGAACCCAGATGGAACAGCTCGGGTACAACAGCACAGCAATTTCAGGTCCAACACGGCTACTTCTGGATCACACTGCAACCTCATGCTGCATACAACGGTTCAATCTGTCTTTGTCACACCTTTCACCATTTGGCTGCAACAAGGTAACCAACAGTGTTAAAGAAGTGTTTGTTATACCTATTTAAGAAAATAAAATTATTTTCGAGAAACACAACTGTGTACACACTCATTATAACAAAAGAATACAAAAAGTAACAGAACACTACGCAGCCCAAGAAAATAACTTTGATATGAGATACAAAATTTCTATAGAGGCAGAGACAATTGGTCTACACTCTAGTCATGTTAACAAAATCTGTAGTACTTTTCAAGACATTTGATCAAAATAATTACTTTTTGCTGTTGCATGGGATGAGACGTACGCCTAAGAACAGGCAGCAAGACACACGAGGCACGCCATTTCGGCAATGTACAGGCACTTCCAAGTCTGAGTTGAATGAATTTGCAAATTGGTTTCTACATGATAAATAAACTGTAAATTTTCACATCAACATTTTACATTCAATAACAATACGAAATTAACAATAAATACCTTTTAATTTTCATCGTGAGAAACGTCAGGACCAGCAACCCATCTCTGCTTCGTCTAGGAACATAATGGCCGCTATGCGTCAGTGCTAAAGACACTCGCGCTACCTGGTGGACATCATTTCAGCCACCTATTGACAGCCATTAGATTCCTGTTCAAATGACTGAACGCAACGGATGGATTGCTTGATTCCAGACAGCACACAGCAGCTCAACTTGAATTCGACATGCCTTTCGGCTTTCACTAGCTGGCATGAAATGAATCAAATGAGCATCAACACCAGATTACTCCAGCAGCTTTCCCTATGACACAAATACACACGGTTAACTTTTCAGACTTTTTAACTCTCATAAAAATCTATAATATTTACAGAAAGTGTTGGGTGTCAAGACAAACAATTAAACTTGCAATTTTCTGAAGAAAAAAATAATTTTCCTGCCTGTGGCTGTAAACTGTAATGCAACAGCACCAACAGTTATCTGCGTTAGTCATACCATGGTATAATAGGTTGAACCAACCTATTATACCATGGTCATGTCATACAGTGAGTTGAGTTCCAACTAACTTTGACATCAAACAGTTAGTCATGTTAAATCTAAAGGAAATATGTCAATAAATATTCCAACATTCATTCAATAAAATGGCTGCTTGAGTAAAAAATTCAGATAAATACACCACATGTTGGTATGTGCCCTGCATCTTTTCATGCGACTTCCCCAAAGTTGCCGCAATAAACCTGAAGATTATCCATGGCCTTGATTATGTTCCCATAGCTTTCTCTATGACAGAAAATACAGTTTATGGCGGTTTATGGCATCAAATCAAAGTAAAAACATTTTGAAGGAAGAATAATAGGCTACTTGTCTGTCAATGCATTTTTGTAGAAAACATGTTCAGAAAAAAACAACAAGTGTTTCAATCCCCATCCCAAGCTATAAACATGTAAAAACAAATTTTAAAAAATCAACGACCAAATCCAGCAGGAGGACTTCACTTACTAGACCGATTTGATGGATGGACCGATTAACCATATTTCTACACAGTCCGGATCCCCAAGTCCCTAATTAAGTGTGCCCTTATGTCGAAAAAGATGAGGTGGCCGTACCCGTACTAGCAGCAGCTTTTTCGTTCCTCTCTTGGTAATGCTTTGTCGTACAAAATGCGCCTTTAAGTTCCGAGCTTCCTTCACTCCTCTGTGACGGGCGACTTCTCTGACTGTTTTTATCTTCCATCGCCCGCCTTGCCGGCTTCGGTTGCCGATCCCACTGTCCGATCCCCTTTTTCTTTTTCTTTTTTTTTTTTTATTATTTGTTTTCCTATTTTTTTACATTGATTGTTATGTAGGTTGGAGCATAACCTTGGAGATTAGAATTCTTGCTATTTCGGGCAAAACATCTGGAAGTTTGCATTGGTAGGAGTGGCTGACACTGTTTGTTTTAGTTTGCCTCATCAAGCTCTCTTCATTCTTCACAACTAGGTTCAATATTACAAATTACTTTAACAGTCACACTGTGATTGAATGGCTTAAACTTACTTTTGTTGTATTAAGGCAAAGTGATGGTGGTGATGTGGACATGGGGTAATTTTGGCCTGATAAAAGACAAACAAAACAAAATTGACACCCAAAAGAAAAGTTTGCGTGGGGCGAGTTACTGGAAAATGCCACTATCAACAAACTAATCAATATCTAAAACTTTTAATATAACTCTATGCTGTGGCCTAATTGACACCAGTTTTGTTGTTTACTTTTGCTACGCTTTACTGCAGACAAACTTCCGTGTTCAGTCGTCCACTGAAGAGCGTTGTTGCCAGTTTCTGAAGCTCGATGCCGCTCTCTCTGTAAATTACACTAATTGCAGAGCAATAGATCCCTGGTCGGTTCACGGCTGTGTTGGCTTCCCCATCTCGATTTTAGGGTAAACGTAAGCCGATTTTCAGGGGGTTTTAGGGCGGGGCCTGTCAGAATTGTGAAGGGTAAAAATGAAACAGAGCCATCTAGGCTCTCAAAAGTAGCTGAGCGTAGTAGCTGACACACTCACTAGAGGCGCTCATCCATTTTTACAAATCGGCTTACGTTTACCCTAAAATCGAGATGGGGAAGCCAACACAGCCGTGAACCGACCAGGGATCTATTGCTCTGCTAATTGGAGTCATTTCGTCACTCGCTACTCATCGGTACTCGCTAAATGTCGTTTTTCACCCAAATAGTAAGAATAATCTAATAAATTTTTATGTCGGGTACTTCAAAATGTATTTTTTATTTTTAGTATATATGTGTGTGTAAAATGAACCATGAACTGAGATTGATTCAAAATTATTAAATAAAAAGTTTCACTCAGGTTCCAAATATAACGGCTAACTTGGGCAGATCGAGTAACATTGACTGTAGAGTTTTATTGCTCCACAAGCGGCATCAGTAAGGCAGTGCCAGATACTCTGATCCAAATCCAATCCACGAACCTTCTCTTCCGGTAGAAACACAATACCTAGCGATTCGTCAGCTTCTGCTTGACAACTCTTCAAATAGAGATTTTCGACTTCTTTAGATGTCAAAGAGCAACTGCAAATATGAGATTAGAATTTTATTTTAAAATGTGAGACAATTAACTCTTAAAAACGCACTCACAGCACAAGAAATTCAGCACTCGGCCGCCCAAGTCGTTCGAGGCTTCGAACTACTCCTAACAGTAGAGGGTCCTTTAATGATTCCAATGGCAAATTAACTTCATCGCGAATTTCACATTTAACCGAGTCGAAAACCTCCTCTCGAATTCGAAGTGAGTTTTCTGGAGCAGTGCATTCTTCTTCTGTCCAAGACTGTATAGATGTTGACACATTATCTGGTTCAGGGTGACCACCAGGCCTATCTAGTTTGCCTTTGTCCTCACCAGTCCACATAGCACGTTTTAAAAACAGGAATTTTCTATCTGAAGTTAGCAACAGAGATCCCACACCCAATGGGTCAGCTAAGCACGATCGCTTACTGTTAAAACGCTGAGTTCCGTAAACAACTAACTCCTTCCCAAATGGATTACAATTCGTTCCAATTAACTCCATGTAAGTTGTTAGTCCCAAGTTGAAAACAACCTGGTTATCATCATTAATTGTTACACCTTCAAATCGAAATTTGGATTGATTGTATAACCTATCATTATTCTTACATTTTTCATTCCATATCAACTTAATAGATTTTTCTATCCAATTATCAGATTTGTTGTTAAATCTGCTAGAAAAATTTATTTGGGTTTGACTCCTTATGATGGGTATTTTGCTGAAACTCAAGTTGATAATTTCGATTCCTTCTGTCCCATTTTGTGTTTTGAAAGTAAACTCATCCATAGAAGCGGTTTTTTAAAAACAAATAAAATCTCCCGCTGCTTGCAGCGATTCGATGATCTATTCAAAAACAAGTGCTGAATGTTATTATTTTCCTGTGTTAATTACTTAAATTACAAAAAATACGTACCTAAAAATTGATTGGAGAGTAAAAATGTATGCAAGTCAAGCATGAACACAGAAGACCATAAAATCTTACATGAATATTCAGTCAAAACATTTTGCGAAACGCTAACAAATATGTTTACCAAATTTCGTTGACGTTGACAGAAGTTAGTTCCTAATGATTACATAAAATCTCGCTAGAGGACCTGTTTCATAACAAATGAAGTGCCTCGAGCACTGAAACCGTAGCTTTCAGGAATAGTAAGATCACGAATTTACGACTTACGATTTACGGATGGAAGGATTCACCAGGAATTTTTTTTATTTGCATAGCCATATAATGTATCTATTCAGTGTATCATATTGCTACACTAAGGTAAAAATGGACAGTAGATGGCTAACGACGTTGAAATTTAGCCTTAAATTTTAACACCAAGAATTATCTAAGAGACACTTGCCATGAAACCAGGAATGCATTAGTTGGTTAATCTCGGTTAGACCTTTAACGTCCACACCTTCTTCTATTTCTTCCGGCATCTAAATAATGACAACGGGACAATTTTAAGAGAACCTATTTTAAAAATAACAATTGGTTGGACTAAGCACTGCTTACCAACGACGGTGGAACAACGCGACGGCATACATGTCGACGGGTGTGTTCTTTGAAGGCCTCTGTCAAATCAGATTTCAATGATTCAGTCAGACAAGGCTTGCAAAGCTTACATTCAAGACTGGAACAATTGGCACAACGAGAGGCCGCACACCGATCGGGAAATACGACTAAATCTTTAAACGCCACTTCGGGCTGCGATAGTAGTTCATCGTCAGTTCTAATTCCCAAAATTTATTTAGTTAATACATTAAAAACCATGAAGAAATAAGAAAATGTCAAAGTTTTTTTTTTACCCGACTGAATTTGGATATCCAGAAGGAATAATACCGATCAGTTTCAATACATTGAAGATGACCTGTTCATACATTAGCCTGTTTGGAGGAAAGTGTTGAGACGACAAATTTGGTGACATGTTCGCCTGGAATATTAATTTGTAAATTTAATAATCAATAATTATTCACGGTTCCTAAAGTCATACTTCCATAATGAAGACGTTGAGATCTTCATCCACAACGAAATCCACTCGAATCATTTCGAAAAAATTACGAGATGACGCAAATTTGGAACTTGCCGATGCCAAGGATAATTCTCGTCTCAGCAGCATTGTTCGAATCGCATCATCAATTTGCTGCCAAATGATTTTAGGATCTTTACCTTTTATCAGATAAATTCATTTTTTAAAATGTAAAAATTCATGAAGAAACAAGAGTATTTTTTAAAAATGTGTTTGCCAAGCCGTACATGCGTACCTATGGTGAGAAGATAGGCATTAAAAGACTCCTTCATACCAAATCCCAAACCTGAGTAATACGGTTTCAATGACGAAACGTTCCATATTGGTAAATAGTCATCTCCAATTACATACTTATCGACTTTCTTTACATCAAAAGGATGATATTTTTCTGGACAAAATCTGAAATCGTAATTTAAATAAATTTGGTTAATAATTTAACACGGGGGTTAACTTCGTTAAATCTTTCGGCGGAAGTAGGAAAACTTTTAATACCGAAATAGGATGTCACCATCATAGATATAGACTCTAAGTGGTGCGATTGACGTAATGATCGTATAAACACCAATATCGAACTTGTGCCCATCTGCCGGTTATTTAATGATCAGTTAGACAAAAGTTAAAATTAAGTCGCTTACATAAAAGAAACTCGCCGCACCTATCAAAAGAGGTTTACGAACGTACTCTTGGACGAACGTCCCTGGTGTCTCCAAGTCTAGATCAACCAACGGTTGGATTTTGATACCTCGGTGATTGTTACTTTTCTGGACAAACAAACTATCGGGATTCTTCTTTGCCTAGATCATAAAATTTTTGTCAAGCTTTTCTCTAGTTAACTCTACTTTCTATCTACACTACTATTTTAGTATTTTTTCAAATACTTTTTACCGATTTGAACTTAGATCTAATGAAATTTTTAAAACTGAATGATAAGATTACAAATGAATGAATATAATATTAGAAGATGGGAAATCACTTACATAAGTAACTAACTCCGCCTTTTGTTGAGGAATTTTGAAAGCCACAGGAACGTGAGGCAATCCGGAAGTAGCCAAATTCACCTTGTTGGTGATATATCCTGATCCAGGAAAATGGTTGACCTACTTAATGAAGTATTTTACCATTTGAAAATCAAAATAACGCAAATTTTTATTAACATAATAGACTACTTAAGATTAATTACGTCTTTTAAATTCTAGTTTGTGGCTTTTCAGTGTTACATAATTTCTATTCCGCTTTTTAAATATTTTGTGGGACGTAGTTATTTTCTGGTCCATTAAAGTTACTGTCATATTTCACTTAGCGGTCTCAAAAGAAAGAATTCTAAATAGCGCAAATGCAGCAGCAACGAAATATGGAAACAAAATCTCAGCCAGAGCGTCGGTGAAATATAAAGCAAGATATTTTAATAGCATCGATAATGACGTAATACTAGTACCTATAACCACAATAGAAGACATAATAATATCGCGGTAAACTGTGGTTTTATATGTAAAATCAGGAAAAATGTAAGAAAATATTTTCATTCATCATTTTTACCTTTTTGTGCTTTGGTAGATTCACCAATTGATCCTTCAGAACCCTAAAGGGGTATTCATAGGACCTGTATATAACAAAAGCCAAAAGTTAATAAATGTCACAGAAAAATCTTTTCATTGCAGAATTAGATTTTTTACCAGAGAAGATTCCAATCAGAAGAATAAATGCTACCGCGAACATAACCGGCTCTTTCTAATAAGGTAAACACATGCTCCAAGTATCCTGAGTCCAACTATTCAAAAAAATGAAATAGAATTTTTTTAAAAGAAACAAAAAGAAAGCACAACAAGAACCAATTCCCCCTCCTTAATAAACAAACAAATAAAAAGCCAATAAACAAAACACATAATATGTAAAAAGATACAGTAAAAATAACGAACCTTTCTTCCAAATGCAGCGTAAATAAGAGGCCGAGTAGTATTTAGAGATGCACCGTGGCAATCTGGTTTAGATTCCAAATAAAAGACGTTCCAAATATTGAAGGTAATAAAAAGAAACCCAAGGGTAACCATGGACAAGACAGCAGATTTGTTTCTCATGATCGAGGAAGCCAAGCGAAATGCACGGCTCTTTTCATCATTTGAGGTGGGGTTTTTAGAAGATAGAATTGAATAAGATAATAGATTAAAATGTGCATAAATCATGCAGACATCAGCAACGATTCGAACTTAGTCTCACATCTTTAATAGTATCTTGAAAAATTTCTGACTTACCAGCATCATGGTGAATTACAATCGATTCAAACGAGAATTAATCATATCCTGTTCTGCCAGCATGGCCCCTGTTAAGAAATACCTTGATCAACCGAACTGAACACACCAAATCACTAGCAAATGAAATATACCGGCACTGTACAGAACGGTCTAAGGCTACGCAGTGAAGCAGACTGAAAGTCACGGGCAACAGAGAGAGAATAAAAGACAGGTATTGGAGTAGACGAAAACGGCCCCCGGGCTTTTTGGTCTTCTTCTCTCCCCAAAAGCAGGTCATTTCCTCCCTTTTTTTGTGCGGCACCGAAGTGACCGTAATTAAGTTCGGAATGCTTTTAATGCAAAAATCTTTCGATGACGGTAAATTTGACAAATCAAATGTATTTCTGAAACTTCATTTCATCGAACGGTAAGAAGCAAAGTTTGCACAAATCGTCTGTAGAGATTAGGTAATAAGCTTCTCTTGTTTCTTACTTGAACACCCCTTACCCAGTGAATGAAGAGCGTCGGCGAACAAATAATTCGATGCAGACATTCTACATTTTGAGACTGACACCCCATTCTTTGGAAACCGATAAACTCGGTTTTCTCAGAACCAATACCTGGCTAGTCGTATCGTAACGATATTCGACAGCTCGACCTGTGTTATCTTCTATACTGGACGGTGACCGGTTTAATCCCGCAATGACGATTTTTTCAATGAACTCTGGGGTTTCAAAAGCTCCTTGATTTGTAATTCTATAAAAATAAAACCGTGTTATTATTTTGTCTTGTGTGAAATAAATGTTTAGTTACTTCGATGAAAGTACGTGATTTTCCATGCTTAGATCCAGGATTAGGTAACTTCCTTTTTGATAATCCAAAGATTGGCCATCATCTACGTAAAGGCGACCTTGAGCTTTGCCCTGTATTCCATGACGTTTGAATTATTACAAAAATTAAATGGAATTATTTCATTCCGCGTATGTTGAATTGAATTTACCTGCTTGTCCAAAGTCACAATTAATGTATAAGGATCTTTGGCCATTAAAGATGATGCTCGTCTAGCACGTTCCTTCTTCGGAACAATAGTACCTCCTCGTTGGAATACAGGAATCTAACAAAACGCACAGCCACATGACCCACTGAAAAGTCGGAAATCTAATGAGGGATAATTAATACCTTATTGATTGCCACTGGAATCGTCTGGTACCCAGAGCTTTGATAAACTTTGTAGGTCTCGATTTCATACCAGAGGGTATTATCTCCAGGGAAGTAAACACTGACTTCAGTTTCTCCTGATCGAACAACTGGATGCACCAAAATCGAGTCACCTAAAACGAAAGTAAAATAATTACTCCCATGCATAAATTCACAGAGAAAAATAAAAAATGTTTTACCTAACAAAAATTGATTATCCATAGAGAAGGTCTCTACGTCTTGCGGATATTCCATCCAGAGTGGGCGCATGGGGGGAGTGGCAGTCTTTTCGTGCTCGTAAAACAACGTATACCAAAGAGGTAAGTAGGTATAGCGTTGCTTGATGCTTGATTTAATAAGTTTGTTAGTCTGCTCATCAAAAAGCCAAGGTTCGCGACGTTTTGTATGAAGGTGAGAATGTCCACGAAAGAATGGCTGGAACGCACCAGCTTGGTACCATCTTGTCAATAGCTCCGAATTGGGATTATTGAAGAAACCTCCAACATCCGCTCCACAAAACGGAATACCAGAGACAGAAAGGCTGAGAAGCATAGGAACGGCTATGGCTAAATGTTCCCAGTCGGCAATGTTATCACCAGTCCAAACAGCTCCAAATCGCTGACTTCCGGCAAAAAAGGAGCGCGAAAGTACAAACGGACGTAATTTATAGTCAGAGCGCATCAACTGGCCACGGATAGTACCCTCCACCTAAAATTCATACAGATTAATATGCCTCAATATGAAAAGAAGACAAGTTTGGAATTTGAAACATACCACCATCATGCCGTACATATTGTGGACATCACGGTGCTCATATCCACCGTAGTGCAAACAATCTTTAGGCATAGTGACTTCCGGCCCGTTAAAAACCGATGGCTCATTCATATCGTTCCACGTGTATACGTCCAAGGACGTACCTGAGAAGAATCTAAATTATTGAAAATCGATGACAATATTGGAGTAATTTAAAATACCTTCATATTTATCCAACGCGAACCGAGAGGCCCAGTAATCTCTAACGTTAGGGTTAAAAAAGTCGGGATAACTGGCAGAGCCTGGCCAACACCAACCTTCATAAATTTTCCCATCTTTATCTTTGACATAGAAATCATTCTGTTCGCAATGCTCGTGGAAAAAGAAGGACGAATCGCGTTTCATGTGTGGGTCGACAATAGTCACCAACTTTCTACCCTTTGCGGTCAAGTTCTGTGCCATTTCTAATGGATCAGGAAACTTAATCGGGTCCCACGTAAAATACCTTAAAATAAAAGCCAAAATTAATATCGACAGTAATTGACTAAGTTTGAGAATTTTTACATAAAATAATATAAATAATTTCGTAATTAAAATAACTTACTTTTTGCCATCTGTGTGCTCAATATCAAGCCACAAAACATCATAAGGTATATCGTGGAGATCGAAGCCTTTATCGACATTGTGAACATCTTCTTGGTCGTTGTAGTTCCAACGGCACTGGTGATAGCCAAGTGCAAATCGCTGAGGAAGGGGAGTTGTACCCGTCAAACTACCATACTGGCGCACCACATCCTTCGGTGTAGGACCCGTCATAATGTAGAGATCAATAATTCCACTTTCTGAGAACCAATGTGTCTGCTGGTGAGGCTCATTGCCTCCACCTGATACAAGATTCATGAGGGAAGACACCACACTTCCAGATGACGACTCTTCAATATCGACATAAGTTTCAGCTGCGTTGTTCCAAAACACTCCAACGGCACCCTGTTGCCTGAAGCACACAAACAAGAAACACGTTTTAAAACGCAAGTATTTTAATTGTCAAATTTAATTGAAGTACCTTTTGGCAATCATAAATGGTACAGCTCCGTACAAAGCCATGGGGTTGTAGAGTTCGTACTCAAAAACGTCGGTGTTGTAAAGACGGTACGGATCACCATTTCTACAAGATAAAAATGTTATTTCTTCCATTGACTTGAAATCATAAACAAATTTATACTTGGTCTGCTTTAAGGCAAAAGTATCTGCATGTTCAGGAATACCATACACATGCCTAGAGCCGGGGAAAGAGATGTCTACCCCAACTGAAGTGGGACCGTAAGGCTTGGAATCGACGTGAGATTTGAACGTTTCTTCCCACAAGCCGGGCTCCTCTTCTTCCTGGGGCTTTTCTTCGGGGTTCTTTACTTCGCCTTCTTCCTGTTCTAATCCTTCAACAGGATCAGAAGGGTTTGCCTCAGTTGCAGCTGCTTCACTGTGAAAGGAGAAAGATGAGATTACCCTATAAAATGCAAATCTTCTAAGCATAATGTAGCACTCTGAATAGCAACTGCATCTTTATTTGCTGACGGACTAAAAAAAAAAAGAAAAAAAAACCGCACAAACTAAATGGCAACTGCCTTGGTCCAAATCTAAAGGATTAAGTGGGAGGCTAGTACGCAATATCCTAGCGATACAAGGTTAAGTAACATATAGAGGTGGAGACCAACCGGAAGTCTTTCATTGTTAAGCCATAATATGCAGAATAAACGCTTAATTACAGAGGGGGAGGATCGTAGGTTGATAGATTTACCTGGACCAAGGCAGCCATTGTAGCACCCACGAATATGCTTTTCCAGGTAAGGATGAGCCAACAGATCCTACAGTTTGGGCAACTGAGGTCATGGCTTCCCACAACCTGACCAATCACAGTCGTTAAACTAAATCCGTGCCTATTTACAGATTGTCTTTCACACGCTAATGAAAGATATGCTAAATTATCTTAATCAATATGATAAACTACTGGTAAATAGTTCAAGATCATAATTTTTTTTTACAGCTTTCCCTGAACTTAACAAAGTTGTGGGTAATGGAAAGTGAGAAGATACCATAAGAAAAAATAACTAAATGATTAATCCCCGCGAACTTCCTACTCAAGAGCGGATGTGCAGATAATTATGTCATAAATTGAATGATTACTTGGATTTGCGGACACGTTGATGTTCAAAGTTTAGCAAGCCCCTTGCATTCACAGAGATGACTAGTTGGTCTCCATCATAGACATCAAGACGAAATGGCTTGACAAGCAGGATAGCTTTGCCTGTGCCGCCAAATGAAAGGGATATTGAATCGCTAGATTGCTCCAGGATTTTCAAACTATGAAATTAAGAAAGGCAAATGTAAGTAAACAGACCATATATTGTTTTTAATCGGAAGGGGTACCTTGAAAGTTGTGGAGTTCCAGAAAGGGATTCCTGTGCCCTATAACGTAACTTAATAGGATTGATTTCATCAAGCTGTAAATGAAGAGTTGAATCAGCCAAAGCTATAAGCTGCAGTTGAAGTCTTGCTTGACTGCGAGAGCTGATGACTTGCACTTGTAGGCTATTTATAGTGGAATTTAAGCTATCCAACAAAATTTCCCAAGGTGAATTTCCAAGCTGTGTTGCTCTCTGACGTCTTGAAAAACAGCATTAAATTAGTATTGAGATAACATTAGCAAGAAATTCAAACTTACTTGCAAAATGCATTCTGATCACATGTTTTAAAATTACCACGATCAACTGCTATACAGGATTGAATTGTCACCCCACATATGACGAGGGTGAATAAAAGCCAGGAATGATCCATTGAGGACCTGGAATCAAATCTTAACTATAAAATTTTACAGAAATATTAAATAATGTGAATGTAAAACAATGAGAAAATAAACTCAGCAGTTATTTTACACCAAAGTGTTTAAAAGAGCCCCAGAAAAATTTATGAGATTGTCACGAGTCTGACATACCGTCCACGTCCACGTCACAAAGGCGAGATTTCTTCAATTCAAAGAATGGGTGTTTACGACTTGATATGTTAGTCTTATTGCGAGCTACTTACTTAAACAATAAACAAACCGTTCATGAGAGAACGTTTATGAGCGATTTTCTATTGCAAAAAATCGTGTGATCAACTTACCGGCGGTTTTTTCGATGATGAACGGCGCCGAATTCTCCAGTTAGCAACTATTGAATTGGATTCGTTGTCGAAACTCGAAACCAAGAAAATACGCCACCTAACGGTAATTTAAACGTAGTTTCCATGATATCCCAAAGATGGACGAATTAATTAGTACACGACAAATAGAGAATAGAGATAACAGCTCATGAATCACTTCATAGCTCAATCAAGGAGGCTTTTCATATTTTCAAACAAGTTTAGCACGCCAAGGTTATCGCCAAGCATAGTGGCCGTAAATAGCAAATCTGATTAAATCGTCCTTCACAGACACCTGACAGTACGTGGTGATCTATATGAATATCTTCCTCAAAATGAGCAAGGTCCACTGTAACTTATGGACTTTGCCAAATTTAATTATTGATTGATTAATCAATTTGGGGTGACTTGTCAATAAATATTATATTAATGTTGGTTCTTAACGTTCATGAGTCTCTCAATCCACTTTCTAGCAAAATCGGTCTTGATCGATGACTTCGGAGCAGCAGTAAGCATCAGCCCCCATTTATTCCGGTAGTAGAATAATTCGAACCAACTGTTCCGTCAGTGAATGCCAGTGCTATAAACTTTTTAGATTTACTGTTTAATAGTAAATAAAAAGTGAGAAATTGCCACAATTAAGCAAATTACTGTATTAAAAATGTTACTTGGTTGATGATTCTTACGGATTCTTACGAAACGGGACGTAATCCTAATTTCACAGGAACGTTCAGTGAGAAAACTTTTTTGTCGATCCAATCAGTATAACTTTAAAATTTTCATAAGTAGCAAGCGTTAGTGGTATAACGGTTAGCATTGTTGCCTTCCAAGCAATAGACCCGGGTTCGACTCCCGGCTAACGCACTCCCTTTTTATCCACATGAACTTTGATTTTTCATTTTTCATAACAGGATGTGTAATTGATAAAATATTTTCTCGCTAAGATTTCATTTTTCCTTGGTTTAGTTTTTGCTAGCGATTATAGCTGTTACAGCTTGCTTCTCTTTGAACACGACTTAGCGTCATTGAAATCATAGAAATTACGCTATTAAACTTTAATGCAGCCTTTCTGTACGTTGAATTGTAGTTAATCAGTGAATAAGTTACTCAGCAGATGATGAAATACTAAAACAGGAAAAAATTGAGTGAATTTGAATTTTGAACCGATATTATATTGTAGTCATACGTATACTGCATACACTGTTAAAGACAACATTGATACTAGGGTACCAGTTGGACAGTTTTTACGGAAGAAGTAATAATTCATCTACAATTCCTGAACCAATTCATTTTCTTTTAAATTTTTTAAAATATTATTTAATAAACAATCTTCCTGTTTCTTGAGTGCGTTACAGACAAATTCACAATCACATCATCTGATTCGCTGCTTTTAAAGGAGTCCTACCTGGTAAAGACGCCGGGGTGAAATACTTTTATATATTGGGAGGAAAAGATCGAAATTTCAAGCGTTAGTGGTATAACGGTTAGCATTGTTGCCTTCCAAGCAATAGACCCGGGTTCGACTCCCGGCTAACGCACTCCCTTTTTTACAAACTTTCAAGAAAATTTTATTTGTGCTTAATTCGTTTGTCTCCGTGGTACAGACGTGGAAATTACTCGAATATATAGGGAAAAAAAGCTTAAATTTGCAAGCGTTAGTGGTATAACGGTTAGCATTGTTGCCTTCCAAGCAATAGACCCGGGTTCGACTCCCGGCTAACGCACTCTTTTTTTTACAAACTTTCGATAAGAAGAAATCTTTATTTGCGCTAAATTCGTTGGTCCTTCCTGGTAAAAACGCAGGGTTGAAAAACTTGGATATAGAGAGAGAAAAAGGTATTTGTTTTAAGCGTTAGTGGTATAACGGTTAGCATTGTTGCCTTCCAAGCAATAGACCCGGGTTCGACTCCCGGCTAACGCACTCCCTATTTTTGCAAACTTACAAGAAAACTTTATTTGCGTTTAATTCGTCGCATGCTGTAAAATTTATTTAAATTTGTCCCGTTCCATTTACACTTTTCTTTGATTTAACTTGCGCTAGACCTTACGCTGTTCCAGGTTATTCTCAAACGTGGCCCCTCCTGGTTATCTCTTCGCCTCGGTATGTTCTTATTTAAAAAAAACTCCTGCTAATTTCATTTGTTATGGAAATACGAAAATCCAACCATGAGTTCCAATGTTTTGGTCCCAAATTCTAATCAGAAATTTGAATGTCTATAAATGCTAGAAAATGAGAGACCATCCACTTTTGGGAGCTTGTCAACATTCACTGTAAAACGATCAAATTTAACACGGTATGGAGACTTCCACATGCGAAAAAAGAGCTATTGCACTTCCTGAAATAAGTCACTACATGGTACCGCAATTTTCTACAGAGCCTTATATATAAGAGTTCTTTCTTTGAAGGCATGTAGTTTTACTCATACCATTTTCTTGCTTTTTTCCTTGTTTAAGCCCACCCATTTCTAGTGCCGTAGTACCGCCCTCTTTCACCTCGGAATGGGATACTTTTTATTTTCTAGATTTTGGATGTACATAACTCAACATTTCAAACCGCATTTGAGAGACTCCCACACTAGTGTTACCAAGCAATGTGCAGTATTCCATCTGAGTTTCTCAATTAATAAAAGAGACTGCATTTCTAAAGGTAAGTCATCTAAATAGATTGGTAGGCTATATTATTTAGCTGGAAATATATCAAATCGTTCATTTCGATTCATTTGAGTAGTTGTAACAGTAGATAAGTATCGTCTTTTTTAGATCAGTTTTTTTTTATTATTGATTTCATTACGAGTTCATAATGTTGCGAAATATTTCAATAAAATATTGTGAAATTTTTCTTTATTAAATATTGTTAGATTAAACTAAATCATAAATGTGTAATTCAATAACTTATGTGGATGAATTCAATTATAGCGATGTCCACTGATTGTCGTCTAAAAAATCCCGAAAATCCCGTAAAATACAAGCAAATGAAGAACCACGAATCTTTGGGTCTTCCGCTTCTGGATCAGTTTAGGTGAGCGACCTATCACATATTTTCTAAAAATCCCTTAACCTTGAAAAACCTATTATTTCCCCTATCCAATTGCAATCCACCCCACCTTATTATTCCAAAGTCAAGTTGCCGTGATTTTCTTCCAACTGATGGATAGATGATTGATGGGTCTCGGTCTTGATACATTTCATCACAAGGGGGCAGAGCGCATAGCCTTGAAAAGAGGAGATGAATTTAATCATTTTTTACCTTTAAGGGATGGCAGCAGCAATAAGATTTGGTGGAGAGTGTTTGCCCTGTTGATGATAGCCACGGTTGCTACCAGATTTTATAAACTCGACCAGCCAGATCACGTCTGGTAATGCCATTAAATTTAATTTGACATTGGCATCGATTATTAATCACCAGATAGCATTTTAAAATTACAGTTGGGATGAAGCACATTTTGGGAAATATGCAAATTTTTACATCAACCGGACATTCTTTTTTGACGTGCATCCTCCACTTGGAAAGGTACATAACTTTATATAGGTATTTTTTTTTAACTGAACTATTTTGTAATATTAAAATTATTAGATGCTTATTGGACTCTTCGGATACCTTGATGGCTACAACGGATCCTTTCATTTTGATAAACCAGGAGATAAATTCGAAGATCACCAATACATGGGAATGCGAATAGTAAGTTCACATTAAACAGGATCACCACTAACGTTCTTATTGCCTCGTTTCCGCGCTCAATTATTTTTCATTAATAATAAACTCTTAATCAATTTCCTATTTAGGGCTGTGCTGTGATGGGAGCTCTTTTGGTTCCTCTCTCCTTTCTGACTGTATGGGAGATGACTTTCTCCCTTCCAGCATCTACATTAAGCGGTTTGCTGATTCTCTTGGGTACGCGTTAATTTTCTAATTCTAGAAAATATATCGGATGTCTATAAATAAGGAATCTATTTCAATGTTAGATCATGGAATGTTGACATTGAACCGCTTCATTCTACTGGATCCGCCAATGTTATTTTTTATCTCTGCGTCAGTCTACACAATGGTTAAATTTCATAATCAGAGGCATCGGTATAATCTGAAATCTTTTTTATTTTTTAAATGTTAAGTACGTGTATTAAAGTGATCGTTTTTATTTAAATAGGCCGTTCAGTATGCCGTGGTGGTTATGGCTGTCTTCCATGGGTGTTATGCTATCATGTTCCGTCGCCGTAAAATTTGTTGGAATATTTGTTGTCATCTTCGTCGGATTTCGTACCATTGCGGATTTGTGGGAAATTCTTGGAGATATTTCACGCCCCGTGGTATTCTTTTGGGATAATTATTATAACATCTCTTGCACGGCTCCTTACCTAATAATTCTATATTGAACGCACAGACTTACACCGTGAAGCATTTTATGGCCCGGGCTTTATGTCTGATTGTCATTCCAACATTGTTGTACATGGGCATTTTTTATATCCATTTGGCGGTTCTAAATAATAGCGGACCGGGAGACGGATTTTACAGTTCGGCTTTTCAGGTCGGTCTCAAAGGAAACTACCTCCATGATGGCAGTACACCAAGAGGTGAATATAGTATTAATTATTGAATATTTTAAATTATGGAAACAACGAAAGTAAAAGTGATACACATTGGCATTCATCTATTTGTTCATGTGTGCTCACAGAGGTTGCGTATGGCGCAATTTTAACGCTGAAGAATTCTGTTACGAGTGGTGCCTATTTGCACTCTCACGATCATTTATACCCAGAAGAAATCGGAGGAGGCCAACAGCAAATCACCACGTATGCGCACAAGGACGAAAACAATCAGTGGCATATCAAAAGACACAACAAAATGCCTCCGAGCTGGAATAGCACAAAACCTGTGGATTTAGTGCGACACGGAGATTTGCTGCGACTCGAACATTTTGTAACTGGTCGGAATTTGCACGCGCACAGAGTATTGGCCCCCATTACAATCAAACAGTTTCAAGTCACCGGATATGGACTGGTTAGTATAGCCCCAATTTTAATTTTCTTCTCATGAATGCCGTTCAAAAATTTTCTCATCTAATTTTCCGTCTTTCCCCCTTTTCACCTTTCAACCCATGTAAAATTTCTTCACCCCCCCCCCCCCCAACCGTGACGTAATAATACATATCAAACTAATTTTTTGTAATACTAGGATGGAGTTGGGGATACCAATGACATTTGGCGCGTGGAAATTGAAGACGGCGAACAAAATCAAGTACTGGAAACAATGGTGCATCGTTTTAGATTGATTCACTACAATCTGGGGTGTGCCTTAACTTGCACGAAAAAGAAACTTCCCACTTGGTAAGAACGAATATCAGAGAGTTTTGCCGCTCAGGTTTCATTTCACATTTTCTAATCGAAATGATTTGGATGTTCAGGGGCTTTGAACAAGATGAAGTAACCTGTAACCCAAATAAGAGAGATCCTAATGCGATTTGGAATATCGAGGAAAACATCTTCCCTCGCCGTATAACTTGTTTTAACTTTTTAAATTTTAGATGGCTCGATTAATTGATTTAATTTAATTTTCAGTTCCCAACGTTTCTTTCCGCTCGTACGAGAAAAACTTCTTTCAGCGTTTTATCGAATCGCACGTTGTTTTAATCAATGGCAATTCTGCCTTGAAACCGAAAGAAGGAGAAGCAACTTCTAAGCCTTGGATGTGGCCAATCAATTTAAGGGTATTGAAGAAAAATCTAAAATAAAATAGAGACAGTCAATAATGAAATTTAATCAACCTGTGTAGGGTCAGTTCTTTTCTGGAGGCAAATTGCAGGTTTACTTATTAGGCAATCCCATCATCTGGTGGGGTAATTTAGTCTTCATGGTGTTTTACATAATTCTGTGGGTGTCTGTTGGAGTTCGAGAAAAAAGAGGAGTGGTGATGACGCCGAGAGAAATCAGTGAGAATAAATTTGCTTCATCAATCAATTGCTATAAAATATCAAACTTAAATTTTTAATTTATATTTTATATTTTTGCGCAATCAGTGTTGCAGAATAGAGCGCTATCTGCTTGCGGTTGGCTTTGGCTCGGTTGGTTACTCCACTACCTTCCATTTTGGGGAATGACTCGTGTACTCTACTTTCATCATTACTTTCCTGCATTGCTTTTTTCGAGCATGATGACTGGTAATAAAGTCTTATGTCACCTAATCTTATACCGGTGATGTAAGGTGTCGTTTGTATTTCATTAGGAATTCTTCTTGATTATGCAATGGAGTCCATTCCTCTTTCCCTGCCTCAAAAGATGTTCAACTCAACATACATTTCCATTTTATCCGGAGCACTGGTGATTTTATTTTACAGGTGATTCTTTCAATGCGATAATTGATTCAATCAGGCTTATTAATTTTGTTGTTTTTTGTTTCTGTTAGTTTTTATTTATTCTCACCACTTGTGTACGGATTAGTGAGATATGCAGATTCCAATTCTACCATGCACCATTTACATTGGCTATCTACCTGGGAATTCTAAAAAAATCCAGTAATTAATAGTAATTTCTTCTTTAAAACAGTATTATCGTGTTTGGTCAGATCCAGTTAACAGCAAATTTCATCCAAATTCGAATTCACAATCCAATCAATCAAATCTTGAAGTCGAATTTATTTCGCTGTAATTAAATAATATGAATCGTGCTTGAATTGACCATCTTCATTGTGTTGGTGAGCTAATCAACCGCAATCCTAGCACACAATCTGAATAATAAATGTTTTACGTGGAACTATTTTGAGTACGTTTTCTTTTCTATTCCGTTTAATTCGAATCAAATGTATGTGCACAAGTTAAATATTTAAAGACCATACATTTTCCTGCGCTTATACGTATAGTCAGCATTATAAGTTACTACATCAGTGTGAAAGTAAGGACATGGCGATTCGGAGTAATTTGAACTTGCATGATAATAATCAGTCAATATATTTCCGTTAGCGCTGAAATCCTTAAAAATAGTGGAAACATCGACCGGCCTCAAGGCTATCAAGCGTTACTTGCACAGATAACAGAGCAGAGATATTCGTCTGAGAGGCTTACGGCAGCAGTACTTCATCATCGGTCTTGCGGTGAAGCTGTGGGAATACAGGGCAAACCATAGGAATACAGTAAGTTTCATTCAACTTGTTTTTTCTTTTAAATTAAAGTTGGTTTTGAAATATTGATTAATAGCGGTATTTGCTACACTTAGGTACCTTAATTTTAAAAATATCTAGCAAATTACCTATTCAATAATCTAGATAAAGCATTGTAAAAATCTCAATCAATATGGGAATCTTACCGGTATTGATTTCCATAATGTATTTTTATACAACAGTATTTCCCATTAATTTAATTTAATTTTTTAGATTAAACTTATTATTTTGGTTTCATATGGGCTACAAGCTAACCTGGTTCTTAATTGTTTTTCTCGGCACAGTCTAAATCTCTAGTTCTACATTTGCGACGTTTTACGTATTCCACGTCATCGGAACCATGAAAGAAAAAGAAAGTCCATCAACGCTTTCCGTAGATTCACCCCCCATCAAATGCCTCGACAAGCAATCTACCTCTAAGCCATACTCTCGGCCAGAATTCACTCAACAGTTCAGGTAAGCGACCTTCAGATTATTCTTCACCTTGAAATGTTTGTGTTCCGTCATGCACGCTCCTTTTCATCCGATGCACCTCATCACGTAATTACAAATGCCAAGTCCCTCTGCTTACCTCGCATGATTGATGCGCACATATAAATTTAAGAGAAACCCAAATATATATGTTGTATAGCCTTGAGGCCATATGAGGCTGCTGATGGACGACGTGATGGAATATTATTTACTCGTTTCAAAGGGAGAACTCCAGCGGCAAAGTATGGTGGACCATATTTATTGTTTTGATGGTAGCTACGGTAGCTGTCCGGTTTTACAAATTACATTATCCCGAACAAGTTTGGTAAGTTTAATTGATTTAAAGAAGTCACTAAAAAAGAACTCGCATTAACATTTTAATGGATCGGCACGTGATCTCGGTAGCTGGGATGAGACACATTTCGGAAGGCACGCAAACCAATATCTTCAACGAACTTTCTTCTTTGACGTTCATCCTCCTCTGGGCAAAGTACCGTCTAAATATTCTATTAAAGGATCTTTTATATGATTATTTAAAATCTAATGTGACTTTTAAACCTACTTATGCAGATGATTATTGCATTATTTGGGTACTTGGATGGATACGACGGTTCCTTTTGGTTTGAGGTAGGTTAATATAAATTACTCGCGCATCACTAAACATTCATAATTATTAAAATGAATTTAAATATTAGGTCGGGAAAAAATACGGAGACGCCTCTTACATGGGAATGCGTATAGTAAGTAAACATTGCTGAATATTTGCCCGATTTGATTTTAGGTTATGTTTGTTTTTAAATTGGGAAAATATAGAACTACTTCATAAATTTTTTTTTTTTTTTTATAGGGTTGTGCGATAATGGGAGCTTTAGTAGTTCCTCTTTCCTTCCTGTCAATGTGGGAAATGACTTCATCGTTACCAGCATCCACCTTCACTGCCCTTTGCTTAATTTTTGGTAAATAAGATTCCATCAGACTTTAAAAAATTTACTTGCATCAATAAAAAATTGACGCATCTGACATGGTGGACAAATTAAGTTATAGACTGCAATTTTTATTTTTAATTTCCTGAAAAGATGATGAATGATTGATTTTTTTTTTACTTTCAATAGACAACTCGTTGGTGGTGTTGAATCGCTTTATACTTCTTGATCCGCTGATGCTGTTCTTCATTTCAGCTACTGTCTTTTCTATGGCTCATTTCAACCAACAAAAAAGGTATCACGGCAAGCGTTGTGTGATCGCTCTCACTTATTTCAAAAAAGGTTGTTTCTATGCATAATGCAACACTTCTTTTTCTTTTTGTTCTACAGATCTTTTAGTTTTCGCTGGTGGTTCTGGTTATCATCAACGGGCATATTTATGGCTGGAGCTTTCAGCATCAAATTTGTTGGATTGTTTCTCGTTTTCTTGGTGGGAATTCGAGCCATCTACGACTTGTGGATTATTCTTGGCGATATGTCGCGGCCAGTGGTAAATTATTTGACGCTTATGCGAAAAAAATCCCACAACATCATCTACTCTTAACACACCCCTTTTCTTTCTCGAATTTTAGACTTATACAGTTAAACATTTCCTGGCAAGAGCTCTGTGCCTTATTGCGCTTCCGGTCGCTTTGTACGTGGCCATTTTTTACGTTCATTTGAAAATTCTTCATCTTGGTGGAGAAGAAGATGAATTTTACAGTTCTGCTTTCCAAGTCAGTCTCAAAGGCAATATGTTCCACAACTCTACTGGCCCTAGAGGTATTTATGGTTCTACATTGATTTTTATATGCGCCGCAATCATTTCAAATTGCCATTTCAAATCTAAATTTAGAGGTTGCATATGGAGCTGTTATCAGGCTGAAGAATAACGTTCTCGAGGGTCAATATCTTCATTCACATCGACAGCTATATCCGGTCGGCGCTAGACAGCAGCAAATCACTACGGTCTATATCAGAGATCCAAACAACCGATGGTTCATCAAAAGACACAACCAATCATCTCCGCTTTGGAACGCTACTGAGCCTATCGACTTTGTTCGTAACGGTGATTTGGTTCGGATCGAGCACCGAACAACAGGGCGCAATATTCACGTTCACAGAGGACCAGCACCTATTTCGAATAAAATGTATCAAGTGACTGGTTTTGGAGTGGTAAGCCATTGATTCTACTGCATTCGTTATTTACTTAAATCATTTGTTACATTTTCTTTTCGATGGAATAGAAAGGTGAAGGTAACGACGATGATTTCTGGCGAATCGAAATCGAAGGTGCTGCAGAAGGCGAAATTCTGGAAATAGTGCGACACAGCTTCCGGTTGGTGAGCCCAAACAACAAGTGCGTCCTTACATCGACGACAAAGAATTTGCCCGAGTGGGGGTTCGGCTCTGCTGAAGTGGCTTGCAATCCAAAAATTCACGACGACCGCGCCTATTGGCACATCGATGATAACCGCTATCCACGTCGTATGTTGAATTATAATTAAGTCCCTACAAAGTGATAATATCGCTCATTATCGTCTTACATAGTTCCAAATGTGAGCTACACTATATACGAGCTCAGTTTCCTCCAGCGATTCATCGAGTCACATCAGAACATGTTTATGGGCAACGCCGGATTCAGACCCAGGATAAGTGATTTCCAGTCTAGACCGTGGATGTGGCCCATCAACTTCAGGGTATAATATAAGCGGACGTTGAATTAACACGCAACTCTGTGTCTCACGAACGTTTCATTTATGTTCAACAGGGTCAGTTCTTTTCAGTGGAAGGATCAGTGATCTACCTTCTCGGCAATCCAATTATCTGGTGGGGCCACTGTTTGTGCTTCTTCTTTTACTTTATTCTCTGGGTCGTGAATGCCGTCATCGAGAAGCGCTCCGTTGTTTTGTCTGAAAAGCAAATGAGTAAGTGTCATAACATATACATTGTACAATCTGTATTTTTCTTAATCTGACTTAATTTTAAAAAATATTTACGGAATTATTACTTTATTAGTGTTGCAAAGGAGAACACTGAATACGTGCAAATGGCTATTTATCGGCTTTCTATGTCACTACGCTCCATTTTGGCCAATGGCACGCATCTTATATTTTCATCATTATTTCCCAGCTCTCCTCTTCTCCAACATGATTTCAGGTAAGAAAAAAAATTTTTGATTTCAACATTTTGTTGGCAATCTCACCTCAATTTGGATACATTCACTTTTTAACGTAGGAATGATGCTGCACTATCTTTTGGAAACTTTTTCGGACAAAATTTCGCGAAAGTTTTATACATACTTTATAAGTGGGCTAATTTTAATATATTTCTACAGGTATACAATTAATTTTTTAGACATATTTTAAATGGTTAACCCAAAAGTTTCTAAAATCTCTTTCTTTATTTTATAGCTTCTACTTATTTACTCCAATTACTTATGGATATCCTAACCGGCCATCACAATACAATGACTCGCAAATGTATGGCATGAAATGGATACCTAGTTGGGAATTTTAGAAGGACAATTTATACAAGGAAAACTTCTGCAAAAGAATTTCACCATGACGCGCATTCAATATTTATGCGTGTGTTATAGATTTTAAAATGTTTTTAATGGACAAGAAAATTGAAATACATTTTACTTAACTCTTTCTCATAAAGAACATTTCAGCAGCATACATGGGCTGTATTAATAATTAACAAGATAAAACTGTTTTGTTGGGTTGTGTAGGAAGAATTGTTGTTTTTGATTTTTGAATTTCTTAGAACGCCAAGTTTAGGTGATGCTCACTAGGTGTCACTTTTGTTTTCAAAATGTTGTATACATTGAGCCCCCTTTTTGCTGTCAGCAAAGAGAAAAAAAGAAAAAGAAGAAGTGTAGGCAGTAAAAATACTTTGACTGTCAAAAGAAGTCAAATTCTGCATGTAATCAATAACAACCAGCACCTCAGTCTCCATAATAATAATAATTTTTGCTGGTTCAAGTCCTGTGGGCTGTGACTGTCTCATGGTGCTTTTAACCCTGCTTGGAATTTCATACGCCGCGGGCATTTCCAATCGTGCTTGGAGTTAAATTTTGGCTCCCCTTGTCAAACTGTGACTCTCTAGCTCTAAGGAGGAAGCAGTCTCACTTTTGCCTTCCTTTGCTGTAGGTCATTTTCAATTTTCACTGGCGATTCTGCAGGTAAAAATTTCTTACTTTTCTCAACTTTATGGCACATATGTTGCACCAAAAACAATTCAGCATTCAAATGTTTTTTTGTTGATTTGAACACACATTAATTTGTTGTTGACACAAAATTTGTAGTTGTAATTTACAAATGTCATTGTCTCATTATAAAGTATCGTAGAAAATATTTTGTATGGATAAAATCATATTGTCATGTATATTAAAGCATTCACAATTTTACATCATTATTTCATTTCAAGGTCGACAAAAATGACGAAAGCCGAGGATGCTACATCGGCGTGTGCTTCAAGGTCAAGTGAAAAGCCAAAGAAACTGCAGCGGGATGCGGCGCATGACAGGTGAGCGACCGCGCTAAGTGTGTCCTTGAGCGAGTGCACGGGCTAGCTGCCCAGATCGTTCACACCTGCGAGCCAGACGGCCAGGCCAGCTTTATTTGTATTCTTATGTGGAAATCTGGGCGGATGCTCATGGCAACAACCCTAAAACTTTTACATAAATAGTTTTTTTTGTTAAGATACGAATTAGGAAAATGTAACCGTGTTGCTAAAACTTGCTCACAAGTATGAAATTTGGTCACTTTTATTGATAAGATCTGGATGTGAACATCCAGTTTCAAAACTCGAATGTAGAAAGATTGCTTAACGATATTTAAAAATACGAATTTCAACAGAATACATAAAAAGGCTGCGCGCACTTGACTACTTATGATAGCCTTAAATCAAGATAGCTGATTTACTTTGGAAAATAATTTTCATGATAGTGGGAAAAATAACGCCGGAATGTGGTGGACTTTATTTGGACTGATTTTAATCGCAACGGCTGCAACTCGCTTCTACAAGCTCGATCAACCTGACCATATTTGGTAACAGAGAAGATACCAATTTTATCCATAAAGGTTTGTCAATTCAATAATATTTTTTAAATCGTTGCAGCTGGGATGAAACTCATTTTGGAAAATTTGGAGGCTACTACATCAACCGAACTTTCTTTTTCGATGTTCATCCCCCACTTGGCAAGGTAATTTTATCTCTGAGACAATTTTAACTTTTATAATTTGTCTAATGTTTGTGTTTAAATTGCTAGATGCTTATTGGCCTTTTTGGTTATCTGGACGGGTACAACGCTACTTTTGCCTTTGAGAAACCTGGAGACAAATATGAAGATTATCCTTACATGGGAATGCGAGCGGTATGTTTTCTTTGATTGGAAAATTCTCTTCTCAGTCTCACAAATGTTTTTTCACGTTCGATTCCAGGGTTGTGCCATAATGGGAGCTCTTTTGGTCCCTCTTTCCTTTTTGACTGTGTGGGAAATGACTTTTTCCCTTTCAGCTGCTACTTTTGCTGGCATTTCAATTCTTTTAGGTAATATTCCCATCGATTTATTTTTCTAAATGTACAACTTTTCAAGTAAAATACTTTTCTTTGTTTCTTTAGACCATGGTATGCTTACGCTGAATCGATACATTTTATTGGATCCTCCTCTGCTATTCTTCATATCTGCTTCCGTCTACGCCACAGTCAAGTTCCACAATCAACGTGATCGGTAAGATTTGTATTATCTCATCTCTGTACTTATACTAATGTGTATATGCATTTTGTATTTTATTTTATTTTTGAATCGTAGGGCTTTTAGTTTTCCCTGGTGGTTCTGGCTGTCGGCTACAGGGGCCATGTTGGTTGGTTCAGTTGCCGTCAAATTCGTCGGTGTCTTTGTTGTTTTTCTTGTCGGATTCCGAGCCATCGCAGATCTTTGGGAAATTCTTGGCGATCTCTCACGTCCTGTGGTATGCATTTCTGCCAAATTTTTAGAAATTCTCTCTCTTATTTAAATTGATCTATTTTTGATTCTTTTAGAGTTACACCGTCAAACATTTTATGGCGAGGGCGTTATGTTTGATTGCGTTTCCAGTCGTACTATATATGGGCATTTTCTACATCCATCTACAAGTTTTGTACCTGAGTGGCCCGGGTGATGGATACTTCAGCTCCGCCTTCCAAACACATCTCGAAGGAAATTTTCTGCATAATGCTAGCACACCTCGCGGTACATTATCAGTTGCATTTTCAATTTCTGTAATCGGAAAATAATTGAACGATCCGTTTTTCCTTTCGTTAAAAATGCAGAAGTGGCTTATGGATCTTTGCTGACCTTGAAAAACAGCGTTACTGGTGGTGGATATTTGCATTCACACATGCATCTCTACCCCGCTGGAGTTGGAGCTAAGCAACAGCAAGTCACGACTTATTCTCATAAAGATGGTAATAATCGGTGGTTCATCAAGAAATTCAACAAACCTACGCCGCTTTGGAACAGTTCCGATCCTATTGAACTTGTGCGCAACGGTGACTTGATCCGGCTTGAACATCGTCCAACAAGGCGTAATTTGCATTCCCATAAAGAACCGGCCCCGGTTTCTCGAAAACATTATCAAGTCACAGGATATGGAGAAGTATGTTCTATTCTCCATAATTAGTTGTAAAGTTTGTGTAAATTTTTATTTTATTTTGAAAGAATGGAACAGGCGATGCTAATGATGTTTGGCGCTTAGTCATTGAAAGCGGAGCTGAAAATGAACCATTGGAAACTATGCGTCACAAGTTCAAACTTGTTCACTACCTACAGAATTGTGTTCTCTCAACCACTAAAAAGACGCTGCCCAAATGGTATGAATTACTATACTTATTATTATTGTTTGTTCTCTCTTATTATTATTGCGTAATTATAGGGGTTATGAACAACAAGAGGTCACTTGCAATCCTAATCTCCGCGATGGGGCTGCCGTTTGGAACGTAGAAGACAATCGTTTTCCCCGCCGTAAGGAATTTTGACATTTCGCTTTGCTAAAGAGAAATAACTGAAAATTTTATTGTTTTGGTTACAGTGCCCAACGTTTCGTTCAGCGCCTACAAACTTAACTTCCTTCAACGCTTCCTCGAAGCTCATGCTGTCATGTTCAGTGGAAATGCCGGTCTCAAACCCAAAGATGGTGAATTGACCTCAAGACCTTGGATGTGGCCCATCAATCTGAGAGTAAGTTGAGTAAGAATAATAAATATCAGATTGTGGTTATTTATAATTTGAACCGAACGTTTTGTAGGGTCAATTTTTCTCAGCTGGTGAAGGAGTCAAAATTTATCTCTTGGGTAATCCAATCATCTGGTGGAGCAATTTAGTTTTTATGGGCTTTTACTTGACACTTTTTGCCGTCAAGTCTATTCGAGATAGGAGGGGTATCATTTCGTCTCCTCAACAATTGGGTAAGTGCATCTTTGTTTCCCACTAGACAGGGTTTTTAATTAGGCATCCATATTGATTCAAATAATAAATGGCTTATTGTTCTCTTTGCACCAACAGCGTTGCAGGAAAGAGCTCTGTCTGCGTGCGGATGGCTCTACATTGGATGGTTGTTGCACTATGTCCCATTTTGGGGTATGGGTCGTATTCTTTATTTCCATCATTATTTCCCTGCTTTGCTGTTTTCCAGCATGATGTCAGGTAATTTACTAATTTGGGTTTGATTCCTCGCCTTTTGTGTGTCCGTTTTTTATAATGTTTCTCTGTTTATTTTAGGAGTCGTTATTGACTATTTGGTAGAATCGATTCCGGAGCTCCTACCATCCGGAATACGAAACAGTGCTTACCACATGCTAGTTGGTGTGATCGTCTCAGCACTTGTCTACAGGTTTATTCAAATTAATAATCCCAAGAAAATTGAGTTCTAATTGTTAAAATTCTCAATTTTAGCTTTTACTTGTTTGCCCCGCTCACCTACGGAATGAGTAGCGGACCTTCAACCGAGCCCAACTCAACAATGCACGGAATGCGTTGGCTTGAAACCTGGGAATTTTAAGAATGATCGACGAATTCACTTTTTTAAAATGGCAGTTTTCTTTCATGCCCATAACCCTGTGAATCTCTTAATTTTTATCTTGAACAACTTCTTTGTTTAGCATAGTTGGTATCCGGTTTAAACATAATTAAACACCATCACAAGTTTTTTTGTCTTTGTTTAAATTCTTATTTTCTCTTAAAAGAAACTGAATTTGAAATCACCATGAAACAAACAACGAATAATTTATATTTACTTTAAAGAAGCGCAATATATTAGCGCAAGGTCGTATTCTGATATTTAGACAAAAGAAATTCTGATAGCTAAATAAAAAAGGAACTTGGGAGGGGGTAAAATCGCTTGGGTGCAGTTATGTGCTATGCAAAGCTTTCATTCTAAACCAATAGGAATGCAAATTTTACACATCAGCAAGCAAGGATTTACAAAGAAGCGTCATAGCTTGAATAATTTAAGCACCTCTTATGAAAAATTCGCTTGTTGAACTTTGTGAAAGGATAACGACAACGGCATGCGGAAGGGAAGGAAAAAATGTTCAGGGCATGAACTCAGAACAAGTCCTTCGGCTTCCCTCCATTAGATTTGAATCTGTAAAGACCTGTCTGGCAACAGCCAAGTCCGCCAGAATTCTTTTGAAAGATTCAACTGAATCAACAATTCTGCTCCAAGGCGATGCGGTAACAAAGAGCAAAGTACAAAAAGACAAATTGTTAGGCTACGAATCTGCCATTTGAGATCCAAATGCTGCATTCATTGTTGTACATATATTCAATGCGAGTGTCCACAGTCACACTAAATATTGACCTATTTCACGAGAACCACACCATTTTTTCTCTGTGTCTGTATTCCCATTGAAGCAACGACAATTCTCATGTGTGTAGAACAATGATTAATCGACATTTCCAACCCTCCAAAAAAAAAAAATTTATCCAGCAAGGCTATAGTGCGGTATTTTTCTTTTGAAACTTTCTAAGAAAATTATCACTCATTTTTTATTGCTCCTCAATTTGATAGCTTAAAAAGAAAATTTTAACCTACATTAAACGCTTCTGGCGCCCACAATTTTAGATTCGAGCCATTCAAACCGCCATACGGCCTTCTGGCGTCGATCTGAAATTATATACGTCACTCACGTCCATCAAACATATACAGCATTGACTACCTGTACTTAAAAAAAAAATTGAAATGATAATAATTCGTGAATGGTTCAAATTATTATAATTGTATTTTCAGATATATATATAACGGCCAAATATCTTCACCAAGTGTCGTGTGTGTTCTTTACATCATGTTTTCACCACTTTTTTTAGATTATGAATTGCCCACCCGGATGGTTCCACCGGAAAGCGTTTTTTTAAGTTTAACATGTTATGTTGTAAATACTTTTTCGGAGCGTATTGATAAGAGACACGAACATTACAAAATGGGACATCCAGCCCTCTACTAATATACAAAAAAATTGCGTTACCTCTTCTTTTCGTAGCCAAACTGCATCGACATTTGCCCGGCATTTCAATTTTCTGTTTTTATCTTCTACACTTTCAGAATGTTGGCGATGTTGTGCTTGTACTTTCGTTGTACGATATACTGCCTCAATCCGGATGGTATGCAAAACAAGAGGCTGATGCGGAAACGAGTTGCACAGCCGGGCACGGCCACGTAAACATCAGATGGCGATTTCGTCATCAGGGCGTCGTCGAAACATCGGCGCAGGTAAACAGGTATGGTGGGGGCTTGAGCTCTGTTGGCGTTCTCCAATTCGTCCATCTCGAGCTCCTCCGACTTGGACTTGGCCACACGATCGTGATAGGCAATAAAAATCTCCTGATTGGCCAACCGCAGTTCTGGGGTCATTTCGTTCCACATTTCGTTCATCTTCCTATAAAATGGAAGAAATGGTTATGGTTAGCACCACATTGGGTCCCTCCAAATTTTGCTTGATTCTCTTGATCCATAAATTATTTTGTTTAAATTCTTACTTGTGGTGCTGGTCGAACAGACATCTGTCGAGGAACGAACCATCAGGTTGGATGAGTGATACGTCGACGCCGACTCGCGCCAGCTCGAATCTTAAAGCTTCTGATAAACCTTCAACTGCATGTTTGGTGCCGGAATAAATAGAAAGACCAGGTTCCGGGTCGTTGTGTCCGCCTGCCAAACTGCCCACGTTGATGATACGCCCTGTCCGAATATGGTGTGTGTGAATAATATCCCAAAATTCATTTGAAAAAATGTCTGGAATAATTTTTTTACCTTTGCCGGATTTGAGAAGCGGCAAGAATATGCGGATGGAATCCACTACACCCACGTAGTTGACTCGGAATTGTTGCTCGCAGTGCTTCTGTGTTTGCCATTCCAGCTCTCCACAGACGCAGTAAGTTGCCGCGTTGATCAATGCCCACAGACCTGAAAGAATTGTTTTATTACATAATTATGGTTGTATAAATACAGTCTTCGCTATCTAACGAATTGCACACGGAAATGTGCAAAGAACAATTGAGTTTTAGAATATAAATTCTCATGCGCGTGTCATTTGACACTGATGCCTGGCCTCTTTTTAGAACTACGGTGTTGAATTGCGTCGACGCAAGTGCTCGAAAGAAACGTAAAACCTTCCACTAGATAGTTTCAATTTTCAAATTAAGGATTTTATTCATTTCTTTCATTTCCAGCTAACACGTAGTTTAAGAGCTCATCACGCGATAAACGCTGCCTCAGTGTCATTGTAGAGAATAGATTGATAGGTGCACTTGCCAAAAGAGCGCCGACTTAAATTACTTTTAATCGTTCCCATTCATCTATGACTTATGTTGTCTCACACGACTATACGACACGACAGTTGTTGACTTGACGTATTGTTTTTATACTTTGAGGTGAGAGTTTCTCCAAACTTCATGAATAACGAAATCATACACCTTTGTTCATTCCACCGTGGTATATCATTATTTTCCATCTGGTTTCGTTATGAGATAGAAAAATAATGAAGCCAAGTGACGAAGAGAGTGCGGTCGGCATTTTCTAGGGAACCTTTTCTCGTTTTGGCACTTGCTGCCTTCCATACACACACACACACGAATGGAGCAGTAAAAGGCAGCGCATATAGGCTAGATATCCGTCACGAGGTCGCATTCGGCCGAAACAAAAAAACGATTCAACTTTCACTGAGCGTGTGGGAGAATGCAGCCATTGAAAAGTCTATACTCCAAGGATTATGCGCTTTTCTATTCCTATTTCCACAAAGCTATAAAAGCGGAATCAGATAAATCACCCCCGCCGAAAGTCTATCTACGACGCTTGCAGCATATTGTATTGCTTCAACAATATCAGCAGCAGCCGTCCAGGACAATCAAATTCCGTCATGGAATATATACGCCCAGATTTTCTTCAAAAAGAAAAACTCGGACAACAAGAAGAAGAAGAGTAGTACGCATGGCGTGCAACGGGCAAATAGAAAATCCATACGGAATAACTGGCATTGTTTTCGCCCCCCAAAAAAGAAATAAAACTTTCTTATTTCGACTTGATTTTCTCCTATAGCTTCGACATTTTTGGGGGATAGTTGATAGTATACAATTCTCTTTCGAAAATGGTTAGAGCCACCACTGAGTTGCGCTAGTCGGTACATTACGGGCGCGTCTATTTTCTGGTGAGAAAATCACGAGATTTCCACCATCAGAAAAAAAAAGTTTCATTTAATTGAGGATGCTAGAGCGCACACAGCAATGCCGTTGGAGTGGATTCGAGCAGAACCGACGACGGGTTTCACAAACGCATCCCAACCGCTCCTGACTCATTCCGCTGGAATATAGTATAGCTTTCTCGTCTTTCCTCTCGTCCGGCGCAAATTGTGTTTCCTATAGACATATACACCAGATAGGGGATGATGCTAACTGCTAACCGCAAAATGCGCACTTGCTGCATAGGTTTCTCTGTGGTGAACATGGAAACGGCAATCTCTTAATCACAATTTTCTTTTAGAATTAAGTAAGCAAGCGGAATGCGTCCGTGTGCGTCCTCCTCCTCGACGGCCGTTATCCGGAAGCAAAAAGAAGAAGAACTTTTGAATATTTCATCCCTCACATTAGGTGCTAGGCATTATACAAAACAACACGAAACGGTAGATATAACTTGGCCAGCTGGAAGTCATCCATCATCTCTCAACCCTCACTCATCCTTGTATACAACACGTTAACGCAACTAAATGGCTTCTCTATTATAGCTTTAACTGGACTTATAATGTAGCTAACTCGTTGCCTTTATTTGTTCTCCAAGTGAAGTCATTCACAACGTTAAAGCGAGAAAATAAACAATTGGATAGCGCAACATTTCTCTGTACACTTAATCAATGGGAAACCGTTGCCGCTGGCACCGATCACTTTGGCTACCCCCTTTTTTCTTACCAAGAAATTTACCAATTAGTTTCAGGGCGGTTCACAAATGCTTTTATACGATTTTCGGCTGTTGTTATTTACTGTTCTACGCGTAAACTCGGCCAATAAAACTCGAATCTACACACATCGATGGCGCAATCCTTGAAGGTTTTTCGCTGGTATCTCGGTAACGATAACGTTATAGTCGGGAGAACAAAAAAAAACAAAAAACAAATTTATGTATAAACCATATAGCGTTGCGGTCCAACAACGGTCATATCATTTCCCAATACTCAGTATAAGTAAGACGAGGCCTCTATGGTTTAGTTATTATTGCAGTGCCGGCCATTGGGCCACCGTATTGATACGATTGGTTGGTTATCGAATTGTCGATAAACGGCCAGATATACCAACAATAACTTAGTCATTGTGGTATGTTGTGTCCTTGGTTGATACACATTTTAGCATTTCCAAAAGTGCTCTAGGGGTCTAGACTGAAAACCCAAGAAAAATCACCGTCACTTGATCCACATTTGAGAATCGAATGCCTGTTAATTCACATCATTCTCGCGTTGACACAAGTCTAAATAAACCTGTTTGTTTCCTTCGTTTAAAAAAGCATTTTTCTTTGAAATTCCATTTTGTCTAGTTTAAATCCATTTACGCATCTAGTTTAAGGTTGTTAAGGACCTGAGCCGCACTTTCCCCCCTAAAAAAAAAGTCTGGACATGGAAAAATGGAGAGCAGGTTAACTGAACACAAGAATAGTAAACACATATGAATATAACAACCACACCGGTCATAAATCCAAACGGTTCGACATTAGAGCGCGGCCCGTAGCAATTTCGGGATTGCTCCACCTTTGCCGATAGAAACGTGATGTTACATTCTCAGCGGTACTACCTACTGCCTTGGACCAGCACAGCAAGAGAAAAGGTTGGCCCATGGCCACGGCGCATTGTACAATTTTTTAATGTTGGATATTTTACACCATTCCATAGATATTGGTGAACGTTGTGCAGCCCGGTGAACGTTTGGAATACACGCACATCTTTCTAAAAAAAAAAAAGAAAAAAAAACGCGTGGGAAATTACGTAGTGCATAAAAGAAAGGAACGAGCGTCGCGTCTATAGAGCGTCGTGTACCAATTGCTTCGGTCCTTTTGTTCTCATCACGTTTATATGAAGAGACAACCGATGCAATGAACTGCCCATAAGAGAACTGGGACGCGGGAACAAAAAAGAATGTTTCTCTCTCTCTCTCGAGCTGTCCAGCTCTGCCATCTCGCGCGCGCGCGCCCACGCAATTCTTACGCAGTAAAACATTCATGTTTTCCCTCCCGAATCGGTTGTAAAATATTGGAACAACATGAAGTCTAATAACCAAAACCGAGGATTATTACTACTACTACACAGTTGTGTATGAATAATAATGGCGGTAAAAAAAAGTCTGGTGGTATTTTCTAATGAAATTAACGTCCGAAACGTCTGGAGACTATCAGAGAAAATAGAGAGAAAATATTAGAAGTTAGCCATCGTCGTCATCATCCAAGTTTGGTGACCGTAATCACGGAAAGACGGTCGAAGTGGTCGCGAACACGGCCAGCAGCAGGTTCAATCCATGAGAACAAATCGCGCCAATTGTCCCCAAACGTTTTTTATTTTGTTTTTCTTGTGGCGTTATCCCCGCTAGATTATTGTTTTTCTAAATAGAACGTGATAGCGCCAACTGATATTCCATTTTTCATATCGAACACTAGATGTGACCGTAATTCTATCTATAACCGAGGTTTACTTTACACCCACCAAGGGCTAACCGATTCCACACCAACAGCAGATGAAAATTTTGTTTCTTTTTCTTCTTTTTTTCAAGGCAATCAACGAACAACACACACAAAGGATTGTCGTATTTTTCCACGAAAATCCTCTTCACAAAACACAAATGCGGACAGTTCCGCCCTGATAATCGTCTAGTCGACCTTGGTTTGCGGTCGATCCATCAAACAAGTGCCGAGCCAACGTGAAAAAAAAAACTAGGCAACCAATGGCAAGCAAGGACGCGAAGGAATATTTGGTGTTTTCTTGTCGGGGGCGCACACACACTGATTGCGCATTAGAACAGGTTTCCTGTCGATTGCGCAAGTCGCCGAACATGTTTGTATGGCCCTTCAACTTTATACCTGGGGGGGCCTTTATTAAAAAACTCGAAGGTGTGCTGCTGCTGCTATATAGTGCGCGCTTTGCATTTTGTTTCGTTCTTTTTTCTTACATTTGATCAGCCAGACGGCCATTGCAGCAAAGCCGGATGACTGACCTGCTCTGCTTGTTTCTGATTGGTGAATCAATGCGCATAGTAATGGACTATATAAGCATCAAAGCGTCATGAATCAGAAAACAGCCCGAAACGGCGATTAACCCAACGAATTTGGGTGTGAGCAGCAGCAGCATGATATAGCCATTTGATATTAACACCGTAGGGATGGGATGGTTTCCCTCACGGTGAAGTCGGTACAATCAGGTATGGTAATTCTTTTTGATTTCTTATTCATTATTTTTTGCTTAATCTGACCCGCATAGCCTCGTGCTTAATGAACCGCACCTATACAACTAACGCTCAGAGATTAAAAAATTTGTTATTCTCTTGACCAACAATTGTTCTTGGGCGTGTTTTATAGCCAAAAGTGCTTCGATGGCTTATCTGTATATACTGCTCTCACTCGAATAAAACTGGCTGGCAGAATTGAGGCGACTCCAATTCTTTGTCTTGGAAAGAGTTTTGGCACAAAAGAAAAGCTTTTTTGAAAGTGTCTTGCATATGGGCAAGTCAACCATATTTCAATTTTGGAATGGACGTGATAAGGCCAAGCCTTTCAAGTGCCGAAAAAATACGATGAATTTTTAAACTAGAGACTCGCTTGAGGCAGAGCTTGAGGCTTATATCATAGATACTAATCGAAAAAAAAAGAGGAAAAACTAGAAATTGTCAAAGCTAAACAAGAAAATACGTTGACACGACTGACCTTTCTCTGATGGTGGAAGCTGTTCCTTGACCAACTTAGCCGCCGCTGCTAACGACGACGTGCACGTGACATCGAGCGGAATGATGCGAAGTCGACTGGAAGCATCGGCTTGGAGACGGACGGCCGCTTCTCCGGCAGTGTTGTCGAATCCAGCGTAAACTCGGAAGCCCAGCTGGTCGTAGCGTCGAGCCAAATCAAAGCCGAGAGTGGAATCACATCCCGTGATGACCAGAGTCCGGCCGATGACGTCGAGACGCGATCGGCACATCAAATTGCGAAGCAGGTAGACGACAATGGCCATCACCACTAAAGCCAGGACGAAGATTTGCACAGCGCAAACGGCAATCAATTCGGTATCCATCGTCAAGTTCTTTAAATTTTTCTTGATAAATTAACACAAATTTGATTGGAACTTTTTTGGGTCTCTGAGTCGATTGAGTTGATCACTGGCAGAAGAGAAACGACGTTTCCATCGCCCGAATTTCGCAAACGCTGAAAATAAATAGAAAAATGATGTTGAAGCCGCCGTCAAAACATAAACAAACAAGTAGAGAAAAGCTCAATTGGCGTGTGTGTGTTTGTACTACCTTGATCGATATGCCGCTGCTGCTGCTGAGAAGCGCTAAGGAGAAACGCGCGTTTCCACAACGACCGATGATGATGAGGTTTGGTTGGAGACTGCTCGATGGCCGGTACCGCCGCGACAACACACACCTGCAGCATGGGTTGGCTCAACTACTGTTGATAGTATAGTCAAGCCCCGTGTTATTTTTCCTTTCTCTCTCCCTCCCTCCGTCCGTCCGTCCCTCTTTTCTCTTTTTTTTTGGTGTGTGTTGTATACCTTTCCCATCCGCGATGTGCTTGTAAGGAATCCGTGGTTATGAGGTGTTTGGCTAGTGCTGCTTAGGAGAGAGGCTACTGCTGCTGCTGCTGCTTCAAATCAAACGCGTACCATAGTTGTGGGTTTGCCTATAAAGAACAAGAGAAAACGAGACAAATCAAACCGTACTCTTTTAATTTGTAGCGAAGAAACGCTTGAGTTGATTCGTTTTCTAAACTGGATCTGCTCGATGCCATATTTGTTTTTTTCGAAACCGATGCGATCTTTTTCCAAAATTTTTCCAAGATTTCTAATTTATTGGAGAGATTTGGTTGTTGGGGGATGTACCGTTGGTAATTCGATTCCGAAATCATCCTTATTGCCCATTGAAATCAAATATGGAAATGAACCGTGGAAAATGATGCCATCTTTTCCGTTTTATTAGAAGAGTCTCATTTGAATAGGTCGTCTAGCGGTCAGGAAGGTCACGAAACTATTTGGCAACCGACAGGGGGAAAACAAAAAGTCAATCCAAACAAGAAGCGCGTCTACACACGACCGACGGCCGTGAGTCCCGCGTGCAAAGTTCAAAATTCACCTGCGAAATTTGCCACGTCGACGGGCCCTGCTCCCAAGGTTCGAATAGATGGAGCGGCGATTTTAATCTGGGCTCGTCTTCTTTGCTCCTCCAAATAAGGTGAAGATGAAAAACACGAAAAAGAAAATACAAAGACCAAAAAGGCCAACCAACAGCCAACTCGTATAAAAATCCAACTTCTCGTATCCAATCGGCCGAAAAAGGTAATGCCCCTCTGGCGGAGAATGTTTATTCCTTTTTTTTTTCCTCGGCGCGTTTGTATTGTATATAATTTCCATTGGAAGAAAAAAGAACTCTCTTCACTATCCGTGTGTGTGCTGGCCGAACCCAGGCTTGGTCGGTTGTCCTCGTGCTGGAGAGAGAGAGAAAAAAGAGAGAGCTCTTGTGTCGGGCGCTGGCCAAAACCATTTGAGTTACCAGCCCATGTGTCTCCTATAAAAGAAGTTTATGTGTGTATGTACATATCTATGAATACTACAGTATCTCTCTCTCTCTCACTTTGAGACCATGTTGGTCGAATGTCTTAACGGCCAGCGCCGTCACTCTGGTGAAAGGGAAAAAATTTATCTGTTTTCGTCGTAGTTCGGAAAATGTGAAAGCATCTTTGGCGATCTTTCATGAAAACTTATCAGCATTTGGGGGAATATAATGGCGCTCCAAGAAATATAATCAGCGAATTATAGAGGAATATGAGGCGCATCAAGTTTCATCCGCGTTCCACAAGCACACCACATAGCGTGAGGCTCACAAATGAAAAGACGGAGAGAAAACATGTGAGAAAATAGAACCTCTAATGAGAAAAAAATATTCAAAGGCTTTTTGATCGAAGGATTTTGGCCAGAGGGCTTTTATATCCTTAAATCAAGGGTAAAAGTAGCGTTTCATTATATTATTAAAAGCTTGAAATTCTGGAATAAATTCTCTCTTATTTTTTGCCCAATTAGTAATTAGCTGCTACCCTCATCGGAAGTATCAATGCGATTTCCAATTCGATAAAGGTTTTCTTTCGTGTAAGTTGGAAGGACGAGGTTACGGAACAGACCTGTTCATTTACTTGATTTCCTTCTTCCGGAAAATAATGTCAATTTGGAGACAACAACAGACGCCCAAAAAATAAAAACAGACAATGAAAGAAAACCGGATTTGAAATTTAAAAAATTGCCCGCGCAAGATTATAAAAAAAAAGCTATTCCCGCGTGATTATTATCCGCATTGCAGACCCCCAAAACTGCGTCTATACTGCCGATGGCTACATCCGCTTTGTTTATTGGTTTGTCGTTTGGTTCCCACCCCCTGCGTATAGCCTTGTAAGGTGACAAGCAATTTATTTCTCCCCGATGGCCTAGGTGCGGTGTTTGCCCGCATGACGTTTCAAAGTGAATGGCGAAAAAAGGAAAAAACCGATACAAAAATAAAAATGCCGACAGCAAACGTCATTTTGTTGTATGCCGTAGTAAGTACCTCGTATAGCTCGTCCATCATGTCCATTATTATATATATAGTAGGCTAACGATGCCAGCCCTGACGCAGAGTCGTGGGTCATGTGTGTCCGCTTCTTTAGCGGGCTAGTCGGTTCCGGCCCGTTGATGCCGTTATGGAGAGCATCTACACACAACATTGTGTGTGTGTGTGTATAGCATATCCAGCCGTGGATAATAGTACATCAAATAAATTCTCTTTTGTGGACTTTTGGAACTCTTTTTCTTCACTCTCTCGGTGTCCGAAATTGTAGCGGCTGACGCTGAGTGCTGGTAGGACTAGATGGATGAGAGATGGATGAAAAGCCGACACCTATTGATCCGCGTCCGTGTGGATGTTTACTGTACATCCCCCACTTGGGTGTCGGTATAGCATGACGGGCTCGTAGGAGCGTTTCATCTTTCAAAAAATATTTTTCTACCGACCGCACACTCGGCGCTTCGACGTCAAAACGGGACCAGCTCTTTTGAAGAGAGAGAAACGGCCTGCTGCAGGCCAGTTAAAGACAGGTGGGTTTTCTTTCCTGGTCCTGCCACTTTCGTTTCCGACTTTCCGTTCGGAAGCTAGTTTACCTAGACGAAACAAGCCCTTTACCGTCTGTCGGAATCTATTGGACACGGCCCTATAGACTTGTATGGGGTCCACAAAGGAGAAACTGAAAACAAAAGCTTTGGGCTTTCAACCAGTTTTTTGAGATTTTTTGTTTTGTTTTTTATTTGACTTCTGGTTTCCCAAATTTCCCATGTCAGTTTCACTCCACTTGTAGTAGTAGTGGTCGGCGTGCTGGTCGAAATGACAATTCCCGATGCACCGACATCCAAAACAACTGGCTCTGTTTGTATATTATCGCCTGTATAATACCATCGAGTCGAAAGTTACTCGTATAAAGGAGAAGAAAAGAAGGAAAAAAAGCCTCCGGGGTGTTATTCCGGAGAGAATGTTGTACACCATTTCAGTGCCATCTAGCCATAGGGCCGTTCATTTCCATCAACTTTGTCGAGTAAAAAAAGAAATGGAGAGACGCCCCCGTGAGCTCCGCCTTATTTGCGTCCAGTAATTCACGCTGTCGTGATAATTAGGAAAAAGAAAAACAAAAGGACAATGAAGATAACAACAAAGTAACTGGGAATCTTCATCAGAATGTTGACCTGCGACGGCGTTTGTGCTACCGTATGCGCATTTGTTTCGTTTTGGTTATTCACGAAAGCACAAACCCACCGATGTACGTGGCATAACTTTGAAAATTCATTTTCATAATATTAACAACTGTATACCGTTCGAGTTAGTGACCGGGCCTTCCTGCACAAATTAGTCCTCCTAGCTACTACGTGGCTCAATATCCATAAGTTTCGATACCAAGCTCATAAATAAGGGAAGTTGTTCCGGGGAAAAGGCGGACACACCTACATGGCGGAAAACATTAAATATTCCATCCGCCTCTCTACTTCCCCCCTTCCGATATGCGCACAAATTTCAAACCTCGGTCAAAATAGTTCCCATCTCAGCAAATAAACATATATATATTTTTTCTTAAACCTGGCTACTTTACGTCATAACGAGAAAGCCATTTGTAGTAAATAGCCAGGAAAATGAGGAGGACCAATTGTGGCGGCAGGACTCTTTGACCATAACATTTTCTAGTTGCACTTTGCTTGAAATATTTAAAATTTAAAAATGTTGAATTTCATTTACCCACCGACAAAGTTTTAAGGTAGAAAACTGGACCTCATTTACAGTCGTTCTATAAATGAGTTATTTCATGAACTCTTACTGAGTAAAAAAAGATGCAATCGAACTATCGAGCAAAACAGTTCAGCAAATTACAAATCAGAATCGACAGAATCAATCGAGAAAACAGTTCATAGATCAGGACTCGGGAAGAATCGTAGGCCTACTCCGCACTACGTCATTTTTGAAAACTTATTATTCTAACTGAAGAAACGAGTCTAAAGGAAATCTTTCAAATGCAATTTCATAAATTTCAAATGCAACTTTATAAATTGAGTAGTTTTGAATGTTTCACCCAATGAGCAATGACAATCCAAGTGTATTGCGTAGAATTGCATAATTTTATTTGTCCATCATCTTTTAAATTTCCTCAAGTGATTGCATAATACGTCTGTGTATTGCAATAGCTTTTATCTCAGACGGCGAGTACATATGGATCTGTTTTATATTTAATTAGTTAAGCATGGCTCAGAATGATCATGAGGAATCATGACGACATCAGAAAATAAGTTTAAAAAACTAATTGAGTTAGGATATTAATGGTACGTTTGGTCCTGTATTATTCTGAGTTCTCCGTACACTTAACAGGGCGTAGCCCTGAAATAAAACAAAGCTGTTCACAACAATGGATGGCGAAATAATAGAAAATAGGTATAGGCGACTGCTGTATGTCACAGTGGGTATACATAATTTTATTGCCAAATCTGATAAGTGATATGACTTCGAATAAAGTTCATTTACTGAAAACCTAACGTCATCAGTTATCGTTCGTTAATTCCTATAAATGCATAAAATTATCGAAATGGACCACAGTATACGCTCTTGAACTAGCGTGTATAAAAGTAAAGCGAACCAAAATAGAATTCCAATGTACGCTCATCTATCTGAAGAAACGAGTCTGAAGGAAATCTTTCAAATGCAATTTCATAAATTTCAAATGCAACTTTATAAATTGAGTAGTTCTGAATGTTTCACCCAATGAGCAATGACAATCCAAGTGTATTGCGTAGAATTGCATAATTTTATTCGTCCATCATCTTTTAAATTGTCTCAAGTGATTGCATAATACGTCTGTGTATTGCAATAGCTTTTATCTCAGACGGCGGGTACATATTGATCTGTATAATTTTCATATTGTTAAGCATCCGGCTCAGTACGTTCATGAGAAGAAGAGAGATGATTAGAGAGGTAGTTAAATCTATAACACTTAAGTTATTGGTTTTCTAATTCTCTCTTCAGTCATGCAATCCTACTGAGTTCGTACATTCAACAGGGCACAGCCCTGAATTAAAACAGAATGTATAAAATTATTGAAATCACGAGACGTGACCAGCAGAGTTGACCCAACGAGCAACGACCACATTTTTCGACATTTTTGTAATTTTATTTGTTTTGCTAATTTTATTGCACCCACGAGTATTTTCCCAAAAAGTAATTTTGAACTTTGTCTTTGTCTTTTTCGAAAGTCGAATTTGTGAAACGAAGCAGACGGCACTAATATTCTAATTAGCCTCGCTAAGATATCGATAGAAATTATGGACTACTCCTGACTCCTGCCTGAGAATGTTTTCACTTTTCGGTTTCTGAAGGTTTTAAGGAAATTTTTATTTGTGTGTCCAGTGTGGGTTTAATTAAAATTTGTTGAGAAACATCAATATGATATCTTAGCCCGATCCGTTCAGCGGATATGTTGAGCGTTCATTGTTGGCGATTTTTGTGGTGGGAAGGGGTCGATTTTTTGGGGTGGGGGCAGTCGAGGAATCGATTTTCTTTTAGGTCTTACCGGGGAATTATATCCCTAAATGGTATTACATTTAAACTAAAATTTATTCCCTCAACTCATTCCCTTATCGTTTTTGATCGGTTTGGATTTTGAGGGGGGGGGGTTGATTTTTGATCATTTAATTTATATCGATATCGTAATTATCGCATAATGTAAGCATGAAAATTGGACAAGTGTCGTCTGCATCCGTCTAAAATTTCGAAAAAGCGCGAAAAAGTCAGAGACAAAGTTCAAGATGTATATTGTTATGAGCCTTATAGATTAATTATTTGTTTTTGATAATCGTCATACTCCATGCTGTTTAGCAGGTAAATAACACTAAGAATACAAATAGAATGAATGTGGGAACTATTGAATAGTTAAACCTGATCCAAATGAGTGAAATGTTAGTTCCTGACTAGCATTTATCACATGATTACCCTGTGGATCCATGGTTGTTTGTTTGTACTATATAACCTTTTTCTTTATGTGCAGATTTGATCAGCCAGCCATCATAACCACATAATATGCAAGTTTTTCTTGTTCAGTTTTTAACATGTCATCAGCAACAATCTCAGGATTATCGCCTGAGTAATGATTTCCCTTACTTTAACTGACCTACCTACTTGATATCTTGATGCTGCATTACCTGCATAAATGCAGTGTATTACACGCAAACCTTTCATTCTCCAATTCATTAACAATTTGGGTTTACCTAACCTAGTGTCTCATTTTTAACTTTTCCTGAACGTGATTGATTATTCTGTCAATATTTTTTCATAACCCATTTTCTATTTTTATCTAGATAAACAGCATCCCATTATTGGATTGCAATCAAATGCATTTGCAATCGAGTTATGGATCTCGCTTTTTACATTTCTTTAAATGTCTTCATGTACTCGCCCATATCTGAATGTGGGTGTATTCACGAGGCTGATCACCTCTTATCCCGTCTGGTGGTGTAATTTAACACTCTTCAACGAATGGATGGAGCAACTGTGGAGGCCTGGCTGCATTTCCCAGGCATAAAAGGTAGGACAAAATTTATCTCTATTCTTCCTTGTTGACATTTTTGGTGGCGTCGATTATAAAAAGGTTACGTAGTCACGGAGTACGTTTATTCGTGAGCTAGGTGTTTGACTGCAACTGTATTTTCTCTCCGTTTTTGTTTTTTCTCAGTCAGATTTCACTAAAAATCCCATTTGTTGAACGGCTTCAGATCAGGCATGTTTTTGTACGTACCTCACAACTTTTTCTGCGGGTAAACCATCACATTTGAAAATATTTGAACTTAAAACACTTCAAGTAAAATCGAGTAAAATGCAACAAGAAAATTTTTTTGATAAAGAAAGACCTGTCGCCACATCGGCACCTCCTCGTTAGAAATCGACCCCTACATCCAAACCGCTTAAAAAATGTTAAAAGCAATGTTTTCCCCGCGCTCGACATCCGTTTTAGTATCAAATAATTCATCAAGTTACACTAAGCCCCTACTACAAACAAGTAATACGAGTCAAGAAAAAAGTAAAAATTTGCATGAAACCTGCAGATAATTACTTAAAGACTGAAACCACCACAAACAGCCCTCCAGGACCCAAAATAAAGGTGTCCAGTTTTTGTCAGAAATTTTTAAATAGCCCATTCCGTGTTTCCCGCCAGACCCCCATTTCCCAACTTGAAGACCAACTTCCGGAAAACATGTGAATAAAAACAAACTGGAAACGATAGTCTAACAAAAAAAAAGTAAGGTTATATGTATAGCAACAACAGTTTGAACGAAGATATTAAGGCTAGAATAGCGCGCAGTCAAATTGTTCCAAACTTGAGCCTCAAAGTTGTGAAGACGCAATAACAGCCCCGAGATAAACATATTTTTTTCAAAACGGTTCGCACCATTACGGTTCCAGAGTTTTTTTTTGTATCTGCTCCGTTCCTTAACGATACATTCAACTATCTCATCATTGTACCGGATCGCCATTCGGTCCCACGGATCATCAACAGGCGCCATATTCGGCAATCAAAATTTTCAAAAAATTAATCTCGATCCAAAGCTATTATCTTTAAAATAATTGGCAATCAAATATGAGGTCGTGATATAATAGCTAACGTAGAGAAAAGCTAATTCACGCCATATGGACTCTTGTGCCTTGATGAGAAACCAATGATTACACAGTTTCCGCGCGACCTATTTGTTTTATCACGAAAGAGAGCAAAGAACTCGGTCGGGTTTTTATTTTTCCTATCGGTCTTTTATTTATGATTTGCATAATAATCGTATAATCCGCATTATAGCCGCAGATAACTCTTTGTCGTTCCGTTTATTATTTAGCGAGGATGTAAAGTACAAAGAACTTGAACGTTTAACAAACAGAAATGAGCCCATTCAGCTGTTTGTTCCCAAGTGCCAAAAGATCACTAAAAAAACAACAACAATAAAAGTTTCAAAAGCTCTAAAATGTAGAGTTCTTATTTTTATACAGGAAGCCAAGGAAAAAGCTTTTATTCATTCATTCAGTTATGTTGTTATATTGCTGTCAAATGGCGTTTTTACCTTTACGACGAATCTAAAACATTATTCTCCTTGCGTATCGCGAAATCGGGGGCAGCACACAATCGAATAAATTAGTGGCCAGGGATTACATTAGAAAGAAGAAGAACACCTTGGACATGTAACCCATTTCATTTGTAAAAGATCCACACGCACAACAACACGAACGACTTGCATCAGGTTAGCAACAACAAAGTAGTAATGTGCTGCCCTCCAGGTCCAAGAACGAGTTATTATTCTCTTACGTAAATGCTGACGTGATTATCACGCGCGAAATGAGCGCATTCGCCAGAAAATTGAACGGACCACCCATTAAAATCTTGTCCCGCGCACTCACTGCACAAGGAAATATTCTGACGTCAGTATACTAATGGTGAGTTGATAAATGATTGGAATAATTATTTGTTAACTAGAGGAGGGGGGCGCCAAGCATTTATGAACGGAATTGAAAACTGTAAAGTACATAGCGAAGAGACGAGAAAATTTATTTGAACGCAGCTCAGCATCCGGCCGCCGCTGAAAAGGGCGCAGAGAATGCAACGGCAGCAGCAGCAGCCGAGAAGAGAATAACGACCGACACGGATGAAACTCAAAAGACGGCGGCGATCTGTATAATGAGGCTATTTATAGGTCCCGGGTCCCCAGCTGTCGCAAGCGAGAGATTCGTGGCCAAAGAGCGTCGTCGTCGTCGTTCTTTTCCCGCGGCTACATAGTCGCCGTTTGCATTTGAAAAAAGAAAAGAAAACGGGGTGTGGCTGGCAAGGGATGGGGACGGACGCGATAGGAGCTATTTCTCGACGAGCGCTATAGTACACATGAGTAGTAGTAGTATCACGGTATATACATCGCATAATACAGTTATCACGGCGTGTGCGCCTCGGCTGTGTGACATGATAGGCGGGCGCGGGACATGACCATGTCGCCCCATCGTTCGGGACGGGCTCCTCTCTCTAACGACGTGTACAAGTCGCTTCCAAAATAAACAATCTCGATTCTCCTACCACCGTCAGCACCCGCGTCCGTCTGACAATAACCGGCGCCTGCTCCTCCGCTCACCCCCGCCCGCCCAAACAGCCAAATAACTTTTATTTGCTGCCCGCGGTTTTTTTTTCCTTTCGTTCAACAGCCCAAAACGGCCATTTTTTGTTATTATCACGCACGACTCGGCTTGATTATTAAAAAATAAGAAGATCAACTTTCGCGTCAAATTGGCGCGCGTTTTTGTGTCCCCGTTCGTACACAACCGCCGTCACTCGGTGTGTGTTTTTTCACCCGCCAGACATGTTTGTGCTTTCTCGTCTATTGACTTTTGATATCTCTCCGCTTTTCTTATTGTCGCCGATCGATGACGCAATACCAAAGGTCCTCCCTATGGCGCAACGCTAGAGATTGGCAATTTAACCCCCGCAAAGCTTTTCCCGCATGCGACAACGCTGCATATCAGCCGAGAAAGAATAATAAATAAGAAAGAAAAGGCCAATGCATATATAGATAGAGACGACGACTTTCGCTTTGATCGTTTTGTTTGGTTCCATTTTCCTTGTTTTCCCGACATTGTTGAGTGTCGACAGGGGCCAATAACTTTTGTGTGTGGAAAGGTGGGGAGGGGGGGGGACTGATGTTACGTCAAATCTACACACGAAAAGCTCTTTATTATGACATAGCTCGTCACGCGGGAGCAGTCGTAGGCCATGCGTAACTGTCGATTGAGACGCAGTTGCGGCGACGAACGGAAGTTGTCGGCCAGAAAGTTGTTGTAATCGCCGCTAGATGGCAATCGCTCGTCCGGCCGACGACCGTAGGGTGGGCCGTTAGTAGCGGGAGGAATGATGAGGGAGGGTAGGGAAGTGGGTGGAGCTTGGGCGCGGGGGCTATAGCGGGTTAGGCAAGAGAAGGGGGAAGAAAGTTCGTGAGTGAACTTCACGCAGCCAGCATAGGCAGAGTGACGGAGCCAGTACTAGTAGTCGAAGGGGGAATAACGGAGAGAGAGAAGAGAAGATTCCCGTTCCGCATCACTCCCCCCCATTTCTTCTCTTCTTCTTTTCTTCTTCTTTCGTTTTTATTTCAGGTCGTTTATTTTTCTCAGTTCCTTCTTCATCACCTCTTCTTTTCCACACGCAACTCACCGGGAAAAGAAAAGAAAAACCCAAAAGAAAAACAACTTTGTGTGAGAGAGAAAACGGTGCGGTCGAAATATTTCGGCCGTCGCTTTTTTTTTTCTTCTCCTTCTTCTTTCCCCCTCTTCTTCTTCTTCTTCTTCTTCTCTCGTTCGTTCGCTCTTTTTCGGATTTTTCCTTGCCGTTCACGAGAGAGAGAAACGACCCGCCTCCCCTCTCGTCCGACTTGTCTCTGGCCGCCCAGTCGTCAGTCTCTCTCCGAATGTGTGCGTGCAAGCGTCGTCGTGCGTGCCGTCTGCTTGCGCGCCTCTGTGTCGTGTACAGTGTACAGTGAGTGGTGGTGGCCTTTTTACCAGTGAAATCATTTCGAACCACAAAATAAAAAGACTGCCAGGTGAGTTTAGTTTTCTTTCGTCCGGGTGGAATCATGTCGGAATTTGAGGTACACAAGTGAGTCCGAGTTCAATCGAGCACATTCACCGTCTTGATTAGCTTAGCCAACAGCTTCTCGCCGACTAGTTATCTCGAGTTATGGTACATCGCCGACTTTTGCTGCTGTCGAGTGGCTGGCCCGTTTGCGTGAGGGACTCTCGAGAGTTGATATATACACGCGGAGAACACAAAAAGGTGGTGATGTTGACAAAAAAAGGTGCCGAGAGAAAGTGCCAGGGAAAAAAGATCGTAGCGACGACATGAGGAAAAACAAAGAGCAACTTGCTAGAGAGTTAGCTGAATCAAGAATGCGCAACAAAACACAATGACACAAGTGTGTGGAACAACTTTAGGATAATCATTTGAGAGAAAAGAATAAGAGGGGGAGATAAACATTTGATTTCTCAACCGGAGAAAATGGAGAGAGGAGGCCATAGGGTGGTGGCAGCGGGTGGAAAATATCCTCCCTACTACACACACACACATAGACAACAACCAAGAGATATCCGGGGCCGGACAACGCCCCTATATACATTCACTAGCAACTATGTGGCCCCCTTTAAAAAATAGTTTTTCTCTGTTTCTGTTTGAAAAAAAAAAAGAAATTGTACTATACTATATACTATCTGTATAGAATAGATAGTCTGTGAACAACACACAACAACAGCTTATTCTTTTTCTTTCCACGAATTGTGTGGTGTACTACATAGAGAATGCCTGGGATATATAGTACCAAACTATTTACGAGTTCACAACAACCTTCTTTTTCTTCTTTTTGTTTTCGACTGTTTTATCATTTGGATTACGCCCCAGCAGTAGGAAAAAAAAAGAGTTTCAATCAGCCTAATTCGCCTCAGTGGCCCAGAATTGATATACCCGAGTGTCTAAATAAAATATAGAGATTTTCCCCCTAACATTTTGGCTGGACCAGTGGACATGGTCTTGTTGTTTCGGTTGCACGATGACGTAGTCGAGCGATTCCAGATGGACATTCTCTCCTCCCAACTTTTCTTTAGCCACACAGTCTCTCTCACCCCCCCCACAGACAACAGGCACACTAACGACATTGATTTCTAATAGATAAGAACCCGCATTTGTTGTCTTCAATATTGAACATGTAATAAAAAGGGACTCTGTTGTTGTTGTTGTTGGGCACAGCCAAACACCGAAAAGGTTTCCGACTTCCAGTTTTTCCCTACGCCAACATTTCTCACCCCCCTTCGTCGCAATTGCTTATCGTTTCCTCTTTCCGTGTGACGACCGACCGACTGGGAAATGAGAAGAGAATAAGTTTGTTGTATAGGTAAGGGGAGAAGGAGGAAGCAGGATATAATAAGAGCTAGAACCAGCTGGGTGGAGGCTATAGTCCAACAGCCCCCGTGAGTACTACTATACAATGTGTATAGTACGTCTTCCTATATATGTGTACACCCTCGAGCTAAAAAGCCGCTGTCGCGTGCGCTATACACCACCCATTTCCTCCCGACAGCCCCTCACTTATTACCAATGACCCATCTCTCGATACAATGGGGGTGGGTGGGAGGAGGAGGAGGGAAAAGTCAAGAAACAAGTGAGGTCCAAAAAAGAGTTGGACAACAGCAACAACAGCAGCAGTCGAGAATATCGGGAGAAAAGCTTCTCTCTACAGCAGCAGCAGCAGAGTAGAGTTCTTTGTATAGTTTCTTTTTCTTTTTGTGTTCACCCCCCCCAACAACTGCAATCGCCATCAAAGGATATTTCACTCGCTTCCATTTTCAAACAGTTTCTTGGAGGGGGATCATCATCCCGCGACATTATTCTTGTCTCTATTTTTCGCCTTTGTTGTATTCACATTCACGCAGTCACTATACTCGTCTTATTTCCTATTTTGTATTGAAAAAGAAAAATAAAGACTTGGGGCGCGTCTGAAAATCGACCGACTTGCATTAGCTATTGCTTATAGTTGAGAAAGAGCATCTAAATACGGCCAGTGAGCTATAAGGGGTTGTTGTTGCCGGGCCGGTTGTAACTTCATTTTTTGTTGTTCGATTTTTGGTTGTTGTTTTTTTTTTTTGCCCGAGTCCCGGGGTTGTATAGTTGTTGGACTAGGCAGATACAAGTGTGTACTAGTAGTACTGCTGTTTCTCTTATATAGAGCCATTCTCTCTCTCTCTCTCGCTTGACGCTCTCTTTGGCGTGCCAGAATGATAGAGCAAAGGGATGGCCCGGTTTGGTCACGCCACCCAACGATGATGAAGCCCAGCCAGCCCAGTCAGCCCAGCCAGCAGAGTGCATAAAATTTTCTCTCTCGCTTTTTTTTCTCCCTTTTTCTAACATGCCTGCCAAGCACACAGAGATATACACAATAGGTATATAGATAGAGTGAATAAATGTGCACACACTCTGCGCGTGTTTGCCCCGACCAATAACCCCCTCTTCTAAAAATAATAAAACACTGTAAGAAAAAATCAGAAGAAAAACAAAACACAAGAAACGTGTTTATTTAGCATAACACATTTACAACGAAACGCCCGCAGACAGCAGGTTGCACACATCGCGGCTCTTTTTCTATCGTTCGTTGTGTATACCGCATTTGAAATATAAAAACAAAATACCTTGATATCGGCTGGCTCTGCCATTTCCATCTTTCCACACACGTTCGACCGGGACCATCTTTTTTATTTTCATTTTTTAGTAAATCGACTTTTTCTTTTCTTTTTTCCAATGCCTGACATTCCGATCGAATTCTCGACATATTCGCCTAGCTATAAATAAGTGAATGACGTCGCTCCAGTTCGTTCCCCGAAAATCGCAGTGTGTGTGTGTGTGTAGTAATCCGACTGGAAAATGTTCAATGAACTTTTCGGGTTTGTGTGGACGACGACGTCGAGCACCGGAGAGAGATATACTATTCTCCGCCAAAAAAGTTCATTGATCACTTTTGTAAACCGATCCAAACTCTATTGTGTGTAGTGGATATGCCTGGAGGGCAACTAGAAACTTTTCTTCTTTTTCGTGAGCGTAGCGCATATAGGACTAGAGGATAAGACCAACTGGGAAGTGTGTGTAGGGCCGGGCGAGCGTGTTGGAACAGGGCGTCGTGAGCCAACGGGACAAATCACCTTGGGCGGTGTTGGGACCCAAAGCGAACAACACGAAGAAGAAGAAGAAGAAGAAGAAGGAAGGAAGAATAAAGAGCAAGAAGAAGAAGAAGAAGGAAAAAGTGCCCGGGAACGGCATCTCGTGATCATCGGGAAAATGTAAACGCAGCGTCGCCAGATCTCACGTTTAGACCTCCCTATTTATTTGCACGATTTAAAAAAAATACTTTGGTGTGTGTGTGTGACAGAAAGGTAAATTTTTTTCGGGATTCCATCCTCTTAACCGAGCGGATGATGTAAGAGACGGGCGGGAGTGGAGATCTCTCTTCCGTCACGGATAATTTCATCGTGACTTTATGAACTTTTAGCACCGGAGCAGCCGCCACCTTTTGAGTCATAAAAAGAAAAAGGGGTTGCTGGGGTGGTAGTGGGAGGGAATATAAAAGGTAATAGCAAAAAAAAGGGGCCAGCAGCAGCAGCACCGACATGGACGACGACAGAGCAGATTGCATTCGATTATCGATGGTTGCTGCTGCTGCTGCTGCTGCTACTGACTGGTTGGCTTCTTCTTCTTGGTCGACTTTTTTATTTTCAGTGGGGGGGGGGGCGGTTATATTCTCTTATCGATCCGATAGAGCTCCTCCCAGCTTCTTTGTTCGCTCCCGAACTGCTCCCGAACACACACTGCGCTCTCTATATATACAGGAGAGCTACTACTACTACACACAACATACACTACTCGTTGCAACTTGCCAACTGCTCTGGCACAAGTCTATATAGCACACAGAGAGAGAGAGAACACCATTCGATCGATACCATCTCCTCGGTGGTGGTGGTAGCAGCCTATATATACTTATGTAGCTTAACCCCCCGTAGTATAGTATAGAGCATGCCCGACTCTCTCTCTCTCTCTCTGTACTGCACACACATCCCATTAGCTAGCGTGCAGCATTGAATTCAACCGGAAGGAATAATGGATTGCTTAACGACACGGCTGACACATCTGCCGCGGCAGTGGTGCAGCATCCGAGTTTTTGGCTACTGTCGAAACACGTCGTATTTTCTTTACAGATCTCAATTGTTTCCGTCAAAACGTTTTGAGGCGTTCACTCGCTCCTGCAATCCCCGGCAATCCCATCAATCGGATTTTTCAAAAACCGCTAAATGTGATTGACTGGCGCTCACGACCAATTTCTTTATTTTAAATTTTGCGGTTTATTTGAATGATGTTGGATCTGCGTCAAAAGATGTGTGTATCAATCAGATGTATGTGTAGATGATGTAAGTTGTTAACGGGACGATTTTTATCCCGGGATGTCGTTATATCCTTTGAAATGTCGCTCCTTTGTTCTTCTCGACTGATTTACTTTGACCCGATTTATTTTTTCCTCTCTTATCTTTTTCCAACATTTTTCTTATTTTCTTATTTTCTTTTCGGAAATCCAACAGGAATCTTTCATAAAAAGGGGATCCCCCCCTTTTGAGTCTCTGCGTGACTGAGTCGAGGAAAGACGTGACCCGCCGTTGGGGCCGTGTGGCGTCGTGTCATGCCACGTCATCTCGATTGCGTCGACGTTGAGCGGAGCGATTGAGAAAAAGAAGAAGAAAAAATCAGGATGTCGCCGAGGCCGGAAGCTTGTTGGCTGTGCTGCCTGGTCGTCGTTCACGACTGCTGAAGCAGTTTGCAACGGCGGTACAACACACAGACACAGACACAGACACACGGGCGGATTGTTGTTTGAAAGAGGGAAGCGATGGGCAGAATGGCCACTCGTCGGACGCCGTCAAGTAGCAGCCGACGTCCTAGAGGACCGGTCGTGAGCGACGAGTCGGCAGCGCTCACGGGGAAGAAGAAGAAGCGGGCCGTGAAAATGGTCACCCACCCCAACCGGACGGCGCTCTTGCGGCGGATCAATCCCAAAGCTTCGCGCAAGAAACTGGCCGGCAGCGGAACGTCGCTGATGGCCGACATTCCGTCGGCGGCGGTCACCGCCAATCGATTACGCATGTCCAACTTTCGATCTTCGCTCAGAAAGAAAAACCCGACGGCCAAACAGACGGGCAAGAAGAAGAAGAAGATGACGTGTGGCAAACTGCTGCGCAAGGAAGCCAGGACGGCCAAAAAGTCGTCGGTGGTTGCCGTGACTGCGACCGGGAAGCAGACGGACAAGAGTCGGGAACGGAAGAAGAAATCAGGATCGTCCAGGGCGGTGGTGACGTCATCGCCCCTGATGGTCTCGTCGACGACGACCACCACGTCGACGGTGTTCGCCTTGATCTCGACCAGCACAACGTCCAGCAATGTCGATATCAGCAGTGCGGCCAACGGCCTGGTTGGTGTCGGTGGCAGCCGGCAGCTGGCCATCGCCATGTACCAAGAGCGCCAGGAGAATGTGGACCATCATCCGGCCGCCATCGCCGCCAGCCACAATTCGAAAAAGGCCGGCCAGCAAGCTGCTAAAATGACTTGCGATCTGAAGCATATGGTCGAATCCATTGAGCGAGTGGCTTCCGGCCAGCCATGGATCGACACTTTGGTGGCGTCTGACAAAATTAGACACGAAAGCAACAGCAGCAGCAGCAGCAACTCTAGCAACTCCAGCAGTATTTCCAGCAGCAGTTCCAGCAGTGACAGCAGTGACAGCAGCAGTTCCAGCAGTGCCACGTCATCCGGCCAGTCGTCTTCCAGTGGCAGAAAGACAAAGAAGAAGAAGAAATACAGCCAGCAGCAGTCAATCCATCTACGTAATCGCTCCGTCAAGAGGAGCGAGCCGGCCCAATCTCCTCCGGCCAGTGGCTCACGTCGACGGCCCAACCAAAGACGCCGATTGGCTTGTCTCAACGCCATGGCCAAAGTCCATTGCCTCTACGAGAGCGAAATCCGCCAGCCGCTGGCCAACAAAAATTCGGCCGTTCGGGCCCCGTTCAGCGACTCGGACGATTCGGACAATAGTGACGACAGTTCCAGCTCCAGCAGTTCCAGCAGTGAGCCGGCCGTTGATAAAAAGGTGAGCGACAACAACCGGAAAGCGGCGGCCGCCAAGAAGAATAAGTCGCCGGCCACCACCAAGACGAACCAGCAGCAGACGAATCGGAATAATAAGAGCAGCAAGAAGAAGACGACGGAAAGAAAGCGGCCGGCCGCCAAGCCGGCCAGTAAAAAACAACGGCAGTCGATGGAAGTGCCAGTTGTCGATCTGGCTGCCTTGGTCATGCCCAAAAGGATGGCCAGTCTCAATGCCACGGCAATCTTGGCCGCCAGTTCACAGCAGTGGCCGGACAGCCCCAAGCCGGCCCGTCGCGGTAAACCTCAATTGCTCTTGTCCAGCGACTCTGAGGAGGAGGAGGAACAAAAGCCGAAAAAACCACGTGAAACCAAAGTCATTCCTCATTCATCAGCAGCGACGCCATTAATAGCCAATCGCCAGCCGGGCAATAAATCCAAATCGCCCGCCAATAAGAAGAAGCCGGCCTTAAAGATCAAAAAGAATATCTCGTGCGTCGAAACGGCCGTGTCGACGTCTTCCAACAGCCAAATTCTACGCCTCTCGGCCAACATTTTCCAGCACCAGGAAGTGCTGGACGGCCAGCAGACGACCACCACCAAGAGCAGCAGCACCTACCACCAGTCTCTGTCATCTGGTGGCGAGAACAGCAGCGGGAGCAGCAATGTGACATCATCGTCAAAGACTTTCCAGCAGAGTCAAGTGACCACCACCAATAAAGGACCTCGTCCGTCCTCGACCGATTCGCCCGGCCTTCAGGTCAGTTTTTAACCTTTTCTTTCTCTTTTTGGGTTTATTGAATGAAATGATTGATATACAATTGCCGATAATATGTCGAATGTCAATGGTCGCCACAAAGGGACCTGTGGGTCTGCCCTCCCTTGAGGGGTTTCGGGACCAAGAATCACGACTGCGGCATCGCTGTCACGTGAATCGATCGGGCTCTGTAAATACATATACTACACACGATCTTTTAAATAATCATAAAGAGCGTGCATAGTATAAGGTTTTTGGCTTTTTATAATCTGTCCATTAGACGGGATGCGCGGATGGAATAGATAATGAATCCGGCAGCACAACCAATTGGGAATCGGGATGGGACGCTTCTGTTTTTGACGGGTCGGGTCACTTGAATAAAAGTTAAAAAAAAGGGGGGGGGGCGGGATCGACAATTGGATGTGTCATGAACCGACGACAGTCGGCAGTAGCAGCGCCTTTGCGGTTTCGTCGCATCTTTTAGATCCCGTACTATCGAATTCCCCGTAGGCGCGTGATAGGTATATGTATTCAGAGTCGCTCTTTTATATTTTATCATATAGCCTTTTTATTTCTCTCCATGGTGACGATTTGATCAAATCATTTCGCCATATATCTCAACCACCGAAACCTTTAAGGCTATAATCTACCGCCAAGATAGCATTATAAGCTGCTGCCGCTCTTGCATCATCGCCGTTTCGCGTTGGCGACCGCGATCGATAGGCATTCAGGCCCCTGGACATTATATTAATAGACGCATTGTACACATGCATTGGTCTATAGACTATACTGTATATGAGAGGGGGAAACAAAATTGAAATGAAATCTCTCTATTGAAAATGACGTTCTTATAAGGGATTAAAGACTAGTGTATATAGACAAGCAGAGATTCGGCGCACGTATATAATACTTCCCCCTCACATTAATAGGCTTACATATTTGCCATCGGTACGTAACAAGTGGAGTCCTGCGTACAACTCAAATAGAATCTATATCTTATAGACGTTTGAGAGCTTCGCTTTTACGTCAAAAATCCAAAAGGACTCGATTGTACGGGCTCTTCTTTAGTGACTATCTCTCTGCCAATATGTGTTCCATACAAATAATTATATTACCAACCAGTTGTCTATGCACAAACACTTGTTTTATGTATATATACCGTCAGAGTGTGGTAGTAAAAAACAAACAAGGGCGATTACAATCATGTCAATGTCTCCGGCTGTGTCAACCGAAAGAATATACAAGACAGAGATATTATTTACAGACAATAACTCCGGGTAGGGGGTGATGTAGTGATTGCTTGTGTGTGTTTGACGGGCGGGGAGGTTAGATGCGACCAGACGTGGGCCAACAACGTCGTCGAGCTGTTGGATCATTGTATTCATTGTGCCCGGGATCGTGATAGTATATAGTCGGCTCTGTCGGGCGTGTGTGTGTGTTATTTGTCTCTCAGCTGCCAGCGGCAGGATCCCAGGTCCTTCCCGTTAGATTGTTGTTGAGGTCTTGAGGATGTTGTATAGACTCTTGAGAGTGATGGGCGTGCATCTTCATATTTGCCGGGCGGAAGAAAACAAAACACGATCAAATATATACACCCGAACCCGAGTGCCAATTGAAAAGAAGCGCCATACTTGTCCTCCTTTTTCATTGGCTCCAGACATGTAAAACATGTATCGTGACTAGGGTTCGACAACCCATTTCGGCCATTTTTTATATGATACTATTATTATTATGATGATGATTCGGTTTCCTTCTTATTGTTACATCGCGGTCGTGAAGTATATCTTACCTTGGGTATTAATGGCGGCCATTCGCTCTCCGACCGTTAGCGAGTTGTTGTTGTTCTTTCTCCTTCTGGTCCGGTTTTGGCAACTGCGGCCGCCACCAAGTTGATGGCGTTGATTGCCCTTCCCGTTTCCCGAAATTGCTCATTTATTATTTTTTCTCTCGTCAATGTTATGTCTTAGTCTTTGGCATTTGTTATTGACTGATTATCTCTACTAACCGCAGACACAACAAGCCAAACAAAAGTCGCCACACACTGACGTTGTCGCGGACGGTTACAATCCGCTGGGCGCTTTGTACAACATGCGACCGCCGAATTTGCAACAACAACAACAGGAAAGGGCGCCATCACGGCCTCACGAACAGCAACAACCGTCTCAACAACAGCAGCAGCAGCATCAACACCCCCCAGTGACGTCGGAAGTGTCTTCGTCGACCAACTTGCCATTTCCACCGTCGAGCGGGAGTAGCATCATTTCCGGCGGGCATATCATGACTAAAGACCGCGACAAGAGTTGGTCATCGGAACGAGTTGCGGCCACAACATCTTTACCTTCAGGTCAGTCACACTTTTCTTCTCAACATTTATTGGAACACGACAACAACAATGACGACAAAAAGAATAACAGCCGTTTTTGTGTCGGGTCGGGAGTGAACCCGCACGTCGATGCAATCAGATGATCGTCCCGATCTCGTTCCCAACACACACAAAAGGTTTCGCGGTAAGAAAGATGTAAGAAAGAAGAGGGGCAGATGAATAGAAGATAAAAGAGAAGGATGTAAAAGAGAGAACGAATGAAAGTTCACTGGCCGAAATTGCTCTAGCTGTGTGTGTACATCTACTACCAAGTGTGTATGGGGCCTCGGTTATTGTCAGCTGTTGTGTGTGTGAGGGGCGTACGTTGTACTCGGCGGCCCGCTACACAGCCAACAACCCGGGTTGTTCTTCTTTTAGTTCCCCTTTTCGCATTGAGGACATGGACCTTTTTTCTTTTTCTTTTTGTTTGATTCTCCCGTCGTCGTCGTCGTTCTCGTTTTTTCTCACTGGCGTCAGTAGACAATGTGCGGGAAGAGGGGGGGAGGGTTAGAATAAAAAGTGGCCGGGAAGGGGGGGGGAACCTGGCGTTGTGACGTCATTTATTGGTATCGATTATTTAGACGTGATCGATCGTGATGACGTCGGCATACGATTAATTAATCCCTGCCTCGTCGTGGTCTCTCTCACTAATTATTTCTTTTCTTTCTTTCTTTTCTCATGTAAAAAAGAAAATATATATCTACTTTTAGATACTGTCGAGTCGGCTGTAAAAACATGCTGGCATTTTGTCACAATTCTTGATTAAGTTTGCATGACCTCACGATCAAAACGAGTTCACGTTGTAAAATCACATTTTCAGCAATCGCCTTTTATTATTAAGAAAGAACTGGAACAAGATACAGACGATTTTGACGATTTTATGTTGCGATTTCTATCGGCGATAAAAGAAACAGCCAGCGTGTAAATCGATAGTTAAAAGTCGGGAGGGAAAAAGAAGGAGGGGTTGCCCCCCCCCTCCCTCCCTCCCCGTGTGAAACTCGCCTTTACCATTTAGTTTCCGAACGCTAGAGGCAGTAAAGGCGCGAGACGAGACCAGTCACAGCAGTGTGTGCGTCGGCTCTGCATGTGTGCAGACACACAAGTTGGCGTGTTTTTTCTTTTACTTCTGGTTGTGTGTGTGTGTGTGTGTAATCAAGAACAGCTTCCCGTTGGGATAAACTAGTAGACAACTAGACATTCATAATCAAAAGAAGACTCGCCATTTCTAGATCTCTTAAACCCAAAAAAATTTGTGTCAGTTTTGTGTTCCGCGTGTGCACTCGATTCGTCTGCTTCGTCATCATCACGTGAGTTTTGTTCATTAACTACTGCGTAGTTGCCATTGCCCATGGAATGATATTCTATTGTTGTAACACACACACACTGATCTACCGGAATAGAAAGGAAGGAAGTGAAGTAGATTTGTTTTTTTTTGGTTATTGAAAATAGTCACGGTCACACACAAACTTGGATCGTGTTTGTTTGGCTGTTGGTTTCAAACCAGTCCGTGACCAAAGTCATTTGCAGTGATATAGTAACAGAAAAGAATAAGAAGGAAAACCCGAATTCGAATTGTTGACCTTGAGAAATTCCCCTATGACAAGAGGGCGTGTTTAGAACATTATAACAACGTTGATAGACCAAATTCCCCTTTGGCATTAGCTCATAACAAAATGTTTTGGCGCCAACTTCTTTTTCATTGCGAACTGCCTGTTCGAGGTCGTTACGTCATGCCAACGTCACAGATACCTTTACCTTGCCACGAACGTTGTGTAAGGCCTTTTACAATTCAACTGTTAGTCCCGAGTCACCCAAGATAACACTGGAATTGCGTCTTAAACTCAGTTTCTTTCTCTCGTCATGACAAGTCATCACGGCAGCGTTGCCAACTAGAAAAATATATAATAAATCTTTCGCACTGTTTTGTGTTATCTCTCGCGCATCCGTGATTTTTTGCTGACCCCATCAATCTTACCATGTTTTTCTCTCATCTGACAGTGACCTTTGGTGGAGTGCCGTTAGTGCTCAGCAATCCGATCCAGGCGGCCGAATCGTACATGACAGCAGCGGCCCGTCTGGCTCCGGCTTTTTCTCTGTACCGACCGCCCGTCGACATTCCGTACGCTTCTTTTTATCCGCCACCTCCGCCACTTTATTCGGCCGCCCATTTTGCTGCTGCACCTTCCTATTATCGCGGGTTCGCCTTGCTACCACCACCCGGATCAGGGTAATTGAATAACTCGCTCAAGCTTTTTTATTTTAAAAACATTCAATGATGATATGCCCTGCCCAGGTTTGTTCCAGTGGCTCTGGCCGATAGTTATTCGGCTTACGCTTTGGCAGCGCCTCCTCCTCTGTTCGGGCCGACCAACGCGGATCTTGCTCATTACCTCCATCGGTACCAGACGCTGGGTCCTCCACCTTGTAGCCCTCTCACTCGTTACTTGCCTACACCCAGCCCGTGCGGATTGGGACCTGACTGGAGATTGGCAAGAGATTCGAGTCGATCCGTCGTCGAACTCTCGTCATCCTCGACCATGCACGACGACCGCAATCCGCTTCCTTTGGCCGCCGCCGAAGCAGCCTCTGCCAGTGGAAGCACTAGTGCGGCTGCAAACAATGGCGCTGGAACTGGAAGCGATAACAATACCTGCCCTAAAGTTGAAGCTGGCAGCACAGCATCTTTAAACCATCCCATGCTGCTCTCGTCGTCGTCGACCAGGAATTTCTGCCCGTTCCCTGGTGGCCCAGCCATGGCCAGCTCAGCGGCTTACGCCAATCGTTGCATCAACGCCAATTGCTCCTGTACCGGACAGTCGTCACCGAGTTGTCCAAAAAACGTATTGGCTGGACCCCTTACTGGTACACACGATTGTGAAATTTTCATAATTCTATAAGTTTTAAAAAAACATTTTTCTTTTCTTTGTGTTATGTAAAGGTGAGGGTAAGAGGTCCGGGCCGAATTCCATATCACATTCAGTGATCCCTCATCCCAGTTGTCAAGTCGCGTTAGTTCAGCCTCAAATAAGTGGCGGAGGAGCTGGTAGTTCGAGCAGTTCGCCGGCCGTCCCGTCTTTGCTTCCTGAACTTTTACTCCACGCCACTGGGCCACTGGAAACTGCTGCCGATCCGCAGCCGACGTCTACTACTACCTCCAGCCCAAAAAACGGCATCCATCACGAAGCAGACAGCAGAGAGAAGAAGATGGAACAGCAAATCAACAACAATAACAACAACAACAACAATAACAACAATCGCAAGAGGAAATCGTTGTCGGGTGTTTTTCCGCCGAGTCCGGTTTCGTCTCGCCTGCGCAGTCGTGTCAGCAGCGTCAACAGCGACGGCGGCAACGCTGGATGTGGTCTCGAAAACTGTTCCAGGACGTGCTCTTGCCAATACGTCACGGAAACTAGCAGCCATGTCCGCCATCCGGCGACCAATGGAAGAACTTCTCCGCCCGAGTCCATATCGCTGACAAAGTTGGACAGCAACTTCAACACCAACGACTTTTCGGATGAGCTTCACTCAACGCTCAGTGGCCAGCACAGTCAGGCAATGAAGAGGCGACTCGGTTCTGACATTATTATCGGCATGGAATCTGATAAAACTTGCAGCCAGAAGCAAAGGCAGAGGAAAAAGCTGAAGCCGACGCACGAGAATGGCATGGACTTGATTGGCAAGTTCTGCGATCCTTCGCTGGTGGTGACAACTGGTCTGAGACAATCGGGGCCAAAGAGCGACGTGGACAAAAAGTGTCGCGAAAAGCCCAGCTGCCTCCTGCCGGATGTAGTCAAGAGTCGAGTGATGGACGATCCTCATCTTATTAGGAAAGTGAACGGCAAGAAAACAATCAAAAGCATCGCGAAAATGAAATATCACAAAAATGTGCGAGCCTCATCACCGGGTCTGCGATTGGGTGCCGACAGCGATGGTACACACCAGCCGCCGGCCATGAAATTGGAATCGAGACGTGGTGGATCGAAATCTCGTTCGCCTCTCATTCCGCCCGTTTCGAGTTCCTCTCCCGCACTCCGCTGGTCCAATGGCTGGTCGTGGGAAGGGAACAGTTTTCAGTCATTGGTCCACTTGAGGAACGAGGAGCTGCCCGTCATGCGGAAGTGCTACCCGGCCATGAGACACACCCAGGGCGACATCGTGCGGATGCGTGACTGTATTCTCCTCAAGTCGGGACCCAAAGCCAAAGATTTGCCGTTCGTTGCGAAAGTTTCTTCCCTGTGGGAGAATGCCGACGACGGCGAAATGATGATGTCCCTCCTCTGGTACTATCGACCGGAACACACGGATGGCGGCCGGCGGACGACGGATCTAGATGATGAAATTTTCGCCTCCAGGCATCGAGACGTTTGTAGTGTCGCTTGCATTGAAGACAAATGCTACGTTCTCACCTTCAATGAATACTGCAGGTGTGTAAATATTATTATTTTTATGGCATTTTGAGAAATTAAGTGTCGATTTTGAATGTGTCGTGCCATCTATCGGCCAGTTTTGAAAATATGAATTTTTTTGAAATCGAAGGTATCGGAAGCGAGCCAAGATGACGGAACAAGGATTGCCTCCCCCTTCCGGCGTCTTGATACCTTCAATGACGAGTGAAACGTCAGAATATCCTCGGCGATTACGCTTACCACCGACATGTACGACGACAACGGCCGATCGGGTGTTTCTGTGTCGTAGAGTCTACGACTTTCGTCAAAAGCGTATCGTGAAATATTCCATCTAGGCAACGGTCGTTGATTGGACAAGCCTCAAGAATCGAGTCGAAAGATTTCGATCTACTCTTTAGCCCTACAATAGAAATGATTCATCTCGTGTATTTTTGAATTAATTAAATGTCAGCCGAAGGCGGGCTGACTAATTAGGAATTGATAAGAACTTGATACTATTCTGAACTGGTGGTGCAGAACAAGAAAATGCAAGCAAAAAAAATCTATAATTTTAATTGAAGAGAATCCAGTTGCACCGAATTCTTCCTAAATCCACGACCGGTTTCTCCTCATTGCCCCCCCCCCCCCTTTTAAAAAAGAATTATGGTTAATTTATTCTTCTGGTTTTGAAAAAGCATGTTAACAGCATGTTCCTCCCCCGTCGGTTCAATTTGTTCTTCTGATTGTCTATAAAAAGAAACAAACAAAAAAGATTGTTTTCGTGTTGGGTCATATCACCATAGTCACTCGTTATTTTTCCCCCGGAAGAATTTTCTCTTGATTCTTTCATCCCATCCTGGATTATCTTGAGATTATTCCCCTTTCATCCTGTTTTCGTTCTCGTTCATTCGGTCCTTCGGTATATGTAAAATGTGCACACACTCCTGTTTTTTTGTTTATCCTCCTCCTGAAATCCAACCGGTCGGTTTGCTGTTGGTCGAATTAATTCCCCGCTTAAAAAGCAGAAGTTGATAACTCTTGATTTTATCTAATGTCTTCTTGATCCAAGATATCATCAAGGCTGTGTCCTTCAACCAAACAAGATTGTTCCCATTTGTTGCACAACCTGTCTTTCAAAATGAGAAGAAGGTTGTAGAGAAATGCCTCGTATTGTTAATTCTCCTTTCTTGAATTATACCCAATTATTTGGTCTTAACTTTTTTAGTTTTGAGTGTAAATGAATCGACGAGAACTTGAAAACACACACATATTACACACACATTTAGTTGAAACGTTTACCTAAATTGTTGAATTCTTATAACTGGTATTTCATGCGTTTAAATCTCCCCTTGTGTGCTGTAAACAACAAAATAGAAAATAACTTGCAAATGTTGTGTAATGTCTGCGTAACGTCGAGAGTATCAATTCAATTTTTTGTTCTCGTTCAACTTTTTTTTAATTAAAACAAATTTTCGATTCTCTTTTTCTATGATGTGTTGAAGGGTATAGTTTTTGTCGGAGGTGAAGATTTAAGCATAAAATACAGAATTATAGACTTCGAGAATATTTATGTCAGTTGTTATTCATAATTTATGTATTTTTTCCCCCTTTTCTTTTGCGCGCAAAACAATTTTTTACAAGTGTTTTAACGACGTGAGATTAATTTTTTGGGCGGATTCCAATGACGGATGACCCCGTTAACTGTCGCGCCACGAGAGAATTAACTCGCGTTAGATGTTGCAATCAACAGGGCTCCTCCCGGTCAGTTCAACCGGAGCATACCTTCCGTAAATGATACGATGCTGCTTGGCAAGCTCTCTCTCGCAAACTCCCGTTCGCGGGAGCTGAGCGGTTGTTTTGGAACCGACCGACTGCAATGTAGTATAGAGTAGTAGTTGCCTACAATTCGGCAAAACACGCGCGTCCCGCTCGTTCCCGGAGGGACATGATTGTTGACTCTAACATCCGCTAAGAATAGCTTCTGCTGAACGCAGATATTTTTAAATGGTTTCTTCTTTTCTTCCAAAAAGAAGATGGACTCAATTGAGGATAGAAATCCAGGAGAACCAATGCCACACTATAGATAAAAGCGAACCAAGTTTGCATGCATTATGCAATTTTAGAATCAATCGTCTGCGGTGAAGAACAAATTCAATTGAAGCTTTGGGATGAGATCAAAGACGGCTTGTCTCTTCGCTTCGTAACAAGCCAAAAAGATTCGTGTAAAAAGGGGTTGGGAAATTGGTCGCGCCGCCTGTTGGAATGAGGCCGGCCCAATCATGCGTATTAGCTTAGGCATCGTTCCTAATAATCTGTCTAACTATCTAGTAGCCTAGCTGGTACGAGTCCAATTTTTTTCGCCATTTAACCTTTGATATTCTGAATCGATTGAACCAGAACCCAAAACTCAATGACCTTTTCATCAGATTCGAACTGTGAGGGGTTTTGGCGCCGGTGAGATCTGTCGAAAAATTAAATTCACGATTTCAAAAAGCACCGGCAACTAATTAATGTTAGGTAACGCAGCTGATATGGGAAGGAGTTCAAAGGCATTTTTTTTTATTTGAAGGGGAAAATAAAAAAAAGCTAATATTACAGAACCAGTTGCCGCTCCTAAAATGGGCTCCGCCGCGTCGGATTACATTCTCTGCTGGTCTTTTTCACATCCAGCCTCAGCACCAACAAACTATCCCCGTGTGCTTCTAAGCTGCTACACTATCAACTCTTTGCGCACACCGTTCCACGTATGAAAAATAATTTTGTTTTTAAATTTGTAATTCAACTAGTGTATTTAGTGGAGAAGGGCGCCAACAATTGCTTTCTTGTTTTCCGCCCCGCCGTTTGGTTGGAATGGCAAAAGAAAAAATTAGAAACAGAAACGAATGAGAGCATCGCCAATTGCAAAGTTTTGCGTCACAGCGAAGCGCTGCCCGGGGAATTGAGAGGGCGTCACTTTCCTCTCTGCTTCCGCTCCAGCGCTCCTAGCTGCCCAAGTATCTCTCGCTCGCTCGAGTCTTCCCACCATCACCATTCCCGCAGTAACTTGTTCAGCGGCAACGGTGACGGTCAGAGACCACAGAGATCAGCTGAACTCATTTAGACTTGGTTTGCATCTTTGATCTCTTCAACTGACTCCGACCAGTCGTACGGTCTCATTCACTTTTTTCGCCTAGTCAAATTTGGTAAGTCTTCTTTTTCTTACATTTCATTGATAAACGGATATTATTTTAATGTGTGATAACCTGCACTCCAACTGACGAAACTCATTTCAAACCGAGTCCCCGCCAATTGTTTTCTAGACTTAACGCCATCTAGTTGTGTGATATAAGAACTTCTTACGATCCGCTGTTTTTGAACGACGAAATTCCGAGTCGCTTCGACCGCAGCCGATGCTTTTTTGTTTTAGATCTTTATTAAAATTAAATCCAAAATCATTGAATTTAAAAAAAAAGGTATAGCCAATGCGCATGGTGTCAAGGGCGAGTAATGCGACGTGTGCGAAGAACCCAGAAGATATTTCGCTCAGTGTCTAAATATAGCCCGAGCCTCATTTTGTTTCTTTTTGGGTCCCTACCATTTTCTTTTTTTCCTTGCTGGTCAAGCTAGTGGAAAGCGCGTGCAGCATACACACATCGTCGAGCGATTTTTTCACGCTGCTCTTGTTTTTTTGTTTTTCCCGTGAAGGTGAAAGACTTGCCGAGCGGCAGCTAAAATTCCAAGAGGACGAGATGAAAGGTATAAAAAGTGGCGGCCGAAAAAGCGGCAGCTGCAACTCTGTAGTCTTTTAAATCAGAAGAAAGGACACGCCCTAGTGCAGCAGCTTTTTTAGAGATGGTCCCGGATCTCTTGTCGAGCGATCGACGATGCATATATACCTTGTGTAGTAGATGGTCTAAATAGTCTAGCGCGAATGGTTCAGCTCGACTCGGCCATATAGCAACAACAAGGAGCGAAACTGGAGCAGTCCACCTAAATATAGAAAAAGGCCAAATCATTCATTTGACACGATAACGCTTTGCAGCTGTCTTCGTTTTGAGCACTTTCGATTATACAGACTAACCTTTCGGGAGCCAAGCGTCAGCAGAGATGATCCTCAGTGGATGCTGATGTGTGAGAAAGTGATGGGATGAAAATCCCATCATTATTATTTTTTGGTTTTTCACCGCTGTGATTTCACTGCTCAGGAATCCAGCCACTCTAGCGCATTTTTCTCCTATTAGTCTCACTTACTATCTATATTATTCTTGTGAGTGTTGTTGCCAGACTCTCTAGTTGCCCTTTTCCATCATTCATCTCTCTCGTATTTTTAGCTCTTTGTTTACCACTGTCGTGTCACGGTTGTTGATTATTTTGTATAAAAGTAGCCAATAGACTCCGTCTCCCTCCAAATGCGGAGATGGGAGCCAAGTTCTCGTGGGATGCGTCATTAGGGTATGTTTCGCTACACCCGATCATTTTTATACGCTCAAAGTCAAATAGTTAAGGTCGGCTACGGTTTTGGTTGCTATACCCACAGCAGTAGCTTATGCTTGCTTTCGCCCTGACTTTATTGGTCGTCAAACTCGGTCATCCGTTAATTGTCTGATAAAGAGCAAAAGTTGGATATTGCGAATCAATTTAGTTTATAGAAACGTGCACCTGCTTATCAACCCGAGCAACTTTCAAACTTAATTATTAAACAATATGCTACTAATAAAATATATAGGTGGATATTTGTCCCGTTTAAACCCAGAGCAACTCTACTATCAAAATGAAAAGACATATAGAGTGGTTCACTGGACCCGATCAGACGTTGAAGGATCGCTCTCGGTTCTGGACTTGGAACATGCGCGGACTTCATGGTAATTTTCGATTTGATGGAAAAATAAAAATAACTGCATGAAAAATATAATGATGTGAATGATGCAGGCGATATGGATACAAGATACGAGGGCGATCGCCGTTCATCAACGCATACGGGACCTGCAGGCCGTCACCTCTACACTAGCTCAGAGCCGAGCGGTTTCAACTTCCGTCCACTAGCCTCCAACACCTACGGCTACCACCCGAAAGGTGTTTCTCTTCATCGTAGACCGGAAGCCGGACTAGCCGCCCAGCACGCCTTGGCTCACGAAATGGCTCCCGTCGTGGACAACAAACGCCCTAGTGAGTAATACTAGTCTACTAGGCATCCATAAGATAGACATTTTATACATATTTCCCATGTAAAACCATGTCAACATTGATTGCCCTCTTTGCCAATCTAGTACTGACGATACCGCTAGTTTAGTTTGATCTTATTATTCGGTTTTATTCCCTTTTATTTAGTTCTATTTGGTTGATTTGATTCAGTTTTTTTAACCCATTCGTTTTGATTGAATATTGTTTTTTAAAAGACAAATTCAATAAAAAACTCGATGATAAATTTGAGTCGATTTTTTACTCATTTTCGCAATCTGGCAATGGAAATCATCTTCAATTTCACAATTTGCAGACTACAATTTAGCGAACGACACATGAGTCATGAAACGTTTTTCTTCGTAAGCATTATTAAAGTGTAATTTGATTTGATAGAGTTGAGTAAAATAAAGAGCTTAGAAGTAAATACTAAAAGTTATAGATAGAACATGAAAAGAAATTATAAGTTGTGGACTTCACAACAGACATTTTAATATTTTGGCAGGTATGCTCATCTTGATTTTGTAAAACTTAGTGTGAATTCTTTTTAATCTTAAAAGCTGGCAGACATAGCTTTCTTTCTTGTCAGAGGCCAGGCTAAGCCCACAATGTCCGAATTAGAGGGAAAATGATGAAGACATTTCAGACATCTCAGAGTTTTCTTGTCCAACATCATCCATGTCAACAGACTCATCAAAGTCACTTAGTAGTTATCGTTGGTGAAGCAACTTAAAAACTCTGAACTACGTTTTCATCTTCAATACATTAAGGACTAGGAGTTTTATTAAGTTTTCTTTTAAAACTAAATTTGCCAGCTTTGTCTCACCATTCCAATCGAAATGCGGGTATGTTGAGATATTTGTCGAAGTATTCGGTTTGGAACGGGAACAACCAGCAGAACAATGCCAGACAGTTATTTATACTCGAGATTGCAATAACAGCTTGTACGTGATGGATGAGCGTCTGGAATCGGCGTTGTTGTTGTAATTTTAATATTTATTGCTCTTGATAGAAAAGATAACCTCTGTCTCGGTGAAATAGTTGGGCAGCTTTTCTTTATCATCCTTTCTTTTGATTTATTTCTAATTGATAATTATCCCTCTTGTCTTTTATACAGACTGGTCCACATCGCTGAAACCGTTGGACGACGTGATGCTGATGCGCGAACCCCGCTCGGCTTCGGTCCCCCCGCGCCGTTCCATGCTTCCCGCTGGTAGTTCCCTTCGCGGCATGCCGATCGATCCGGCTCTGGACGACTTGCTCAGTGAGTTTTCCGAACTCCGATTATCACCGTCTCACCGTATGCGGCCCAGGTTTTAAAAAGGGTCCGAGGCATTAATCAATGTAGAAATCAGCAATGACAGCTATACATTTACTGCCAGGACTGACGAGACACAACAAACAAACCTAAAAATTAAAATCAAACAAACAAACAAACAAAAAGCTGTCTATACACACCTTTTGACCTCTTTTCTCGTTTTACTTTTAACACATTATTCGACACTTTGGCTTGTACAAAAGTTCTTCTGATTCGAATTTTCTTTTTTTTTCTCTCGCTTGTTTGTTGTCGTCTGCAGTATAGCAAAAGTCAAGGTCCCTCTTTCGTCAATCCTATTTCTTAATTTAATTTTTTGGCGAGTCAAATGTCGAACTCAGCCATTGGCTCGTCGTTCGACATTTGACTGTTCACCTTATAAATAGGACCCCTTTTGACTTGTTTCTTTTATCCACGAAATAATGGCCGCTTTTTCTTTCAATCTTACGTTTCCCGCGAATAATCCTGTTTGAGCTTGAATGATATACAAAAATGATCAACAACATATAGCAAGTCTTCGCAATCAATACAGATGGCCACTACAGCTTGAGCCTATGATGATGACACATTGACTGAATAATGCTTAAAATACGACATATCTGCGATCTTTAATATTTCACTCGGTCACACAGGATTTAGAATATTATACTATACTAGCCTAAGCCACAATTTATTCAGTATAGGATTGTAAAAAAACGATAGTTGTCCAACTATTCTCCCTTTTCGTGAGAGCCACCTTCTTTAGCCCCAAGACTTTTTAATACGAACCGATTGGAGAATAGTTCAACTTATGCTAAATATCGTATTAAGTTGCACTAGAAGGCCAAAATTATAGTTTAATAAAAAAAGAGCATAACAAAAGTAGAGAGAAACAATTGAGGTTGAAAAAATGGCAGATTTAAAACAATCAAGTTCCCTCCCCCTCCTCTACATATATTACCATTTGACGTGTGAAGATAACCGGACCTGGTCAGAGACGCGTACCGCTTCGCCAGAAGAATTGGATGAAGCCGAGAAGGCCTTACACAAATTGAAACAGATTGTCGGCTTTTGTAAGCCATACGACAGACACTGTCATAACGCAATCGGAAGCGTTGAAGATATCCTCCGTAACGTCGAAAGGAACTCCGAGAAAGCTGCTATGATGGCCTCCAAGTTTTCTCCTGAACCGAAATCTGTCAAATTCGACCCGCGTTACATCGATTGATGTATTTGGCTTGATCAAAACTTTTATTTTTTTATTTTTCACTTGTTTTTTTTTTCTTCTTTATACCTATCTGACTTTTAAAAATGTCATGATTCATTACAACGTACATCATAGATTTTGTTGTAGCGTAGTTTATGAATTAGTTCAAGGATTATAGCACATCTTTTATAGTCAACTCGCTGCCCCTTCATACCCAGAACAATTTAGACGTCTCGAATGTTCATCATTCTTTGTAAGTCTGCTTCTTATTTTTCCTTCAAGCCTTACCATCTGTTTCAATACATCGACTGACCAGGGAATTGAATCGCTAGTAGGATTATTTTTTATTTCAACGTGGCGGCGTTAGAGTACACAAGGATTTACGTTTATCGATTAGGAGTTATGGGCTTATACAGTATTACTAAAGAATATGTATTAGAAGCAGTATTATGTCCCAATTCACGTATATTTAGTTCAGTTTCGTTGCAAGTAATTGTGCTCTGCAGTGCTGAGACCGAAGGTTGGAATCATGATTGCACTTAAACAAAAATATGATTTGTCCTTTTCTTGATTGTTTTAAAGACTTAGCAACAATCCGTTATACACGACTTACTATAGTAGCGTGCCACGTTGTCTCACTCTTCGTCTTGTCAAAACTGAGACCTTTATCAGCATTGAATATAGTCTACCTTTAAGTGTGCTAGGTTATGCCTGGTATGTTTGATTGTTGGATTAATATGTTTATAGAAAACATGAACCCCAGTATTTAAAAAATGCATGTGTATTGTATCATTTGCCTGTAATTTTTTCCCCCAGCAAATTAAGAATCATATTATTAACGAGGGTTTGGTTACTTCCTGCGAAAATACATGGGATGTCATTTTTTTTTTTAAATTCAACAGCAGATTAAAAATTTGAGCTTATGACAACCCAAGTGCTGATTCTTGCAAAGGTGTACAAGATTCAAAAGAAGTTGCCAATCCCTTGATTTCCGGTTTGTCACTCCTTTCCTAGAACGAGCATGTCGTGCCGAAAATCTTTTTCCTGGTGCATGTCATGAATAATAGCTTGAGTGTTTTGATTTAGTTTTGGACAAAATGGTTTTCAATTAATTAATTTAGTAATCATGCATCTCAGGCTTTCCTGCCTCCCTCCCCACCAAAAAAACTGGCAAACTTTGAGAGACTAAGCGTGTTATTAGCTTAGAATTTTTTCAAAATTGTGTAGTGACAATTACCAGAAATCAACTACAATATACATAGTAAAGGTAATGTAGGTGAGGCATCAAGGGCAGTAGACATGAATTCAACAGCCTTCATTTTATTTGCAAATGTTCAGTCTTCAGTGTCTAATTTTCCCCCTCAAATCATTGGGAAACATCTTGAACCCATCGTCAAAATAGAGCCTCGTCTGATTTTACCGCGACGTGGTTTGGCCAACCGGCTTTGGCGACCCAGTCTTTTCTTGGACGATGACGCCTTACTTAAACCTAATTCTTGGATTAACGACCCTTGGTGGCACAAATATCCCGAGTTGCGTCCACTGGACCTTGCTACCGTTCCTTGGACTCGCCCACCATCTTCTTTACGCACGAGCTATCTGTCACCTATCAAACGCACCTACGTCTGGGGTTACCGCCATCCCCTTCGGCCATTTGGTAAGAATTGATTACAAGCGTTTTATTTTCAATAATTTTTTTTTGTTTAACAGAAGATTTGTCTCTCTATTCATTATAGGCTACAATTCATGGGAATACCGCTATTAATTGCTCTAACATGCAATGATTCAAAGTGGACGGACGGAGTTTCAAACTCGGAACACTGCATAGAACCCTCTATCGCTCACTTGGCTTCTTTCCGTTTTGAACACCTTTATTGCCTTCTTTAAATTTTTCGCGCTTTTGACCCTAACTTTAATTGATACCACAAAGCCTGCCAAAAAGCAACTTTGTCATCTACTGCGATTCAAGACATATAATACAAAACATTAACATAACTGGAATTTGTTTTGTATTTTTTCCTGTTATTGCACATTACAATAAAAGAATTCAGAATCGAAATAGCTAGAAAAAAGAAATAGCTACTCGATTGAATCACGCAAAAGTATTTTTAGTTCCAAATGCTACTAAATTGGCCGGCCAACTTTTATCTGCTATCGGTTAAGGAAGGGGGGCTCAGATTGCCCATGAGATAGTAAGTTGCCGTCGATTCTTTATACTTTATAACGAATAAATTAATTTCTTTACATTTTTCTTTACTACAGGGATTTACGGATTCCCGTACCGGTACTGTTTTTCTACGACCTATGCGTGAGTTTGTCGATAAAGAAGTGGCGTATTTAGCAAATTTCTTAGGGGTTGATTCAGTGTGCCTGCCTACATTGTCATCGAAGGTAATCTACTGTCGCACACAGTGCTGTTTGTGGTTGACTTGAACATAACCTTTCATTAATTCTTAATTGTTCTTATTTCATTAATAGTTAGGTTCAACTTCCAGTATTGGGCGATTAACTGAAGACTTCGTAGTAACTTTGCAGACCAATTTTCCAGCTACAATTTCAACTTTATTTCGTATCAGTGATAAACTGAAATCAAACATTGCTGATCCGAATCCATCCGATTGTGAAAGAGATTCACTTTGTCTTTTATGCCTTTCGGCCATTGAAGAGTCATCAGTTTGTAGTGCATCAACCGCCCGACACGTTTCACAGACTATTTCGCGAAGTGGACCATCCGGTCATCCCTCGGATAATTTGAGAAACCATCCATTGCAATCCGTTGGAACTGTTCAGCATCAAGACTCAACATCGTGTAATTCTAATTGCAATTCTCAGGGCAAACCGTGTTGTAAGACGTCCAATGACCAAATCAAAAGTGATTGGAGTGCTGTTCTTTGTTATGGATGTCGCATAACAATGGAAGATGTAAAACAACCTGAACTGATGCCCATAAATTATCTTGAAGAACTTCGGCTGCGATCCCGTCGACAAGTGATGCGACAATCCGTAGAACAGTTCTTGTTGTAGTTCTGAATAATCGGTTTAAATACATGTTAAACTGTAGCATTCTCTTTACGAGAGTTTTTCTCATTTGTGAGTGGAGACTCATACTCGAGTGTCGAGTGGAGTGGAGACGAATCACGAATGAAATTCGCCTGCTACGCTCGCTTGACTCAGGCCCCATTATTGCTCATCACAAACAAACAAGGGACTCGTACTCTTGGTAAGCTTGTTTCCTTTAAATTTGCAGTGATGGTTAACATGTTACATTTTTTTCTTATATATAAGATTGCAGAGGAATATTTTCAAAAAGGCCGACTGTCCTTCAAACGGTTCCAAATGGATTAAATCATTATTATTTATTCATTCACCAAAGAAACGAGTCAAATGACTCAAATGTCAATTGGTATAATGTGAGTTTTAAGCCATAACCATTTCAAATAGTATTCGATATTGTTTGTTGTACACCCATCCCCAGCAAAGTCAACCTGCAAAAGAAAAAGCCAGTAAGACACTTGAAGGTCACGGAGATCTTTACGTAAAACGTGTCATGCAGTGGTTTAGAGGTTGGGTGAGAACGACACGTGTTACATACCCATTTGGTATTCATTTTGATATTGGTTGTTGTAGACCCATCCCAAGCAAACTGCAGAAGAAAAAGTCAGTAACACACTCGAAGGTCACGGAGATCTTTACGTAAAACGTGTCATGCAATGGTGTAGAGGATGGGTGAGGACGGACGTTTTGCATCATTATCAAGCAGGTACAACACCCGCAAGGCTTTAGAGGTAAGGGTGAGAAAAAATATCGTATAAAAGGAGAGAGAAAAGGCGAAGGAAAGTCAGTCGAGTGAGCATCTCCGACACGGCAACAACTGCAGCGCACTCACCATCTGCCTTCTTCAACGTATTGCAGTTCTCATACTTCTCAACCATGGGTAAATATTTTATGTCTTTTCTTTACTTTGAATTTTTCTATTTATGCCAATTATTTTCTGTTTGTTAATTTGTAAGTTATTAGTGAATATTAATGTTTGAATTTGTTTACTGTCTAGTTAACTAAGGCGTCGTATGCTGTTGGGTGTCGTATCGTTGAAGGCTGGGTCGACCACTGGTGTACCGATGTCTTCTGGGTATGGTGGATGCCAAACCGCAACGTGCCGCCTTACTACTACAACAACAACAACATACGCAACAACCGGTTCCTACACCACCAAGGCTCAAGAGTGTTACGCTACAATTCATGATGCCCCGAGCAGCTACACCGAATCCCCGAAGTATAACTCTGCCCTGAGTTACATCACCAGAGAGGCGGAGTACTACACCGAGGCCCCGCAGTACTACAACACCGAAGCGCTCAAGTACTACACTACATCCTACGCTGCCCCGAGCTACTACACCTACGTCCCGAAGTATTACTGTGCGTAAAAGGAGTCGTTAAAAAAAAAAAAGGAAGTCGTGCCCAAACTGCAGAGCCTTATCTGTCACCAACTGGATTCCCCATCGTGTAACCGATTCTCAATTATGGGTAGATATTCTTATTTTTACATTGACTTTTGTATCAATTCTATTTTTTTCTAATGTTGTTCTAATGTTTAAATTTATTTCTTGTTTAGATAACTATGGCGTCGTGCTCCTGTTGGGTGTTGTATCGTTGATGGCTGGGTCGATCACTGGTGTACCGATGTCTACTTGGTATGGCGCAAACCAAACCGCAACGCCGCCGCCTTCCTACACAACTTACGCAACGACCAGTTTCTGCATCGAGGTCTTCAAGTACTACACCACTAAAGCACCGGTGTTTTATACCACAACTAACGCTGCCCGAGCCACTACACTGACGCCCTGAAGTATTGCACTGCCCCGAGTTACTACACCACCAAGGCGACCGATTACTACATGACAACGCATGCTGCCTGGAGTTACTACACCACCAAGGCGATGGAGTACTACATGATTACGTATGCTGCCCCATCCTACTACACCGAGGCTCCTAAGTATTACTCTGTTCTCATCTACTTACTGCACCTATTTTTCAAGTACTACTCTGTTCTCAGTTGCTACACCGAGGCTCCCGCTTATAACTCCACCAAAACGGTCGAGTACTACACCGAAGCGCCAAAGTACTTCTCTGCCCCGATCTACACAACCACAACTGAGGCGGCCAAGTATTACGCAGCCCCGACTTGCTAAACAGAAGATGCTCTTTCGTGATACGTTGATCTAAAACACTACACTGATGAGCACTCCAGTTTACTACACCAAGACCTACGCTACACCTAGCTACAACAGCGCAGCCCCCAAGTACTACACCGAAGAAGCCGCCTATTACACAACCACGTACGCTGCCTGGTATACTACATCGGAATTTAAGTATTACCCTGCTCCAAACTACTACAAAACTGAGGTTCATATGTATTACACCAGCAATTCTCCCGACTATGTCCCCACTACTTATGTTGCTCCGACCTGTACACCAAAGTTCTGAAGTATTTCTCTGGATGTGTTGAAAGATTGCTGAAATACAAGATTGATCGATAAATCACAAGTGTTCTAAAAATTCATATTCACCTTCCATTTTCTGCTAAGTCCAGACTTTTGTTTTTGAAAAAAAATTTAAAAAAACCCACCTTACACAAAGTTATTAAAAAATTATCGGGAAATTTTATTAAAACAATTTACTATACATGAAATTTTATTTATAACAAAAGTTTTTATTTCAAATTTTATAATATTGTCATACATACTTTTCCTGTGGCCCCCAGGGGGGGGGGGCCTGTCGCTTTCTCTACCGCGATAATAACATGGTGCAAGTTATATGCAAATTATTATTTGTTTGGCGCAGAAAGCTTGTTTGATCTAGCAGTTCTCGACTGTGTCAAACCTGACATTGATCAGGTTGCCTCAGTCGTATACTGCATGATTGAATGAAAACTCAAAAGACGACAGATCAAACTATCTGAAATCACAATACAAAATACTGGCAGGCAAACAACACAAAAATTTTCAAGTCAGGAACCCAGATGGAACAGCTCCGGTACAACAGCACAGCAATTTCAGGTCCAACACGGCTACTTCTGGATCACACTGCAACCTCATGCTGCATACAACGGTTCAATCTGTCTTTGTCACACCTTTCACCATTTGGCTGCAACAAGGTAACCAACAGTGTTAAAGAAGTGTTTGTTATACCTATTTAAGAAAATAAAATTATTTTCGAGAAACACAACTGTGTACACACTCATTATAACAAAAGAATACAAAAAGTAACAGAACACTACGCAGCCCAAGAAAATAACTTTGATACGAGATACAAAATTTCTATAGAGGCAGAGACAATTGGTCTACACTCTAGTCATGTTAACAAAATCTGTAGTACTTTTCAAGACATTTGATCAAAATAATTACTTTTTGCTGTTGCATGGGATGAGACGTACGCCTAAGAACAGGCAGCAAGACACACGAGGCACGCCATTTCGGCAATGTACAGGCACTTCCAAGTCTGAGTTGAATGAATTTGCAAATTGGTTTCTACATGATAAATAAACTGTAAATTTTCACATCAACATTTTACATTCAATAACAATACGAAATTAACAATGAATACCTTTTAATTTTCATCGTGAGAAACGTCAGGACCAGCAACCCATCTCTGCTGCGTCTAACAACATAATGGCCGCTATGCGTCAGTGCTAAAGACACTCGCGCTACCTGGTGGACATAATTTCAGCCACCTATTGACAGCCATTAGATTCCTGTTCAAATGACTAAACGCAACGGATGGATTGCTTGATTCCAGACAGCACACAGCAGCTCAGCTTGAATTCGACATGCCTTTCGGCTTTCAGTAGCTGGAACGAAATGAATCAAATGTGCATGAACAACAGATTACTTCAGCAGCTTTCCCTATGACACGAATACACAAAGTTTTTAGTTAGCTATTCAGACTTTTTAACTCTTTCAACATAAAAATCTATTATATTAACAGAAAGTGTTGGGGGTCAAGACAAAAAATTAAACTCACAATTTTCTAACGAAAAGAATAATTTTCCTGCCTGTGGCTGTAAGGTAACAGCAACAGTTATCTGTGTTAGAGTACATACAGTGAGTTGAATTCCCAACTAACGTTTACATCAAACAGTTAAGAATAGTGACGTCCAAATCGGCCAAGATGGAGCGGCCGAGCTTGTTGGGCTGGTTAACGTTGCCACATGCGAACTGGTTGCGAGCGAATCCAGGAGAGCTCAGGCCGACACCGACAGGGATGACCGACATCGATGACCCTCCAGCTTATGTGTTGTCCACCGAGCATGACCATGCTGCAGGTCAATTTCAAGCTACGGGAGATCACCTCTTTTCTTCCATTAGTCCAGAAATTACCTTGTGACGGTACACCAAAATGTATCCTTGAGATCGTAACAAGATTTTCATCTCCATGTGAGTCTGCTGGCGAGGAACAACCTTCATGGTCAAAGTTCCTTCAGAGTATCTAGTTTGAAATCCTTGGGATCCAGTTTGCGGGAAAGACGGACGTAGGCGTCCTCAACACCTGGTGGAATAATACGGAAGAACACGATTTTTACTTTCTTAGCTGAGAATTCACTGTTTAACTTATAAATTTACCTTCCAAACGAATCATGATCTCAAGAGGGACGTAGTTCAATTGAATTCCATTTCCAACACAATAGTGGCACGTTTGGAAATTATGAGGGGAGTGCTAGGACTCTTCACCGTAGATAATTACAAGTAGCAGACCAACACCGAAACCATATTTCTGATCTGGGAAGTCGACGCGGTTGCTGGAACGGAAAAGTTGGTCTTCATGCAGGCGACGCGAAACAATAATAATTGAAATTGGTTGGCGATAGGTCGCATGCAAAGATCGGCGTATTTCTTTACTGTATTATTATGTGTCGATTTGATTTGAACTTACGTGGAAGGTAGTCATCATTAAGTTAAGACCTTTTTGATATGCTGATGCGTTGCCAAATGGCGCCAGCCATCAGCTGTTGCAGCTCAAGGAAAGTGGGTTGAACGCGGAACAGGGTGGACACGGCGGCGATACGGATTTCGGCAGACGTAGTAGTAGTAGTAAGAACAGGTGGGAGGGGGGGGGGGGACTTCATTTCAGTAGGGTATCGTCATAAAGTTAGGAGAATTCTTCAGCTATTTGTTGGTAAGCCATACCAGACCCGGAAAAAATCGCGGATGGACGTCTTCAGGTCGAATTCAACGTATTGGTATGCCAAGCCGAGTTTTTTTTTTTTTTTTTTTTTTTTAACTGCCTTTAGCCCTTAACTAAATTATCCAGTTCGCCTTTCGAGATCCTCTTCGATGCTGATAACTTGCCAGCTAAGATCAGGGGAACGAGGTTCGTGCAAAGAAAAAAGAGAAATCCAGCCGAGAAGCTCAATCTGAATCACGATCTGACGCATCAAGGTGACTTGTTGCTTATTGAACGACACAATATTACCTGGACATATTATCCATTAATAATGCTAACCACATCAACAAATTTTTTATAAGATAATTACCTGAAGATCCTGGTTGGGACTTCGTAAAAGTCCGCAAGCAAGTTGTAATTAATTAAGTTGTTCCTTGCACGTCGAGGCATATGCTTGAAATAGCGAGCTCAGGGTCAACCCTGCAGGCACTGCTTGTCGACAAATTGAAATCGACATTGATGCACAGTATTCTTCGATGACAATTAAGTCAACCAATTCCACAAAAAAAGCTCTGAAAAGAAAGAAGAAAAATTGTATTAAAAATGAATTAATTTATCATCTAAATATAAATGAATTTAAATTGTTTATATGGCTTTCTGTATTACAGACTGGAAAGTGAAGAACTGCTGAGTAGCAAAAACAATTTCAGTCAGGTAGTGACAACGAATTTGGCCATAAGAGACAAGAATGAAAACAACAAAAATTCTAGTTTTAATTGAGTGATTAAAAGTAAGTCAAAAGAAGCACCTCAATTCCAATGTCTCTGTTCCATGGTGTCACAAACTTCACTGAAAAGCGGTAACCAGTAGTCCTGAACATCATCCACCTAAAAGAAAAGTTTTTCAAACACTGCATAATATTTGAAGCAAATCAACTTTGTAACATATATTACTGTGAAATCTTAGAAACAAAGTGATGAAAAAATTTAGACAAAACACTTGATTCTTCATGTCACCAACTGAAACGTTTCGTTCACACCATGTGATCAGATAATATGACCAAGTGGATATTAAATGACAGACTTACCTGCGGCTGTAATTCACATGAATGTTTTACATATATTATACCAGGACTACATGCTGTGAGCAGCATGTTGTTGACTGACAAACTAACTACCATGCAAATAAAGGTGATATGCAGTTGATATTCTAGTATTGGTGAAGTGGAGGGTGCTTTTTCTTCTTAAGTGAGAACAAAAAACATGCTTGCCAAAATCTGTCAATGAGTTTTCTTGCTAGAAGAACAGCAGATGACCACTATCACCAAAGATCACCCAAGAGTTAAGTGGATTCAAACATGAACTTGTGATTTAATTAACACCTTCATGATGTATAAGTGTTGAATTTCAATTCCCACCAATGGATTTATCCAGTAATGGAATAACAGTGAAGGTTTAATCTGAAAGGAGAATAGACCAATAGACCTCAATGACACCATTATCTCCATTGTTTTTCTTGGATGAACAACCATATGCTTTTCATTCAGATTGATACACATAATCTAAATTGGGAAAATAAAAATATTGATCATCAAAACTGCTTTCAACATGACACATCATATATCCTCTTTCTACGTGAAACTTTTGGTGCTTCTAAAAAACACGCTACTAAAATAAACACAATAACAACTTTGTGTTTCAACTACATATTAAAAATATAAAAGCTAAGAAACTCGAAAAAAAAAAAATGCCAAGTTGCCAACATCAAACACTTTCGCCATTTTGTTTGTTGAACAAGACGCCATACGCTATCTAGAGTTAAAATCGCCAAACACTTTACAATTTTGAATTGAAAAAAAAAAAAAAAAAACCACAAAATCGTGAATTTTCCTTGACAACTTTTTAGCGACTGAATACTTTCCCTGACTTTTCCCGACCCTTAGAAGAATATTTTAGTTACATTACCGTAACACTATTCTATTTGCGTTTTCTTCCTCGTGTCGTTTGCCTTCGTCATATTAGACTTCTAGTGTGTACAAAGAATAATATTTTTAGTATAAACACAGTAACTCAGTGGTACCCATCCCATCTCTCACCTCGAATAATAAAAAAAAACACAAGAAAAACCTCATTTGAATCTCTTTGAAAGCCAAAACAATCAATAGCAAATGGAGAATACGTTAAACGAAATTTTAAACTAGACGATTTTTGTTATTACGAAATCCGATTGTTCCTGTCAAATGGCTACAAGACCATCGAATCCATGAAAGATAAAATATTTGCCAGCCAATTGGATGCCAACTGGGCTGTCTTGTGGGAAATCTTTTCCTTCGACAAAGTTCCATAATCCATACCCAGGTGGAAAATAAAGGGAAAAAATACACACAATCTAGAGTTGCAGAAGTCTTATCAAAAAATCTTGTGTATCATGAGGCCAGACAGGTAGACTTCGGCTCGTGGCACAGCATTTGAAGGGGCCGTTGTCACTGATCCTGTTGTTCGTATGAGAGATGGACATCGGGCTACGCAGCGGATCGGGATTTGGAATCCGAAGACTCACCTGAAGAAGAAGGTGGGTACAGGAAACACGGATGAGAAATCATTACTGCAAGTTTGGTCTTTCAGGATCCAATTGATTGGTTAACTCCTTGGTCCTTACCATATTCGAATATCGAGGATTCTCTTTACAAAGAAAAATAATTAAGACACGATAATTTCAACAACTAACCACTCAATCAAACCTTTTGAACTCGCAACTCGAGAAAGGCTGGGAACGTAGAAGCGCGATCGTTCAACTCTTCCGAAAACGGGTTGATGAAAAGTCGCGAGTCTCGTTTAGACAATCCAGGAACCTCTCCCTGGCGTTTGACAGTACATTCTTTTGGGGAAACTACGTTGGACTCGTTCAATATTAAACAGATCTCTTCACCTTTGAGTTCGGTTCTACGAAGCAGTTAACGAAGCTCTGGTCAAAATCGGCAACAAAGTATGATGTGAAGTCTTGCAATAACGAGTCCATTCATCCAGGCAACGAAACGTAATAACGTCGCCTTGTCAGCTCCGGAAACTACCATCACTAATAGATGACCCATACTTGATTATGGTGGAAAATTCGATCAATTCAGGGGACATGATTCATGATATCGTCGAACAGAACGAGTCGCAGATAAATTGTTCTTTTCCGTAAAAGACTTGTTAGCTATGACGTACTTCTGGGGAAAGAAAGGTTTTTTCACTTGTTAAATTTCGTTCTTCATAATTGACTAAGCGACTCCGGAACTAATGTGGCGCTTCTTGATTCCACAGACGCTATGCCGATGCTTCGGACCCAATGGGTCATCTCCCGAGTGGCTGAATATCCTGAGTGAAGCATTCTTGCGACAGGAGGACGAGGTACAATTCAACAATGGTGTTGGTCAAAAGATCGGCAGAGATGGAGCGAGGCGTATCATACCTCAGTGAAATGTTCCTTAAATAAGTTTGTCTTGAGTAACTGATGTAGAAAACTGCACGCTGTAACGCAAGAAGCAATGTGTCGGATGCATCGTACTTGCAGTAGTAGAAATGACGCGCGTTCCCGATACATGTAGATATTCTTCCCATGGTGGAGCCTCTTCTTCACTGACTTCAAATTCAAACCTTTGCAGAGTTAGGATGTTTTCAACCAGTGACACGGTGAAATGTTAAGGTGTTTGGCCGTTAAACTTCTTGAACTTGTTGACGATTACTAGCGCAACGAGGAAATTGAGATTTTTGAAATTGCGAATGTTTTTAGACAACGTGATAATCTTGGGTAGAAAGCAAGCGCGAATGCCGGTATTGCCTCAACCTCCAAAACGGGTGCGCTGCTTACCGGTTTAGGTGAGACCAGAAAGATCCATAAAACCTTTAGAAGGGAACGTCACAAATCGCCCATTTTTTTACCCTCGGAAACATCAACATGGTTCTCACCAGCCCTTACCTATGGAAAATATGAATATTTAATCAAGATCAAGGCATTAACATACTGTGATGCATTACCTTTGACATGTTCAACTCGTTCTATGTAGCTCTTAAGCTCCCACGCAATTTGGCACACTATTGTAAGATTCAAAGCATGGGTAAGATTTTAAATTTGTTACGAAAAATAATAAAAGTTTCAATGTAACTATGGTATTCACGAATGGTGCCACATTAATTAAAAGTTGGTAAACGTGCGTTTTCGTGCGGAAATGCAACGAACATTTCTTTGTAATTTCCGCTGTTCCAAGATTGTCACGATAATTTTTTAAGGTGCGTGTGTACGTTCGATGCACTAATTCATCAGGCGTATAGCAGCTTCCCAAGCTTCCGCAACTTCCTTAGTAATGCCCAATCTATCAACAACGTCAACGCCGATTTGAAGTCACCTGCCATATTGAAGACCTCTTCAACACCGTAAATATTAGCACGATTCCCCACATAGATTCAGTACGCTTTTCTGGGGCTACAGCATACACGTTCTGCAAGTTCTGATGTTGGGGCAACATCGATAGAAGTACTCTACCCATAACACGACAGAGCTACCAACGCTAAATTTACGCAACTTTTCCATGTATGCATGTATAGACTTGTTGATCAAAAGATTGATTTAGGGTTTACCTTAAATAGGCAGATGTTAAGGATCCATCCTCTCGTTGCTGGATGAATTTAATAGGAGTAGCTGCGGTGTCTTTCAAAATTTTTGTTGCTCACCCAAAAAAACAGGGATCCAAACATAAGCAGAGGCTAAGAAGAGAAATTAGGAAATAAGTTAAAATATCCAGACAATTTTTACATGATTTGAAAAATATTTTGCCTAAGGCTGTAACATCTTACCTAATAATTGTCAAATTGCGTGGCTGGGCTCACAATGTAGAAGCTTGAACAATTAATTTTTTTTTTCTATATATATTTCATTGCAACTTGCAAGTTAGTTCTATTATTCAGCAATTGAGGGATAACAATCTTACAATTTACCTTACGGCAAAAGTCTAGTTTAGTGCCCTAAATTTACGCCATCACATCATATCTAATACCATGCCAGAAAAGCAGACGAAAAATGGCAAGTTGTTAATTGTTTGTACCAGTGAATGAAATGTGGTTTTTTAATAGAATTTTGAAATGTATGAAAAGAAAACTGAATTGAAATAGTTTAAAACCCGGAAAAAGTTAAATGATGCAAAACTGTCAATAACTCAATAGCCTGCAACACACAGTTACATGCAATGTAATCTAGTGTGATGTGGTAGTGTGAATTTAGGGCACTAAACTAGACTTACTTCTCACCCATCAAACCCTGGAACATGTAGGTGAAAACTGGCTGCCCGGTACACCATTACACAATGTTTCAACATCAGCTTCAACATTGTTCTTACTTCCTAACATATTTCTTCAACAGTGACTGGTGTGGAACAGCAGTCAGCAATAATATATAGATAAGACTACAGTTTGAAATACTTACATATATTATTTGCCTATTACAGGCAAACTTACTATTACATTACACTATTGAGAAATACTTACTATTACATACGAATTTTGCAGTTCCCCCTGTCCTGCTGCCTTAAACGTTTCCTTGAATTGGCTGCTTTGTTTCCTTCTACCACGTGAGAAAACGGGACATACGCGAAAAGCCAATATTATAATTAGCAATCGAGAAACGAAAGAAACTGTAAAGTAAAATAGCTTACATGTACCCCATGATCAAACATCTCTATCGTTGAAAGATTTAATTAGTTTTACTAAATAACTTTATGCTTAATTAGAAATGCTAAATCGAAAATTATAAGTTACCGGAAGTTACGGCCCGACAGGTGCCTACAAACTACATCTGCCCCTGCATCTGCCTGCATGCTGCAAAGTGCAGACAACTTCTGTGATAACTCACTATAAGCAGTGCTGCCAATTTATAAATCTCGTTTGAAAACGTAATTTATTTAAATAAAAAATAAAAACTTTGTTAAGAATAATATTATTTTACTTAATATTTAAGAAATTTATTGAGAATTCTTTCAAATATTTTTTTCCAAAATTTACACTATCTTTTGTCGATAGGTATTATAACGCCAAAGAGCCAATGGCAAGTTCAGATTTTTGGTCACATGGGGAAATTCTCTCTTAAGCTCCGCCTTTCTCATTTCGTTCCAATGTGATATTTTGGACTAAAAGCTTAGAAGGTAGAAGAAAACGGAACCTTTTTTGGAGGCCCTCGACAAGCTAAATGCCAAGTCTTCTTTTATAGATGTATATTTAAAATGTTTGATAACAGAAGCTTTTACTTATACAGTTATAATATGTCAAAGGAGGGAGCAATTTAGCAATGTTCAGTCTGATGATTGATTTGCATTTGTTGAAGATTGAAAAGCGCGGTGTACGTTGCCATGGAAATGAACGAAGCAGGGAATCGTCTGCTTTTTTATCTGTCATTACTTGAACTTGAATCAAGGTGCTTGAAGGTTACTTCAGTTTCACGTGTGTGTGTGCTTGTCACCTAACGATCAGATTATTCTTATTCCTTGTTGCAAGGTATGGCGTACTTGTCCTATTTCATATTTTAATTTTATGTGCATATCTTTATGAAATTAAAAATCCATCTGTCACTGTCATGTGTGGTTTTACAACCACCAAACGGCGTTCTCGCACTCAACAGTAGTTTTTATTTTAGAATTAATTCAGTTAGAGAAACACTATCATCAAGAAAACAACTGTTTCAGAATCCAAAAGTCAATAGAATGGCAGTCAACACTGGAAATCCAGAATTGGATAGGAAAGTTGAAGATTGGCTGAAATGGGACAAAGTATGTAAAAATTAGTCTAACACTTTTGATAATAGGAAATAAGGTGTAGTCACAATTTTTAAAATTTCACAGAATGAGAAGAACAAGGCTGAAATCGAAGAACTCCTCAAGGTCAATGATGTGGATACTCTTGTCAAGATTTTTGAAAAACGCTTGGAATTTGGAACAGGCAAGTATAAAGTAAGAGCATAGTTGTTTTCCTATATAATCTGTCTTTATTTCATCATAGCTGGATTGAGAGGTGTTATGGCTGCTGGTCCCAGCAGAATGAATGATTTAACAGTAATACAAGCCACCCAAGGTATGGCTAAATACCTTTTAGAATGCTTTGATGATGTCAAAACTCAAGGCGTGGTGATTGGTTATGATGGAAGGTACAACAGCAGCAGGTAATAATTGTCTGAAAAAAGTTATTAATAAGGGACAAGTTTTAGTCCTTCGTGTTCCACAGTGTCTCACTATACTCACCATAGTGTCATAGTGTCACTCACTATTTAATTTTAACTGTTTAATTGGCAATTTATTCTAATTTTTTACGTGCTTGTTTTTAGATTTGCTAGTTTGGCTACACGGGCATTTATTACGATGGGTATACCCGTTCACCTCTTTTCTGCGCTAGTACCCACTCCCTATATCCCGTTCAGCGTATGTCAGCTAAAAACTAAAGCAGGAATCATGATTACTGCTTCACATAATCCGAAAGAAGATAACGGATACAAAGTTTATTGGGAAAATGGAGCACAGGTCTGTCCAAATTCGACATTTTCTTTTACCATTCCCGCTTTAGTAAATACCATTCATTCTTTGTTAACAGATCATTTCTCCTGACGACAAAAATATCCTTTTACGCAGTTTGGATAATTTGGCTCCATGGGACGAAGCTTGGGACGATTCCGTCAGAGAACATGCATTAGTCTCTGACCCTCTTGAAAATATAAACCAACTCTATTTTGATGTCCTTTCCAAGGAATGTCTGCGAGATGAACTCAACCAAAAAACCTCACTCAAGGTATGGGCAGGGTAGCTCAAGGTTTGTCAACCACTCAATTGAGCAATGAGACTTATTTTATACAATATTAATGAATTGCTATTCCCTGCAGTTCACCTACACTCCTGTGCACGGTGTTGGGGCTCCATATGTAAAAATGGCTTTCGAAACATGCAAGTTTCAGGTAGTACAATGCACGCTAACAGATGTCGTAAAAAAGAATAAAACATGCAATTTGATTGTTGTCCAGCCATATATTCCAGTTCAAGAGCAGATCGAGCCTGACCCGGAATTTTCAACTGTCAAATTCCCAAACCCAGAAGAAGGCAAATCGACTTTGAATCTCGCCCTAGCTACGGCAGCACGCAACAACTCTACGGTGATTTTAGCCAACGATCCCGATGCGGATCGGCTGGCTGTTGCTGAATTGCAACCAAAGTAAGCTGACAAGACGGGCAACAAATCCTCCTTTGATCCTCTTAACCCAACGTTGACTTAATTGCAGTGGAGAATGGAAGGTCTTCTCGGGCAATGAGTTGGGAGCCTTATTGGGTTGGTGGATGTGGACTCGAGCGGAGCAAAAAGGACAAAATCCTACAACAGCAGCCATGATCGCGTCAACTGTTTCTTCCAAGATACTTCAGACGATGGCCGAACGTGAGGGATTCTTGTTTGACGAAACTCTTACCGGGTTCAAGTGGATGGCCAACCGTGGACTGCAATTGCAGAAGGAAGGATACCAAATCCTGTTTGCCTTTGAGGGTTCGTTAGACAAATTGGACACACATTGGTTAGTGCTCGTAAACCGTATGGATTCCTTGTACCCATATAGAGGCTATTGGATTTATGTGCGGCATTCACGTTCCGGATAAAGACGGCGTTTCAGCGGCTGCTCATTTGTCCGAAATGGCTGTCCATTTGGAAAGCAAAGGCTCTACGCTTAACGGACAATTGCAAGAGATTTACCTCAAGTAACAACTAGTTCTTCCCTAATATTGATCATTTAACTGTCAACTTATCCCCTCTTTTTTTAGATATGGGCATCACGTTTCTCTGGTATCCTATTACTTGTGCTACGATCCAGTTGTAATCAATCGCATCTTCGAGCGTCTTCGTAACTTTGAAAACGCACCAAAAACGGTATTTTATTGATTTTTACAATTCCTTTTAGAGATGGTTATATATTCTGTACTTGGTTCTAGTATCCGAAATCCTTAATGGAAGGAAAGTATGTCGTTAAAGGTGTCCGCGATTTGACGAACGGATTTGATTCTCGTCAGCCCGATGGCAAGGCTTTGCTTCCAACCTCAAGCTCCTCTCAAATGATCACATTTTACTTCGAGAATGGATTGGATGCAACCATTCGTACAAGTGGCACTGAGCCTAAAATCAAATATTACACTGAACTTCGCGCTCCACCCACTCAGAGGTAACATTCACTAATTGTACAAGGAAGGAATCTGTTATAAATGATTTCCTTTTTAATAGTGATCGTCAACAAGTCCAGGCAACTTTAGATGAAATGGTGCAGGCTCTAGTGGACGAATTTCTTCAGCCGGCACTCAATCACCTCACTCCCCGTCCAGAATAATCTCATTCATAAAATGTAATTCAGTGGGGCGGCACACTCAATGGAAGCTACATTCCATCTGACGTGTATTGAAAACGTAGTCAATTCAAGTTTAGAATGGTCTTTGGTTGCCGTTTGCTGAGTCTTTTTCTTCGAAGGTTTTTTTCTTTTTCGCCCTGCCTAATGTTGTTCGGTGTGAGTCTCAGTGTTAATCTCATATGGTTGTTGTTTGTTATCAGTTGTAGAAGTTGGTTGTTATTGCTACTCTGGAAATTGTAGCACGAACATTTGTTTGCCGACATTAAACGGATTCTCTTACTTGGTGTGAATAAGTGTTTACACTTGTCCTTTTACTTTCATAGATATACAGAGCTCTATCGATCAAGTTTATTCTTGGCAAAAGGATCTGATAGATTTAGGAGCATTGATCTATCGCCATGATGGTATACTAACAGAATAGATGGACCCGGCTGGACTCACACGCACTGTCCAACTTGTAAACGAATTTATAGTGTATAGTGCCTACTTCTAGGCGAAATGTCTCGAAGCATTTCCCCCTTTTTTTTGTCTTGTAGCCTAGGTTTATTTTTTTAGCTTGAAAAAAATAGGTATATTTCTTATTTAGTCGCTGCAAAGTTCATTTATCGTGCCGAGGCAATATATCAAGCAGTTAACGCTTTAGTAGTTTAGATAGAGTGTGTTTATGGCTGGGGACGTTAGGCTTTTTTTCTTTTTTAGTTGATCGCTGTTGGTTCACGTTAGAGAACTCGCTGGTAATCGATGGAGCGCTCTGTATACACACACACACACCCCAGACTTTATTTATGTTTCTCGCATGCGAATGCATTTTAGGTCCCTACATCTCGCGCGTCAGATACAGATGTCAGAAGCAAACTTTCCATAACCGTATTATTTATTTCTCGCCTTGACATTGAAGGTGAAGAGAAAGCAGCTAGGGGGGAAAAGAAAAAACACTTTCGGAGCGTGACAGTTGTTGTTGGAATAAGGCTGTTATATTGCCAACACGTGCCCCACCACCACCACCGCCAGCAGCACCGCAATTCGTAAATAAATATAAAAGCAAAAGACAAGTATTGATTGATGGGCAAAAGTTTAAGCCCGTCCGTCCGCTTCTTGGAAGTAATAATAAGCAGAACGCTTATAAGGTATACCAGTGTGGCTGGCCATGGGCGTCGTTTGGAAAAGAGCTATGGGGCAATCTGTTCGAATGAATTGGTCTGGCCTGATTTCCGCTAGTGCTGGCGTCCGGATCTATTGTGGTCCTCTCCCCATATCCGGTCGAATAAGACGAAGGGAGAGAGAAGACGAATGGTATATGTATTCGGAGCGTCTCGACATATCATCTATAGCGCGGAGCTTTTATAGGCGAGTTTGAAGGATTTCGGATCTATTCGGCCGCCTATATCCACTATGTCCCATTGTGTTGCTTGAATGTGTGTTTCGTATCGATCAATTCCAACTTTTCATCCAAGTTCCTTTTTTGGGGGGGTGGAGTTTCTTATATAGCTCCTCCATGGCTCTCTAGCCGAGTTTCCCGGGTGACAAATAATTACATTACCCCAGCCGCCATCGAGACGAGAGCAAACATCTCATCAAAAATGCAAACAGATTTAGCCATGCGAACCGGTGGGGGAATAAGGGCTTATGTTCTACCGCTGTATAGGAGTTGAGGGATGGAAGAAGAGGACGACGAACTTGCTGCTGCTGTCGCCGTTCACCCATCCGTTTAGTACCAGCCAGTTGACTCGCAACTGTTCTAATACATTTGCTGAATAAAGTTTCGCTTTTGTGTAGCTCGGTCCAGGAAACCAGCCCTGCGCATCTCTGTGTGTGTGGTCTATATAGCGTAGTAAAGAGTTCATAAGCTGTTCCAGCAATAATAATAATAATATCGAGCCAGACACGGGAAATAAGTTTTGGCGACTGCTGCTGCTGTAATACTCCACTGGGTGCTGCTGGCCGTCTAATCTATTAGCGGGAGTTCTGGTTTGTCTTGTCCAGCTCCTTCTCTGTGTGTACAACACTGTCTGTCACTACGGCGTACTCTTTGCTCCGTACACATACCACCCGCGTCTACGCATCGGCCTTTCACTTATAAACCGTCCAGCGGGATGGTGGGTTAGGAAGCACTCAGCTGATTTGACGGGACGGAACCGTTCCGTTCATAAAAGAGTGCACTCTCTCTCTCTCTCTCGCTCTTTGTTTTGTGTGATCTCCAGACGCGTGAGATGGCGTCCAAAATCAAACACGGAGCGAAAAGGAAATAAGGAGAGAGAAATAAGCGGGCGCAGCAGACTGACGTTCATATATTGTGGCATATATCTCCCAACCCCACCCGACCCCACCTCACTTCCATCCGTGTATATAATGTCATGGGGGGGGGGCGGCGGCTGCGGGTGGTTGGCTGTACTGGCTAATTCAGCTTTTCATGCATAATGGAAAGGCACGCGCTTTGCTGCTGCTGCTGTCGTAGTCTATGTAATCTACGCAGGAGCATCCCGGCAATTCCTTCCATGTTCCATGTTTAAGTAGATTCCGCATTCGTCGAAGATACACAATAAATACGGCAGCGAGGTCGCCCAGCGTGACAGGCCGGTGCTATGAACGCCATTCACCATGTATTTATAGAAAGACATGTACACACACACACAAAAGGATCCATAGCTGCACGCTGGAAGCGATATATTTATTGCTCTTTCTTTTCCCCCCGTCATATCAAAGAGAGAAGATGTGCCTAATCATTCCATTTATGCAGAACGCGCATTATCCATAGCAACGCGAAATGCATCCGGCGCGCGGAGTCTCGGTTTTTGGGTTACACACACGTGTGTGTCACGGCTGTTTGTGGAAGCCCTTTCCATCAAAACATTTTTCTTTTTTATTGGTGGAAAAGCGCCGTGAGCGTGAGCAACTGTTTTTTCCTGGATATTGCGCATTCGAGCGAAAATAATCCCACATGCAGATGTGGTATTATATAGTACACATAAGGGACTACTCTAAATTAAATTGACTATAGTATACTTTTCTTTTAAATCCTGTTCTTAAGACTCCTTTGACACGAAACGAACGTTGAATCATCCATCGATGACGGTCAGACCATCTGGTTGTCGGAAGGGTAATGTGTGTGTATTTTCCTGTTTTCACTAGATTAATAGTGGGATGAAAACGATTAGCGATTACATTGACCGATAATAAGAGGATTATAAAGAGGAGAGATATTTAATAGCGTATGATGCGTTGAAAATTGGGAGAGGAAAAAAACAAACAAAAACAAAATAGTAAGGGTTTTTGAAAGGTTTCCCCCCCTCCCGACATGAACGACAATTTAGTATAATGTGCTTGGTTTATACGCGCTCTGCAGACACACACACAGAACGAAGGAAACGCAGAAAGTAAATGATGGGAACAAACAACCGCAGAGCGATGAAAAAACAAAAAGGGTCCGCGTTGATGTTCATTCATTTCGTATAAGAGAAAAGAGAAGAGACTGATGGAAAAAAAGAACCAAAACGAACAATAGGGAGACGACGGGAAAGAATCGAGAAATGACAGACAGACAGACAGTCGGTTAGAGAGAGGAAGTGTATGGTCGGCGCTGATAGTAAAAACAATGTCGTCAGCTAATATGGCGTGACGGAAATTTCTAAGCATATAAGAATCATGACGGTTTGTATGTGGGAGGTTTTCCTGCTTTTTTCTTTGTTTTTCCTTAGAATCGTCAGAATAAAATAATAAAAAAAAAAATGATTATTTTCATTCTGGATAATAATGATACATGCTAATAATTTTTGGGCGTATTTCGATCCTCTTGATTCTGCCGGGAGTAGTCTGCACTATTTCTTATTCTTCCTCTTCTTCTTCTTCTTCTGCTTTCCCGCTATAAAGTTTGTTGAATAGGCGAACTTCTTCTTCTTCATCTTCTTCTTTTCTTTTGTTTAGTTTCTGTTACGACGACCGGCTCCGCCTGCTCCTCCTGTTTCATATTCCACAAATTTCAACATTAATCGTTTGATTCCAACTTTTCCCCCAAAAAATCTACAAAAGTTTGAGAGAGAGATAGATATCGCTCGCTCTCCTTCGTGGAAAATAATATGTTTTCTAAAAATCAAATTCCATAACTGCGGCGCCATAACAAAAGCGCTTGTGTAATAATCGCACGGGTCAAAGTCTCTCCCCGGCGGCGCTGGAAATAACAATCCGCCTCACGGTCATCTTTCCTGGCACATGACGACGACGACGCGAGATTGATTTCAGTTTCCCACACGAGCAGCACTCGTAGCTGCTGCGCTTAAACTTTAATGGTGGGGCGGGGTTGCGGGGCGTTATTTATGAAGCGTCAACGACACCGAAAAAAAAAAGAAAAACTGCACAAGTTTTATTTTATTTTTCTCCCGAACCCGGCGGCGGACAGGCGCAGATGATGAGCTAAATCTAATGACCCGCGGTTGGTCTCTCCCGGCCCGAACCAATTCACGTCCGTCATGTTGTATCGCGACTAATCGTTCACGACCATGTAGCGAGCAGCAGCTCCTCTTTAATCTCGCCTGTACAAAATGTTGTCGCTAATATTTAAGTTCTTCTCTCTTGTGCGGCTGGGCAACAAAAAAACAAACAAAAACAAAATGAGAACTGAGCTGCTGCCCTATGGAAGCGACGCCATTAAACGGAAACGACTGGCGTATTAACTTTTTATGATGAAGTTTGATGATTAGGCGGACACAGCGATGAATATTCGCTGGAAATTGCAGCCGGCAGCAATTCCCAGCGACTCCCACGCGGGGGGGGGGGGGGGGTCGAAACGAGATTAAAAAGCCCGTTTCCCCCCTTCGCCCTTATATTATATTCACGCAATTTGACGCGATATTAACAAAAGTTAGAGGATAGATCAAATTGGATATAATATACAAGTCACTAGTACAATATCTGCCGAGTTGCCATGCAATAAAGACGGAGAAGGTGCGGCCGGGTTCAATTAAACTCAATTGCACCGATCGACACAACAAACGAATAAAACAAAACAACAAAAAAAGGAATTTGTTGATGTCCCTGAAAAATAAAAAAAAAACGGCTGACAAACGAACGCAATGCACGACGCCAAAGAAGAAGAGAGTATTGATGGAAATGACACAACTACTGTACTACGGTACTTTAGGTTTCATCATCAGGATCGCCTGGGTATCGATCGTCTCCTGCCAGCGCGTTGTAGAGTGTGTGTATACGTTCAAGTGCTGAGCTTTGAACTCTCTCCACGGGCTGCAGGGGTAGACAATTGGATAGATCCGCTAATTGAATGAGACTCTATAGAAGCCATCATTTCCAATAGGTACGGGCGTGTAATGTTCACCTCCTCAACTGTTGTCGTCTCCTGCTGCCGATTTAACAAGGTGCCTCAAGATGTTGGTTTTCGAGTCATCTTGTTTTTTTTTGTTTTGTTTTTTTTTTATTTTACGCTTTTTAAAATCCTGGATCCCTCCCAGGATTGGTATTTATCTTTTTCTTGGCTTTTCTTCCCTCCGAAATAATAACGCACACAATTTTCTATTATTTTTTTCCCCCTTAGCCGTTAGATCCTTTTTTCACCTATCCTCATGTGTACGGTGAAAAGTTCCTTAACTTTTCTTTTTTCTTTTTCATGTGGGACGACCCAAGCTCCAAACTTACTTTTTTATTTTTCTTATTCGTATTACGGTATGTGCGTCGATTCTTTTCAACTCTGGAATCCTATTGGGTTGGGTGGCGCACGCAGAAGGAGTGTGCGGGATTCAATTTCGACGGCATCATTCAAAGAAAAGACACGACGCAGATTACACCCCCCCCCCCCTACGCTGGCGGCGAATGTGCATACGCCCTTCCGGGCACGGAATTCTTTCCCTATCCCAAATTTCCATTTCTACGAATATTTGCTTTCACGAGCTGATTTCCAGCGAAAAAAAAACACAAGAAGAGCCGAAGCGGATGGGAATAAAAGAACGAGTCTGTCTTCTTTCTTTCTTTCTTTCTTTGTGTGTGTTGATGGATGGGAACCACGGAAGAGATGTCGACAAAACTCTTAATAATAATGAATAATGAATCAATGAATTGGTGATTGACCTTTTTTGCATTTTTTGGTGATGGTCTTGGACTGCTCGCAGCTGCTGTCTCCCTTCTTCAGCGTGAGACTGCGTGAGCGCTGGTTGGTGGCTGTGTTGCATTCGGACCAGGCGCCTTTGGTGTAACGGCAAGCTGGCAATTGCATCACAACGGAAATGAAAGAAAATGACGATCGATTCAATCAAATAATCAATACACGAGAGTCAATAGAAAAAGAAAAGAAAAAAGGATCGCATTGCCAGCAGCTAGGATCAATCAAAAGGAAAAAAGTCCTTGTGTCTAATAATTGAGTTTCTGTGTGTAGTATACCTTTGCCTTCTCCCCGACGGCGTCGGTCTCCTTGCTGCTGGTCGGCGTTCCCTCTGGCAGCTGCTCCCCTGTTGCGGACCCTTCCGGTTCCTTCTGACTGGGCAGCAGCCGATCGAACAACGCGAAGATTGACTTGGTCATCTTCGTCCTCCTCGGTGCTGCTATTATCCTCGGCAGTTGAAGCTTCGTCCTGCTGGTCTTCGGCGAATAGCTCGTTATCTTCTTCCAGATCCTGGGCTGCGGCCAGAACGACAGCGCCCACCACCACCAACAGCAAGAACAGCGTCCACTTCATGTTTGTCTTTTATTCTTTTCTTTTCTTGTCCGTGTGTTTTGTCTTTTTGTCCTTTTTTCGGCGGCCCACAAAGAAAGTTGGCCCGTCTTTTATTTGTCTTCTCCGGCTATTAAGGTTCCGCTGCGGAGAGGTAATTCAAAGATGGCTGCTGCTGGATCGTGACAGTCGAGGATGTTTCGGCTACTCTTTGGCTTCCAATCTACGTCGTCAAAGAGAATCAAAAGATTGGCCTTTTTTTATTTTTTAAAAAGAAAAGTTTTTGTGTGGCGCGCGTGTCTAGTAATCAGCCGGCAGAGAAGAGAGTCGGCCCGTCATTTCCCTTTCCATCATCAAATGGCCGACTCTATTGGCTACAGAGTTGGGCGACTTAACTTCTCATTCGTTATCAAGAGCCAAGGCCTCGCCAACAACCTTGGATGATGAGAGCCGAGCTGTGGATACATGCCCAGCAGTCAGTCTATGTGTCAAGACGGTCCACTTAATTAACCGCTACAACACAAAAAGGATGGCGAGCCCCCCCCCCCCCCCGTCGTATGGGCTCATACACATGTGCCAACGGTGGGTATCAAGGAAACGGTCGTAAAAAAAAGAAAGAAGGGAAATGTCACCATGGCGACCGACCCAACGTGACGGGTTGTTTCTCTTTTTTTTCGGGCTCGCCCGAGTTGCTGAAATGGACCTTCCCCTTCACTTCCACTCTGACGACGACATCAACGAGCGTCGGCTCTGTCCGGACCATGTTCTAGTGTCTCATTTCACGGGGCGGTGCACTTTGCAATAAGAGCAGTTCACTTGCACAACTGTCTCGTTCCTCCTCCCTCCTCCAGCTAGAGCCATCGCCATATCCATCGTAAAATAATAACAAGTCTCCTCTCTACACCAACTTGATTCTCTTTCCTCTCCCCTCCGGTCCGTTGTGTGTCGGATTAGATTCGCTTTTCCTTCTCTCTCTACTATGTATACACACACTCTCCGCCCGTGGGCAGCATCTCTGCGCTGGACCTCTGACCACTTGAGTTGCTGAAGCGCTCTTTCCTCTTATTGTTGTTCGCTCTTATTATTCGTTCACTTGCTTCCACTATAAAATGTATCTACAGCCGAGTCACTACTTTCACCATCCACTACACACACTGTCAACTCTTTGCCAAGTGTGTACACTATCCTTCTTACCCTGGAGATGTTTCATATATAACAATTTCGCCGTCTGAAACAAAATCTCGTCTATAATATTTACAATGGAAAAACAAATTTTTTTTGTTTGCCGATTCGACTCTTTTTTTTCTTTGGTTTCCATGGTAATAATGCGAATAGGTATATCTATCATCGTCGACCTATACCCCCCCCCACTGGATTTGAATTCATTAATGACTTGGCACAGGGTTCACCCTCTTTGTTTCCAATAATTGAATTTCCCTGTGTGTGGACGGGCGCCCAGCCTTTGTCCGTGATCATGTCCGCTGGCTCATCAAGCTTCCGTCAATACGCCCAGTTCTGCCTATCGATGAACGTCTAAACGTATATTGTGTGCACGCGGGATCGGGGGAATAGGGATCGTTCTTTCTCTCAGTGTGTGTTTTTCCTTCTTCTTCATTTCGTCCGACCGTAGCGATAAGGCACGTTGATCTTGGTTCTTTTTCTTCTTCCCTCCTTTTGTCGCCTACACAGTTGGAACTGGATAAACAGGATCCCCGCCGCCCATTCTATATACTACAGGGATTCTCTATCACGCCCGAACTCGGCACAAGTCACGAATTTTCGTTTCTTTTTCTTCTTCTTCTTATTGTGTGTCGCAATGATTTACATTTTCACTCCGGGCCTCTCTTTCTTTCTTTTTATCTTTTAGATGTATTATATATTCCCCGGGTGGACTTTGAGGAAAACTCACGTCTCGCATGTTGCGCTTTGAATAGATGGGCAAGAGCGGAAGTCCCGGCTCCTATTCACGGGGGGGAAAAAAGGGAATATGGATCAGACTTCCGTTTCGTTTTTCGTCGAGATCAACGCAGATGGATCTACACATCAAAGCGATAAAAGGAGAAAAAGAAAGTTGGGGCAATCGATCGATTCACGTCCTTGGTTCGGTAGTGTGTGATGGGCTGTCGGTCGTTGTCGCACCCCACAGCAAAGTTTCAACGATTCCAATTCGCCGTGACATAAACAAGACGTCGCATAGCCGAGAGATATTCACACTTGGCGGCGGCGGCGGCGGCGGATGTGTGTGTGTGTGTACGCTGCGAAAACATACACACACACTCACAGAGTTAATAATACAAAAGAGGGAGGAGAGAAGGTTTCGGGTGGCGAGGGACAGGCGGGAGCCAAGAAAGCGGATCGATTTGGATCTCTCTAGGCATTTCATGGTTAACTTCGTTTCGACTGCAGATGAAACGAGAATAATAAGGTAAACAAGGACGGCAACGGTTGTTGCTTCTCTCCCTCTTTTCTTTCCAAACTACTCGACTTGTGTTTCATCTCGCAGAGCTATTTTTAATGTTCCAATCAAAAAAGAAAATTTCCCCTTCATCTCACAGACTTTGCTCGAGCATCTAAACCTTCAAAGGTCAAACGCAGCCTATACAGAGGAGGAGGAGAAGGCTAACGGATCCCAGTCTATAATATACGAGTTCCAGGGGGGGGGATGAAAATAAGGAAGAACAATCTAATATATCTCTCTTTTTTTCTTCTTCTTTTCTTCTTCTGATGGTGCGATGATGGCGGGCAACAAGTTTTCGTTTTTATTCTTTTCTCGGACCTTCCCCTCAACTTTTCCCCTCTCCTTCTATCCCCCCCCCCCCCTAAACAAAAAAGTGGTCAGTGGGAAGAACCAATCAGCATAATAAATGGCTCTACATGGAGACGGGAGAGAGAGGCTACGTGGAATATAATTACCCGAAAAGCCTGGACGGCGCCTCCATGACGACAGCAGCAACCCAGGAGGGAAAGACAAGACAGAAAAACATGGAGGAATATCAGATATTTTCGAGTCCACAAGTCCGCAGTCGAGACTGACCACAGCAGATTTGTGCTGCCTCTTTTTTCTTTCTTCTATATGATCCCCTCACAGATTTATTCTTCCTTCCATTGTCTTGTAGATGTATCCAGCGAGACGTTGGATTTGTGTGTTTTACTTCCTTATTCTTCCAAGTTTAATCTCTTCCCCCTTTTTCTGTCTGGCACTGCACTCGCCAAAGTTTTGTTTTTTTCCAGTCCGCCTATCCTACACAATGATGCGATACGGTACTCGGTCGCCGGAGATGCACTCGTTGATATTTTATTGCTTTCCGACTCATCTTTTTCCTGCTGATGCGTACGACTATTCGTACTCTGACGCTGCATGCATGCATGTGTGTGCGCACTGGCCTTTCCTATCATCTCTATTTGGTGCTCTTCTGCACCAACGAACGCACATAAAAATCGTATAGAAAAACGAAAGGACAGCAGCAGCACAAAAGGGCGAAATAGTTGAAAGAAACGATAGAGAATGCCTATGGAAATATCAGAGTCTATTGAAGAACCGTATCCGCCGAGAATCCTTACGGTTCTCGGGATTTATGGAAAGTAACAACTTGGCATAGATTGAGACTGTCAACACTCATCATCGTCGTCATCTCGGCCCAACGCCGTCTCTTGTTCTTTCCCCCACCCCGCAGCTGCTTTTACATAGATGCGTGCGAAGGGAAAAAGGAGCTCGTAATATTCCACTTCGACTCTGATGTGTGTACGTCCCTGCGGAATGCTCAGCTCGTCGTCGCCTCATCCTTCATCAAAAAGTTACTTTTTTTTTGGTACGAATAACGACGCGCGGGCCTGGCATTTCTCGGGCTTTACTTATATAGACGCTGCGGATTGGGCTGTATCAGCAAAGACAGTGTCAACGGGGATAGTGTGACGAGCGCTGGGGCTTGTCATCGGCCTTATACATACGGGCGACGTCAGTCCAACAACTTGCGAATGGTTTGATACGACGACGTCACTGTTCTCTTTATGGCCATCGTCGTCTCATCATCTCATCGGGTTTCTCGAGTTGAGGCGCGTCCGCTTCAATCCACATGACGGGATTGGAGATTGGAGAGCGCGTTAAAAAGTCACTGTTCCTTCACGCCCGCCTTATTTTCTTCTTTTCGATCTCCCTCCTCCTCCCAACACCCTACCAAAGCCTTGGCCAGCAACATTAATCCTTCTTAAGCTTTTTACTTGATGCTTAAAGCTTCTCCGGCCAAGTTGACAACGGAATCGGGAGCAACCGAAGCAATCAATTTTCTCCCCCCCCCCTCCGCTTGCCTACAAGTTAATACTCACAAGCTGTACCAGTAGAGAATCTAATTTTTCTTTTCAACAGAACAAATACGCATTCTCATTTTTTCTAATAAAAAAATTTTCGTTTGAAAAATAATAATAATAAAAAAAAAAGAAAATATTTTTCCAGGCTCGAGCGCCAGATCAGCCGCAACGCACAAACTTCACCGAGTCTAAAGTGGAGAGCGGGAGAACGAAAGGTGAAGTCTCTCGAGAGAAAAAAAATGGGAAAATAGAGGAGGGAGAGGGGTGGATCGAAGTCAAAGAATTCTCTCTTCCTCCTCTCTCGACATTTTGGTGTGTCAGAGACAGGAAAAAGCAATCATCAAACTATAAAAAAAACTATTTCCAGCTCCTCTTTAACACTTAAAAAAAGACTTCACTCTCTCCCCCCTCTTCACACACAAACTGCCATGAATCGACCAGTTGCATTTTCCGAAACTCCTCTCCTCCAACAGCAGGAAATTGCATTACAACATAACTTGCATAATTAGACAGACGACATTGGGAGAGAGTCTAAGCGTAGTTCCCCGTTTACGGAATAACACTTGGACACAATCACATCAACTCAACATGCAAAACTAATAACGCGAAGAGCAGAAAAATGTACCTGAACGAGAGTGTCGTGCGAAGGCGAGGATGTTCGTGAGCGACCTCTGAAGTCGAGTGCGTCTGGGAGCTGACTGCTTCTCCGCTGGCCCTCGGAAAAGACTTTTCTGTTGGGAGGAAAGGCGGGTGGAGAGAATGGGGAGGATGTGTTGCTGTTTGTCCCTCGACAGACTGGCGAAGCTTCCTCTCTGTCTGCGCCGTTAGAAGTGAGGAAAGCGCGCGATCTTCTCGTGCGCGCCACCAATCACCGAACAGCTGGCCCATTTCCGCCCAACGCTCGCCCATGGTTCTTTTATCTTTTTTCAGTTCGCTCTCAATCGTAAACACATCGGCGATGACGACTAAATAATCACTCGCGATCCATGTTTATTTGATGGCAACAACCGACAGTGTCCAGGGAACGCGCGGGAAAAAAAAAGAGAGGGAAGAACACGCACGCACACACACACACGGACGGAAAAAGTAAACTGGGCGAACTAATCAAACGCCTGCCGGGTTGTTGTATTAGAGAGCGTACCCGAGACCGCTGCGCTAATTAACGATCTCCTCTGCGGGGAGTCGAGCTCATACGGCCATTGGTATAGGCTATTGACTGGCCTCGGTCGTGAGCTGCACCCGCAACGAAAGGGGAGAAAGAAAAAACGAGGGTGGTTGATTGGGCACTACATTGGACGGGATTCCACGCAGCCTACAGTGCAACAGCGAATACAATACAAACACAAGGAGACTGTTGAATAGAGAGGGATCTCTCTCTCTTTCTGTATGTTGGCGACGAACTTTGACAGAAAACCCATATTGTGAGCTGGGCAATGAATAGATACGTGCGTTAAGAGAGAAAACGGAAGAAGCGGGAATTCCGGCTTCGACGGCGATCGATAAACGAAGGGTGGGATGCAGCACGTTACAATTCAAACTAAACAAGAGACATCTAGCGAGCATTATTCTTGGCAAGCGAATCGTACGTTTCCATCACTTTGTTGAACGATCCTCTACTCCTGGCCGTATCCGCGAATTCTTTGAGTCGATTAGGAACTGTTTGGTGAGCCGCCTGTAGCACGAAGGTTAACGCTTCAGCATCGAGCGACTCGAGTAAGCTCAGGGAATGCTCAATGCCGAACACGTCGAGTTGTTTACGGAAACAATCGCCAGTTAGGTCTCGGTAATCGGAAGCGTATTTACTTGCTTCACTTTCTCCGTCGAGGCAAGGCCTTAGTTGACTGCCAATGCGACCTGACAGCTCTAATATGTTAGAGAGAGGCGACGCTGAAGCGATGGTGACGTAAAAGATTGTGATAGCTTTCAGAGCGCTTGCTGTTGAATCAGCCACGACTTCTTCGGCATCGCGAATGTTTTTCAACAGTAAGGTAAAGTAGAATTCTAGGAACGAAGTGACATGCTCTCCAAAATTCACTATACTCAATAATCTTAATTTACCAAGAGTTCCGAGAGAAAGATCAAATCAAACGTGTTCATACCAATTTCCACTCGCATCTCTTCATTTCTGCTGAAATTGTACAGTGCAGAAACCAAGGCGTCAAATGAGTCTTGCACCGTTTCCGGATAGTTAGATTCGTCACAACTAAAGAAATTTTTCAGTTGTTTTTGTGCTTCAACAATTCCACGAAGAAGGCCTGAAAATAATAACCTCATTAACCTACGGAATGGACGTAAAAAATTTTTCAATATTTACTTTCAAAGGGAATTTCAAATATAGGACCGATTTGACTAGCGATGGCGTCGAGCAACTTTGAAGATCCGATTAACAGCTCTTCTGTATATGGAGATTTAAACAATACAATTACTAATTAAGTGGCTGTGAAACCAAGTTTTTTAAGCACACTCTGTAAAATTTAAAAATTGTTACTTACCATTGAGGGAGTTTTGAAGAATAAAAGCCACTGATTTCACCAGTGCTTCTAAACTGGGTAAAGAAGTACATGATTCAATCTGAGAATGTGCTAATAAAGTGTTTAATAGGCGAACAATCTGAGTAATTGTTTGTGAATCATCACTAATAGTCATTAAATTGACTATAGCAGTTGTCAATTCTTGATCCAAAATAATTTGGGCACTTATTTCATTTTGACAAGAAAGATTTGCTAAGATCCCAATTCCAATCTCCTGAAAATCAGGGTGTTTATATGTGGTTAGTTGAAATTTTATAGCTGAAACAAACAAAAGTTTTACTGTTAAACGTGGTGCAATGCTTTCTTCAATAACACACTTCATAATATCTAAAATATCATGTTGAATTAAACAAAGAGCAACATCTCTATCAGCAGTCATGTCCCATAGCAAGCAAAGGTCTGTTTCTAATGATTCTTCAAGTTCAACTGCTTCATCCTCCAGATTGTCTGAAGTGTTTGATTCCCTCGAGTAGACGGGTAGTTTCTGTTCATTGTGATAATTGAATATGTTACAATTTAACTAAATTAGCCAATAACTTGTTGTTACCTCAGTAAGATTCATTAAAGTTTTCAAAATAAAAGATTCTGAATATAATGTATCACCAATCGCATCTCCCTTAAGCCTCTCGTCATCTTCCTGAATTAGTTCAATGTTCTCCTCAACACATGATTTAGCCTCTTCCTTTGACATACTGAAAATTTGTTTATAAAATTATTATTCCAGAAAACGTTGGTAAAGAAAGCAAATGTTTCTCGTTTGTTTACACCAAATACCAACCACCATGCTTCCACTCTGTTCCACAGCAACTGAGTTTTGCGTCGTCTGCAACTCTAGATTATGCAGAAACGGCAGAAATAGCAGACAGAGATAGACTTTAAAGCATAAAACCACATAAAAAAAGTAAAACTGTCAAAAATTTGACGTTATAGATTTAGCAGTGAAAATTATTGTTAAAATAGCTATTGACATTCAATTAAATTCAGCCGGGAAAAGGTCTAGAGATTTGTTACTGCTAATAGCATTGTGCAAGAAAATTATAATCTTCTCAAACGCCCAAGGTCTTCTGTCATTGTTTTATGTTTAGACTATACCTGTGTGCCTGTGTTTAGATAATATAACACTGTTGATGACCTGATAAGTAGCTGATTGATTAATGCTCGTGATTATAATAACTTATCTCTTGCACCACTCAAATGTAATATTATACTATATAAGAACATGTCAAGTTACAGAAATAGTCACCATTTTGTGTAAAATTGCTTACATCACTACATCAGTAATTGATGCCCCAAACCTCAGACATAAGCAAGACAGTAAAATAGCACCATCATGGCTTCTAGTGAAATACCAGTGAATGCAGTTAAAGAATTTTGGGAAAGTATTTTTCAGAAAACTAATCTTACTGAACAGTTGATGAATTTAGCTGAAAATAGTAGTTCATCAATGGATTTCAAATTTGAGCTTTTTGAATATGGTAAAGTGCAAATCACTGCCAAAGCTGCTGTGCCATTGGGAACTAATTTCATGAGTGATGTGTTCATTACCAGTGCTTACCTTGAAAATGGAAAACATCATGCAGCATTTGTAAAGGTATTTAAAGAAATTACAGTCTCGGGATATAGATTTGTTAATCATTTATTATGAATTGTATTTTCCTTTACAGGTTCTACCATCAAATCCTTCTAGGTTAGCAGCAGGGTTCATTGGTGGTTCATATCACAGGGAATATGTTGTTTATCAACAATGGATTCCAGAGTTAAAAGAAATCAGATCCTCCAAGAATCTGACCAACTCTGAAATACCACTCAATGTTGCCGAGTCTTATTTCGTCAACTTTGTTTTGTCCGAGGATGGCAGTCGTTTAAAGAACGAAACTGTCTTCGTAATGGAAGAATTGAAAAGCAAAGGCTATCGAATGGCGTCCACCGCCAGATCAGCTAATGGAATTGATTTAAATCATGCTCAGTGCGCATTGAGAACGTACGCTAATTATCATGCCTTGAGTATTGCAAATATGCGTAGACTCGTGAAAAGCGATGGGCCGTCTAATTTTCCTTTGACATATGAAATTTTCCGGAAGGATCCTAATTACATAAGTCCAGCAACTGTTTATCGTACTATAGTATTGCCGAACTACATAAAGGTCTTGCGCCATTTTCGTCAGGAAGAGGTAAGTTTTATTAAGTAACAGAAATGCACAAAGTTTCGTTTCTGATTTTGATAAAAATTATAATTAAGGTGGCGGATTGGCTTGAGGGACTGTTGCCTGAACTGGATAGAATATGGAATTGGGAATCATTTTTAGAGAGTGGCGCTTTGACTTGTCTTTTACACGGCGATTCATGGAATAACAATCTTCTCTTTCGTTATCTCGACGAAACTAGCGAAAAGCCGGAAGAAATGTTGCTTATAGACTGGCAAATTGCGCGTTGCGGACATCCCTCTCATGATCTTGGATACTTCATTTTTTCCAGTACATCATCGTCTTTCCGAAAACAACATTTAGATAATCTGCTTGACGAATATTATGCTGCCCTTTCCAGTGCTCTAGTCAAACTAGACATTGACCTGGAAAGTGAAGGTTATAGTCAGAAACAATTCATTCAAGAAACCAAGCAACGCTATATTCTGATGATGATGATTGCCCTCTTCATTTTACCCATCCTACTCGACTCCTCCAAAGCAATAGATCATACCTTAAAAAACGATGACAATCTTCATAAAGATCTCATTAAGGAATTGGAAAAAGGTTTGTTTTGTACTTATAATTATAGTCATTGATCTATACGCAATTATGATTTTAATTGATTTAGATCAAGCAAAAGAGTTGGATGAAGAAGGAACCAAAAGCGGTTGGCAAAGTCTGTTTGAATTCGATACAGTAATTGGAAATCCACTTCTCAGCCAAAGAATAGTGGAATTAATAACGGACGTAAAGGATATGGCTTGGAAAGAATAAGACTGGGCAAGTAGCCCGTGCGATTCCTCAACTTGACGATCCGTTTAAAATTAAAACGCAGATGCATAATGTATTCTAATGTGATTGTTATCCAATATCCAATGAAATACAATAGAATTTATCAATCGTTCGTTTCGTTATTTCTTATCATGTAATATGTGTATTGTGTATGTGTAATAATATGTTATAAGCACTACCAGACAGCTTCACTATAAGATACATAAAATTGCCCGTTGTTTAAAATAGCGCGCGTAAAATGTTTACATTTGGCAACGGTGAATTTATTATTTTTCAGGTGTCAGCAAAGTTGCCAAGTCATCATAAAAGTCTTACCGGTCATTTTCAGAGCTGACGTGTCTTTCGAGCTTTCCGTGTTGTTTTCCTTCTGCTGTAGCATCGGGGTTACTGTTAAATAGATCTGTTTTATTGTTTTTCTCGTGTTTGCGATGGATCTACGGGCTATAATTTTGTTTTCCTTTTTGCTCTTCTCAACTGTCCAAGGACTTATGTTTGAACTACAGCCAAATGGCAGAAAATGCTTAAGAGAAGAAGTGCAAAAGGATGTTCTTGTCACGGGGGAGTACGAAGTTTCTGAGGTTCCTGGCCAGAGAACCGATGTGAAAGTAAGTTTGAATTTAGAAAGAAAGCAAGAAATGGGAAAGAAACTAATTTTGAATTTGGATGTTATATTTTTGTTCTAAAAAACAACAGGTAACAGATATCAAAGGTCACACCTTAGTAAGTCACGAGGACAAAAGCAAAGGGAAATTTGCATTTACAACTGATGACTATGAAGTTTATGAAATTTGCTTTGTGTCAAAAGTCCCGCCAAGTAAGCATTCAACTTTTAAATATATTTTGGCCATAAATGACATTTCTTCTTGTAGATCTTAGAGGACAGAAACATGAGGTTGAAGTAACTGTCAAAATGGGTCTTGAAGCTAAAAACTATGAAACAGTAAGTTTTTGGAAATATTGCAAGAAAAACTAATTAATTAAATTGATTGTATTGTATTTTTAGTTGGGGGAAGCTGCAAGGTTAAAACCACTTGAAGTTGAATTGAAAAGGTTAGAAGACTTGTCAGAAGCCATTGTTCAAGATTTTGCCTACATGAGACAACGAGAGGAAGAGATGAGAGATACAAATGGTAAGACTTTTTGTTTGAATCTCTCACAAGTGTATAAGTAACACATTTTTTATTTCATTCCTAGAATCAACCAATTCCAGAGTATTGTATTTCAGTGTTTTCAGTATGTTATGTTTGATTGCCTTGGCTACATGGCAGGTGTTATATCTGCGTCGCTTTTTCAAAGCCAAAAAGTTGATTGAATAAAGCTATTTCAGTGAATATTTGACAATAAAAATACCAGCGAAACCGAACAGGAAGTCCATCGCTGTTCGAACAAATGAAATCGTCCTGATGTCAGTGGTTGTGTTAAAATGGAATACTTGCTCCAGTTTTTTTTTTTTTTTTGTTTGTTTAATCAATGCCAATCTTTCATCATTTCTAACTTTTCCGTCTTTGGACGGTCTACTACTTGAGTTATCATGCATAATGCACGTGTGCTGGATATGAAGTAAAACATCTGGGTTGGTATTTTTTCATAAATTTTCTTCTGTTTGGAAAACAAAATTCTCCCTTTATATTGTCATGTCTTATTTTATTACATTAGAATTGGCATTAATGCGCACTATCTAAGATTTCTTAAGAGGTAAAGATTTTTAGAAATGAAAAGATTTGCCCTTTCTCTTTTGAATAATTACGATTCGAGATGTAAATATACCAATAGAGTTAAATTGCATCGTTCGCACACATATAACAAGGTGTTTTTCCTGAAAGAGAATATTCCTTATATCCAATCTTAAAGGAGGACGCGAAGAAAATGTTGTGCAAAAAGTCTCATTTCGTTTTGAATTTGTATTGTAGATATGTATTACACTTGAATTAAAATCAAAATAAAGGGAAAACAGGTTTTTTAACACGTTAGTTTATATCAAGGCAAAATAACTGGAACTTCATCCGCTTTTCGAAATTGACGAGGATTCTCTTATGGGATCTGTTATGAGACAAAATTTAAATACGTTATCAACTAGCTCATTACTGATCTATTACATGTTTAAAATCGTACTCAATACTGTCTGGTGTCGTAAGTGGCGGAATCATGTCCGCAGCTTCAGAAAAAGGATTCGAAAATTGCTGCAAGCGTGTTTCATTGGAATTTTTCCCGACATTGAAACATGCTCGGGATAAGGCAGAAATGTCTGCTGATGCTTGAAGCGCTCCACTGTCTGAAAATTTGTTAACACATGAAAACAAACGACCCAGTTCTGCTGCCACCTCTCGCACGACTCTTTCGAGGATACGAGGGACGAGTGAAGGACTAACCTGAAACCCAGAATAATGAATTGAATGAATATATAACAACTAGAACGTCAATACTTGGGCAACTTCTGCATGAACTGCAATCATGTTCATTATGATTTCTTTGCAGTAAGGCCGAATATCATCTGTAATAGGAATATTCTTGTTCCAATCGAAGCGTCCAGCATACATAGAAGGCTCTACAATTCCAATCAGTGGTTCAACCTTTTCTTCTAAATATGCTTCCATTAATCGCTCTTCGGTTTTCTCTAGTAGATCTCTAGCCGCTTGAATGGCAGCTGACAGATCAGGATATCCTAATTTGTTCCAGTGCTCTTTCAGTCTAGAAAAATTAAACAGGATAGTAGTTAGTAGTTTTACTTTAAAACTCTTTCAATTGTTAATCATAAATGTTAAGTGTGTACCTGGGCAAAATATGAAGCATTGTATATTGACAATTACTGAGTCCTAGCAGTAATTTCATTTCACGAGTTGAATCTTCGGAATGATCCTGGTCAGAAGACGCCAGGCGCTCTGTGCTACGCGCAAAACTGAAGAGTAACTTTTGTACTAAGATATTCAAGTCATTCAGTACAGATGCGTTCTCCATCAAGTTCGTTTCTCTTTGTTCTGATTGAAAAACAGTTTCTTTCACCAGTTGTAGACATTCGATTACTTGTGTTTCAAATATATGAGGCTGAAAATTGGCATTGAAAGATAAATGTTGGTATGGTAGAATAGAGCAGATTTTTATTGCATTAAAAATCTATTACCAATTGAGTGATAGACCCATGGGATTCAATAAATTCCAACTTCCAGTTTTCTTGACTGGCAAGATGTGTGATATTTTCAGCAGTTTGCATTAATAGACTTCTCATGCAATGAACTCTAAAAGAAGATAATAAAGCGGAAGTAAGCGAAATATTGCCGATATCGAACTTAATAACCCTACCTTAAATCATGAAGCAAATCGCGAATGGCGTCAAGAGCTTCAACAGGTAAGTCCAGCGTAAGTAATTCAGCATAACAGGTTCGAACAGTTCGAAGACAAAGTACGAACCACGATCCAATTCCTTCTACATAAACGAAATTTTTAACGCAATTATTTTCTATACTGGTTAACAAGATGACTTTACTATATAAATAACGAAAGTAATTACCATGATCAGAAAAGATTCCACTGAAGGCTTGCCAAATACCAAATTGAGCTCGATGTGGAGATTGACGATCCAGAGTGTGAGGAATTAAAGCAGCTCTGATGAGTTGACTGAATATTGTTACCACGTCCAATACCATTTTCTATAAATCCGCAATTGAAAGAGAATAAATGTACATGTATACACATAAATAAATAATGGAATTTGAATAATTACTTTGAATTCTTCTTTTTTCAATGTATCTGCCCGAACAAACAATTCCCCAGCGAAATAAGCTTGGCCAAGTTTCCACAGTTCCGGAAAAACAGAAGTGAACCGATCGTTAAGTTCTTCAAGGAATGTTACCCTTCCAGGCGTAGTATTAGATGATGATTCAGCAGAGTTAGATGACGGCAACAACAGATTATTGGATCGTTTTCCTTTGGATGGTGCAGATTTGACTAAACCAGCATCAAACAATGTAGAAGTAAAATACACGAATTTATTAAATTTATTTTGGCAAATCCGCAAAAAATTACCAATTTCTTCTTGCTCCAAACTTAGATATTTATCTTTACATTGGAATAATATTTGAGAGCAATGCTTATATTGTCCAGCAATACAAAGCCATGCTGGATCATTCGGACATTCAAGATTTGTCAAGTTTCTGTAATAGAATGACAAATTAATTCAAAAGTTTAAGTAAATCATGCAAAAGTTAAGCTTTTTCTTGTACTGACCTAATAATTTTTTTTTGCTCTTCAAGTGATGCAGGATACTGTTGCAGTTTCTCTTGTAGCATCTCCCTGAGATTTAAAATTCGCTGCTCTGCTTCTTGCAGAACTCGTTTAAAAACCTATAATACATGAAGTTGTGATTGATCTAAAGTTGGCTCCGGGATCGTTAAAATACACTACACTGCATGACCTAAATATTACACACCTGTACTTCAGTTTGTCCGAACAAAGCATTTGCTCTTGCATAATCATTAATGACCAAATCGTAATCAGCCTTCTGAATGTTTTTATCTAGGGTAGACGGTAAATGAAACAGAAATCGGAATCTTTGCAGAATTCCCAAAGCATTTCTGGTGCCGTCAGCTTGTTCTTTACGTTTCAGGACATCGTCGAACAACCGACCAGCTTCGGTTTTAGCGCCTGAAAATGAATTAATTTGTCAATAATTAACAAGTGCTGCTAAGATCGCAATAAGAGTGTGCTGCATACTCAAAATGGAGTTTTCCAAAGACGCTGTCATATCCGGCCCGTATTTTGTTTTGTTTTCTTCTACAACTTTTTTTAAAGTCATCAAAGTGTCCATCTGTTCTATAACTGAGCCTGCATGGGTCTTCAATTAATGAACATATTAGCTGTAAGTATTTATAAAGAAATCTTTTATTTGTTTCCAAACCTTTAAAAAGGATATTTGTCCTTCTTTCTGAGCTTCAACCCGTCGTTTAAGAAAGCTAAGCCCAGCTTTCAAATCATCAAATCCGGTGCTGTGATGATGCTGCAACAAAAACCAAGACGGAGAAAAATTTTCACTTCCGAGCTCACCGTTTGATTCAGGAAATAATTCTTGCAGTTCTTCTTCAGGGTATTTTTTTCTATGTAATTGTTTTAATTCAATTAATAAAAATATTCCAAAACTAAGTGTAGTAGATAAAAACCAACACTGCATTTTCAACAGAAAGTCCTAAAGGGTCATCTTGTTGATAGCTGGAAGGAATCAAAGCTCTGTGTCTTCCAAGTCCAGTCAAATGTGACTCATCAACCCAAACTGCACTTTCTTTTAAAGGGCCAATAGTTTCATGGTAGCCCCTAAACTGTACAGTACATGAACCCTTTCCTCCAGATTTGGTGATTATGACTATATCACCCTTGCTTTTACCTGGACCTGATCTGGCCACAATTTTGTTACTTGAAACCCATTCAGCAGATAGCAAACAATCAGAGTTGCAAATTATTAGACCTACAGAGCAGACATGAATAACAATTCAACATAAAATTTTTCTTTATTTTACCAATAATATCATCAGGTCCACTGCCGAAATTTTCTCCTCGTATTGTTACACGAGTTCCAGGAGGTCCTTCCTTTGGGGAAACTCCAGTCACGATAGGTGGTAAGCCCATTGTTGTTTGATTAAAAAAATTTTAAATTTATAGCCCTTTCCAGTACGACAGAAAATTCTTCACCCAACTTAATTACAAACATGCACTACTGCGATTGATTATAAATGAATTTCTTAAAGACTTTGAGAATCACACCCAATAGTCTTTGCTTGACAACTATGAGAGACAATAACATAGCAGACGAAGTTTACAGCATTGCAAATATATGATCACACACCTGTCACCAGACACCCAAAAAAGTGAGAAATAAAAAGTATTGTATTAAACCAGTTTCTGTATTTATTCAACATGAATTTTGAGATATAGTAATCACATTTTATGACTTGGAAAATCTTTACTTGGTGCGGTATTTCTTGAAAAGGGGGTGTTTGGATAAATTATTTGAAGCTGATGGGCGTTTATATTCCATATAAACTGCGTCATCGGCACCGCTCATTGATGCCATGGTTCCAACGCGTCGTCCAAATGGACCAGGTCGACCTCCAATTTCTCCGGGTACACGCTCTTCATCTGCATCAATATCCGATGCTGTCAGAACCATTTGCAGCAGGTTGGCTTGCTCTTCCTTGCTCTTGTAGTTCAATTCCTGGTCTTGATCCATGCCCGCCATGCGAGTGATGACTTTATAGCTGTATCCTTGATTAACCAAGAATCGCTGACGTTTACGAGAGAAGCTCATTTCCAATGTATCTTGCGATACCAGCGTGTAGAAGAACGCATTGTACTCTTCGGCAATGGCACCTTTCTTGGCTCGAAGAATACGCCCCAATCGTTGAGCTTCTTGACGACGAGAGCCACCGTGCGAGGATATTTGAATAAGCACGTTGGCATCAGGCAAATCGAAGGAAGTATCAGCCACCTTACTGACGAAAATTGTGTTCACCTTCGGATTCAGTTTGAAATTTTGTAGAATTTGAAGCCTTTCGTTCTGAGATGTTGGACCGTAAATGAATGGCTTATTCATGGTAAGCGCATAGTGCTTAAGAGCATACACATTATCCGAAAAAACGATGATTTTGTCATTACGTCGCTCGTGGTAGCGAATAAGAAACTGACAGGCTCTAAACTTGTTAGGATTCATTACGAAGAGAAGCATTTTCTTTGCGGATTTACAGGCCAGATACTCGCGATAGAATTCTGGGCTCATAGGACACCATACTTCAGCGCATTGTACTCGAGCAATGAATCCACGTTTTTGCAGCTCCAACCAATTAGCCTCGTACAGCTTTGGTCCGATCAAAAAATTCAAGTCTGCAATCTTGTCTGTAAGATAAATAAAATCGTTGATCAGATAGATAAATACATTACAGGTAAAAATAATCAAATACCATCTTCGCGGACGAGAGTGGCTGTCAAACCAAGCTTGCAATGGGCTTGAACAATGGTCAAAACACGACGAAACATGCGAGCTGGAATAGTGTGCACCTCGTCCAACACCATAATACCCCATTCCTGCTCCTGGAGCCACTTCATCGTTTGATCTGCCTCATACGAACGTTTTTGCTGATGTGTTATCATGTTAAAGGTTGTGATCAAGATGCTGCATCCATGAGGCTTATCCTTTGCATCAGATGTAAAACGACATATCATACCTGAAATGGAAAAAAAAAAAAAAAAACATTTATTTATCAAGTAAAGATAAAAATATATTAGAAATTTATTACTATCGTCAGCAGTAGACCACATCTTAAATTGGGCTTTCCACTGCTCGACTGAAACTCCAGAATTGCACAGAACTAAAGCTCTTTTTCGAACTGTACAACAGGCTGTCACACCAACCAAACTTTTACCAGCTCCACAAGGCAAAACAATGAGCCCAGAGCGAGCACGACCATTGCCAAACATTTTTCGTAGGCTTTTTTCCTGGTAAGGCCGCAATACAGCTGCAGGTCTCAAATCAATGTTGATGTCCTGATTATGAGTGTCATTGCGAAAATCATATTCCGCTAACAAAGGGTATTCTAGCTGAATACATCGCTTTTGAATGACTTCAATTTTTTCTTGATTTACTTCAAAAGCAACCGTTTGAAGAGAAGAATCATCTTCGTCGTCTTCATCCTTGTCCATTTTATCGTAAAAATTCGATATGTCATCAGGCACTTGCTTTCCTTCTTCTCCTGGTTCTTCTCCAGAAGTACCAGGTTTTCCAAATTGAATAGACGTTGCTTTTGATTGAACTTGAGTGATCAGTCCATCTGTTGAAGATTCCACACTGTGCCGAAGTCTGCATTCTTGAATTACAGGATCTTTCAACAATTTTTGGATGACGTCTGGATATTGAGACTCAACAAAATAGCGATTGTGCTTCAACACTAATTTGACTTTGCCGTAAGAGAGTGTTGAGATCTTTATGAAGTCTACAATTCCATCAGGGACAGCAGTTTTGCTTAAGCGCTTTAAATACTCTATGATGTCATGAGTTTGCAGCCCGACACTGACGGCAGCATACAATGAGTAAGAAGTCAACTTGTACTCATGTATGTGTTCTGGACGACAAACTGGTTCACTTATTGCAATCAGAAAGTCGTGAGCGTGTTTGTAGACTGGTGAGAATGACTCCAGGAAGATGTGGCCATTGGGAGCAACCCACAATGGTCTAGACATGTGGTCTGGTTTAAGCTGCAAGTCTCGATAATCTTTGGCTCCATATTCATCTTCCCCTTGCCTTTCACCTTCAACTTCAATGAAGTGCTTTGCCGCTTCTGGCACACCCTCAGCTTCATTTCCATCCGGTATGCCTTCATCATAAGCACTCTCATCTTCAAAATCCTTTCGTTTTTTACCAGCAAATTTTTTCTTGGACGCGTCATAACGATCTCCATCTTTTTTCCCGTATTTACGGCTCCCCCCAGCCATATTAAACAGAGGAATAACCGTGAATTATTCTATAAATACTGCTGGAAAATTCTAAACAAATTTAACTTTCTCGGTAAAGTGATTGAATGATGAACTTTGGACGAACACTGAAGACTGAACAGTGAAAACTCAGCTGAGAGGGAGCAACAACACAAAAATAAATCGCCTGAAGCAGAAGCATGGTTCGGGCACACATAGCACACCTAGCGGAAAATCAAGAACGAGAATTATATTTTGTACTTCTTGATCGTTTCGAGTAAATTTATACTTTGAAAACTTATTTCTAACTTCTAAATTAAATGAATTATTTTCCTATATTCAAGCAATCAACGGAGATCATAATAGCAGATGTTTATGCATATATTAAACACCAGAGGCGCACTCGGTACGTCTTACATGCCTTCTTTCCTTGGACGTGATCGTCTGCTTGATATTTTGGCTTTGGTTTGGCAAGTGGCATTTCGCTAACTGCCATCGGAAATAAGAAAAGCAATTCAAATAATTCAATCAAATACATCCAGTTATTATTCTTTCGGATTTCGATCCTGACTTAAGTACTCCTCACCTTGCAATAATGCCCATCTTCAAGTTAAACTAAACTCTACGAGAACTTTCCTGTTGGACGAAGATGAATCCACTAACGTAAGTACTACATAGCTTTTGCATCATTCATAAACTCATAATCTTGTATCAATATTATTTGTGAGAAATTTTCGATTTATGGCTAACTTAAAAAGTATGTTGATTTTTAACACATAGTGAGGGTAAATGTAATAAAACTTATCGAAGGTTTTGTGTGGGGGTGTTGTAATGTAGGGACTGGACAACATAAATATAGTTTGGAATCATGTTATCTGCTGGTGCTGCGTAGAACGAAGCATATTATATGCTACCTTATTAGACTAGAATATATTATCAGTTCATTATTAATATTGCTATTTCCTTTTTCTTAGGAATGTGAAGAATATCAAGAAACTCAGCGAGACTGAACTGAAGTACAACATATCAGGAAAAGCTTCATGGCATTATCAATACAAAGACAGTGCTTGGATTTTCATTGGAGGATTGCCTTATGAATTGTCTGAGGGGGACATCATCTGCATTTTTTCTCAGTATGGTTAATACTTAAGTGATGTTTATTATTGCTATTAATAGTTTACATTTTTTTTTTAGGTATGGAGAGGTTGCAAACATCAATTTAGTACGAGACAAGGTTACAGGCAAGTCTAAAGGCTTTTGCTTTTTATGTTATGAAGATCAAAGATCAACAATTCTTGCAGTTGACAATTTAAATAGCATCAAGGTAATAAAACAATTTTTTTTTTGGGTTGTCAGTCATTTCATTATTACAAAATATGTTTTCTAAGGTCTGTGGGAGAACTCTGCGTGTCGACCACGTTGAGCAGTATAAAATTCCAAAAGATCCTGACAAGCTTGATGAAGATGCACTGAGGATTCTCCAAGAAGGGTGTGGACCTGAATCGTCAATTATAAAAACTCTTGTGAATTCCGTTCAAGAAAATCCCGCAGCATCAGTGACTGCTGCAGTGTCTGAAGTGAAAATTCCAAAAGAAGAAAAAGATACAGAATCCACCAGTAATCCAAAGCACAGAGAGGAAAAAGAAAAAGAGAGGCGTCGTTCAAGAAGCCCTGATCGAAGACGCAGCACTCAGAGGAAACACTCGGATGACAGAAATAAATTCCACGATAAAGATCATCATCATTACGATAGAACTAAGAAAGAGAAGGAGCGCGATCACAGGAGAGAAAGGTCGCGTGACAGAGATCGGAGACGTGACAGAAGATAAAAACTGTATCGCGATTTTCAATACAATTTCATTAAAACTGGTTTGTTCGTTAATAATAATATTCAATTGAGTTAAACCATATTTTATTTCCCAATGAAGTAAAACAAAATTCACAAGAAAAAGACTTCAGAAATTGGTTTTGCAAAAGCATCGGGAGTATCCAAGAAACTCAGGGAGTAATTCTTTTTGGGTCGCGAGGAAACATAGATGTTTTTCTGATGTTGTCGAGTCCCAAGAAAAGCATAGCCACTCGTTCCATACCAATACCACCACCAGCATGCGGGGGGCAGCCATAACGGAAAGAGTCAATGTATGCTTTAATTTTCGATAAATCTGCAACAGGAAAATCGAATAATTATTGAGAAGGCATTTATGATTTAACAATTTACTGCATTTTACCGATGCCGTGGTGTTTTGCTCGTTCGGACAAATATTCGGGATCGTGAATACGTTGAGCTCCAGACATGATTTCCTCTCCGCGCATGAAAATATCGTAGGAATTCGAATATTTCTGTTTTAAAGAAAAGAATTTAAAATAAGAAGCTGAATGAGTCTCTTATTCTGTTGCAAATACCTTATTGTTTGGATCGGGCATGGTATAGAACGGTCGAACAGCTAATGGATATTTATCCAGAATGTAGAAATCGGTATCGTACTATAAAAAAGGAAACGCAAATATTTTACTAATAACTGAGTTATTGCACAAAAGAGATTTTCTGTTATACTTTTGCTTTCACCAAACGTCCAAGTAATTTCTCCATTGGGGTGCTTAAATCATCTTCATCGCCAATTTGTTCCCCTGCCTGACGAAGCATTTCAACTGCTTCCGGAAATTCTAGGCGCAAAGGAGGATCCAGAAAGGTAAACGGCTCTGATGGAAATTGACGATTTACAGTTGCAATTTCCTGCATACAACTTTAGCCACAAATCCAAAAAGTTAATACTGTTAGGTCAGTTTGAAAATGAATATTACACTCACTCTTTCTGGAGTCCCCGGAAGACTTCTGTCAATACAACTCCGATAGTATCGAGCACTTCATGGTAATGAGAGTGAAAAGCCATTTCTAAATCAAGGCCAACGAATTCAGTCAAATGCCGATGAGTGTTGCTGTCTTCAGCTCGGAAAACTGAAATTTTCATTTAATGACGAACGTTAATATACAGCCTATACCCCCGAAAGAAATTAAAGGTACAAACCAGCTCCAATCGTATAAACTTTCTCAAAGTCTGCAGCAATAGCCATTTGTTTGTAAAGTTGAGGTGACTGTGCTAAATAAGCAGATCCCTTAAAATAAGAGACGGTGAAGACATTGGCACCTCCTTCGCTAGCTGCCGAGATGATTTTCGGAGTGTGAATTTCTACAAATTTCTAAAGAATGGATAACCTGTTAGCAGTGTCGATACGAAATAGTAATAGAAATATCTTTTTCTCACCCGTTGATCAAGAGCTTCACGGAAAAGTCGGCAAACGGCTGCTTGGATGCGAAAAATCGCTTGATTAGTGGGCGTGCGTAAATCCAAAACACGGTTGTCCAACCGTGTTTCCTGATTTACTCTAATGGCTAATTCTCCTTCTTTTTCCTTTAAAATACAGAACATGAGTAAAAATTTCAGTGACATGACATGAGAAATAAAAAATAAACATGTTATATACTTCTTCAGGACGAGAGGCATCTTCAATCTGAAGCGGGAGGCGTGGTTCAGCAGCACTGATAACCCACACTTGAGTTACATGAAGTTCTACATCTTGTTGGGTTGCTCCTTCAATCTTTTGTGGCACAGAACGAACAATACCCTCCACATCAATGACCGACTCTTTAGTAATTCTACAGGTGAAATTCAGGAATCAATAACCTTATGAGATATTTTGATTCCCAAGTGTTATGAAAGTATTACCCAGCAACAAATTTCACAAATGCTTTACTGGTAGACTCTGAGACAGCCAGAAGGCACTGCACAGTTGACTGTTGTTGACGAAGCAAAAAAAAGCATTGTTTTCCTTTTGCTCTGCTTGTGTGCAGTCTACCTCGCGCCCAGATTTTCTTGTCTATGACTGATGTCCCAAGGTCACCAACTCTCAATACAGATCTCTCCAGCTTTTCTTGACTTTGGTTCATAACCGCATTTCCATAAGAACCAGATGAGTAGTCTACTTCATCTACTTGTGCTACTTCCTTAAAAGATGTAAGACATACAATTACATTACTAAACATTTGACGAATTTAGGAAAAGGTAGTTTTACCACAGTTGTTTTTCTCTCTTCCTTTTTAGCAGCTTTGGCAGCTTCCCTTGCCTCTTTCTTTGCTGCTTTCTTCGATTTTCCTTGCTCCCTGTTGACGACCGACAGAACAATAATAGAACATAGAGATATAAGGAATGCAATACATGCCAAAAATAAAGCTATTTTACCCCGTGGATTCTGGAACGTTTTCTTCAATGTTCATTTTTGAACCTTTCCTTCAACTTTACAATGGCGTCTTGTAAGATTAAAAATCCCTTTACCAAATCTTTGATAATTAATATTCCCGTAACAGAATAGTGTAACTCGTGTAAGAACTGATGAAATGACCGACCGGGCCGGGCGATAACAAGCAGTGAAGCAGCGGGAGTGGGAGGGACTAGATTGAGGAGACTAGAAAAGGGACATCTGTAGGCCGAATTTTATAACTTGTTGTAGGAAATTTATTTGAAAATATAATTCTTTTTTATTACGTTAAAATGTTTTACCAAGACGGAAGTACTAGGCCTCATGATTGCTTTGTGTTTTCCGAACGTTCGCTGTGCATACGATTTTTTGTTTATTACAAAAGAATCGAATATGAATGTGTGTTGTCATGTATGGCTGCACTTAGTTTTGATCTCAGAGCAAATAATAATGTTTTTTCTTTAATTTTAATCGGCTGCTGCAGCGTTCATTTATGTGCGAAATGGGTGGAAATGGGCTTTTAAGGATTTTTTAAAAAGAGAATATGTGAACGTCATCAGTCATCATGACTCTGTTTTATTAAGTGCAAACGGTTTTCTCTTTTACTAGGCAATGTATTTATCATCCGTCACCATTTAACTGATTTATTTTTTCCACGGAAGGACGTACGATAAAAATGCTTGTTCATGTTTGCATCTTATAAAAAATTAAAAATGACTGCAATTTTTTTCATATCTGTCAGTTGTCATTTGTCAGTTGCCGTAATCGGTTAATCCCTAATCCCTTTAAAATCGATCAATAGCACTACAATTCACTTCTGCTAGCCTGTTAGGACAATCGAAAGTCTTCGGTCCTGTGGGAGTTATGAAACTTAATGACTGCTCTGTGCTCTGCTTCTGTCTGTGAAAAAATATCCCTAAAATTATTCCAAGAGATTGTTTTCTCTTCTTACGCTAACCTACTATGTGATGCTTATAATTACAAAAAACATGGCTTTTGTATTATCATGATCAAAGACCACGTGTTCATCCCAGAACTTCGTGCATGAGTACGTAAGTAACGAAATTTTCTAAAATTTTCAGCCTAAAATAGTGGGAGACATGTTATTTTCCCAATTATTCCTTTACCCTTTTTCCTTATCGTTCTAAAGGTTTGATTTTTATTGAATTGCCAGACAGAAATTTATCTCTTAAAAGAAAATATGTTGTAAAAAAGGTGAGTCAGCAGACGAAAACAAGTTGTAACTTGTAGGCGAACCGCTTATTGTAAAGAGAGTGTACAAATTTATGGTGCAGTAACTGAAATATGAATTGCATTTTGTATTTTTCAGAGCAAAGCCATTATTTTGATCAAATGCTTTGGGTTTCTTACATATGTCTATCGGATAATGTTTATTTCGACTACGAAGAGTGTCGAGCCCCTATTGATTACCTAACATATTGTATTATGTTGAACGACGTGAACCCGATAGCACTGTCGGATTTCGATTTTCGGATAAGAGCAATTTAGATTTCGGAATCAGATATGTAAAATAAAACGTCTAGATTAACTGAGCCAGCAGGTGAGCGGTTAAACTTTGATCGCTTAATTTGCGCATTCATTTGAATCAATGGTTCTTCTTCTTACAGTAGAAAATCAAATTTTTATTTTGTTAAACAAATTATTTTACAAATGAAGAATTCTAATTTCATTTTTGTTACCTATTTACTCCTTGCTGACACTTAGATTGAGGTGTCATGTCATCCTTTGACAGGCAAAAAAACGCACGGTAGACAGGTATCAAAGTCAAATGGTACAAGGCTAGAATAATATCTAGACTCACAAATACCATTTGAATAACAACAGATTAAGCGCTCAGTGAACTTCAAATAATAATCGTGCTCTTTGACGTGTGTATCTCTATCAATGTAGTCTTATCGCATTGTCCTTCACACAAGTAATCATTTTCACAATTTGGAAATATTACTGTGGTGGGAAAAATGTCCCCGCAGACGGATCAAGTAGCGAACAGCTCCCAAGTTAACACTTTTGGAAACAATGACCATTCTAAAACTAGTCATGAAGGTAAAATTATATTTTGTTTGGAATATAGGTTCTTCTTCGTTTATTTTTTTAAATCGTTAGGTCGTATCAGTTTTCCTTTAACTAAAGTATTTGTGATTTATCACCTTGATATTCTCAGTTTCCCAATAACATTTTATGTACCATCGCATGTATGAGTTAGGGGTTGGACTTTAATTAGTAACAGTACGCTCATCTATTGACGCTTAATTTTTTCAACAAAGGTTCAGACAGTGCAGACGGAAGTAGTACTCAAGATGCCAGCGGGAGTACTTCGTCGGGAAATTCATATGTCAAATATGTCAATCTAGGGGAAGAAGACCAAATGGTAAGTCCATTCAAATGTGCCGCTCTCCTATTTTTGAAATCATACAGTTTACAAATGAAAGGCTATACTTCATTTTTAGGAAATCCAAGGCTACCGTAGATCGATTTTGTGGACAACAGTTACTTGGTTTTTTATCGTCATAACTGTAGGCATTCTGCGTATGGTCTATCATTGGTTCCCGGAATGGTTTTTGAACTGCACTCACACAAAGTGTCCCTTAGAAGTTGCTGAAAAAGTGTTACTTGTGGTACGTCATAATAAATTTATTAATATAATCAAATATTGATTTTTTTAATCTTACAAAAAAAACGTATGTTGAATTTTATGAAAAACAGGAAATATGCCAAAAGAAATACAGAAAAATACATATTCGAACCATTATTCGTCAGTCAGCACTTCAGGCCTTGTAATAAACACAAGTGTTTACATTGAAGTGACTTGTATTATCGCGTCTATTATTTACAGGACTTCCGATTGCCAAGAAGAATTATCCGCCAACAACAGGAAACATACAGAGGATTACGTTTTGGAAGAGTTTAACAAATCGACTGAAGTATTGTCACTTCCGCTCCCAAATCCTGACGGCACGTTTAACGGCAAGTCGTCTTTTGTTGACAAAATTATGGCTTGATTCAAACTAACAAGTCTTTGTTCTCTTAGAGGTCGACTCAATGAGCATGTTTACTTGCAAAAAGTTACGTTATGTATGGAACGAAAAATCAAAAGCATTTTTCAAGCTCAAAAGCCTGGGCCCAGGAATACCAACATCGTCACTTCACTGTCCGGATGCCCAACAAGGTTTAGCCGGACTTTCCGCGACTCAACAACAAAAAAGGTGATTTATTTTTTTTCCATCAATGGAAGTGTGAGAGCTATGTATAGTCTTGTCATTTCATAGACGGGCAGTGTACGGAAGAAACACGATTTACGTTCCAGTGAGAAGCATCTTATCGCTTCTTTTGCTTGAAGTGATTAATCCATTCTACGTTTTCCAAGTTGTATCCATCATGATCTGGATAGTTATTTGGTACTACTTCTATGCTGCCGCCATCGCCGTAATGTCCATAACGGGCATTATTATCACGATTACCCAAACCAGAAAAGTATTAACTTAACAATTCGGTTTCTTCAATAATGTAATCTGAGAATTGTATCTCAACATTGTTTTGCCTATATAGAACCAGCGGAGGCTGAGAAATACTGTTCGTGGTGATGACATTGTTACCGTGTGTCGAGGAAAAGGAGCTTACGACAGAATCGGGACAGAAGAGCTAGTTCCAGGTGACGTAATAGTAATTCCAGCTGCGGGTTGTGTAATGCATTGTGATGCCGTGCTTCTCTTCGGTACTTGCATCGTAAACGAAAGCATGCTCACAGGTGAGTGTTTGATATTCATGTTTCTTATAAATTCATACATAAATGTTGATTGCCCGCGAATGAAGGGGAGTCCGTTCCTGTTACTAAAACTCCTTTACCGATGAGGAATGATATTTTCTACAATCCAAGAGAACACGCCAGACACACTTTATTCAGCGGTACAAAAGTTGTTCAAACTCGTTTCTACGATGATGAAAAGGTAATCAATCCGTTGATATATTTGTTGAATCTCTTTATCGAACTAATTAATAACCTCAGGTGATGGCAGTTGTTACCTCAACTGGTTTTCTAACGGCCAAAGGATCGCTTGTGTCTTCTATAATGTATCCTCCCCCAGCGGATTTTAAATTCGAAAGGGACAGCTATAAATTCATCGGCTTTCTGGCTTTTCTAGCTTCCATTGGTTTTGTCTATTCGCTTGTGCAAAAGGTGATATTAGTACAAAATTGTAGAAATGATCTTGTTGTTGAAGATCTGCTCATGACTTTTAGATAAAAAACGGCGATACCGGATTGCAAGTAATTATGCACACTTTCGATTTGATTACTGTTTGCGTCCCTCCTGCGCTACCAGCTGCTATGGCGGCCGGCATTATCTTAGCTCAAAGACGACTTAAACTACGCAACATCTTTTGTATCTCACCGAGAGCAATCAATGTGTCGGGTAAAAATGTTATATCATTTTTTTTTTTAAATTTCCTTTATTAAATATTCTCTGCTTTGGTTGTCAGGGTCAATCAATTGCGTGTGTTTCGACAAAACTGGAACCTTGACCGAAGATGGTCTAGATTTATGGGGGGTCGTTCCAGTGGCTAATATTAAAAATAGTCCTCGTGTTCTTCCTCCAGTAACAAGTATAGTTTCAAAAAGTTCGTGTTTTATATTGCTAATTTCATTTCACGGTTTATTTCTATCGATTTCAAAGAGCCGTCAACATTACCACAGGCTACGTCTACGTTGCAGGAGCACATAAAAACAGAAGATCCAAAAATGGAACTTCCTTATTTGTTACTGAAGGGAATGGCTACTTGCCACTCTCTAACCATCATCGATGGAACGCTTAACGGGGATCCGCTCGATCTTAAAGTAAGCATACATTTAAAGGAAAACACTGGGCAATTTTAAAACATGATTTATTTTTCAAGATGTTTGAATCCACTGAATGGAGTTTGGTAGAGCCGTCAATGGAGGATACTAATAAATATGACAATCTCTGTCCTACGGTTGTTACTTGGACTCCCAAAGAAACAGAGAGCGCATTCAAAGTAACTTTATTTGTGTAGTGATATTACATTGTAGACCTATACGGTATTTAAACTTATTTGGATTGAGAAGGTTGAAGTAGGGATTGTCCGGCAATTTCCTTTCAGCTCTGCACTTCAAAGAATGGTATACAGCCAAAGTTAATTGAAACATTAAAACGAACTGACTATTACATTTCAATATCACAGGCTGTCCTATGCAAAGAGATGGGAAATGATCAGATGCACTTTTTTTGTAAAGGATCTCCTGAAATGATCCAGTCCTTATCCATGCCTGAAACTAGTAAGTTATATTGTCCTATTTTTAAAAGAAAAGCAATAAGTAATTTTGGATGGTTATTAGTTCCAGAAAACTACAATCAGTTATTAGAGACGTATACTAAACAAGGATTTCGTGTGATTGCCCTTGCACATCGCCTTGTTGAGTCCCAGTCTATTAACAAATTGCAAAAGGTTCAAAGAGAAGATTTGGAGCATGAGCTAACCTTTCTTGGTACGGTAAAACTTACTGTTGGCTTTCATCAACAATTTTCAATAATACAGAACAATCACGTAATAATTTTTACACGGAACAGGCCTTGTCGTTTTGGAAAATAGACTGAAACCTGATACCGCTGATGTCTTGAGAGAACTTTCCTCTGCCGATGTGCGAACTATTATGGTCACTGGTAAGTTACAGTTAATTCTAAAAATTTCTAGCTAAATTATTTTTTTGTAAACATATTCTAGGTGATAACTTACTGACAGCCATAAGTGTTGCTCGAGGTAAGACATGAATTCAAACATGGTTAACGAAAAATTTTTTTATAACTGAGCATTTCCTGTGCACTCCAATCGAACGCTCTACTTTAGATTGTGAGATGGTTGGTTCAAACGATGAAATCGTCATCGTCAACTTCGATGAGACAACACTGCCGCCTCGCCTAACCTACAGAATGGCAGAAAAACTTGCTCGCCAGGTAAGCAATAATGTAAAGAGGGGTAAATTCAATTGAGACATACTATGTTGAGGTGTATCAAACAGATTGACGACCAAGTTGCTTCACCACCATCAAGTGTAACTACTGTCGATGAAGTGATATTAAACGTGGATACAGTAAGAAAAGAAAAATAAGTGTTTTCGGATTCGAATAATGACAGATAAATAATTGTGCCATTAGGCTACAAATTCCGGACATTATCATTTCGCAATAACCGGAAAGGTTTGGTCGGTTATTCAACAACACTATTCGGATGTGATACCACTAATGACCGTTAAAGGAACTATCTTCGCTAGGATGTCTCCCGATCAAAAGCAGCAACTAGTCCAGGAGTTGCAAAAAATGGGATATTTTGTTGGTCAGTTTACTAAAAACGTCCCACTTCTGTAAGGCTTTTTTGTAATCTTGTGACTGTTTTTCTGTTACAGGAATGTGCGGAGATGGAGCCAATGACTGTGGTGCGCTAAAAGCAGCCCACGCCGGAATCGGTGAGATATTTTTTATAATTTATTGCTTAACTTTAATTTATTTCATTGGAATTAAATTAGCTCTCACCGACTCGGAAGCGTCTGTGGCTTCACCTTTTACCAGCAAAGAACCGAGTATCGCTTGCGTACCAGAACTAATCCGCCAGGGCCGTTGCGCTTTGGTCACTTCCTTCGGCATTTTCAGCTACATGGCTATCTATGCATTGATTCAGTTCTTCTCCGTGATGATTTTGTTTGAAGTCGGGACGAATTTGTCGGATTTCCAATTCCTCTACGTTGACTTCTTCATCATTTGCTCTCTGTCAGCCTTCTTTGGACAAACGCAACCTTATCCGGGAAAACTTTTCAAGCGCCCTCCAATGACCTCTCTCCTATCTCCACCACCGGTGGGATCACTCGTCATTCAAGCAACAATTATTCTGCTGATTCAGCTAACAAGCCTGCTCGTTGCGCAACAGCAAGATTGGTTCGTGCCCTATATGAATATCACGAATGGAACCTTGGGCACGGAATTGTCCGAGTATGCTTGTACCGAAAACTACGCTGTCGTAGGGGTCTCCTTTAGCCAGTACATCTTCTTAGCGTTGGCTTACTCTAAGGGCAAACCGTACCGAGAGATTTTTTTGAAAAATTACTGGTTTACTGCAACTTTGGCCTTATGGACAGGATTTTCTCTTTATTTACTCATCAATCCAAACGAATATTTTCAAGAACTCGTGGAACTAGAAATGCCGCCTCTTTATTTCCGTTTCGTCATCATATGCTTTTCTGTAATTCAGGTTAGTTTCATGTAACTGCTTTCCTTCTCTTGTCTATGAGAGTAACCGACATTTTTGTACAGGTTATACTCTGTTTGCTGATCGAAGCCTTCTTGGTTGATCGAGGGCTTATAGCCATGATGAATTCGTCTTGGTGGTTGAAGTTGCGACCTCGCAAAGAAATATACCTAGAAGTCGAAGAAAAGCTATCCAACTCGCAGTGGCCACTCGTCAGTAAATACGAAGGAGAACCACCTCACGAGGAAGATTTGTCTTCAGTTCTGATCCAGTTCTCTGCATTTCGCGCAAAATCCTGAGATGGTTTCACAATGATGAATGAATTACGACCTTTGTTTGTTTGTTTTCTCCAACTAATATGTGTACACTATATATGTAAACAATCTTAATGGTGGGTTGACATGTTTTAGAGCATGAAATTCCTATGCTATTAACGTTTGGTGAGGGATTTGATGGGTCTCTTTGATGCCCTTTATTCAAATAATAAGTAGCTTTCCTTCTATGTATGATATCCAGACGGTTAGGGGAAATGGAATCTTATCATAACTAATTATTCTTATACTAGGACAGCCACCGCACATTTTTTATTCGATCCCTTGATGTGTACGCAAGTTTCCAATAGGACCGACCTGTTTTAAAAGAATGTTGTGAGTCTTGTGACATCTGTTTTTAATCCAAAAAATAAATTCCAAAATTGCGGGTATCTTGGTTCCGTTTTAGAGGTACTGTTTTTCACTTCATTTTTCCTCACTGGCACAAACGGGATATCATTGTAAGTATCATAAGTAACTGTTAGTTGCTGGACATTTCAATGCAGGTCCGTTTTCTTTTTGAGGGTCAAAAGGGTCGACACTTATATACGATTTTGCGATTTTGTTTTTAACTAGGTTGATCCTCTGATATCATTGCTATTATGAGCAATCGCAGTAGGAGTGACTGTGTTTAAGCCACAAGGTGAATCTTGGGAGGTGGTAGGCCTATTGGGAGAGCATGCTTTCCAGTCCTTATCGATTGGGGTAGATGTGCGAGTGTCGGCCATTACTTCATAAGGAGCCCCAGACTTGCGACACAGGATTACTTTAGTTAAACGTGACGGTGTGTGTGCTAAACTTTACGGCGCAATAGAATATTTTGACATTAGAGCGCCGTGGACTCCACGGTGCAATAGGCGCAACTAAAAAAAAATAATGCTAATTTACATTGTTTTTAAAAAATAGTCACTCCAAATATTCTATGGCAACATTTTCTGATAGCTATTCTATGTTGAAAGACGAACTGACAACTTCGGACGTTAGACTACTCTACTGTCGGGCACTGGATTTCTATTGTCGGGTATTTTTAATAATATTTAAAAAAGGAGTTCTTATCATCTTATGTCTTTGGAGTTCTACTGTCGCATACAAAGAAATTTTTTTGAATTTAAAATATTGGGGATCTATTGTCGGTGGGTGGAGTTCTACGGTCGCCATAACGGCGGATTGTCCCCCCATCCGCCAGGTGACGCGAGTGTCTTCGTGAGGAAGAAATATTTGCCATTTGTTTCCGAGACGCTTGACTTTAAAGTGTATTCAAAATTCATTACGGAATTGAGGTGTCGATCTACATTTTCAGCCATTCAGTGCAGAAACACTTCAGAGCTAGTAAAGTAATTTTGTTGATCAATCTCCCTGCAGTAATGCAATAGGTTTTACTTTTTTAGTTGATTTTCAGGTTGGAAATGGAGATCTGTTTGCTCAACTGTTGCAGAAATTTAGAACACGACAAAGTCTGAGCTTCATGGAGTGTGGCAGCTGGCTGGAGCTGGTGAAAGGTGTGATCGAGTCATGGTTGAGTTGCAGCTTCTGCATGCAGTTTATCGAGCTGTTGCTATCCCAAGTGTAACCGCAGGAAAACTTCTTGAATTGGTAATTTGATTGATATTATTGGTTGTAACTTGGGAAATCTTGTGTTTTTTTAATTTTGTATTCAACTGATAGTTGATAGCTACAGATTTAGTTAATGACTAGAGAGTAGACCCCTTTGCTTATCTGTTGCAATTATGAGTTAAGACCATTATGGAAATGTGGATTACATTTGTTATATTCAAGTTGGAAAACTTGACAACTACAAATTCCTTTGTAAGATTTATCAAGCTAATTCTGAGAGATTGTATAGTTTAACTTCATACTTCTGTCGTTTTGTTATGTCACACAAGATTCTGTTCCTTGTTAGTAACTTGTTTTTGTTTTTCAATAGCCAGGTGAAGTCTGCGCTACTTTGTTGCTGTCTAGTGTGTGCATGGATTCGTTTTGCAGTCATCCAGTGAAAGGTGTGATAAAATTGAGCTGTTGCATGCAGTCTTTGGTGCTGATGTTGTCCTGGAGTGTGGGAGAGTCCCATGCTTCAAGTCTTCTGGGATCAGCCGTATCTGAGTTGACGCTGGATCATGCTGCATTGTGGTTGCCGAAATGTTGGACATCTAGTAGAACTGCAAGAAGACTCCTTAAAATGGTAATTTGATAAAAATTATAAGTTCTAACTTGGGAAGTATCATGCTTGGACTACTATAATTGCTTACATTGTTTAATTTTAACATTTGGGGATTTCATCATGTCAACAGCTCTTTCCTTTGATCATATGTAAATTGAGTTATGGATTGTTTAAGGGGAATTGGTTAACAAGATAGGCAGATACTGTAGAAGAATGTTTTTGTTTCGCTGCAGAGCACTACAAATTTCAAATGAATTTGTATTGAAATCTTAAATGAGTAATCTAGTTTCATGTAAATTTTTTAAAAACTATAGTTATCAGATAGTGTTGCCATAGAATATTTGGGTGAACTTCAATTGAAGTGATTTTTTTTAAATTTTATACAAAAGTTTCATTGATCAAACATGAATTTAATTTTGGTCATAGGTTTATGTTTACGTAGCAGTGATGTTGCTGTCCAATATGGCATGTTGTTGCAGCCTATACTGGTGAAAGATTTTTTGCATCGAGTTATGCTGTTGCTGTTCCTTGGTGCCGGACTGCTGGTGTTGTGCACACATTTGTGTCTATGCAGTTAACCGTTTATATGTTGAAAAGGAACAGAAAAGTTCCTTGGTGTTGAATCGCTGGTGTTGTGCTACATAAGTTACATCACAGTGTTTTGTTTAATTGCTATTTGCGTCGATGAAGTTGACCGTTTATATGTTGAGAATGAAAAAAAAATAGTAATATGGGGAATTTTTACGTTGAACAAATAATAAACATGCCTTCGCGATTGGAAAACCAGCGAGGAGGAGATTGGGGGGGGGGGGCAATTGATTTTCATTAACTAGAAGAAGTCGTGGTTTGTTATAATAAGGTAGAAATGAAATCTTTTGTCTATCACATCTATATAACCACATCTATTCCTCCAACCCCATAACTTCCACCAACATCCATTCCTTACACCCCATAACTTCCACCAACATCCATTCCTTACACCCCATAACTTCCACCAACATCCATTCCTTACACCCCATAACTTCCACCAACATCTATTCCTTACACCCCATAACTTCCACCAACATCTATTCCTTAAACCCCCAATTCCCCACAAGTATTTGTAATATGTAAATTAAACTGTTGAATTAATAAACCATTTATATATTATGTAAAACTCATATAATTTTGGAACATTTACAAAATAAACAATTCATTAAACAGAGCGTCCGGTTCGAGATAATTTTTTTTGTGCGAGGCTTTTTAGCAAGTAATCCACCACCTAATTTGACAAAAAGTGATAGTTTGTTTTCACGGAAATTGCGTCAGATGGTTAAAAAATTTCAAGTTCAACAATCTCATGTAGAAATTTGCATCTAGTCTACTGGTACAAATTGCGATTCTTTAAGCTTGGTTATTTAGGAGATGTGTTAAAAAAATTGTGAGTAATTGAACTAATTCGCTTTTTCAGAATATTTTGAAGATAGATCACAAGAAAATCTAAAAACAACAAAGTGATCTAAAACCGAAATATTCAGAAAAAGTGGATTAGTTCAATTGTTTAGCTATACCCACAATTACTCTTTTAACACATCACCTAAATTAATCAAGCTTAAAGAATCACAATTTGCACCAGTAGACTAGATGCAAATTTCTACATGAGATTGTTGAATTAGAAATTTTGTAACCGTCTGACAAAATTTCCGTGAAAACAAACTATCACTTTTTGTCAAATTGGGTGGCGGATTGCTTGCTAAAACTCGCACATGCAGTGTCGGCGTAGATCCAGGGAGATTACCTGGAAATGGAAGAAGAGAGAAGAGTGCGAGGCAAGTTTTACTGGGGAGCGATTAGTCATAATAGGCTTCCGGGTTAGACTCATGACCCTCTAAAAGTTTTCGTCGGATCATGCGCCTTCCAAGTCCCCGTTCAACCAGAGCCCTCCCCTCCTCCTGGTTTCACAGCGGGTGAGTGACCACCTGCGGGCGTTGGTTAGTGGTTAGTTAGGGAAACGGGGCCACAGAAAAGAAGGGAGCCCAGAAATGCACTTGTAATTTAATCTAACTACACAATTTATCAGTCTTGGATTACAGCATTCTCTCGTCGGTTTTCAGTTTCACCAATGGAGTCCATGATCAGTAGCGAAGGATTACCCTGTAAGCAGAATGAACATTTAATTGGATGACAATAATTTTCAGTAAGATTGTAGCGACAAAAAGCAATACCTCAAATCAAGAGGGACTGTGTAAGGAGCTAAATAGGGAGATTCAAGGGTAGCAGCCATTGGGTTAGCAAACAAGGGAGTAAGGGACCTCGTTGACTTTCTTGAAAGAACATTACTTTTCATATTTAGGAACCTGAATGTTAGAACCTGTAAATGAAAAAACAAAAACACATTTTTAAAATAAGTAAAAGAATAATTAAACAGTTTTAAGTATATTACTCACGCAATATTTTTCTCGCCAAAATCATCATCTCGTTCAAGGAAACGCCATCACACATCGCGAACAGCCAAAAATCTAAGGGTAAAACTCCGTGCTGTGTTGAGAGCAGGGTAGTAGAAGCCGGTTGGGTAGTCGAATGATGCTGGCCGCCTGAATGATGTTCATGTAGGCCGCATCTTCTCGGTCATTACCTAAATGGCTAAATCAAGAAACAAAATTTAAACAAAATTTAAATTCAGTGACATGACAATGAAGTTACACAGGTAACACCAATCAGCTTTCCTAAGCAATTCAGAAGATGGAATGAGTCAAGTTCGATGACAAAGCGAATGATCCGCGTTGAACGTGTGGTCATTGCCTTATTTTGGAGGGATAACCAGATGCCCCACATTTGGTCTTATAGGCAACATCTAAATAAGAAACCAAACAATCGTTAGAATTGCTATTAGTATGACAACTTCTCTAAATTAAATGTAAACACAACTTACAATGATGATAGCATGATCACAATATTTAACCTCTTTTTTTGTTGTTGAAAAATAGGGAGATTCATGGGTAGCAGCCAACGGGTTAGCAAACAAGGAATCTTGTTGACTGTAAGTCCTTTTCTTGGAAGGACATAACTTCTCATATAGTAGTCATGCCAATTTAGAAACCTGTAAATAAAACAAAAATTCATATTAGACGGTGATCTAGCAAGTTCAATAGAAACAGCCGATAATTAAGATTAATTCTAATAAAACATGAGAAGAATATATGTTTTAGCATGAAATAAAGCTAGTGTTGGTTTTTACCTGTATCATTTTGATGACACATTCAGTAGAATACAATGAGTTTGAACAAAATAGTTGACGGTAGGTTGCATGACTTTCACGTTTACTCTGACTGTGAGTTGAAGAAAAACATTAAGGTTATCCAACACGGAATAGAACACATCACCGACAAGTTATTACAGACGAAATCACTCGAGTTTACCTATGAATCATTATTAATTTTCGAAGCTAGCTTAACGTTGATTGTTGACTCATCAGATGAAATGATTTACCTATGTTTACAACTTCTCACGTTCTGACGAATAAGCGAAGAAAATTTCACGTTTCGGGGCAAGAAAAGGGAATTTTGCATGCAGTGCTATATTTGACCGCTAGGTAGCGTGTGGCGAAACTTTTTTTTTTTATTTAAACATTTTGTACTCTTTTATTATGGCGCGCCGTTTGTGCCACAAAAAAAAAAAAATTACCAAAAAAAAAAAAAAAATTACCAAAAAAAAAAAAAAAAAAAACGCCACCGCCATCTAGCGGTCAAATTTGGAACTACCCCTAAAATTTTTTTGCCTTGATTCCCGACTGTTTTTTTTCCTCTTGGGCGCGCGCGTATTATCACGGTCGGGTTTCACCTTTAAGTCAAGGTCGTGACTGGCGTGTGTGTGTGAGTGTGGCTCACGCCCTTTTTGTCGCTCTGCTTCGCTTCCCCGTTGGGCTTTTTTAAAAATTGGCTAAGGTCCCGCTACCGTAGAATGAGAAAATATCACGGCGGGAGAATCGAGAGAGAATCATTCATGCTTCATGCTTCTAATACGTCCATTAAGGAGCCAGGGCCCTTTTTGTTATTTTTGGTTACATCACCCGACTCGAATGTTTTTGATAGTTGGCCAAACCGAAAATTCTGGTTATCTCGGCAGCAGCAGCCTATATTATTCATTGAAGCCGTGGTTCTTATTACGTGATATTCTTACGCCGCCGTCCATATTATATTAAACCCGTTTCCGAAATGACGATGATTTGGTTTTGTTTTCCAGATGAAAATTGGGTCACAGATCGACATGTCTAGCCCCAACAAGAAATATGTACACATTGTTTTATTCTCTCTTCGGCCAGCAGTTTGGTGTGGGCCAAAAAATTGAGAAGTCACTCTATATACTCTATGTACCCGCTATGCATATAAAACAAGGCCTACATATATCTAGAGACCCTATAGGTATAGTGTCTGGTGCCGAGAGACTGAAATGGACGTCGGCATTTGGGAAGAAGAAATGCCTTTCGGCTCGAAGGACTTTTTATTTTTCTTCATGTCCGACACGTCCGAGAAGAAAAAGAAGAAGAGGAACACGACGGTCGAATAAAAAAGAATAAAGGCTACACAACTACAAGGCTGTGTTGGAGGGTAACAAAAAGAAAAGAACTAAAATCTTTTTTAAAATTCAAACGTCCCGCCCTTTTTATTTTTTGAAAAATTATCGCCCGCAAAGGATTGGCTGATGGAAATGTCTTTGTGTATAATATTAAGATATCCATTATAACGGGAATAATGGAATTGCAGAGAGATAAAGAGATAAACAGAAGAAGGAAAAGTGCGTTATTGGTCCATTCTTTCGATTGTACTTACATGAATCGGATGGAAGAGGACAGACGACCAGTTTGAGCGGGACTGCCCGATCGATCGACACAAGTCGTCATCTCGCTCAATCAAATATATAGTCAAACGATTTTTGGGTTGTTATTTTCTTCTTTTTTTTCACGTGTCTGTTGGCTGTTTCACAATACGCACCGGTTTCAACTATCCGCTTTTAACTCATGAATGAAAAGATTTTGCAACATTATTTACTAACCTACAAGATGTTGTAATTCTACCCGGGTAATCTGCTGAACCATTTCACTTAATTTATATAAGGATTTTGTACTTGAAATGCCAAGGAAAAATGAAATAACCAGCACAGTGAATTGTGAGTAGTGTTCTTGTGAGAAAAAAAAATTTTAGGGGTAGTTTCCAAATTTGACCGCTAGATGGCGGTGGCGTTTTTTTTTTTTTTTTTATTTTTTTTTTTTTATTGTGGCACAAACGGCGCGCCATACTCTTTCGGCGTGCTTTTTGGTGCAACGTTTTAGTACAACACATTTCGCCATCTAGTGTCGTAAACGATAATGTTTTTTGTTTTTTTTTTGTACCGGAACTACACAGGAAGTAAGCGATGACTCCTCAGTTATTGAGCTGACACGAATCATGATATTTGACCAGATTTGTGAATTCCTCGGGAAATTCGGGGTTGAAGTAAACTGCTTTTAGCAAAAAACAGAATTCGGCCAAAATCGTGAATTTTCCTGAACTATATGCGGTTAAAAGTTTATTAAGAATAAGAAGTTGAAACACGAAATACATTCCTGATTTCCTGTCCACTAAAAAAGGGCGGTGTGAATAATTGCAATAGCATTTACAATATTTTTCAATTTTAATTAAACAAAAAGGGGAACATCCAAATTAGGAGCAAAGCTGATAGCTTTGTGCAGTTCGGCGGCGGTACAACAAAAAGTGTAACCTTTGGCAATGTTAGTAAGTTGGAAAATTGCGTCATTCACCCAAGGAATTTGATCGCAGACGTCAGGGCATAAAATATCTTCAGGCACAACCGCATTGTAAGGATTGTTGATGCCAATAACAGCGGTGGCAGTATTCGAGATGGGCTCATGAATAAGTTTCCAGTAGTACTTAGGGGCTGGAATTAAGCCATTATTGTTTGCATCAAACGCCAAAAATATAGGCTGTTGAACCCCATTAATATCAGCAAGAGTCGTCACTGAAAATGTTCCTGTGTAGATAGTCAAATCCAGTTGACGAGCAAGTGCCGTGTCGCGAACGCCAATCTCAAGCCACCTGGATGTACACAATGTTAAAATAAAGTAACAAATGCATAGGAACAACAATGTATAAAACTAAAAAAAAAAAAAATAATTAAATGAGACATACTTCCAGTTTCCGTTGTTGAATATTTGAAATTGCGGTGCCGTATTCATGAAGTAGTAGCTGGCGTCTTGACTAGCGGCATCAATAAAGTCAGCATCAGGCGCCAAATGTCCTCGAGCAAAATAGTATTCCGTATTCGGAACAATGTATTGGGCAGCCAATTCTTCAGATCCCACGATCATAGCAATCGTTTTGGTTTGTTCAACTTGTGTGTACTGAGTATTGACGCTTATACCAGGAAAATATACATCTTGGCTGAAATAATAAGGTCGGTCGTTGGTCTTGTCATCAGCATTAGCTGAACGGCCGTATACAGTGTCAATAGCGTAATAATTCAAAGCCAAAGCCTCATCGTGACACATGTCAAACAAAGGAATGAAATCTGCGCCAAATTCCCATCCGTTTCGAATAAATGTACCTGGCCCGTTGGCGCACGTTCCCTGTTCAACTAAAACTTCGTGATTTTGAATTAGGCAGGTGAGTTCATCATAGGAAAATTCCGTTCCGTCCGCAAACTGTAAATTAGAACTGGCCGCGCATGTGGCAGGATTCAATTGTAAACCGGTAGCGTTCAATAGATTCCCAACGCCCAAACAGCTAACCGTCACCTGCTGACCTTCGTTCAGATTAATAATTCTTGCTGTGCCTTCTATTACTGGCAAAACAATTTTCTTATTTTCGTCAATCAAATGAGGAGGAAACGTAGGCGAGCTAGTGTCCAAATTGATCGCGCATCCTTACAAAAGACAAGAAAACACAAAATTATAAGCTATCAAACAAGTGGTTAAATAAAGGAAATATTACAATAATACCTGCTTTATTAGACCTCGGCAGAGAAAAGGTGTGGCCGGAATTTAACTGCGAAGAAATGACAAGTAAAGCAAGCCCCAAAAGATGCATCGCGCGGTGTAGTTATACTCGACCTAGTCGGCGGTACTCAAAGTTGCATCCCCAACTACTTACGACGTACTGTAATGCTACCCACACCACTATGTATAGGGTATCGAGTTAACGCGGTCACACTATCATGCTGTTTATCTTAAGATGGCGGATTAGGGCTACTATCTCGTGCGTGTATCGAGCCATCGAGTTCATCAACACAACAAGAACGGTATCCAGTATTTGCTTTTACGTATCCGCATGGACGCTAGGAAATAAAGGGATTATTTGGTGAATTACAACTAGCTTTAATCTAGACAAAGCGTTCAAGCTCTGTGGCATTTGAATATTCGTCTGACAATCGGGCTTAAGAATGTACAGAATGACGCATTGCAACATTATCGCTGCATTTTATCTTGCTATGTAACAAACAACATTAAAAAATTAAATAAGAACGATATGAAAGATCAATGTTGAGCCTCCCAAAATACTCGACTACCTGTATCCTTATAATCTTATTAGAGCTGATTGTGTGGAGTAAAAAATTGTATACCTACACCGACTATTTTCATACGGGACTTCGAAAAGAAAATTAAAGGAAAAAGTAAATATAATGCACAATTTTAGAACTAAGAAAACAAATTAGAATCAAAGAATAAAATTATAATAGAGCTTACAATTTTCACACGTCTACTGTAAGTTTGAATCAAATGTAATGAAACCTATACGTGAATATTAAGTTTTGAAACCCTAAAATGGATCAGCCAACCAAATCAAAGGCATGATTAATCGATTATTAGTAAGAACAAACAGCATTATCTTAAAGCTTAATAGCAAACTGGTACGAGTTTAAATCGCAATAATTTATTATTTATTTTAAAAATCGCAAGACGACGAAAAATTTATGAGATTAAAAATAAAATGGAAAATTGACTCAAATGCACTTTAAAGCATAGGTGACATCATCAATTCCAATATTGAGACGTACCTTTTGACGGATGTCGTTCCGTCCGTGTTCTGATAAGATCAACCGACTGCTACATAACGAAGCGCAGACGGAGAGCAGCTCTGATACATTTGGTCGGGACATTCCTTAAAACATAACATTGAGCACAAATTAAAAAAGAACTAAGTCTTCGCGTGATATTGTTTGGTTACCTTCCAGATCACAGAGCGTATAATGCTGCCGAATCACTTGGTCGAAAAACGATTCTTCGACTCCCGTTCGATTGAACTCTTGCACAAGAGCGTTGAGAAACAGTTGTTCGTGCAAACTGCATGCCTGACAATATATGGATCGTTAATTTTATTTGCGAATGAATTCTAAATCTGTTTGTACTTGAATAGCCAATAGTTTTGGTGACGAAAACATCTCTTCAATCGCAGTCTGGACGTGTTGCATCATGACAGTCGACCTGCTTGATTGTGCACCTCTTTTTGACGGTGATTTTGTTGGACTGCTGCTAAAATTATTAAAGATATTGTAAATGCAATTTTAAACATTTAAATATAAAATACTAATACGCACTTAGTATGTCCTCCCTTTTCAGCCAATTCAGCAGCTCGACGAGAAATATCTAGTGCTCGACGAGCATCTCCTGAAGCTGCTGATACCTTTCTGGCAATGAACTCTACCGCCTCCGGTTCAAACGATACATCATTTTCAAGTCTATCGACAAAAGTTATTTAATAATTCATTCGGTCAAATTATTGCTATCACCAATTTACCTTGAGGAGATAATGGTTTGAAGTTGTTTCACTTTGTAAGGTTGAAAAGTTAATCGAGTCAATCCCATTCGTGATGAGACTCGATTCATCAACAACCTTTCCGGCAAATCCATTGTGTTTGCGATAGCTAAGACAGTAAGCTGAGCTTTGGGTCGGTTTGGCCATTCAAAAATGCTATTATAAAACAAAAAGTTAGCAGGGCCCTCAAAGAACGGAAAACAAGCTTACTTATAAAGAACATCCTGTTGTCGAGTCCAAAGTAGATCCAATTCGTCGACAATTAAGACAGTGGGTCGGTGCCGTGGCCCGTTAGTAGAAAATTTGGCGTGGAGCAATTTGGCTGCTTTATCTGCTGTGACTTTACTGCCTGTTAACTGATCCCAGATCTGGACATAGATCTGTTGTGGAGCCGTCAACTTCATTCCATTGACTTCAATGAGTTTGAAATCGGGAAGATCTCCTTCTGTTTGACTCTCTCTCAACATTCGGATAACCTCGTTGACAGTAGCTGTTTTTCCTGTGCCTGGAACACCACTGATGTACATACACCCTCCAATGCCATCAGACAATTTACCTAAATGTTCAACTTGATTAAATGTGGAACTTTAAAATACAGTAGGTAGATTAATTTTGTTACCTTCTACATAACTGAAAATTTGATTGAATTCATCTTCACGGCACGGTAAAGTTTGAGGCACAGCAGCGACATGAAGACGCCGTCGAATTTCTCCTAGTGGTGAAGTAGGATCAGCTACTTTACACGAACGGGAAGAAATGGCAGGAGTTAATCTCAATCGCTTTTTCTGAGTTGATCCAGGTGTTGCTGATCCAGCTCTTTTGGGCTTCATAGGAGTTTTCTCTTCTACCACCTTAAGAAACAGAATAATCATTAAAATTTTGTTACAGTTAATACATTCATTGAATTAAGCACCGGCTACCAAACCAGTGTTCATACTTCTATTATAAATTTAACGTATAGTAGAAATGTAGTATACTTACTTTGGTGGGTGTAGTTTCCAAATCAAGTTTCTTTCTTGCTTTAACTTTACTAGACTGATCTAGCTGTGCATGAGAATCTTCTTTACTTGGAGTGATTTTACATCTTTGTATGACTATGCAGAGCTCCTTTGTTTTGATGCTGCTGACACTAAAAGTGGAATTTTTCAGGGGACTTGGAAGCGGTTCCTCGATGCAGTTGGGTGGTTGCTTGTTTCTTCTGGTCGATCGGGGAGTATTAGTATTACATCCTTTCTCTTCACTAGCCAATACGCGTGCTGGTTGCTTATTTCTCTTGCTTGATCGAGGAGTATTAATGCCGTCAATAGCAGCGTTAGATTCGTTTTCGTCGTTTTCAATTAATTGGCGTGAGGGTTGCCTTATTCTCCTGCTTGATCGGGGAGTATTAACGACGTCCGGATACGCGCTGGAATCACTTTCTGAAGTTCTACGAGATCTCGAAACTCTTGCAGGAGTTGATGGGTCATTGTTGTTGTTGTTCTTAATAGCAGAGCCTGAATTTACAATTGTCTTTGCATTCAGGTCTGCTAATTGTTTCATTTCCGATTCTTTGACCGAAATTAAATCGCGCGAGCTTTTAGGGCCAAGAGCAAACCGACAGAAGAATATCCAGGACTTTTTTTGTTTTCCAACAATTTTAGGAATTTCATCTCCATCACAAATCGAAACAGTGCATTTACCAAAGATTGTTTCAATGCTTAAATCTCCTTTATATCGCTGTCCTTCATGCACTAGCTCCCATGCATTGTCAAGTGGTGGATGCACATGATCTTTTTTCAGAAATTTTGAGAGCTGTTCTATTCTTGAATACCACTGAACTTGAGCCCGAAAGGGATCTTTCTTGTTAGATTCTGTAGGAAAAACATGCTAGTAAGATCATTGGAATAGCATGATAAATATAAAGAACTTACTCATTTCATACATGTAGACCAGTGATGCTACATAGCAATGACGAATAGACTCAGGGTCATCAGCCTCAGAATTAGCAATGAGGACATGATCACCAACATTGTATTCTGTTCCTAAATATTTACATGTTCTGGAATCAGATTGAATTATTAGTCAATCTTGAACGATCAAAAAATATATAAGTAACAACTACTGTACTTGTAAAACGTTTTTGGCTTCGTGGTTATTTGTTTGTCGGCCATGTCGACAGGTATTGGATCGCCTAACCATTCGAAATCCATCGTGATAAGTTTTTAAATTCTTTAAATGAAAGAGTTAAAACACAAAATCAGCCAAAATGTGAAAAAGAAATCCAAAATCAATAGGTAGATCTCTGACGTAAAACCAGTAAAACGATGCGATAAAACGTCCAATGTGGAATGAAATGAACCACTTTACGTCTTTACTGTTCAGTAAAAAAGGCGGCAAAATTCGGAGCAGACAAATCTGACAAATCTTCTGGTTGGCTTATAAAATCACGTGACTAAACATTGCCATACTTTTTAAACTGAAAACTTGCATTTGCACTTGGCACTTGGCACACTTGGCAGCTGGCACTGGCATGTGGCATTAGAAGTAGTTTTTTCCAATGAACTTGTTAGTTAAAATATAACAGAACACAGATAACTAAAGCAGAACTAGAGTCACGGAACCCAATGAGCAATGACCCTACGAATTAAAGTAATAAAAAAAACACAAGCCGTCTGTACAGTTGGATTCCCTTAGTTCGTTGATCCGAATATGCATTCGGAGCAGCAAATTTGACGTAGAACGCACCTGGCGTTATGCAATTATGGATACAAATCACATTTCGTTCTCTTGTTTATTGCTATAGTCTTACAAGGGTTGCCCACCTTTCTGGCAGTGACAGATTGATCAAGCATTGAATTGGTATTCAAATAACGCACGAAGCGGTAAGATTTCTCCTGCATTAATCTTTGATTTACAGTTCGCCGACATTATTTTTGCCAATTGTTACAGGTTTGTTTCCATTATATTAAGCCTTCTTATTTAGTTTAGCTTCTTACATCCAAACTGCAGCGAATTCCCTACTAACTCATAGATGGCGTTTTGGTTGCGTCCATTAGAAAATTTAAAAAAATGAAATAAAATAAAAGAAGACCCTTTGTTTTGGGCAATTAACCACCGTAAAGGAATTTATCGGATACAAAACGGAAAGGGTTAGGCGACTATAAGTCTAAGGATGTGGGAAGCAGGAAGCTATATGTTGTCGTCCTATTGTTGCCAATACAAAAGTGAAGGTCAATCCAGATCTTGACAAAGAACTCGACAGGTGTAAAAGAAGAAGACCTGCACGATTTCGGCCTTGGTGGATGAATAAAAGAAGGTCATTCGTGTTGAGATGATTTAGTCTCCATGTCCCCGTTTCTTTTTCTGACGTGACTTAATCCGCCTCCTAAACAACGGGAAGAGACCCTACAAAAATATTATACAAGAAAGAAAGAAAAAAGAGTAGACAAAGGAGACACCGACTCTATGCACATACACATACCAGGTTACGTTTACTCACGATTTCTTCTTCCCGAGTGAGGGTACACGCGACTATCCACTTCTTCCATGTCGTAACTCTTAACCTTTTTTTTGTACTGTTTGCTTGCCGCCCGATCGCTTCCAAGTTTCTCCTCGTAAGACATGCGTGAAAGAGAAAGAAGAAGAATGATTTTCGACAGGGAAAAAGAGACATCCATAATTGGGCGGTATAATTGATAAGACCCTACCTCTTCTTTCCTCATTTCGTTTTATTATTGTTGTATTTCTCTTTTTTCATCTTTCCGAAAAAGAAAGAAAAAAACTGTGCCTGTTTCCTTTCTTGCGTATAGCATTTTGGAGGTTATTATAGGTGGCTGGTGACTGGCGCCGGTAGAACAAAAATCGCGTGATCCTTCGACTTCTTTGGCTTGATCTAGTGCCCCCTAGACAGAGCACAGCAGCCAGCGCAACAGTTTTCGATGCTTTCTAATATGTGTAGTAGTATATTCGAGGCGGCATGCCGCCTCGGAATACACACATTCAGCTAGCGAGCGACTGAGCGAGAGAGAAGAAGAAGAAGAAGAAAAATGTAAACTAAAAACCTGTCGGGGTTTCCAGGCACAAGTGAGATCACGCATTCGGGAGAGAGAGAGAGAGAGAGAGAGAAAGGTGTACAGGTAGTAGATGGGCGCACGTTATATTTTTGTGATCATAAAAAGAAATTCTTCCTCCCAACTGTTTTCTCCTCTCGCGGAAAGGATAAGGCAACTTTTGCGTTTACAATTACAAGACACACTCTCACTCCACCTCCAGATGACAACCTCTCCATCTTTTCTCCCTCTTATTTCGCCTCCTTTTCTTTTTTTCCGGCTGCATCTTTTATTTTCGAAAATTTTTTTTTTTTCTTGCAACAGAGTCACCGATATGATCGCCCAGGGGGTGCTTCCATGTGTGCCTTGTTGATCATTTCCTCAAACAAGAAAAAAATGTTAATGAAGAAGAAAGGAGAGAAGGAACGTGGTATGGCATCGATATGGTACGTGTAATCTACCCGGGGCAGTGGTCGGGTTGAAAGCAAAAGTTGGTGCTGGTGGTGAGGATACGGAGGGAGAAGCTCACCAGCAGCTTGGAACGGTATTTTATTCCTTTTTTGTTGTTTTCTTTCTTTCATTTTTAGAAAACTTGTTATTTTTTGAATGGCGTCTTCCTCCAAACAAGCGTCGCAACAAACATGGTGAAAAAAAAAGAAAGAAAAAGAGAAAGAGTTAAATAATCAAGGGCGTTTCTCAAATAAAAGATTTTTCGCATCCATCTTAGTGTACAGTACCTACCTCGATTGCATTTGCTTCAGCTTTCTGATAAGTTTCTTTTTTCTTTCTTTCTCATTTTCGGTCTTTAATCAAAATCAGCGACACTCACGGTTGGATTTGGCTTTCAAAAGACTGACTGCAATTCCCTGAGAAGAAAAAGAAAAAAAAGTAGACTTATTAAATAGAGTGATGAGGATTTATATGGTTTTCTTTGGTGCAGGCTATAATACCAGCAGTTTACTATATGGGGCTGCCTATAGTAAATATAATGCGGTAATGCTCTACAGCCCAGCAGTGTCTTTATGTATTGCCCCGAAAGAAAGGAAACCGAAAAACTGTTCTCCTATACGAAAAAAAAAGTAAAAGAAAGAAAGAAAAAACTAATGACAGACGAAGAGAGGCTTTTGACGGTTAGAAAGCTGGTGCGGCCGGTGCCTTGTTGCCTGCTGGAGGGGTACGCACGCGCGCGCGAACGCAAGGGCTCCAGCAAGAGAAGGCGAAACCCAAAAAGAAAAGAAGGAAGGTAGAAAGAACAGAACAGAGCAACCAATCCACTGCGGGACACGCAGGCAGCCAGTCTATTTCCGACTGCCTTCGACTCTACACGCGTTATAACACACCCTCTCCTAACCCCCCTTCTTCCTTCCGTACATATAGTATTTCTTCCTCGTAGTACAGTGAAAAACAGATTTACTTGTGGTCGTCAACATGTTATAAACTCCACGTTGTGTTGTGTCTTCTCCCTTGCGAACCTGACAAATAACCCAACACTCAGGTTAGTTTTGTCGTGTTTCTTATTAAATTATTTTTGAGTGAATCGCAAATTCTATTCAACAGTTGGTTTGTCATCCAAAGAAATTCTTCTTCCTCGTTTAGCGGATGTGTCTCTGTCGTTTAGTTTAGCGCAAGTGTCAGAGCGCGCCGAATAATTGAGTGTGCGTTATGTTTCGAATGACAATTTAATTTGCTGTTCCGAGGAGAATCTCTCTTTTTGCCGCTAGTTTTTTGAAAGCACAAGACGTGCACGTAGGTAGTGGAAATTTGGGTTCTGTGTCTTGATGATCCATTGTCTCGGTACACAGGGAGTGCTGCAGGAGAGCCTCATCATCTTTCCGCGTCCGCACTTTCACCGCCCGTCTCTGCGTGCGATCACGGACCTGGGGATATTAAGCGCACTCACGCGGCCGAGAGAGAGAGAGAGAAAGAAGAAGAAGAAAGAGAAAGACGAGAGAGAGAAAGAGAAGTAAAAAAAAAATGGGTTGAGCAAAAAGAGAAACGCAGGATTTACACACGCACGCAGGTAGATAGGGAGGACTAGACCGATGGTGGCTACTGACGGGGGGAAGCGAAAGGAGAGCTCCGCTCTTTTTGGACTAGTGATACTACTCGTCACAACAGTCGTTTTCCGTTTCTTCCTTTCTTTTCTTCTACTGATGGTGCAACGTTACATGCTGACAGTGGACTTTTTGTTGTTCTTGAGGGGGGGAACCGTCTCCCAGTCGAAGGAGAAAGTGAACGCGGACATGCAGATTAAACTTCTTTTTTGGGAATGAGAGAGAGAAAAAGGAGCGAGAGGAATTGGCGTCTTCGTTATACATTCGGGACGGGCGACGAGAATGGGCTGTTCACTTTTCTTTCGTCCACTTATCGGCCAATGTTTTAAATAGATGTTATTACACAAAAGAAAGAGAGAGGATAGCTGATACAAGACGGAAGAGAAAAGGGGACGCTCTTTTCGCGTTAGAGAGAGAAATGTCCACCGATCATTTGCGGGTTTTTCTCTGCTGACTTTTTCTATTTTTTAGTGTCGCAACAACTTTTTCCATGTTCTTTCCATTTTTTTACAACTTTTTAAAATTACTTATTAAATAAAATAGGAAGAAAAAAAAAGATGATGCGTCGGTTAGATCGATGGATCAACTATGCGGGCAATCATCGATCGTGTTTCAGTTTTGGCATCATTTTGATCGTCATTCATTTGGTTTTGGTTGCCGAACGGGTCTACCAATACAGACACTCGGGCGCGTGGATTGTAATCGCCAGGTCGTCAGGTACTGTACCATCCAGCTGATTAATTTCAACGTTGACTTGATATGTAATCAAATACTATGCGATCCTTTGGATCGTAAAGCTCAGTGCCTACACTTGGATTGCGCGTTGGTCTTGTTACTAACGCTTCGCAGAAGCTTCACATGGCTCCGTTCGAGAGGAATGGACTGGCTTCTGCCGCTTGATCGGACCATCTACTTCCACAAAATGATCGGATGGCTCATCTGTGTCTTCAGTGTGGTCCACACGTTGGCTCACATCATCAACTACGGTAAATGATCTCTTCACGTTTCTCTTATCTTTCCTATCATCTATTCTGGCCATCTTCCAAAACTTTCCTTTTTTCTTCACGTCGTGACGATGGTCTCTCTTCGTTGCTGAAGCGTTGGCCAAGCCGTGCGATTCCATCACCATGTTCACGGGAAAGGACAGTCCAAACGCATTTTCTCCAAAACCCGATTGGAAGACCTCTTTTGCATAGAATACTTTTCTTCTCCTAGACGTTAAAACTTTCGATTAGCGGGATTCTCAAACAACCTGTACCTTTCGTTTTCTAACTGTCCACTGTGAAACTTGTTCCTTGTTTCATCACATAACAAGTTTTTGATGTATTGTAGTCTGCTGTCTTCACTTTCAAAACGGTTCTTTTTTAAAATTTCATTTCTGGTTTTCCCTTTTTTTAAAAAAACAAATTTTTAAATCAAACAAACAGGAATCATGAGCCGTGCAACCGGCGTCAACATGAGGGATTACCTTTTCGACAAGACTGCAGGTTGGATTCCTGGAATCGTTACTCCCAGTGGTTTCGCAATCTTGTTTCTCCTACTCATCATGGGACTCTTTTCCCATCGTCTCGTCCGGAAGTCGGGTCGTTTCGAGGTATACAACAACACAACTTTCGCCTCGACTACTTTTCCCTTCGATGCTGCCTTATACAGACAAGTAGTAACGATGACACACCTCGCTTTCAAACGATGTGAGATTAAAATATTACTACAGCACGCACAACAATTCTTACCGTGGAACATGTCGGAGCCAAGACTTGTTTTATGACCGTCGGCGACCAATATAGTTTTATTTTTAGAGACTCGACCAAGTTTTTTTATTATGCAAGGCAATATTAGTTTTTTTTTTTTTTTTTTTTTATTGGGGTAGCTATTCTACTGGACCCATATGCTGTGCCTTCCCTTCTTCTTGTTGATGATTATGCATGCTGGCAACGTATGGAAGTGGCTCATCGGACCTTTATGTCTCTTCGGAGCCGAGATTGGCTATCGCATCGGATTTATTTGCTGTTCAGAGCGAGGTAGAACTAAGGTCACCTCTCTACAACTTTTACCTAACCAGGTATGTAAATCAATCCAATTGGTTCCCGTTTCTACGACGTCATAAAACTTTCGGTCTTCAACAGGTGGTTCGACTCAAGATTGAACGCCCACCTTACTTCGAGTATAATGCCGGAGATTATGTCTACGTCAACATACCTCATGTCGCCAGATTCGAATGGCACCCCTTCACAATCAGCAGTGCTCCAGAGGACGAAGGTATTGAAAATTGACAATTAATCAATTACCTAAATAATTGAAAATAGAAAAGACAGAACTAATTCAGAAATGAGCTGGTTTGGCACGTATTTGTTTTAAGATTACATGACGCTCCATGTGAGAGTGGCGGGCGGATGGACCGGACGGCTCTACTCAATGTGTCAGGAAGACGCCACTAGGCTAGAGCGACAGCAGTCTAGGCAAAGAATTGCCCAGCAGCAGCTTGATAGTAAGTTAAGTCCATTCCAGTCTATGCCAATGCAGTTGGAGAAGTCAACAGTAGCCGCGGGCCAGGATAATCCCGCATTCCATGAACAAGAGTCTACCTCACTGCCCGCACTGAATACCGAAGTTGCCATCAGCATTATTTCGACAGCCGAACCTAGCAGAAGCAACTGCAAGGATCTGTTACCAATAGAAGTAGTCATTTAGTGGAAAATCTCCATTTACTTTTTAGTTTTTTTACTACAAAACTTTCATGCTAACCTGTTCAATTGTCACAGATGCCCATTATGCTGGATGGTCCATACAGTGGATCGGCTATGCGAGCGTGGAATTGTCGCCACGCACTGTTCATTGCCGGTGGAATAGGTGTAACACCGTTTGCTTCTCTTCTTCAATCTCTGGTGAGTAGATACCAGAGCTCGATGAATGCCTGTCCACATTGCCACCAATCCTGCTGCACGAATGTTCCCACCTCACTGGGCAAACTACGTCACGTAAGTTTCCAGTTATCTTAAGTTCTATTAAAAGTCGTATTACCTTAAAGTTCAACGTTAAATCAATTCAGGTGGATTTCATGTGGGTGAATCGAGATCTCCTCAGCTTCCAATGGTTCCTGGAACTTTTGTTGGATTTAGATAAAGAACAATCTGTCAGGGGCAGCGTTATGGAGAACTTTCTCGACATCCAGCTGTTTCAAACAGGTACCAAAATAATGCCTGATCCTCACCAGCCGTGCGCCAGTTGCTGTGAGTCTCTAGCAGTCCTTCCGCAAATACAAACGAACCTGCTAGATGACGCAATCGTCCAATCAGCACCAGCTTCCCAAGTGACGGGTAGATGCCCTTATTGCACAATCCGACAAGTGAAGCATTTACTCAACTACGGTCGACCTGTCTGGGATAAGGTTGGTCGTTCTTCACAAAATTTATCAACAACTTGTCACGTATACATATTTACCAAAAAATGTTATTTCACAGGTGTTTAGGGATGTGGCTCTACGTAGTGGAGGTCGAGTGACGGTGTTCTATTGCGGTCCAGCATCGATGGCCCGCGTTGTTATGGCACAATGCAAAAAGTTTGGTTTCACTTTCACCAAAGAAATCTCCTGAACGCGAAATTATTTTATGAAAACGAAAAGTAAAAATAAAGATCTATACGGCTACACGGGACAGAAGTTAAAAAAAAAAACAACAACAAAACAACTCACCACACCTTCTAATCTCATGTGATATGTACATTGGATGACGTAAAAAAAAATTACCCTATACTTGCAAATCGAAAAAATGCTATTAATAGGGGAACGCGGAGTGAAAATCCGACGAAATGTTGTGAATACTTTCACCGTATCGATATTGTGTGAGTTATTCAAGTGGACGAATATGTGCTACACTTTTTATACTTACGTAAGTCACTAACGGCAACAATAAAACTTGAGCGTTTTTTTTATGTAAATACCTTTACCTCCCTTTTCTGGGCAGAGAAATAAGAGAGACAAAACAATAGTTAATATCAAAAAAATTAAATCACCAGTATTTACTTGCGGACAAACTGAGCAACGAGCAATATTAATGGCCATCGTTCAACATGAACGGGCGCTTCAAATTGCAAAACACAAAAAGAAACAAGTTATTTTTTCCTATTTTTCCTTTTTTTTTTGTTGAAATCCAAGTCCTATTTGCTTGTAAAAAAGAGAACTTGTCGAGTTTACTTTTCTCCTCTCGTAATTAAATATTCAAAACTCGGTAAGCATTTTGAGCTGCTGCTGGAATTCAGTGCATAGTCTCTGCATCTTAACATTGGTGGCCATCACCTGGAGCACAGGTATCAGCAGCTCGTTTTTCTTCATCGTCTACAAGATTTCACCAAAACTCTGATTGATTAGGTCTGCCCTAAAAATTACAGTTGAATTTGAATATTCCTACCAGTATCGTGGGTTGCCAATTCTTTCCTCTTTGGCTCGAGCGATGTACCGGACCAAGTAAATCTTCACACAAGCTTCGTAGACGGTCCTCCATTCCTAAAATGAGCACAAAAGATTTTTTATATTATTTTAAGGTTTGTTGGAAATTTGGTTATGCTAATTTGTTTACCTTGTTGGGCCATATACTTGACTTTGGTCAGGAGCCAAGTTCGGTATTCAGCCGGTGAATTCAATTCGACCAATGAACTCATTTTGACGTCAGCATAACTGATGCTGCAAGTAATCTTAGAATCGGCACTATTAATCACAGAGCTTCGATTCGCTCCAGGACCAGCACCGCTACTTGAAATTCCCTGCAGGTCCGAGCCATGACGAAGAGGATCCAGGGCATCGGATAACAGTAACCTAATCATCAAAGTCCACATTTAGTTCATGACGGAATGTATCTGTGGGAAAACCAGTACATACCAAGTATCCATGTCAGTTGAGTATGTGTAGGTTTTGCTGTTAGAGAAACTCAGAATGGGAATTCCCCCATCTCGGATAGTGCATGATGTAAGAGTAACCGAACCATCTTCAGAATTAAGTAAATTAAAAAGTTTCGTCAGACGAGGAACACGAAACCATTTTCGTACGATTGACTAACCTGAATCTGTTAAATTGAGTATTGATGTTTTGAGAGTTGATTTTCTTTTGATGATATCCCACACACTGATTTGTCCATGAGCTGTCACGACTGATACAAAATGATCTTGAACCCTAAGGTGGACTGCCGGCCCTTGAAGTTTAATTCCAGGTATCATTCGTGAGCCATCGCCAACGGCAAAACAGTGAAGAGTAGCATCTGAACACGTCACCGCAGCACAATATAAGCTAGCGGCGCATCCAATCATAGGACTTGACATATAAACATCCCATGCAACCTAGACACGAGACAACAAAGCACGTTAGGCGTCTTCATTTTAAACAAAATGTGTTATTAATGATCTCAGACTTTACCTTTCCGTTAACCACGCAACTGAGCTTGTGAACAGCCATCTTATGACCGACAAAGTACGATTGATTTTCAATTTCGAAACTTCTTCCATGTGAAGTCTGTCAATAGAATATTGAAAAACAGCTGATAAAGGAAGTAAAAACAAAATTTTTTAGCAACTTACTGGAACGGAGAAAGTCTTTTGTACGGATAGAGGTGAGATCGCTACTTTATCAGAATCGGGAGATCGAACAATTGATACGCCAGTGGTAGACACCGAGGCGGTGCTCGGACCAGACGTTCTAACCGAAACAACGCGTCTTTCCGGTTCATTTCTTTCGAGCCTACGATTGAGTAGGATGTTGGACATTTCTTTGCGCGCGTTAGCTTGAGGTGGAGGAGGCGAAGTAGTGTTCGACAGACCTGGTTTTGTCACTTCGTCTCGTTTCTCTACGACGATTTTGCTCTTTGCTTCAGTTGAACTACTGAAAGTTGGTTGAACAAGAGCAGCAGAAGAATGATTACTGGCATGACTAGATTGTGCATCATCTTCTTCCATGGGCGGTGGAATAAACACTGGTGTGATGCGACGTCTACCATCCACCGTTCGGGTCTCTATTTGTTTGTCAATAGGACCTTTGGCTACAATTTGACTGGATCTGGAAGCCCGAGAATCGGAAGAATGCATCCCACCCTCTTCTTCTATAATGGAAGGCACAGTCGGCTCCATCAGTTGTGGCTGAATCCAGTCGGGATCTTCGATGACAATTGATGCTTTCTTGTCAACGCCCGTGGAAAAAGACTTTTTCCCATACATTCGTTGAAAAAGATTTTCCTTTTCTTCAACACTCACAATCTGCCCAAGTTCTTTGTCGTCAAATTCAATATAGGCTACCGATCCGTCCCAAGAACAAGCCATGAGCTGATAACCAGATCGACTCCACGACAAATCAAGGACCTTGAAAAAGAATGTAAAATTAAATAAATAGACCTAAAATGAACTATGAAACTAGTATTACGGAATTAAGGAAGAGTTCATGAATGACAACAAGCGGTCTTTTCAGAGAAGTCAGCCAGATAGAAAGCGATCTATCCCTAGAACCGATGGCACAGCAGCAGTAATTGGTTCCTTTGTGCAACGCCGACTTTCTTAACATGTTACTGTTAAAACTCTAAGAGATCACAAGCAATGTTTAAAAGAAGTGAGGAAAAATAGGAAGTTTCAAAGTTCACTTACCACACAAGTAATTGCTTTTCTATGACCAACGAAATCTTTATCTGTTTTCCAACCTTCGCGCTCGATGATTTGAGCAGTGGGTCCACCACCATTCATCGCCTGAAAATATATATTATAATTAGAGACATAAACTTAACAAGAACATTCAATATTTTAAAAATAAAAAAAACCTTACATGAGCAGAGACCAAATACTGTCCGTCAGGTGACCAATTCAGTCTTAGAACATGGGTTGTCCCTCCACACTAAATAAAATAGAACTTACTTTATACATTTACTGCCTAAGGACGCATTTAGTTACATACCTCTTCAAAAGGTTCTGTCACAACAGTTTCCTGCTTCCAATCAGCTGTCTTCCATATCCGCACTGTTTTGTCGTCCGATTGCGACGCAACATATTTTCCTTAAAAAATTGCCGGAGAAAGGTAATACAGAAAATTTTCTTAACAGAAAAACGCTTATGGATTACCAATTGGATCCCATGCAATTCCTTTTACTAATCCAGTGTGTCCTTTTAAAACTGCAATGGATTCAGGCATATTCAACATATTCCAAATGCGCACTGTGTTATCGACTGAGGACGATGCTAAATATTGATCATCTGGTGACCAACCAAGATCTAAAACATCGCCACTATGACCCCTAAGGGTAGAAACACACCTCCAGTGTTCAACATTGGTTTTACCTCCACCACCAAATATTGTGCTCCCTATAAAAATTCAATAGGGTAAAGAAATATTTCCTTTTAAATAATTTGTAGTGCCTTCACCTGCATAACGGGTGAGCTGCCAGATCATTACAAGTTTGTCATCACCTCCTGAAGCTAAATATTGCCCTGAATTGGACCACCTAACACAATTGACACAGGCTAAAAGAAAGAAGTGTGTTTATCAAATTTAATTTAATTTAATAAATATATCTACCAAGGTGATTGTCCATTTGGCATAGTAGTTTTGGAACATTATCATCTTCTTCTGCCTGCTCTTTAACGATTGGTGCAACATTCCATATAACAACACGACCAGAATCGTCTCCTGTTGAAGAAAGAAAATTTTCAATTACAACACTTTTACAATCCTATTTTAGGTGTTGTAAAGCTGCGTGAAGCCTTATTTAACACAACCATCATACCCTGGCCCCCAGTAGCAAACTTTGAGCCATCTGGATGAATGTCAATAGAAAATATGGGTTTTCCTGCAGGGAAAAGAATAATACATAATTAGAAAAATGCACCCAGTACTTATCATAGGCTATATGGTCCTAGCTGTGTTGTGTAAAATAACATAACGTCATTACCATCATGTGTGACCCACGCTGGTTTAAGTAATTTCATTTTGTATGCAAAAAAATACTTATTTCGTGTCTGAATTCAATACAATTCAATTATATTTAAATTTCAATAGTAAATTTCAGAGCATTCAGACATCATGATTTTCCTCAACAGTCAACACTTATTGAATTGAACAAGCGGTAGATTTAGCCTGACAGACAGAAGACATCTGCCGGTACATTTAGTGATCTTGTGCATTTTTCTACCGAAAGAGGCACTGATGCAGATACTGTTTAACAGTAGTCTGCTGCTTTTACCACGTGTGTGACAGGTTTTACGTCGCTGGACACGGACTTGGAACGCGTAGCCTTCCTCGTTTTACTTTTCGACAAATTGAAAAGTGTTGTCATAGAAAATGGGTAAAAAAGGAAAAGCGCGTCAGGATAAGTTTTATCACTTGGCCAAAGAGACAGGTAAGAATTGTTTGAATCTGTATTTTATTTCGACTCTTGTCCTATGTTCAATACTTCAATGTCATTATTTTCACCTACGTCTACGCTGTAATGCTCATTTCTAAACAGTAAATATTTGTAATAGGCTATCGGTCTCGTGCGGCTTTCAAGTTATTGCAGTTAAACAGAAAATTTGAGTTTCTGGAGAAAAGCCGAGTAGTTATCGACTTGTGTGCTGCACCAGGATCATGGATGCAAGTAGCAAAACAGCACATGCCTGTTTCGAGTTTGATCATTGGTATTGATCTTTTCCCCATGAAACCAATCCAAGGCTGTCTCACACTACAAGTAATAATAATTAATTAATTAATCTATACAAGTTCATTGTTCATACATATTTTTCTCTATACGCAGGAAGACATCACAACAGAAAAATGTTATCAAAGTTTAAAGAAAGAATTGACAACTTGGAAAGCAGATGTTGTCTTGCACGATGGTGCTCCAAATGTTGGTCAAAACTGGATTTATGATGCCTTCATTCAGAATCAATTGGTGTTAAGTGCCCTGAAGTTGGCAACTGAATTTTTGGTCAAGGGAGGATGGTTTGTCACAAAAATTTTCAGATCCAAAGACTACAACTCTTTGATGTGGGTGTTGAGACAGCTCTTCAAGCGCGTCCATTCCACTAAACCTCACGCATCTCGAATGGAGTCTGCCGAAATTTTCGTGATCTGCCAAGGTTATCGAGCACCAGACAAACTTGATCCCAAGTTTTTAGATCCGAAACATGTTTTCCAAGAAGTTGAAAATATCTCAAACACTGTTATGGGTTTGCAAGCCCACGAAAAATCGAAACCAAAAGCTGGGGGCTACGAAGAAGGAATTACATCGTTGCACAAGTCGGCACAGATTTCTGATTTTGTTCACAAGGAGAACTTTGTCGATATCCTTAACAATGCAACAGTTCTCAACATGAATGATCCAGAAATTGCAAACCATCCACTCACCACCATCGAAATAAAAGAGTGTTGCAAAGATATAAAAGTTTTAGGTCGTAAAGATTTAAAAGCTCTTCTTGGATGGAGGAAAGCCATTCAAAAGAGCTTGGATGACAAAGCCGAACAGCTCAAGTTAGAAGAGAACGCATCGATTGAAAAACCGGTTCCCATGGAGGAGGATGCTTGCTCTGATGACGAGGAAGATTTGTCTCAAGTTGAACGACAAATTAAAGAATTAGAGGTAATGTTTCAAATAATTGTTTAAAAAGAATGTCTAGTTGAATATTTTTCTAATACTCAGGATGCTAAAGTTCAAGATGCCAAGCGCAAGAAGAAGAAGCTGATGAATGAACGTCGCAAACTGCAGGAGAAGATGAGACTGAAGATGGTTATCCCTGGTGATGGCGGTCCTAGTGTATTGGAAGCCAAGCCGCTCTTCGCGCTTGACCAGATTAAAACAGACCAGGCATGCATTTTCAACAGATTTAACAATCAAACAGTTTTATAATTGTTAGTTTTGGTTCTGATACAGGAGTTGAACCAAATCGCTGATCAAGAAGCAGACGAATTGGCCGAAGAACCTCGTGAAAAGCCGGCTCCTTTCCCTAAAAAAGCTAAATATGACAAGGAAACTTTCCAGTTGGATTCCAAAGGACGGTAAGATTTCGCTGGTTGGTTTCAAACGTATTGTACGTAAATTCTTTTATTATTTACAAAACAGGTACCGGAGAGAAGAGGATAGTGATGAAGAGCTTATATTTGACTCCGACGATGAATACGAGAGTGATGTTCCCCAAGATTCGCTTGGTAAATTTTATTCGTCAAATTCATCTTGAAGAACATTTTCTCAAATCGTTCTTTGTCATTCTCAAGGGCTCGACAACGCTACTGACGAGAGTGACGGTGAGAGCAAAAAGCAGCCCAAAAAAGTCCGTTTCACGGAAGCAATCAAGGCAGCAACCAAAGCCGTTGCAGTCGACGAAAGGAAACATCCTTTGCTAACAGATTTGGAAGATGACGATTCTGCTCTGAAGAAGAAGAAGAAAGCAGACAAGTGGTTCATGAAGGTGCGTAACAGTGAAAGAGACTGCGATTTCTTAACTTAACTTGACATTTATTTTGACAGAGCGCTTTTCAAGACATTGATGACGAGGAAGACGAAGATATTGAACTTGACTCGATGGTTCGCGAGCATCCACTTCAACGTCGAGGGGCTGTCACCACCGAAGATTTCACTGACGACGAGGCCGACGAAGACAGTGATGAAGAAGTCCACGTTAGCGACAAAGCTGGAAAAAAACCTCCGCCAAACAAGTTTGACTCCGACCAAGATTCTGATAACGACTCTTCAGACGACGACGACTCTGATGACAGCGATGAAAGCAATTTAGCTAATGGCGAGGATTTGGACGAAGGTCTACCTGCCGCCGGGGGTCAAGGTAAAGCCTACGGGGAAATATCGTGTATGCGGCAGACAACTCAATTAGCTAATCACGACTTTCTTTAGTGCGAGGCAAGAAGAGGAGCTTGACAGCCGAAGCCCTGGCTCTTGGATCTATGATTATCCAGTCGCGGAAAGCCAGGCGGGACATTTCAGATGATGGATGGAACCGGTACGCTTTCAACGATGAGAACCTACCTGATTGGTTTGAAGCAGATGAAAGACGCCACAGCCACAAAGAGTTACCTATAACGAAGGTAAATGACGTTCTGTTATTAAGTTTGATGGCAAAATCAATTTGAACTGGGTTGCTTTGGAAATTTTGGGCTAACTCGCTGTGATTGATGTGTTTACAGGAAGTTGTTCAGCAGTACAAAGATAAAATGAAGGAGATCAACGTCCGACCCATCAAGAAGGTGGTTGAAGCTAAAGCCAGGAAGAAGCGTCGTACCATGCGTCGTATGGAGAAAGCCAGGAAGAAGGCCGATACCATATCAGAAACTATGGGCATGAGTGACTACGACAAAGCGCAACAGATCCGGCAGTACGTATCGATTTTCTTCTTCCCCTTCATTCAGTCTTTGTTAGTCTTTCTTGTTACATATTTTCTTCGTTTTCTTTTTTTTTTCATTTGCTTTTTTCTGCTAGCCTCAACGTCTTTGTACTTGTAGTTTACTTGTAGAACACTAGTTAGTAGTTATTGTTAGTGATTTCGGCTTCCTCCCTCAATAAGATGGTCAAGATGAATGCAACTTGATCCCAATTATCACACCATACCTTATAATCTATTCATTGTGTTTCTCTCCAAATAGCATCCACAAAAAGGCCAAACAGGAGAAGAAGAAAGAAGTGACGTATGTCGTAGCTAAGAAACACCAGGCTGGCAAGAAAGCTCACCGACCCGCTGGCGTCAAGGGCCAATTTAAAGTGGTCGATCGCCGCATGAAAAAAGACGACAAGAAGCGCAAAGCGACGGAAAGGAGAAAAGGCAAGAAGGCAAGGACCCCCAAGAAGTAAGACGACGCTCGTGGCACCGACAGAAGACAATAATAATAACGGGAGGCTGGAAAATATCGTCATGCGTGACATTATGCTTGCTGTGTATTCTCTTCTCGTGTTCCGAACTAATTACACCAACTCGTTAAGACTTCTCGATTGAATGGGCGATTAATTGTTTAAAGCGGATGTTGTTGATGGATGGTTGTCTCTCATCCTCTTAACGCCAGTTGACGTCAAACTCAGCCGCAGTCAAATTTCCAATGGGGTAGTGGGATAGAGCGTCGTTCACAACTTTCATGATACCCGTTGTTAGGGCCTCAATGAAGACGGGTTTCACCTGGCACGTCGAAAACACAAGAAGGATCAGTCGTTTGAGTCGCACACCAGACGGTGCCCGTCAAATTTAGTGTCAACAACATTCAATTACGACTTCCGCAGGCACTTATCTATGCAAAAGTGGTGAGCTTGTTTCTCACCGCTTTTCCAAGACTCAACTTTAGCGCCACGCGTTACATCATCATCACTGCGTGAAAGGCAATCGATTGGTAGTCGGTTACCGAGCACAAATAACGACTTGGATAAACGAAACGCCGTACAACCAATGAAGTAGCAGCAACCCACCAACTCAAAGATAGCCATTCCAAGTTCGCTGATGATGTCGTTGATTGTATCTCCCAAATCGCCTCCGCCGAGTAGATTTTCAAAATATACGACCATGGTTGTGAAGGTGGCATCCATCTCCAGTGAAGTCAACTGCGACGAGAAAAAAGTCAAGTGCACGTTAGTGTAGTATATACAGAAAGCTACTGAAGGCGACTGCTTTCAGCTGCTGGTTTGATTAAATGCACTCGAGCGACCCAAGATGCGGTCCTGCTGCTGCTTTACCGTACGCCCCCGCCTACTTATACTTTACTTCATCGTCTCTGTCCAACTAGATAAAACCACAAGTGTGCCGCCGATTTTCCTCCCCCCAACTACTTGAAACACCTTTCTCGGACTCTGGCGCTTTTGGTAAATGCGTCCACTTGTCGTTGATGGATGACGGCAAAGTGTTCCTCCCGGCACCCGACTTGATTTATGTATTAAGTAAGCGTTACCTGCAAGTAGTTTCCTGTTTCGTCCAAGCCCAGTGATCCGCCGCCTAGCATGTTGACATCAAAGACTTCAATTCTATAAGGCCCGTTGCCGTAAAGTGGGAAGACAACCAAGGCGATTCCTTCTAGGTCGTACAGACCGTCGATCTATAATAACCAAGGCATTAAACAAAGTTGACTCTCTAGCGCCCGCTCGCGGAACGGTTAAGTTTATCTCAGTCCTACGTATACCTTCATGTAAGGCATAAAGGAGCGCAAGTCCATTCTAAATGCGTTAAGGTCGATATGCAAAGTGGTCACCGTCAGGGTCGAAAGATAATGGACCGCAGTGTTGGCAATAGCTGCGTCGATATGGCCTCCTTGGACCCTTCAATTTTAATTGAAAACAAAAAACAAAGGTTTAGCAAACTTTTGATTAATGCAAATAGAAAATCTAAAAATGGCTAAAAAAAAAGACAACGTTTTAGGATACTATGGAATCGGTTAAAATCCGAATGATCTATACGTGTTCATACGTCAGTGTCGGAACAGTAAGGTTGCCTATCCATAGTGGGTCCATTGGGGGAATGCCCAGAGCTGGGATTCCAGTTTCCAGCGCTGCAAAGAAGTTGTTGATGACCAGCCGGACGTAATTATCCAGCGCATCGTCCCTGGGCTGCGGACTTCCTCCTAGTGATACCAATCAAAAATCCAAATGAACAGGGCCACCAAAAAAGCGACTTTTTCTTTTTCTTGTGGCGTTGTAATACGGAAAATGACAGTCAACCGCATCTTGACAAGACGAAGGCAAAAAGTCGCTCGACGACTAATTCATGACAATCATCTGCTTAGGCAATCATCTTTTATTTGTATTTTTTAAGTGCCTTTTTTCCCCTCAGCTCAAGCAGCGCTGCCTGCTGTCCTATCTAACCATCGCCAATGAAATGGTGCCTCTCTTCAAGCCTTCAACATTTCGCTTGAATGGGCTCAATCACGATGACGTTGGAGGTAACCGACCGCCGACTTATCCTACACTAGTAGTGGCACGCAAAGCATTCCAATGAACGAGCCATTCAAAACGTGGACGAAGGACGTGTGCCCTCGAGAAAATCAGCGTTCCACGCAACTGTGCCTCGTGCCTGTTGTATCTTGCTGCTATCGGAGAGAAAAACTATTTTGTAGACCCGCTGGTTGTTGTTACTTTACCGGAAAGTTGATTGTTTAGCGGACTGGCGTCGACTAGTAGCAACGACGTGCTCATCAGAGCCAACCAAAAGCGGATCGAACGGATGACGGAAAACATTTCTTTTTCAAAAAATGACAAGAATGAATCAGTCAACTGTTAAAGGCGTTGGGGAAAAAAATCAACTTGCGTTGATTTGTGTCTGGACGACTACTGCGTCATATTGATATTTCTATCGTTCTTTATATCTTTATTTATTATAGCTTTTGCAATATCGCCAGTGAAAGAAAATGATGCTCGATCCACTGTACTACCGCATGACAACCTAAAAGATAACCGATGATTTGATGAAGAAACAAACAAAATGAAACTAGGAGTTAGCTAGATGATATCGAATTGAATAATTCTTTTTTACCCCAAATGCTGCTGTCTGGCAAATGATATCCGGCTCGACGAGCTTACGACACCCATTTCAAATAACGTTCGACAGGTCGCATGGGTCGCATTATCTTTACTTGTTGATTTTCATTCTATTTTCGTTAGTTCCTAATCTTTTTGGCAGCCAGTCTATTTATTTTATTTTGTCTGTCTGCCATTTGAAAGTAAAAAAAAAAAGGTAAAATCAATACTAGTGCGTCGTCTCATCATTCTAGATTGAATCCGTTGTTGTTGTCCTGACTATTATACTGCTGTTGCTCTTTCTTTTTCTCTTTTCTTTTCTTTTTTGCTTTAAGATATAGGAGCTGCCACACACGGGACCTTCGGGCGGGAGGAGTTGGCTCCAAGGAAATCTCTCAACAAACAAGTCATTTCGTTAGGATTACGTTCGATTATGCGGCCAACGCCCGCTCTGCTCGCAATTTCGGCCTCACAAGACGCAAACTCCTTACACTGATAAAGCCGGGACGAACTTGAAACAAAAATAGTGAAAAAAACACAAAAGAATCAAAACCATGGCAGCTCCCAGGAAAAAGAAAACCCCCCCAAAAAACCATCTAATCATTTATTCGGATGGGGATAGATGCCTGGCTGGTGGTGGTAGATTGGGCCACCATCTTAATGATACTCACGGTCCCTGCTATATCGCCAACTAATGACTTGCTCTTGTACATTCTATATCCTTCCGTCGTCCCGCGCCGTTCTGTTGCCCGCTCAACTGGAATGTTCCGTTCACTATACGTACACCCTGCTCTACACGATAGACGCAATATACATTAGACGTCGGCGAGTTTGAGCATCCAAACCGCCAGGGTTCTCTCGCGGATCGTTGCCATTCCCGGCCGATATGTACCATTATAATCGGGTGTGGTCTCGCATTCACTTCCGCATATCTCGTCGAATATATAGTAGACGACAGCGGGTTCTCCCTTTTTTCCTCCCGCTTATATCTGGCTTTTATACTGTACACGCGCAGCCAACAGTGACATTTGTCAATTAATCATATTGGACTTTTGCTGCTGGGCTATAGAGAGGGGGGTATGTTACCGGCTTCCACCATTGTTGCTTTGTTCGTGCAGCGCTGCGGCCCTTTTGAACCCACCGAAAAAGTTTGGCCATAACCAACAATATGTAAGTCGCCGACTAGGATCGACGATCAGCAATAAGCGGCCACCTATAGAATTGGCCTACATAGGTAATACTGGGGAGGATAACAAACTGCAAGTCCTGCTCTTTTTGCTCTCCGATGTTCCTCAGGAACTCACGCGATGTCATCCAGCTTAGAACACCAAGTACTTTGCTGTCAGGCCTTGCGAGATCATCTCCCAACTTGTTTTCTACCTCGAACCACAAAGCAGCTTGGAGGCATGTTCACTCTAGTAAAAACGAATAATGTATCTAGTCTAGTCTCTATAAGTTAAACACAAAGAGACTATAGAGACCGGTTCCCTACGGGTATACCAAGGAAAGGTCAATCGATCCTTGCTTTATAACTGACGGAATTCGATTAGTCGTAACTTTGAATCGATCCATTTCGATGATGGGCTTCTTCCTCTCCCTCGATCCTCTTTCAAGAAAATGTTTTTTCCCTTTTTTTTCTTTCCAGGGGCTATACGATGAGCTCCTCCTACGACCACGACGACAGTATGTATAGGCCCATAAAGTGTCTAGTCCCATAATGAGAGACTTGTCGTCGTCGTCGTCGTCTATTATTTTATCTTTGGTTCTCACGCACTCCATTATTTGCTATATACTGGCTGTGTCATCCGGAAATAGCCAATGAGGCATTAACATGAGAGGCAACCCAAAATAGACAGCAGCCGAAGAGCCGGCAGAGTCTATGGACGAGAAAATAAGCCAAGCGGAAAATTATAGAAGAGGAAATGGAGGATCAGATCGATCCGCGACTAATCAGATTCGCGACCGAATTGACTTTATATAGGAGACGCGCTCCTGCTATAGCTTCTAGTTCTATATGCCCAGCGGATAGATATGTTTCAGAGTAGCACGGACTTGAACCCGGGCCGGGACCGGGCCAACGGGGGGAAAATGGGTTGGTCGCCGAGGGTTGGAGCCGCTAGCAGAATCCTATGAGCTCTAGGATACACTCCTATTAATCAACGGCGGCCAATATTTGTTTCATGTGAGTGTGATGTGCTCTGCTGCTGCTCCTGCCGCTCACGCGTGATGAACACACACACACACACACACCGAGACATGAAAGATCGAGCAAGGAAAATGGAGAAAGCCGAGCCAGCGGCTCAACTAATCAGCGCCAACCTCTCGGGTCCAGACGGCACAAGAGAAGTTCCGAGTTAACTTGTATCACAGACAGAATTTTTCGGTTTGGACTTGGGGAAGAGTCGAGGAACCCACAATTGTCACGAAGACACGGGAGGGCCATAAAACGTCGATTGAATCGCCCCAGTTTACAGTCGAGAGTCGCCAAGTTGAAGTTGGCAGCCACGGCATATGTAAACGGCTAATAACTAAGTCATTTGGATTCCATTTTCATGGTGGATTCCTGGAAACACATTTCATCCGTCGTTAAAGTTACGAGTCACGAGTGGCATTGCATTTGGTCGGGTTTTAGTCTTCTACGTTGAGTTAGGCTAAGGGCGTTGGCGTTTTCCCCGAATTGGGATTGGAATAGACACAGCTGATTACAAGAAAGAATAAGATCCTATAAGCAAAGCGTGGGATTTCAGCCCGGCTGAACACACTATGTCACCGATTTCATCGATCCCACGAGGATCTTTCCACGTACCACGCAAAATGGCCAAATATGTAGGTTGTAGCAGCATCCGGTACGAGGAGGAGCCGGTGTGGTCCAGGCAAATCCCTAGCTTGATCATAACACTTTCTAGTTGCACTTTGCTTGAAGTGTTTAAAGTAAAAATATTTTTCGAATTTGATTGGTTACCCACAAACAAAGTTGGTACGCACAAAAGAGGGCCTGATCTGTACATATAAATTATTTTAAAAAATCCCTGACTGAGTCAGCAAAAACGACAAGAGAAAACCGTTCAAGTCAACCACCTAGCTCAGGAGTAATCTTACTCCGTACTACGTAACGATTCATAGTAAACGCCAAACCAGATAGTCAACAAGGAAGAATAGAAATATATTTTTCCTACCTTCGAGCCTGGGAAATACGGCCAGGCATCCACAAGTACTCCATCCGCAGAAAACCTTCCACCAGGCGGGATAGGAAAACGGGCCTCAGCCTTGTGAATACACCGAGACTCACATGGATGTACACGAGGAAAGAAGGGATTTAAAGAGAGCAGGAGAACTCAATTGCCATGACAGTTTCCCCAATCCAACGGGTTGCTGTTTACATCTAGATGAAAAATGAAAAATGGGTTACAAAAATATTTGAAGAAAAAAACAAGTAAAGGATAAGTTGAAAATGAGCTAGTGGATAAAACTAAATTTTCTATAAATGGGAGAATTAAAGGTTTCCATGTATAATACACTGCAGTGAAATCGTGCATAATTTAAATATCTAGCAGTCACAGGTTAATAATAGTAACGAAAATCATTAATACCCAAGTGATGACACTGAGATTGTTGCTGATAATGACAGAACACTACCAGCACAAGAAAAACTGTCATATCTTGTGGTTATGATGGCTGGCTCAAGCCTCAAATCTGGACAAAGGAAAAGGTTACATAGTGCAAACAATCTGCCATGCATCAACATGGGGCTTACATGATAAATGATTAACAGTTCACAAATTTAGAACAGGTTTCACTAAATTTAAATCAATAGTCATTCTGTTTTTATTTGTAGTTTTATTTACCTGTCAAACAGTATCATGGAGAGTGTTTTTTAGCAAATTCTGCAAAGAGACGTGATTGACACGAGGACGAGGATTTTGTAATTTTATTCGTTCTGCTATGCTTCGTGCAGACAAGTCCCAAAGCCAAACTAAGAGAAAGCAGACGACACTAATAGTCTAATTGGCCGTGCTTTTTAAGATTTTTAAGATATCGATAGAAAAAAAAATATTATAAATGATCAAAAACGATCAAAGCGTTTTTCTCACACGCACTCGACATACGTTATTCGAATAAATGTTATTCCCTCTTCCATACGTTTAACATTTAACTTATAAATCCCTCAATTGGATGTAAGATATTTGAATGCACGCAGCGCTTGAAACTGGGGCGTTCCTTATAGAAGCCACCATACACAGAAGGTGATTTTCCAAGTAAAAATCTTCATGAATTGTGCAGCATATTAGTGTGTGTGATTCTTTATCTCTCTTATTTCTTTTTTTTTTTTCTTCTTCTTTTCGCGTGCGTAAATATATTAAGTTTTGCATGTTAATAATAATCGCATGCGGGTGATTTATTTTCCATATAACGACCCAGCAACTCTACAAGTCCCGTATAATCACGATTTAATGCGGGAGCGGGATTTCAGACGTGGCGCGTACTGCTTATTTTTTGGCCGACTCTGCGCTTGCGTCGGCCGGGAGGGATGGGGGGTGGGGGGACGTGACATGTTAGTATAGCTGCCGTATAGCGAAGTGTATAGTGTAGGGTATATATCCAGCATGTGCGGAATCGCTGGATTATTGAGAGGGAGGGAGGGACGCGGCTTCACGATCCAAAAGAGGAAGAAGGAGCGACAGCACACAGCACGGACTCGAGAAGAAAGAGAGAGTGTGTGTATGTGCGTGTGTGTGTGTGTGTGTACGAGTCAAAAAGAGGATTTCAATTCCCGGTGTCTCTCAGTCGGCGACGTCTGGTCACGGACGCGCTCCTCCCGTCTCTCTCTTGTAGTCCTTCGTTTCTGAATAATCACGTCAAGTGCGCCGCTTGTTTGTCTTTTCTTTCTTCTCCTCGTTTCTCTGAATAACATCAACCGGAATCGGCTCGTCGACCTCATCCATGATTAACACCGTTAGCCGTGAAGCCAAAGTCGCCGATTGGTAAGTTGGTGTGTGGACGTTTGAGCTGATCTTTTCCAACGTGCCGATCTATTGTTATATGTATAGCCCGGCCGAAACTATATAGAGCCAGAGACGGATATTGATGGCAGCCGCTTTTCTCTTGCAAACGGAGAGCTAATTCGATTGGAGAAATGTTTGTTCTTTTGTGCGTGTGCGTGTGTATAGATTATTGTCATCATTATATCGTTAACTATATATGGTATATAGCCTTATTTGTGGCGGATGAAATTACGTGGCAGTGGCATCAGCAGTGGTAAATGGATAGATGGTACGTTACGTATAGGATACATCTAGTTTGGATGTCGAGCATTAGACTCATGGCATCTGTTGGAGCAACGAACTTATTTCCTGTCACGCCGGATTGGATGTCTTCTCATTCTAATTAAGCCCCTTCTTCATTTCCTGATGATTGGATGGCTGCTACTATGCAGCGCAAGCTATCGGTTGCATTTAGACGGATTCCCTCTTGTTTCTCGATTCTCTTTTGATTCTTTTGTTTTCGGCGCAGCTATTAAGTATATAATAAATGATCTTACTACCTTTAACATCAAGTTTGCCAGTTCGGTTGTTTCAATTCCCCACTGGCGCATTACATCACCTCTGGTTGGAGACGAGAGCAGCGCACGCAATTTGCGGATAGATCGGGGCGGGATCTGCAGTTTACGGCCAAGACGCTATATTCTATAGACATGAATAGGAATTATATAGAGCCCAGCCCAGCCCGTCGGCTTCCATCAATTTGCTTCGCTTCATTTAGTTCGCAAGGATGGCCGCAAAATCGTCATCTCTACGAACGGCATGCATGCTGCATGTCGTCGTAGTCGTTTCTCCTTTGCACATCTTCTTTGCCCGTCGTCTTTCTTTTCCTTTCTTTCTTTTTTTTTGACTTGGATATTTCGGCCGCCCCTGTCAACTTGGCCAATTTCGTTGGGCGAGTTGATTGATTTCATTGTGTCTGGCGTATTATCACTGGTGTGGCTCCTCTCTCTCTCTCTGATCCCCCAAAAAAGCGTTCCACTTTCATCCCGGTCTTTCCTTCATCTTTTCTTTCTTGTCGTCGGCATCCGGATGCGCTGCGCCAAAATAGACAAGAAAAGGGAAAAGGAAAAAAGATTGCAACTGAATGGGGCGACTTTGAATTCAAGCGTCGGTCCGGACAGGATCGGCATCCGGGACGATTGGCGAAAATGCGCGTCCCTTTTCTTTATATGGCGAGAAGGAAAAAAAAAGGGAATTTTTATTAAAAGGCCATCGTCGCCCATAGATATCGTTCTCATTAAAAATCAAATGTAAAAAAAAAAAAAGAAAAGAAAAGTAAGTTGAATTCAATGAGATATCTATCTTTTGAAGAAAAGGAGCGAAACTAAAGCGTGGCTCCTAGAAATGGATCCCGATCGGTGCAGGGTATTAGTTGCTCTGTGTGTGCGCATCGTGAGATCTGACATGATTTTTTTTTGCGTTTCCATGGCGATGGCGAAACGAGTCTTTTTTCTTTCTTGTTTCCACACATCAACAGCAGCGGCAGGAACCGTCATCATCTCCGTTCGCCGGCGTGATAGACCCAATTGGCGGTGTGACACGAAAGTCAGAAAGAAACAGGAGCCCCGCCGACGACTCGACTCTCGTCGTCCGTTCTCTTTTTTCCTATTTATTTCGATCGTGTGAACGCGTTTCAATCGGAAGAAAAGATGCGACACGATATATAGGAAAAGACTAACTTATGTGTGTATTATGTAGATAGCGTCTGCGACGACCGCGTCTTATTTTTATTGCCACCCGGAGCAAGAAATCACACACGTCAGTGGAATGAAAAAACGAATAAGAGGAGCTAATGAGGTTCTCCTCTCGGTTGCCTTGGCTGCCACTTTACAACTAACTTTGTGTCGTTTTGTATTGTCAATATTTCACGTTCATTAAAATGGCTGGAAAGTTGTGATATGCTGCTGCTGTTGTTGAAGGAATCTGATTGAATCACGTCGGCGTTGAAGTTGAGTCAACGTTATTTGATTTCCCCCAAAAAACAATTTTGACGCTTGTGTTCTTGTTGCTGTTGTACAGGAGAAGAAAAAGATGTGGAGTTCGTACTCTGTGACCGATCGACCGCCAGTGACCGGAACTGCCAACGGCAACAGTTCAGACAGCGTTGCTGGAAGAGGAGGAGGAGGAGAGGAGAGCGGCGGCGACCATGTCATCAATGGCGGGACTGACAGCGCTGACCCATTACTCGGATTGGTGGCCCTCCAGTTGACCGTTTTGGTCTTCATATCGGCACTGGGAACATTCGCCAACGCTCTCGTCTTCGCCGTTTTCTATCGTCGCCCATCTCTCCGCACAATTTCCAACCGGTCAGTTAAATAAATAAAAAGATGTATAAATCCGCCCATCTGTCGTCTGCTTGCGACCCCCTTTCACGCTAAATCATTTATCCCCGCTCCGTCTACCCCCTCCAACCCAAAAATTAAAAATAAAAAAACGAAAAATGGTCAGAACCAATTTCCAGCCTACGAACAATAAGACAATTTTCTTCTCTTCCGGACATTTGACTTGATTCGCTAATGCTGGCCCGCACCCTCCCATACCCATCCCTGCTGCCAAAAAAAAAGGACACACAGTTCAGCGCACTGTGTAATTCCGTGGGCGTTTCGCGTTATAGACGAACATAATAATTCTTCATATTATTTGTCACTATAGCGACTGGCTGAATGAAAAACGAAAGAAAAAAAAGTAGACAGATAAACGCAGTGGACAGTGCAGTGATGATGAGTCCGGAATAGCTACGGAAATGAATATAAGCACTCGCCTTTTCGACGGTCTATATAATATAGAGAGGAGTCCCGACCGGGTCCCCCATACATGTATGTAGGACAGGATCTCATTCTTTTTTTCTTTTTCTCCCTTTTATTCGCCATTCTTTTGGGTTGGAGTGTGTGCGGAGAGAGAGTAGTACATATAGAAAAAGGCGATGGGGAGCTATAGTACACTGCTGGTCTATCCGATAGACTATCAATAACGACGGTTTGCCTTTCGCCGTCATCCCGTGCGGAGCAGCGCGGGACGGACGGAATAAGAGGAGACAACGCCCACGTATTTACTAGACACACATCTAGACTGTTTCGCCTAGCTATATAGTGGGCGTATAGACATGTTGTGTGATATCCGGATCCGCAATCCTATATACTCTTGAAAATAAGTCCATATACATACACACAGCCGAAGAAGAAGAAGATGGCGCGGGATTGGGCCTTTTCTTTTCGTCTTGAGCAGAGTTCAACGTGTAATGCAAAAATGTTCGTCTCTCTTTGACTTGCTGGCTGGCGCATGAAAGCAGCTGCTGGCGATGATTATCGGCCCTTTTGTGTGTGTATGTACGTGTGTGTTGCTTCTGTCGTCAAAGCGCCCACCTCGCTCGATAATATTACGAAAGGCTTGATGCAATGGCCGTGCTGGCTGACCTTGGCGGCACCGTGCAATCTATAAACCCCGCCGCTGCCGTCGCTTGGATTGACTTTTGGCCCTGTCACCCCTGCAGCTATCTCCGCGCATAATCCCCTTTTTATTAGTTAGAAAGAAGAAAAAGTGAAGATATAATCGGAAGGATATATTGTAGATTTTTCCTTTTTTTGGGGGGGTTGGGCTCGCAAAAGTTCGCGCAAACCGAGTTAATGTCGGGCTGCTGGCGTCAAATAAGGAAGATGACAGAGTGAGAAGCCCTATATACTTTTCCGCTCGACCGTTTTGGATATATTATTATATGTTGTCTTTCGTTTACCTTTTCCAATTTTCCTCGGTATACTGTGTAGTATATACAGTACACACAAGATGATGATAGGCACGTCTATCTCTTTTTCATCTTTATAATTCCTATATGGCCGTTGCATTTGAGTTGGGCGCCACACGACAGGTTCTCCGTCACTTTCTGGGCCCTGCTCTTCATCATTCGGCGTGAATATTTCACGCCGGGCTTTTTATGTACATATTAATCTTTTGGGGAAAACACACACACAGACAGACAGACAGACGGAGAAGGCAAACGCGCTTGGTTGGATATCTCATAGGAAACAGAAGGACGAAAGAAGAATAAAAGCCAAGAAGAAGAAGAAGAAGAAGAAGAAGGTCCTACGGGAATGAAAAGCCAAAGCAGCAGACATCAGTTCTTCTTCTTCTTCTTCTCTCACAGCCAGTCCATGATGGCAAGTTGTGTCTATATAACGTTTTCACGTCCAACTCAGACTATACACTATAGTATATTAAAAAAGAAAACGGACCTACAGCTCTGCTCTCGTCTGCTCTGTTGTATGTGAAAATCATATGCTAAATAGCTAGCGCCAGCAGGATCTTATATATACATCTCTTGGGCGCATTATACACGGTTGGGAAATGGCTTCTTATTTTTTCCACCCTTCTCGGTTGCTTGCTGCTGGGGTTGGTGGAAAAAAAAGTTTCCTTTGCCGAGTCAAAGAGCAACGGTGGAAGAGAAGATGCTGGAGATTGTAAAGAGCTCTAGAAGGATGATTGCGTAATCGATTGATAAATCAATCGATACAGCCAGTGGCAGCTACGGCAGCTAGTATACTATATAGGTATATTTCCTATCCTATCTATTTTATCCTGTTTTTCTTTTTTCTATTCAAGTTTATATCTAAATCTGCCGTCAATCAATTTGAAAATTCGAAGTGAAATGTGGAGTTGCCACACAACCGGGAAGTTTCGTTGATTATTCCGTCTCTTTTATGCTGCTGTCAAAATAAGCGCGCTCGATGCGATGCTCGATGCGTTATCTCGGCCCAGGACCGATCGAGTCTATAGTCCATCTCGCTAGCGAGACCGTCTTCTTCCGCCTTCCGGCTCAGTCTACATATAAAAGAGACTCAGGGTCTATATAATGTATATGTAGTAGTACTGCTGCTGTACGTACGTATTACGTAGGATCTTATTATACACAGGCAAAGAGGATTGCCAGTGTAATATACCTCATGTCGTGATTGCGTTATTCCTCGCTGTCAGCATCGCATGGCCGGTTTGACTGTGTACAGTCCTTATATTATCAGGCCGTCGCTTCGTGTACATCACTGGACACAAGACAGAAGGATCTATTGAAAATCCTATAGGAAAAAATGACAAATTGACTAGCCCAGTTTCCCATGGCAACTGCCCAGGTGCCCTGTTTATTGCACGCGGGTCCCTTTCTTCGTGAAATTAGCCGAGATTTTCTCATTGATACAGTTTCCTATAGATTTTATCAGAGCGCTGCGGTTGATTAATAATTTTGGCCTTTTTGTTTTCTGGTTTTTTGGTCCTTTTTGGCTAATTACATTTGTCTCCGTATATCGTCAGGTTCGTCTTGAGTCTAATCATGGCCAATTTGACGTCGGCAGCCGTGAGCATCCCCGGTCATGTCTATCAACTTTTGATCAAGCCCGTCCATCAGCATCATCAGGAGCAACAAGAGCGATTTCAAGGGCACCGCCAACTTGATCACCATCATCACGACCAAGCGACGGCGGCGGAGGAGGACAATGGCGTCGGCGGCGGTTTAAGTGCTGCTGCTGACGGCAGTAGCGTCGACGGCGTCGGTGGCGTCGGCGGCGGCATTGGAGATGATGTCAGTTATCTGATGGGACGGCTGCTGCTGGTCGATGACTCCACTTCTTCGTGGTTTAGTTCCTGGCATTGGCACAAACAAGGGCTCGACGGATTAACGGTTCTCGTCTCATTGGCCTCCGTCCTTTCGATCCTGCTCATCTCGCTCGATCGATACTACGTAAGATGATGACACAAAACGCGCAGCCTATTTATTTGTTGGAGACCGACGTCTGGCCAGCGGTTGTTTGCTGGACGGATGTTCTCTATCCCATTCAGATGGCCCAACAATGGCCGACCCTTTTTGATCTATTATGTAGTGGCTGCTGGACAAATACGGGATTTCTATATCCCGCACCACTCTACTTAGAGCAGATCAATCGATTACAGAGAATAATTGGAAAATCTATAAGGGCGGTCTAATAATATAACTAATAGTGGATGATAGATCTTTCACAGAATATAGTATAGGAAATCAAATCATAATTTCATGACAGGCATCTACCTATTATTAGTCGATCTGCGGCCTCCATAGCATCTCCTTATAATTTGATCTTTTTCCATTTGACTTATCTATAATCCGGTGGGTTCGGTATACATTTATTATTAGGCTGTCAACAGTCCGCTTCACTACAGCATCATCGTCACCCGGCAGAAGAGTATCGCCATGATCGCTTTAGTGTGGCTGGTGGCCGCCATTCTTTCGGCGCCCGTCTGGGCCGGAAGCGTCCTCCTGCAACACTACGCCCCCGTGATGCGGACAACGCCTCAGGTCGTCACCTCGTCCGTGGGCAACAGGGATGGCGGTGGCGGCACCTTCGTGACTAACGAGTCGCTTCCAACCGGCCTGCTGGACGGCGAGCTGCATGGCAACGGCAACGTGAGCGGCCGTGACCAGCAGATGCAGCAGCAATACCTGATGAATTTGTGCTACAGCATTTCGCTCATCTTGTTCGGCTTCGTCTGGCCGCTGGCCGCCCTCTGTTGGCTCTACTTGCGCATGTACGAGGCGGCCCTCAAGAACTCGGCCCGCACCCGACGCCAGTCGCTCTGCTCCAACACCAACAACAACGCCAACGCCGCAGAGGGAATCGTCGGCGTCGCGGCGGCCGCCGCCGCCTCCACCGTGGCCGCAACGGCTTCGTCCAACGCCGAGCCTTCCGTCAGCTCCTACGGAGCGACGGGCGCCGCCGCCACCGCTCATCCGCCGACGCTGGCCGACGCCATCACGTCGGTGACGACGACGGCGTCGGCTTTCGCCTCGGAGAACCAGGCATCGGCGCGCCTGTTGGCCGCCGCCACGGCCGCCGCCTCGGCCTCCACTCCGCAGCGGCTTCGTAGCAACAGGTGCGTAGCCAAATCGATCCGCTGCTCTTTTCTTCTTTTACCCTCAGCCGTTTCCGGTGTACACACACACACCCGCGGAGAGTGTTTCTATTTGTAGCTTCCAGCTCCCTTGGGCGATGCCTTATACATATTGTGTGTACGTCTCCATCATCTTTTTGTGTGTGTATCAATTGAGAGTGTCCGTGTCAGTGACTGTTGGTGCTGAAACATCAACGTCCCTTTTGGATTATCGATTGCTGCCGGGTAACGGCGGAAACCGGAGCCAAAGAAACATCCTCATTGATCTGATAGATGCCTAATATGAGTAATATCAAAAGGAGGTCAAAACAGGGTCAGCATATCAGCCATCAGGGGGGATTTCCCTGGAATCAAGTTGCCTTAACCCCAATCGAGACCTTAAATATTTTGAGATAATTCCTAATATTTAATGACAAACAAAATCGAGACTACATTCTATAGTCTATTGTCCAAGAAGGTGTTTGGAAAAGTGATATCATCCTACACGAAAAAAGAAAACAAAATTACAGAGAGAGAGATAGAGTTTCCAGCTTTCTCTAACCAGTTCTCAAGTTGCGCCAATCCAATTTCATATCCACATAATAATACCCTAAAGCGTCAGAAGGAGGGTGGACAGCACTCAATCGATTAATGGGTGAGAGAGAGAGAGCTAGAGAAATAAGAAGAGCCGTAGTTGAGTGCTGATGGGGTAGGTGTGCTGCCCACTGTATACGGTATACAATACACCGGAGAGAGTCTCTATGAAGTAGGTAACGTATATAGAGAAAACACGGTCGACTAAATAATCCAGCAGCTCAAAATGTAATCATCGAGAAGCGCAACAGTGCTGAAGGCGTTAGTTCGAGTTGCTCCTGGGTTGGGCTGATGACCCCCTCCGGTTGACTGCAGTTTTTCCCCGTCATTAGTGACATGTCTTCATGAGAAAAAGGATCCTCTAATGGGAGCGGCCCATTCGTTTGTCGACCCTGTCACTTTGAAATGACGCAATTAGACGTAGCCCCCCCCCTCCCCTAACACGTGCGCTGGATATTATCAGCCGTGAAAAACCCCATCGTCAGATGGCCGGCGACTTGAATGGAGAAGAGAAAAGCGACGCCTTATATTCTCTGCTCGTGACGGGACGTCATCAACAGAGTCAGCAGGTGCTCTGCTCGTCTTTCATCCTCTCGTCGTCCGTTACCGGCATAGCAGCCAACTAACACAAAAGACCAGGCTGTACTCTACCCAATGTCCGACTCTCTCTCTCTCTCTCTCTATAGATCGACACAGCAGCGGTTCTCTTCTATTGTTGATGGAAAGACAAAGCTGTGAGCTGTGCCGTTGTTTTTTTTTCATAGATTGACACGATCGATCGATATAACGTCGACTGACTTCCAAGTTTGAATCGGAAATGATTGAAAAGGAGCCGGTGGACGCCATATAGACTCAAGTAGCTAGGCGGACTCGTTGATGGCGTAGGCTTCTGGAACGTGTCCGACAGAGAGCTGGACGCTGTTAAACTTTAATGAGAGGCACGGGGAGGAGCACATATAACCGAAAGTCAGTCGACGGAATCGATCGGACAGATCGATCATTACGTTAGAGATTCAAGCATCAGCTTCTGCGTTTGGTTGTGTGCTTCAGCTGCTTTGCTCTGCTCGGCAGTCAATAATCAAAGCTCTGTCATTCTGTGTTACGTTTAGACTAGCATATAGGCCTAGGCTACATCATAGAGATACCGGCTGTTTTTCCAGTGCTTTTAATTTCATCATATCCCATGGTGGGCGATCGATTTCGTCAAGATCGTGATACGAAGCCGTTGATTCACGTTTTGGAAATGCGACTGTGTCTCTAATTAACGATGGCAAACGAGGGCGGGGGAACGGACGGGCGGACGGACGGTAGAGAGATAACGCCGAAGAAATACGTTCGTGACCATTAGCCCAAGTTAACGATCGTCGGCGACGACTTATTCAGTAGCTCGTTTACATGCAAATGAGCTCGCCGAGAGAAAGGGCGACGACGACGAGCTCGCCGAGTGGCACCAGATTGGATAGAGATTGCAATCACGCTCTAGAGAGAGATATACAAGAGACTGCTATACGCCGCTCCTTCTTTCTCTTCTTCTTTCGACTCATTCAGTTTGCGATTGTCTGTTGTGTGTTTGAATTTCCTGTTGCTCCACGCTAATGGGGAAGGACGGAGCTCGGGCGAAAAAAAAAGGATCGATGATGATCTTCAATTTACAAGAAAAGGACGACGAGGACGGTTTCGGGAGCATGGGAAGCCATTCAATCTCCTGTACATTCGGGAGTCGATGAGAAAATGAAAAAAAAGAAAAGCCAAAATGTCGTTTGTGCCAATTGAGGTTCTCTATGTACATACGGCGACCCCGCTATAGTAATACACACGAGCTACATTTTGGATATGCGCATAGGGATTCCAGGGCTGTAGTAGTTCCATTCAGTTCCTAACCCAAGCCATTTATATATTACCAGGCCGCGTGTGCATTCACAGAGAGATCAGTGACTGTTTGTGTATTTTAATAAATGGGCCGTGAAGAAAAGGGTCGTCCAGATAAATTCCAAGGGTAAAAAACAATCACAGTCGATTTCTTCCTCTTCTTCTTCTTCTCCTTTTTGTTTTCCCATTTCCCAGTGAGTTTTATCTATTGTGATTCGATTGGCGAGGCCAAACAGAAGCAAGACAAACATCACCAAACCACTCCTAACTGCGCTCTCACCAAATCTGATTCTCTTTTTCTTCTTTTTCTTCGTCCATTCAGGGGAACTGTACAGTTTCATTCTGTTTTGCATGAGTCAAGCATCTTGTGTTTGAAGAGAGGATTGCGCCTTCTTGAACTCGAGTCAATATAAACTTCAATTCCTTATTCCCTTTTTTTCTTTTTTTCTTTTCTTCTCACTGGGAGATCATCAGGTTTGGCAGCTCTCAAAGTGAAAGAGGATTACAGGCTCAAGCGGCAGAGCAAGAATCTCAACTTTTCGTTTAAAAAAGACAAAAAAAAGAAATAGATTCTGGCGGGATATTTGAAAATAGTCATCTGCCCAACAGTAAAATAAAAAAGCGACTTCATATTTGGCTATGTACTATTACTGACACACAACTGTGTGTGAATATTTATCGAGGGAGACTATACGGATATGTGTTTAATGTCGCGTGCGAGTCCCTTTTTTTGTTGTTCTGGTAGTTGTTGTTTGAATGCGTATAGACAAGCAAATAATTTGGAGGCCGACGCCGCCGACGCGTCCGTTGTGTTGTCGTGTGATACCCAGGCTGTGTCTATAGCCTCCGTCTATATAAACACACACACAATTTAATGGCAACCAATTAGCCCCACACTCTTCCCCCTGCCGTTTGTGCGTGTTTCTATATTTCCGATCTGAACGTTTGTATGAAAAGCTCCGGCACGGTAATGATCCGCGATCTATCCATAGGATCGCACACACAATACTAACTGGACCTTGAGAAAGGATGTCAGGTCACGTGACTCTAAAGGTTACTATTCCGTGTACGGAGAAATTTATATAAATCGCATCGACCGCCACCGCCGCTCCGCCCGGCGTCTTGTCCAGTTTGTGCAGTCCGGCCCTGCTGTAGTCCGATTGACCTTCAACAGCAGCCAGTCGTCAGCATATAACTGCACGAATGCAGAACACACAAGCAGAGTAATAGCTGCGCCCTCACCACCACCACCACCACGACAAAAAGCTTTCCCAACTGGTGTGTGTGCGGCCCGCCCGGCATTTCTATTCCACATACATCTATCGATCCACTGATGCCGAGCTGCTGCTGCAGCCGCTTTGAGCGGTTACAACTCTTTGCCCGTCCTTGAAGCCCCGGGTTTCTTTTTGGCCCCCCTTTTTTTCCCGGTCCCGCGTTCTTATATTTTTTTATTTCCTTCTTTTTTATATTCACTCTGCGCGCTGTCATATCTCGTGTGGAACTTATATTCTTATATTATTTGCATTCGCTTTCTCTCTCTCTCTCTCTTTCTAGATGTCTATATTTAGATTTATTTTTCTCTTGTTTCTCTTCTTCTTCATCTTTTCCCGTTTTCGACTCTCTTTTTTTTGGGTGGGGGGTCTGTTTCTTCTGGCAGCGCGGATCTATAGAGTCGACAGTTGATGCCGGTTGTTGTTGATGCCATCCCGAGTTTCTCTCGTCTGCTGATGCTGCTCTGTATACATGTATACATATATATATAGAACCTTCACTCACTTTCCTTCTCCTTTGCTTTCGCCTTTTGTTTCCCTCCTTTCGAAAGTCGGCGCTTCACACAGCCCAGCGACTCTCGCATTTGCAATTCCATGGAACAGCCTGCGGGATCGTGAATTGGATTGCGAGGGGTGTTTTCAATTATCTGTCTGATGCATAGTCACTGTGAACTCGATTACTACCAAGGCGTCGCCAGCCAGCCAGCCAGCAGCTAAGCTATAGCTGCTCTAGCTGCTCGCTGTCTATGTAGTTGCGGTGGCAGTTCTAATACTACTACTACAACTGGATCGAGCTGATTCCTTTTTGGGGCTTTCTCTGCCGCAATACCAAATAAGGTCGTCGTCTCTTGCCAAAAGTAATACGGAAAAGATCTCGATGTGCGTCTAGACTATATACTCGAATGCATTCGCCACCTCACCCGCTTCCACGAAATGTGCAAAGGAATGACTATGTGCGTGGATTCGGCTCGAATGTTTTTTTTTTTTTTTTTTGTTTTTGTTTTTGCATTCCTGCATGCAGCATACATTGAGTTGTTTGTGCTCGAGCTGTATGTATATGCAGGAGGGCCGGCCGGCCGGCTGCTGTTTGGCGATTTCCTTTGCTGTTTGTGCCCTTTTATTTACGCCCATATATCTGTCATTCCACTTATTCCGTCACGGCTCCCTTCCTTCCGCCGCATCAAACAACAACGGCAGCAGCAGCAGCAGAGGCAAAAAGGCTAAGGCCCTATATACTCCTCTCCATACCAAAGGATCGACGGTGGCACTCTCGCGAAAATCCTTCGGCACGTAGAATATATAACCCGCAACCCAACGCCAGGCCCAAACAGCAGCAGCAGACCCCGGGTCGATACAGACGACGTCTACCCATAACGTGCCAAAAGAAGATGAAAAGTTTTGCCACCCAGCAAACAAAAAAGGGAGATTTACTTTAGCCTTTAGGCGTCGGTACATGGTTGTTGGCCGCCACCTTTTTTCGATCTTGTTGATGAAGATTTCCCCCTTCTCTTCTCTGCCCGGCACTTTTTGACTTTAGCCGCAGTGAAGGTTTTTCTCATAGAGCAACACAAAGCTATTAATCAAGTAGTAGTAGGCCTCTTAAAGTAGTATTACACGAAAGAAGACGGGCGGAAAAATATTTCTTGTTTGCGGGAACTCCCGCCCGTGCGCAGTACTACCAGGGACACAAAATCAAAAAAGAATAAAGCCAAAAAGAAGGAGACGCGTTTCTTTTTGAGTGGATTTGATATTCCCGGTAAAAAGAATTCCTGTTATGTGCAACATTCATTTGAGCTGAAATCTCAGATTGGTGGTGGCAAACATATACGTATATAAGGGCGTCACGGGAAAGTAGAGGAGGAAGAATAAAGAAAAGAAAATCACGGCCAGCAAGTGGCGAAAAAGGGATCGACCTGGACCAGAATGGAGGGTGGAAGGAAAGTAGAGATTTTCTTGCTGGCAGTTCAAAAGAAAAGAAATTGACGTCACGCGCGCGGTGCTGCTGTATATACATCGTCGTGTATGCATGTACGCAACACGAATGGAAAAATAGGAAACACGAGATGTGAGCAAGACAACGACTTGTTACGCTCCAGAAACTTTGCCCGGCCAACGTTTTATCTTTTATTCACATTTCTTTTGCGTCGGTTTTGATTTGTCTCCAGCCACGACGCTGATGCTGACGACGCTTTCACTCTACTCACTCGACACCACCCTCCATTTGACAGCAGCGTCGGGGAGAGATTATTTCTTCCTTATTCTGTTTGCTGGAGTTGGCGACGCCATCGATTGATTGTCAAATCTATGAGCGATGACTATTTTGCATGTTGAACCGCGTCTTTCGGCGAAGGTCGGATGATGGAATATCCTACAAAAAGAGAATGGGTGAAATTAGGTGGTCAACTGGTAATCGATCAAGTCAAATTGGAAATTCCTGAGCACAAGCTGAATTGCAAATAATTATAGACACTTGACAAAGTCGGTTTAGATTCAGCCAGTGTTTTTCAGATCAAACTGTATATTGTAACCAAACCAATCTATACATATAAATATGTTGTTCAACTTCTTTTTCTTCTTTGGTGGATGACAACCGATGACATTGAGAAGGGTAAAAGAGGATGCGCTCTCGAGCGGATTCTCCTACTGGCTCTTTTTATTTTATTCTATTTTTTGGGGGTAAATAGCATCAAAGAAGAGATATACCATAAATAGATTAAATCCTGCTTTTCCTTTCTTATATATACTCTTATACTATACATAACAATGATACTAGGAATAAGTTTCGGGCGATGGAGCGAATACATATAGATAGATAGGAGGCCAATAGACCGCGACATGGACTATCGCCGACTTTCGGTCGTATTGCATAATACACAAGAGCGCGCCGCACGGCATTTCTGCCTTGTGGACGGACTTTAGGAAAATATAAATAAATAAGACCTTCTTCTTCTCGACAACTTCTGGCGTACGTGCCACTCTGTGTGAAAACCATATCACTTGATACTATACTATATTATAGCACTGGTGGTGGGGGGGGGGGCAGCTCATCGATTGGCCAAGGTCACTGCTGGTATTATTAGCTAACAACTCCGAGCAGGGTATATATACAGATGGAATCTTTTCTGTTCTCTTTTTTCTTTTACAAAACACACGCCAGTTTTATTTTGTTATTTTTTTTTTTTTTTAGTTAAAGGCGATGTGGAGTGAATGAAGCTGCTGGTGATTTTCCTTTTTGGCACAGAAGAGAAAAGACTCTTGCCGAAGGGAGAAACTCTTTTGCGAAATAAAAAGTTGTCGATTTGGTGAAAAAGAAATCAGCGCGCACGTTATTTGGGAAGAAGAGTTTTGCGCGAGACATTGGCTGTGCGGAAGTTGCGCCATTCCCCGGCCCGGCAAATGTTGACACAGAAGGCAAAAAGACGAGATCTGTATTCGAAATGTGGTCGCCATCAAAGTTGATGAACGCCATTGATCGAATCATCTCTGCCGCGCCGTGTGGACGACGCCGGCGGTGCAAAAGAAAACAAATCAAAAGTTGTCCAACACAGACGCCGCCCACAGTTTCTGTTTGTGAAATTGTAATTGAATTTTCCTTTCGGAAATGAATATACAGAGAGGAAATCAATAAACCGAACCCGTTACATGTAGTACCGCAGCACACGGTAAATCAGTTGGGATCGGGTACCCACCGCTTTATATAGCTAATCCCGCGTGTGCACTTGCCTCCAGCTCAGTTTATTTTGCGCAATGATCTTTTGGCTGTATTTAGTTTCGTACCCACTGACTCGAATCCCCCATAGACTTAAAAAAAAAATGTAAAACTCCTTCTGGCATTGACGTCAATGGTTACCATATACTCCTATTACGCGATATTCACATGGGGGGTGGGATTGATTAGAAAGTCGTGATTCCGCATCTCACAGCTCACTAATGATTTTATTCATGCGCGCCCGCCCGACGCCGACGACGCCCCAAAATGATTTGCGCAGATATTGGCTGCGGTTAAGCGGGATGCAGCAGCAACTGTTGACGCTGTTCTGGCGCGAGCAAGGGCGGCCTTTGAGGACGACGGCCATGGTCATCTCATCGTTCACCTGCTGTTGGCTGCCTTTCTTCGTCTGGCTGCTGCCCTTTCAAATTCATCCGTCGCTGATGACGACGACGGCCGGCACTCTGGACCGTGCGGAAGCCACTCGCTCGGCGACAGCCGCTTCCGCCGGAGTCTTTTTGGCTCGACTGGCCGCCTTCTCCAACGTATGTATCTCAATCTCTTTCTTATCTTTGGCTTTATTGTTAGAGATCTAATATAACATCCGTCCTTCCGGCGGATGAGTGCGGTCATTCTTTACAAGCCTCTTTGTTGTTGTTGTACGGACCAACAGGTCCTCATCAGTCCGGCCATTTACGTCTATCGCAATCAAGTGGCCCAGAGGGAAGCCGGACGCGTTCTGCTGCTTCTGTTCTGTCCGTTGCGACACCAGCGGAGACAATCGACCCGGTACAACAGTCACGACATCGCCACACCTCTGGTGATGGGCGGGCTGGGCGTCAGCGGGATGACGTCGTCTCAGCTGCACCACCCGCAGTCGGGTGAGGCGAGATTGAGGCGCAATTCCAACGCCGTCAATTTCTCGAGAAGATCCAGCAGCCTGGTGACCAACAACAGCACGGACTCACCGACCCGCAAAGGATCGGACGAGCCCATGACGGTGATGGCGCTGGCCCAGGCGACGGTGGTCAATTGGCGAGGGCGCAGCGGCTCCACCGACTGCCGATTGTTAACCAAGAACAACGGGACAATCATCACGGCTCAATTAGCCAGCCAAACGGGCGGCGTTGCCCAGCAGCAGCCACAACATCCTGTTGTTCTCCCGGCGGCTGTACCCTCGCCATTGTTGGGCAAACCTCGTCGGCAGCAGAGTCATAATCATAAGCCCCGGGCTTCCATTCCGGGAGCTTGTTGCACTTACTCACTGGACCGACGGCCATCGTCTTCGACGTCGTCGTCGTCACACGTCGACCTCCACCAGATCGAAATGCGCCAGCGCTCGCAGACCATCTCCGAGACCCGTTTGACGTCCACCAATCGGCTCCTGGAAAATCCTGGGCGGCTTTCGCCTTCGCGCGCTGTCACGGGAGCCAATCCGCCGCCGCCGTGGAGTGGAGAGGCCAGCACTTGTGTGTCTTCTTCCAACATTATCCAAATGCATCAGCCCAGCTCTTCGACGACGACGTCAAGTAGCGGTGATCGAGGCCGTTCCAAGAAGCGAACGACGTCGACGACGGCCGCCGCAGCCGCCGCCGCCGCAGCTGCCGTGGCCGCGGCGGAATTAAAGGCTCTCAACCATCCGCTGGCTTATTATCCGTCGCTGGATTTCTTCGACATCGGATTGGAAGATTACGGACGCCGGTCGGCCACTTCGTCTTTTTCCCGCTTCATCCAGCAGCAGCCGGCGCCTCTGGTCACTCCGGCGACGCCATCCGCCCCACAGTCGACGCCGGCGACCACTCCGCTCATTCCTCCGACTCTGTCGCATCAGCCGTCCGGCGGCAACAACAGCGGCCGGCGGAGGCGAACGTGTTCCTTCTCCAAGGTCATGTCGCGAAGTACTAAACAGCAGACAGCAACCGGCGGATCGGCGGCCAACAGTCGATGGCCAGCTGTTTTCGGCGGCAAGCAGCAGCAGCAGCAGCAGCAAGAAATCCTTGGCAAGAGTAGCGCTTCGTCCATGCCCAGCGTCCAGCAAATTCCCTCGTTAGTTACGGCCGTCTGACAGAAGAAGACAAAATAAAAGCGCGCAAACACACACACACACAGACTTATAGACACACACATGAAACAAATAAAATCCTTCTTCTTTACCCCAGGCTTTAAATTGATCTATCCGGCTTCGAATGGAAGAAGGATCGCATGTAGGAAGCACTCGCCGATTGTTAATAGTGAGCTCTTTCTCTCTATCTTTCTCTGTCCGGCCTTTACAATATGTCCTTGGGAAGCCGGACGTGTATTATACTTACATACAACTCGGGCAACTCGTCTAATGGATCGTCCGGTGCGCACGGACGTCGTCGTGGCCAGAATAAATACACACAGACACACACACACACACTGCGCATTCAGTGTACATGTCAGGATCTCTCTATGATGCATCATCTCTAGCTCCTATATCTTTTCTTTCTTTTGAAAATGTGTTGTTGTTGGTTTCATATCTATTTATAAAACCTTATCCGTTCCTGACAAAAACATTCCCAAGCATCGCCGATTTCCAGCCGAGAAGTAAAAAAGAGACAAATCGGATCTCTCTCTCTCTCTCTATTTTGTTCCGTGATATTTTTATGAATATCTTATTCTCATCTCTTGTGTGTATTTCTTCTGCCTCTTCTGCCTACATGGTTTGTTCATTCCTCGGCCATCAGATTATATCAAGATTTTGTATATCAATGTTGTTGCCATGTAACTACTATACATCATGAATGAACTGAAAATGTTTTGATGTGGTCGACGTGCCCCCCCCATCCCTCCTGCTCGTTTCTCTTTCATGTTTTGTAAAGTGTTCATATAATATATTTATAACATCCACACACACACACACAGAGATCTAGCAACGTGAGCCGCAAATAATCGATTTCATTTTTATATCTATCTCTCTTCTACCGTTTCTATATTAATACCGGCGACGTCACCCCCCTTTCCAATTCGATTTGCAACCACGGGAACGGCAAACCAACCCAACACGATCTATACTACTCGTGCACTCAGCATACAGATATATATATATTCTGTAGAGAAAGAAAGAGAGAGTCAAAAGGGTTTATTATTTATTCCCGATGATATGACAGGAGTGACGCGCTGGTGCCGCGTTTGCTCCCCACGACGTTTCATCTCGTCAGTCATTGGACGACACAAAAGGTTTTTTTTTTTTTTAAAGGAAAAAGAGACAACAAATAATAATGAAAACAGCGAGGATGCTGGATACTGCCTCCGGCTGTTTGTTTGTTTGTTTAGGTGAGGGGGAGAATCGAGAGAAGAAAACAAAAAGGAATGAACTTCTTTTTTAGAAAATATTCGGGATCGATATTGATTGGATCGCGAGATTCTTGCGCGTTTCTGATTCTTTTCTCGCTTTTGTTATTTCTTCTTCGTACGTGTACATGTACATGCCATTCTTCCACCCACGCTTATATTTGGCAGGCGTGGGTGTGTCTATAAAGGACTGTCTGGCAGTGTTTCTTTAATGGCCGACGCATTTCAACAACATATTGTTTTGAGGAGGCGACTACCAGTGGCGGTGGTACTGGAAATCGATTGACCCAATGTATACTACACACACGCGTTGGAACGTTGGATTGAGCGAGAAGGAAAAAGGGGGAGATAAGAGACAGACAACCAATGTATGACGATCTCTTTATCAAAACGTATCTACGTACAATAAATGTCTATTAACCTCGCGTTGTTCCTTGCCTTTTCCCCTCCATTAACAGTGGTGTGTTGTTGTTTTGTTTTTGGGGGCTGTGTGGCATCGCTGAGACCGTAATAGATCAAGAAAGCAAACACCACACAATAACGGCCGACACATCAAATGCATCGACAATCGTATCTCTTTTTCCGTGTCGTTTAAAACAGACATGACTCGGCGATAGATCAAGTTTTCACAAAGGAAAAAAACACCAGCAACAACCCCCCCCCCCCCCCGAAAAAAAAAGAAAATTCGATCAGCGCGGTCTACCGGCCCACTCGCTCACCGTTCTCCATCGTCATCGATCACGTCCAATAGGAGGAATAATACGCGTGCACAAATCAACCGTGAGTCAATTCCAACATCGGCCGCTCGCTGTACATACAGTTGGCGTCACCGGAAAAAATGTGCGGCGAATGATGAAATCTCGTGTTTCACTCAGGTTTGGAATGCGGGATCGATCGCTAGTTTCTATTATTATTTCACAGAACTCTAAACGAAACAAAAAGGGAGATAGGGGAGAATATACAAAAAGAGAACACGCGTTAAAAAAATCTATGTAGAGGAATTTTTCTTTTCTTTTTCGCATGAGCGCACTCTTGTCATCAATTTCAAGCATTCCAAATACTCATGACCTCGGAAGCTAGGGGTCTCTTGTCAGGATCGACTTCCGTTGTAGCGATGAAAACGGCAACGGCTGCGCTGTAGTCCAAGTCTTCTGGTAGATCAGGCAAGGGCGGACGCGTTCCCAGAGCTTCGTGATATGCGAAATCGTCGATAGCGGATGCGTAAGACTCGTCGGCTTGTTCTTCGAGTTCTTCTTCTTCTTCCTCGTTATCTTGGAGCAAATCAACATGTGGGACACACAAACTGAACATCTCCCAAATGGTCAAACCTAGAGCCGGAAACATAGGGAATTAATATAATTAACGATTTGATCGATACGTTTGAGCGGGACGACTCACCATACGAAAACATGTCGGCCTTGCAGGTGATGACGACTTCGTCGTTTTCAAAGGTTTCATCCAGTTTGATAACTTCTGGAGCAGACCAGGCTTGAGTGCCGACATAAAATTGTTCTGGTATTACTCGACCGTTGGCTTCATTCAATGTCATGGTAACGCCAAAATCGCACAGCTTGGCCAGACGAAAGTCACCGAAAATAAGCACGTTGCCACTCTTCATATCGCCATGCATTAAAAGCTTCTCAGTGTGTAGGTAATCCAGGGCTTTGGCAATATCCACACCTACACGGTTAATCTGTTGTGGTAGGAAAGGGCCAGCTTGGTTATCCAAGCGTTGTTCGATAAGATCCATCAAAGAGTTCTCAGCTTTCTCCATAGCCATGCACCAGGTCCCATCTAGTGCTTTTGTTAAAGTCCTAAAACCAATAATATGTGGATGTTCTAACTTCTTCAATATTTCTGCCTCTTCCAGTAATCGTTTGCTGAAGTCTTGGTTTTCTTGATTGTCATAACGTTTGGCCACTTTCTTGACAGCCCATGGAGATCGATAACCTCCAGAAATTGGACCTCTCTCCATCAAATAGACACTTACTCCTAAACACCAAGAAGAAAGATTATATATAACTAAATGAAACAGAAATTGATTGCTGGACTTTTACCTGTTCCATACCCCAGCCTTTCTAATCTAAAAAATAATAATTCAACATACAATTCATCAAATTATATTAATCATATAAGTAGAATATACAGTATACACAATAAAAATTCTTACGAGGGTGAAGAGGGTATAACGATTTTCCTTCCAGGACTTTCTCCAAATTCTCCATTTTGTAACGAATGAATCCTATTTTTCATAGGAGTTTTGAAACTATTGAAACTCATAGTTAATTATAACCGTTTAACAATTAGAAAGAAGTTTCTCTACTGTCTATTTTTAATAGTATTAACCAGAAGTCCAGAACCACAAAATTCGTTGACAAATTTTCAAAAGTTTGAAAGTTAATGACAGCTTGGCTACACATCCGCCATCTAACGTTGATTTTTGTGGAAAATTGACTCTAGCTATAGGCGCCATCTAATGTTGATGATTTTCGAATTTTTTTCAAAACTTATAGATGATGGCGGCATTTCCAAAATTCTGCTAACAAGTTATTCTTCTATGTCTTTTTTCTTCTTTATACGCATTACACAATCAATGCCATGCAGGGGGGGGGGGCATTTTGATCGCTTAACGAATAATTATTTACAAAACTATGTACTCAGTGCGGTGTCATGTTTTTGTTGTGAATAAGTGAAGTTCAGAGCGCATATGTAGCGCCAAGTGTTCATTTGTGCAACACACGAACTCAACAATTTTCGCAAACTAATTCTAAAAATTAAATTTCTCAACAAAAGAACAGAAACACAAGCTTGACACTGGGCAAAATAAAATAAAAGGAATTTCTCAACTTTCCACTTCACCATTGGTCACTAAAATTCCTTTAGGGTACGACCAGTGCAGTGTGAACCACATCTTCCTCAAGTGCCATTGACCATCTAAACAGCTAGCCGCTAGCGGGCAAATTTAAGTCAGGTGTTCCAAGTGCTCAAGTCTGCATCGGTCGAGGTGAAATTACTTATTCGCATGTTTCATCAGACGGAGAGTGATGAAAAAATTTCACTTTTCAGATTTCCTTTCTCTTTTTTTGAGGTAATTGTTTTTTTTTTTTTTGGTCCGTTTGTAAGACTAGACTGTAATGATAAATATGCTTGCATGAATGAAAGATGTAAAAGAAAAATCAACTGTGCATTAAACGTGACGAGCATTTTTATACCCTGTAGAAATGTCTCAAGTGTGCCACTAGTTAAGAAAACGAAATAGTATACGCACTTTCAAAGTAGGGACGTAATTGCAGTGTTAACATTTGGCGCAATTAAATTTGTTTTTGTTAATTATTTGGTTTCTGCAAGACTGTTTTACCTTCGGTGAAGATTAAAGGTATTAGGTTTAAAGGAAACCCCATCAAAAAAGGGCGGGCGATTCGAGAATGCGCAAAGCCGCAAAGCAATAATTGGCATATTATCAGATATTCAGTTCAAACCAGTTTTGAGGGGATACGACGTATGTATAAACTGACGCAACTGTCTTTTTAACCTCAGCTTCAGTCCGTTCCACATCGTTCGTTAATTTCATAATTTTAATAAAAAACTATCACAGCGCAATATAATGGAAACATTATTTGGATAACAGACTGCTTTTCGGTCCACGGTCAAACTTCCATCTGTTCTTATTTGACTATATAAAACTAAAAGTATAAAGTAAAAAAACTAGCGCAAATGAAGGAAATGTGTTCACTACTTGGACAAACAAGAATAACTCTTGTTTCTTTATTCAAAGCTGGTTAACGGTCGTCATGGGTTCATGACTCAAACATTTAAACATAGCAGCGATGGCGATGATAGCATCACTCAGAATACAAAAGCTCGGCCAAGTTTCCCGGTTTCATTTGCCTCATCCAACCGCTCCGTCAGCAGTTGCTTGGTTTAGATAACAACACCATGTTGTTGGTCATAAATAATATTATCGAGCTTTGCCTCTCAGATAAAACTACATTAAGCTATTAGGTTTAACGTAAAGAGTTAGCTGAGTACTACGTGGACGTCAATAGAAAGATTTGGGGCTGTTTTCGATGTCAAGTCAACAATAAAAATATTTATAAAGTAGTTAGCCTTAGCCTAGAGTTTTTCGTGAACGTGAACATCAACAATACAAGTTATAGAGTTCTGTGCGAACGTCAGCAATGAGAGATAAGTTTTATTTGGACGTCGACGAAAAATCAGGACAACAATGTTTCAACTCTGAATTCTGCTAAGCTGTTTAGAGACTTGATGGAATAAAATTGGACAAGTTTCAGTCTTTAGAACTTGTTCGATTTCTCAATGAACCATTTAATCGTCAGTCTAGGCGAGTGGGTTCTCCCTTTTACTTTTCTCACATATTCACAAAACAGGCAAATATATTTTGTTCTCAGTAATACCAAGTTCAAAATTTCCATTTGATGCTTGGAAATTTTAATAAATCCGGCTTGACAACCCAATGCGTGCAATCAGGTGTCATTGAATTGTTCAGTCACGGCACGTCACGGCAACCTGCCGCGTTGTCGGTCGGGCAGTCGACATTGACGCTGAACAGAGATTTCCCGATCGGATATCGGGAATTCGATCGAACGATCCAGTAGTTTGATACTAGTCACGGGTATATACGGATGGGTATCTCGGATGCGATCCAAATCAATAACGCAGTCACAGAAATACATTGAAACAAAGTAACAATATTGGAGAGGTTTAGAATCTTATTGTGGTAAAAATGTATTCAAAGACTCTGAACCAGTTGTTTCTTGAATTGACCCATATTTTAATAAAACGTATGAATAATTCAATTGAGACAGGAAAACTGGATTTCCCTTGGTGTCGTGGTGAGGCCGCGCTTTCTGTGTACTGCCAAGTGTATACGTCATCTATCATAACTTATTTGAATATTGATGTGTGACAGTTCCAGATAAGTAAAATAAATCAACCGAAATGTGTCCATAACCTACAATGCTTTCAAATATCCATCCAGCCCTAAAATAATTCAATGTAGGCTAATTGGAAGAACGTACGAAGCATAATAGAGAGAACCCCAAAACTTAAGTAGAGTAGTTTAAATAATACTACTGGGTCACGGTTGGAAAGTTTTTATCTTCGATGGCACAAAGCAATTAACCAGCAGCTAGCCAGATCCAAAGTCCAGATAATATTTCCCAATTTAAAAAACAAAAACAAAAAACACTGTTACTTTCGGTGACATAAGGATCACGCGCTCCTGAAAAAAAAAAACACTACGCTACCCTAATGGGATGTTAAAGAGACTCCATCTCAATTAGTGAAAGAGAATCTGTGACCGAGGGAATATAAAGCCGGTCGCGCTTCAAATGCTCCGCATCACAGTTCAGTCGGCGGGTCGTTGACAATGATTTCATTCTGTCCAACTTTTCTTTTGTTGATGTGCTGGATGACTCGGTCTTCAGCTGCAACGGAAGACGGCCACCATCGTGAAGATTTCGCTTCCGTTTTAACACTTTTCAGAGAGGTCATGAAGTTGGCCAAGAGTGCAGCCAGCGGAGATTGTCATTGTTCCAAATCCGACCAGTTTTCCTCCGGCGTCGCCGAACAACAGAAGCGAATCTTGAAAGTTATTCAAGAATTCAACGAATTGATCGATTCTGAATCGGCTTCGGCGGCTCGGGTTGACAGAGAGTCCGAAGAACACAGGCCTCACAAAAGAGTCAAGCGTTTTCACTACGACTTCCGGCGGCGGATCGCTTTCCCCCCGGGAACCAAGATCAGTGTGACTCCAACTTTCTACTTGCCATTCGTTCGTGACCTTCCGGATGGATTAATCTCCAACATGTCCATTAGTTTCCCTTTTTCATGTAATATGAGAAACGATTCGAGAAAGAACATATTTATGGCATTAATTAGCGCAGCCTTTTTATTTACTGTTCATCATTTTTCTTTGCAAGTGGTTTTGGACGATCTCGGACTGACTGACGATTCCAACATTTTCGGAACGTTCACCATTTTGAGGCGCATCTTTCGACTTTTCTTTGGCCATCGAAAACCACGAGCAAATGACTACAGCGGCGGGCACAGGTATTTTAGAAATAAATAGGGTTTCTTTCCGATTATGAACGCGGCCTTCTCTATGTGCTATAAAACTTGGAAAGTTTTCGGATATCCTATAAAGTTCATTAGAAATTCCAATGATCGTATGGGATTCTACCATAAATGACTGTCCCAAGGACAATAGGACGACGCTTGATTACATGTTTTCTACAATCAACTATTCTATTAACATTCTGTTTTATGACTTACTCTAGCTCTGAATTCTAATTTCGAAGGCGACTCCAAAAATCCCCGAAAACCTCAAATATTTAATGAATCCATTCTGAGAATTAAAAAACAAATGCGTAGTATAGCCTACAGCTCTACTGGCTTAAACTTTTCCCGCGCAGCAGTATCGCAAATAAATAAATAATGATTTTATAGTGTCAAACTGACTTGACAGGTCATTAAATCGGGCCGCTTATAAATCACAATTAAAAGTGTAACATTAATCAGTGGGCCGTAACCGATTCTGCGCAGGATTATGGTCTACCGTACCATTGAGAACGTGCTCTACAACTTCGGAATGGCGGGCCATGATTGTTTGTTGCGGGCCATCTGCGAGGTGCACGAATTCCCGCTCGATCATCACCACGGTCTGCTGGGCGAGTTGCTTCAGTTTCTATTCACGTAATTATTATTGTTCACGCAAAAACCGTTGGCCGAGAGAATTATCTCGTGATCAGATTAGAATTTTTATATACACTGTAGTACATCCTGACTGACTGACTGATGCTTATCTACCGCTATTTCCTTCCCTCGGCGGATTGCGCTTTTCTTTTTTTTTTTTTTTTTTTTTTTTTGTTTGAAATTATTTTAGGGTGAGCAAGTCATCGGACTCCAGCGAAGAAGCGCGGGACTACGTTCGTGCCGAACAATCGGGAAGAGATCGAGGCGAATGCTGGCAATATTATTCAAAATGTCCCAAGTCGATTTTTAACCAGCAGCACGATAACAATTTATACATGTGAAGTGTTGTTACACAAATTTTCACCGGTCTACATTTGGCTATTCTATATGTATACCATTCAAACACACTGCATTTAAGTACATGTCGAGACACGTACGCACATCATCGAGGTCATCCGTAATCCATGCTCTTTAGTCGATCAAATACAAAACTGATATTTTTTTAAAACGATCGTCGAATTGTGTTTGAATTGTGATGCTTGTCAGACCTTGTCGACAAGCGACGGTCGAACACAATGACAATGGAATGACGTCGATCGAAGGATCTCGACAAAACTGTTTGTTTAGTTAAGTTGTTGTTTTTTTTTCTTCTTTATCCCTTTTGATTTATACTGTGTCAATATTGACTTCCTCCACACTGAAATTATGAAAAAAAGTCATGTGAGGCAACAACCGCTGCTTGTCTTTCAGCCAAAGATAAGCCGATAGAGATGAGTAACGAACCTACACTGCCGGGGACGATCCGTTGCGCATTGAATATAAGATAACGCCGACCATTTAAACGGAAAGGAAGCGGGAAGAGGACCTTTTCCGGCTTTAAACAAACGTATTAAGCTCATAATCTAGAGAAAGCGTCGATTGAACTAATAGATATATTACCCAATAATAACCACGCGCAGCATGCAGGAGGGCCGAGGGAAAATCAGTAGGTTCCGGTTATTTTTTCGAAATCCCCTTTACTTTGGATTTTTCTGCATTGGGTTTTTAGTCCAACGTACACCGGTTATCAGTTGCGTCGAGAAAATTTCCTTCACTGACGTCAGCAAGCCCTTTGTGAACCCCAAAAGTGATAGGACACCAGCGCAGTGTGAATAGCAGCCGGGCTGTTTGGCTGAATGAAATAAAAGCCCGTGAGCGCAGTCGGCATGACAGTTCACAATCATAAAGCGCTAAAGCCGGTTCCATATTGAATCTGCTGTGTTCGAGTTATAGCGAAGAAGATTAAAAGAGAGACCATTTCGTTTTGTTTTGTCTGGCATAATAGCATTTTTTTTGGAAATCGAAACTTTCTCGTCGTTTGAATTTATTATGAGTCTCGAATTGAAATTGCAAGAGAACAGACAATGCAACGGTGGTGGTGAAAACAAGTTCCAGCTTCCTGGCGGCGATCTTCAAGGCTTCGTCTGTTTCACTTGGACGTCTGCCTTCCACAAATACGTCGACTATTGCAACTTGATCAGTAAGAGTCCCTTTTGCCTGTTGAGGGTCATTTTTATAATATTTACTTGACTCATGCACATTCCCGTACAAGGAACCCTCATCAGTTGGCTTCTTTTTTTATTGATTCTTTTCTTTTTTTCGTTTCCTATAGAAATTCAGGTCATCCTAGAAGGTTATCTAGTGACTAATCCTTCCAACAAGCTCAGCAGTGGGAAAAAGTTTTACACTTCCGAGATTCTTTCCGTCCGAGGTGAGTTTCGTCACTTCCGCTTATTTTACCAGCCACGTCCGTTGCCAAACACATTTGCAAGGATGTGAATGTTCACCATTTGGCTTGTTATATTCAACAGGCATTTATGGCGAAAAAAGGCTGGGCGAGGTGTTTCCGAAACGCTCCTTCGCCTTCCCGTTTATGGTCAGCCCGAATCTCCCGCAGCAGATGATACCGTCCTGCCGTTCGTCCAAGATGATGAACGTCGCCTACCGTCTGAAAACGCGTGTGATATTGCGTGACCACGGCCAGCAAAGAGCCCCGGATGCGGCCTACAGTTCCTTCAGTCACCAATTGCCATTTATCGTGACTCCGGGATCGCCCAATCAAGCCACACTTGATTTCATTCTCAGGACGAAGAGTATTAACAACAACAGCAGCACTTCGATCGATTCAAAAGTCAACTCCAATAAGCAGCTGGTCCGCGCATCGAACGAATCGTTTCAACTCAGAGGTTCACTTTCCGATTTCGTGGCTAGTACTCAATCGCCCAGTGCGATTGAAGCTCTAGTCCGGCTGGATCAAATCCACAACTCCGCCAAACCCGTCACTAAAATCACCGGGAAACTCATTCAGGTAAAGGTCGTCTATAGAAGAATAAATTCATTGTTATGCGAGACTGTCTTTTGGCAATAGTTAATCAAAAAATTCATTCGTTCCACGCAGGAGTGTACCGTGGATGAAGGTGTGACCCTGCAGAAAAAGGCGGAATTATTCAACATCCGACTCGACGTTGGCGACAAGGGAGAGCGTAAATGCGAAGAATTATCGATTCCTTTCAATTTGCCTTCAGGTCTTTTGCCCACTCTCATCGAGAAGGATCAGAGCGCTAAAGTTTCTTATCGCATCCAGGTATGCAGCAATAACATGACATTTTTTGAAACGAATTTCCGTTCGAAAATTTCGTTATGGGAAGTGAACTAATCAGTTTGTCCGTGTGTTTTCTATAATCAGGTGAGCGCACACGTCGGCAAGAAAGAGGACTGTTGCATCACTTTGCCGCTGATTGTCTTATCCCACTGAGACACGATGACGTCAGTGCGGCTGATCTCATCAGAGGCTTACCCCGACGCCATCGTTTTTCATCCCGCCATCGCGTCATTTCTCAAACAAATGCTGACACACTTATTGGTCTCAGATCACGTTTCGACGCTAGATAGTATACGTGCGTTCATGTTGATTTCCTGCTTGTATTTGGAGCATCTCTCTCACGTCTCAAGGATATTTTACTATTCGTCCCTATGTATTTCTTCGATTGTTCCCCATCAACGCCAAAAAAACAAAAAAAAATGATCTTTCGCGAATTATATTTGGATTTGTTGTTTTGTATTTAATACACACAAACTGTGTACAACATGTGGAATGAACTGGATTGCATTTCTCTATCTCTCTCGGTACAATTAGAACATTTGAAATTGTATAGCGGCATGTCACGTCATTTCATCTATGATACAAACACAGCAATATTAAAATAATAATAAAATTAAAAAATTCAACGTTCCAGGATGGACAGCAGCGGAAGCAGCCTCTTGTGTGTGTGTGTAGACTACTTGCAGGCAGGCTAGGCCACTTTGAATGATGGGCAGGATCACATTCATCCGATCCGGTAATGGATCCGTGCTCGGCGGCTGAGCGATTTGTTGCGCGGCTGAGTCGTCGTCGTGCTGGTCGTTGCCGAGCGGGTCGTCACTTTGTCCCCGCCTTCAGGTGGAGCAACGGAATGAACTCCGTTGAGACTTTGCGCCGTCAGCGATTGGTGGTCCCCTACACGAAACTCAAACTGTAATAAAACATTTTTTTCGGGGGGCGAGGGATCTATTGGAGCAATTTCAAGTGGCAAAACGTTTCTCTTCTCGGTCACCAACATATTAAAGAAAACCCCCAGCGCATATAATCTAGTCAAAAGCCCCGTTGGATGTTGTTTATGATTTGTTCCAACCTAATAATACGAAATGTAACGGATGTTATTGCCGGATTCAAGAGGCTAAAAATCGACACAAATAGAATAGTAGATATAAGATAGCCAGGAAATTGCACCAATCATTTTTTATAAGAGCGTACTTGTAAAGCGACGAGGGCCCTGAACCTTGACCAGCACCAAGCCAATGGGGATGGATCCTGTCTAGCAACCGGTTCATGAGTCTAATAGCGAACGATGATGAAACTCTAACCTTTGAGACTGGCCGAAGAGACAGTTTGGACGCTGAAGAAGACAAACAGTAACATGGAACACAGGGCGATCCATCTGAAAACGTGAAGGAAGCTCTTCATGCTGCTGGCGACAAAGCAAACTCCGCACTCCGCGCTGGATGATGATGACAAATGGGCGACAGAAGTTTCTGCGGGGCGGATGACGACGACTGCTGGCGAATTATTGCGAATGGTCAAAACTAAAATGCAACGACGAGAAAGAAACTCTGAACTTGTGTGCGAGAAACAGATCGGGAACGGAACACACGTCTTGACGTTGTTTCGTCTCTTTGTTTACTGATGGAACCAAATGCGCGTTGCATTCGTTTTATTTGAATTGTGACGAACCACCGAACGACTTCAAACCGAAAGGAACAGACAGAAAAAAAGGGGGTTCCGTCGCGTTCGTGAGTGCTCAAAGCGGAAACGAGATAATACGCAGAGAGAGAGAGAGAGAGAGAGAACTGGGCTCGCACAAACGGCTCGCGGACGCCGGCGCAAGGATGAACAAATCGCGCCTTGACCCCAATCTCCTAGCGTTGCCGAATATGCCCAGTATACATATGTAAATTTCTGGACGCCCAAGACAAGGTTATCCCGAGAAAAAAGCCCTTGATTTGTGTCATAAAGGACTCTCACGGACACGTTCCACCTTCAACTCATCACATCCCCAATCGATTTACCGGAACTTGCTGTTCGCCGAGTCGAAACAAAACGTGGGAATTTGAACAACAAATCATGCATTGTGACCTCATCTAACACCGTCAATTATACTTTCATAGACGGCGGCGGCCTATTTTGAGTCTGTGCGATCGAATTGAAGTCGAAATTTAACGCTAACGAACTGTAAGTATAATCCAGTTATTAAAAGGCCAACAATAGCACAATGGGTATACTACTGTAGCAGAGCTTCCAGCGGGATTAAATTACAATAATCGAGCCCTACTATATACGATCCGCTTTTATTTCATTTTGATTGAATGGGGGATTGTAATCTTTAACCGCCTGTTGTTTGTACCGGCCTTAATAGCGTGAATGGATGACGATAATAAGACACACTTGATGAATTCGTTTAATTGCTTTTCCGTGTGTGCTGTATATGTGTGGTGAGTCTGGGTGGTATACGTGACAAATGTCTGAAGGACGAGATATGGTAGACCTAACTAACTATACGCGTTCCGGAAGAGTAAATCTAGATGCCATCTAGCGGGCCGGGCAACTTTATCCTGGTGTGCGCCAAATGAAGTCTAGCTGAAAGAAAAACAATTCACGTCACAACCCAACGAATGGGGAAGAAGAAGAATGAAATGTGCGAAGAATCAAAGACAGAGGGAGAGAGACGAAGTTTTTTTTTCGCGCGCCCTTTTCCTACACACGTAGACAAACTACTCACGTGAACGATAAAAAATAAATAAATAAAAGAAGAAGAGCGTTTATTTTCTTCCGCCCATCTTTTTCTTTTTCTTTTTCATTTCTTTCTATTTTGAAACGAAGGGGAGAAGGAAAGAAGAAGAATAAGAAAAAAGAATTTCCCTCTCTCGTCTCTCTTTCGTGACTGCGGTTATTACATTTCCCTCCTCGGGAAAAAGATCAGACGGCCGCAGTTTTTTTTTTCTTTTTTTTTTTTTATCTTTTCACGTTTTCACGGTCACCGCCCGGAGTGGTGCCGCCGTATTTTTATTTTATTTTCTTGAATAAAGAAGAACGAACGAAGGTGCACACACACACACACACACCAGCCAACGAGAATATTCTTCTCTCCCTCACTCCTTTTCATGGATGTTGAACTCTCCCGGCAGTTCAATTCCTCCCGTTTCTTTTCGTTTTTTCTACCCCCCCCCCCCTTCAGCGACCGTTGGGGATATGTCAGCCGAACGTATAGGCAACCAAAAGGAAAGGGCAAAATCACGAACGAAAAACATTCAAGAGAAATCATAAATCAAGACATTTGCGAAATGTTTCGTTTTTTGGGGTTATGTACATGTTTTTATTTATTATTATTAATCATTTCATGAAACACACGACGTGATGTAACATCATTAGAATTATAACATGATTTATGTGTTTTTGTTGGTTTTTGTTCTTTGAGACATTCACACGGTTTTTCACTCGCACTGATACAATTAGGTTTTTTGTAGTGAGGGATGATGGAGCCAATACAATCGAACGCGATAGAAATCAAAGATATAAATGCACAAAAGGCGATAAGAATTACCAAAACAAAAAGGTATAACACTCACAAATACACACAGAGAGACATGGGCACCCGCAACTCTATATGTGCGCCAGTGCTTGATTGATATATTGCCAAAAACCACTTTGCGTGATTTCTCATTGTAGCCAAATAAAATCCGCGAGTAGTTAAGTTCGGCACGATTACACACCGTGGGGGGTTTTTTAGGTAGATAATACGCCTAAGAGCACACAGCACAGCACACATCGCGCACAATAACGAATCTTGTTTGGTAAGAACGACGAATGTTAGTGGGGGGGAATATGCATTTTGTTTTGTTTTTCGTGTTTTTATTATAGCGCATTTGTTTATGTCTTAATTGCTCCCGTCAAAGTCTTTAGTGTGTTTTTGGTTTTTTTTTTTTTTTTTTAGTTTCTCGAAAAGAAAACGAAACACGTTCAAGAACATGTACAGACGATAAAAAAAGAGGCAACAAAAATAATATATAGATCTATAATATGACGGATGGATCGCAACGGAGGTGACGTGTGGTGGCGGCCGTAACAAACGGCGGTCTAGCTGCCCCCCATTTTCCCCTTTTTTTTTGTAATTTTTATTATTAGAATTAGATCAACTCGTTTCGTCTTCCCCGTGAATGCGTAAATGTCTTTTATATGTCTTTTTTCTTCTTCTTTTACTATGGCCTTGTTTTTCACAAAAAAAGGGAGGAAAAAATAAAAATAAAACACAAAACAAAAACAAAAAAATTTTCTTCTTTCTTCAACTCTTCAACAATTTCTTCTTCTTCTTCTTCTTTCCGTCTCCGCCCTCTTCCTCTTCTTTCATTCCGTACGTCTGTTGGCTGCTCCCGCATGTGTATGTATATGTGTATGTATTCCACTCTCTCATAGGAGTCGACCTTTCACCCCGGCGAGTCACGCAAGTTACACAAGTCCCGCAGCAGCAGCAGCAAACAGCAGCAGCGGTTCGTCGGCTTCATATGCAGCGGCACAGCAGCAAACTCAAGGTGGAAAGAATATATGTACAGTTGTTGTTCCTCCTCTCTTCCAGCAGCTCTTTGTCTCCCGCCATCATCATCATCATCGTCGTGATCATCAATGCAGCCGAGTCCCGCTTTAGAAACAAAACACACAGTCAAAAAAAGAAAATGAATAGACGAATCAAAAAAGAAAGAAGAAGTTGAAACTAGCGACTTTGGCTTGGATATGTTTTTAGACACACAGCGTGATGAAGAAGAAGAAGAAGACGAGAATGATAATAATCTACTTGGCCGAGTAATGCGAGCCCGAAATGGAGCCTGGGCCGGGACCGTGATGGACTTCGCCGTTTCCGTTGCGCGGATCACGTCGCTGTTGAGTGGCTGTTTGATGGTGGTGATTGGCCTGCCCGTTCTGCTGTCGTTGGCCGTGATGAACTCCATTGGCCCCTGGCGCCGAATAGCGGCTTCCGGGCCTGGAATGGACGATGGCGTAATGATCGCTGTTGGTCGAATAGGAGCGGGTCGAGTTCATGGTTGAACCCGCCGAGATGTAGCCCGGTTTGCTCACTCCGTTCAGCGAGTACCTTTAATGAACACCGTCAACAAATCATTTCGATTAGTCCGTTATTGTCGTCTCGTTAGTCGACGCTTTCACAGCCCTCTCCCTCCCAAAATGGCGGAGACACACACTCATACTATTAGAGTAGACTAGAACCTTGGCTCCTCGCAAGCCACACGTCCGCTCTGACTGCTATTTATGTAGACAGTGTCTAGTATTTAGTGTCTATTTAGTTACCACACACCATCATCATCATCATCATCACCGGCGCTAGCGAACGTACCGTGATCCGTATTGCGATCCGTGCCAGGAGCGGTAAGGGTCATACTCTTCTATGATGCTGGGCTCCTTTTCGATGACTTCGGTCTTGGAACAAGAGCAGGTCATGGCCGAGCAGAGGAACACGTTGATGATGAGCATAATCAGGAAGAGGATGCCGAAAGCGATGCACAAATAGAGCAGCCAAAGAGGTTGAATACCCGAACAAGCTGCCACTGCCACTATAAAAGAGATAAGAGGAGCCAAGACAAACACACGTTCATTTTTTTCTTCTTTTAAATGGACTCGAACAAAAGAGGAGAAACAAAAAAAATATATATGATCCAATGTGAGAAAAAAAAGTCAAAAAATAAAAGGGAAAACATGGCGAGCCATCATCAACTCTGCCCCTTTTTTTTTGGCTTATAATATTTTTCTTTCCTTCGCCAAATGTGCTCGGAGCATCTCATGTTCTTCTTATTTTTTTGGCTGAACAAGACAACATTCTTTTTCAACTACTGTCTGATTGTTTGATATGAGCATTGTCCTAACGGACCGTGTGAATTTGACTCTTCCAACCTCGTCTTGTTGGCGCTTCTATAACGAAATGAAACGACCATTTCAACGCGTTACGAGTCTTATCTAGCTCTAGACTCCAGAATGAAAATGAGTCTGACGACCGGTATGGCGAAACCGAATCAAGTCGAGGGGGAAGGAATAGAATGCAATAACAAGAGGATGGAAAATTACGTGGGGCAGCTCCTGGATCGACGACGTAGACGCTGTAGGAGGCCATCAGACTCCCCTCCGAGTCGGGAACGTCGCGGCCAATGGCTCGACCCTGGGCGAACGGAGTGATGTCGTCGTCGCAGAATGCTTCGCCGCACCCGCCTGTGTTGTGGTCCACCAAACAAACAAACAAACAAAAAGATTCATTAGTTTATTCCATCGACGAGAGGAAATGAAAAAATGGCCGCGCTGGGACGTCTGTGACATTTCCACTTTGTCTGTTTCGTCGAAGTATATGGCCCAGCTTCCTCCGCAGCTCTCGGTCGTACTTCATCGTCGTAAATCACACAGAGAGAAACCCCCCGGGAGACGAGCTTATATATGTACGCACCTTTGCAGACGAGGATGTCGCACTGAATGTTGACGACGTTGTACTCGGCAAAACGGTACATGGGGATCTCTGCTTCGGCGTAACCTTTGTTGTCGTGGACGAAATTCGTGGCTATCTTCTTCTCCGGGCACCTGCCGATTTACATGTACAGATGAGAACGATGAGACGGATATATTTCAGCAACAACAATCATAACAAACTAATATAACGTATACACACACACACACACACAAAAGAAATTACGTTGTTATTTCTCATCCGGCTAATCCATCATGTAAAATCATCTTTTCTTTCTCCTACATCCCATATGATTTACAACACATATACATAATGGCCGAATGGTAATTCAGTCGTGCGCTGACGCTATAGCCAAGCCACGAACAAAAGAATTCACCTTGACCAGCTTCTTCTTCTTACTTTCGTGTCTTTCGCTGAATTTTTATCATAGAAGAAAGAAGAAAATGCTAATAGCATATTTTATTGAAATGCTGGCTGGGGGTTACTGTAGTATATAGTACCCACTATATAGTTTGGTTATTTCCATGTCGTCATGCGAACAGGAAGTCATACTATGGCCAAATGCCAGCCGAGAGAGCTTTGGCGCACATAGCGGCAGATTTCGTGCCATCTCATCATCCTAAAACATATATATCCTTTTCCACCTCCCTTCCCAACCCACAAAGCCATCAATGTCTGCACATAATGTTAGACCCGAATCCCAAGTTATTCTTTCGCGGAGGGGAAATAATGGCCGTCATTTCGGCAATATTTTTGCCAAAAATAATAAAAAAAAAAAGCCTCTCCCACTTGTTTCTTGAATATGTTAATAATGAATCGCCAATCATTAAGTCTGCCGAACGTGTACACGATATTGACGGCCGCTTCTGATTAGATATTCAGATTGTTTTTTTTTTTTTAAAAAAAGGTCAATAGACTCTGTAACCTCCATGAAAAAAACAAAATGGAAAGGGCCGCGTGTCTGCTTTTGATTTCAATCAACATAAATAAGCCTGGGCACGCTCGGAAAAAAAAAGTTAATTGAATTTCTCGAGCGGAAAACGTCCATCTGCGAAGCGTTATTTACATTGTGTGCACAGTATACCACCCAGGACAACTACAATTAGAGGGACCAACAAGAATTTTGTTCACCTGACGTGAAATAACCGAAAAAAGAAGAAGAAGAAGATAAAAAAAAAGGGTATATCTTATCCTAGTCTGTCTGGTATTGAGTTCCGTAACAGTTAACGACATCGTTTTCATTTTCTAGTTTTTTTTTTTTTTTTTTTTTATAACTTACCCTCGTTTATCGAACAATGGAATGACGCTGCTGTTGGGCCCGCCGTAGGTGAAGCACGAAGACGGTCGGAATCCGTAAAAACCTTTTTTGGTTAAAAAATAGAAAGAAAAATGAAAGAGGTCGTAAATAACTTGTGGACTGGTAAGGTCTGGCGCTTCTCATTCGCCTGTGTGTAATGAACATTGGAGGTCGTCGATTCATTTTCTTCTTCCCTTTCTTCTCAGTACACACACACACACACACACACACGGGGGTAGGTAGACATATATAGACACTATGCCTAGATACATATCGGGCAGCTGTTGAACGAGCAGTTTGAACGGCATGAAAGTAAAAGCCGCCAGTGGAATGTGTTTACCGGCAACAAGTTAGGCGAGGAAGGGCAACAGTCATATAACCATCGTCGTTTTAGTTTATGTTCCCAGAAGAAGAAGAAGAAGAAGAACGAGAGGGAAAACAGTTTGAAAGTTCTTCTTCATCTTTTTTTTTATAACTTTCCCTTTTGATTTTAACTTCCACTACGCCTTTTAATTCTTCACGGGTCTCCTTCAAGGTTACCTAGACACTGGACGACCTGGGCAGTTGCCTAATTTGGTCATTGAGATATTAGAACTTAACTGGAAACACCCAAGAGAGAGAAAAATGGGGAAACTTAGTATGTATAGAACGCGCTGGTTGGGTTTCTTTTTAACTCCCTCATTTATTCCACCCTCCCTGCCGGACAGGTGAATCTACACGAAGACGTCCAAGGTATTTTGGGATTTTGTTTTTTTGGTTTCCCCATTTCAATCTCATTTCTCAACGAGTTTTTTTTTTCTCGAAACGATGGCCGATGTTCACGCAGATACGAAAATTTCGTGACCCGAAACGAGGCACGCCAGCAACACCTCCATTGCATATGGAGTTTCCAAGACTCAAAATCCAAGACGCGGAAAGAAAATTGAGAAAATACGAGATAATAAGAATTTGAATTTTTCTTCTTGCCTTTCTACGGGCGCGAAACGGATCGAATGGATAGACCGTGGAAGAACTGCGAAGAAAAGGAGGGAAAAAACAGAAATGGAATGCGTATAGAAGAAGCGGATGTAGCCATGACGAAAACTCTCTTCTTTGGAGGCGTCTTCTTCAATGTATTGTACACGTTACGTGTTGCTGCAGCTCGTTTGTGCTGCTGTTTGAATAAAAATAGAAATTCCGGCGGACACACGGAGCGCGCCAATCCCCCCAGAATTGAGAAGAAGAAAATTGATACGAGCGAAAGAAGAAGAATGAGGAAAAGAAAACAAAAGGAAAAACTACAAAATCTTATTTTTTTCTTTAAAAAAAGAAAAAAAAGAAAACAACTTACTGTCAAGATTATTAACGCCGACTCTGAGTTTGTATTTTCTGCCGTAGACGGCTTCGGTGACTCGCTTATTATCTTCGCTGTAAAGTCTCATGTAGGCGTCGGCCGTCTCGTTCCTGTGTGCGACAATGTAAAGGAAAAAAGAAAAGAGGAAGAATCATTAATAACCACATTCCGGTCGTTTGGAAAAAAGACATAACACAAGTATCGTTTCTTTCCCTCTAGAGGAAAGAAATTAAAACAAACACAAGAAAAACAAACAGCAGCATCCCGGCACAACACGTCGAGGGTCTGGGCTGTGGAGGGCGGTGGCCGCCGCGCCTCTTGCAATCGCAACAGGCAATCCGTTTCCCGCGTGAGCGCAGCGCTGCATAATGAACCATTTCCAAAGAGGTCTAACGACTCACCCCCTCTTGACCCGACCCTTTCTTTTAATGGCAAGAAACGAAACGGAATGTTATGTGCTCTCCGTACTCGTCGAAACCGGAGAGAGAGAGAAACACAACAACACCAACACATTTCCTTCTTCTTTATCTCATTTTCTCTGTGGCAGTTTGGAATTTTTTTTTTCTTCTCTCGTTCGTGAATATCTTTTTTGTTTTTCTCCCTGCTAAAGGATTATTAAGACGGTCTATAACGTTGTCTACAATTTTTTTGTAGGTGGTGGTGGTGGTGGCCATTGGCCGCTTTAGACGCCGCCGCCGCCGCCGCTCATTTTCTCGTGTTACGGAATTTGTTTTCAATTGATTCACGAGACCGGTGATTAGGTCAGGCTTTAATAACAACACGCTAGCGAATCATAGGTACTACGCAGGTATACATATACATATATACGCTCACTGCGCTAATTGGTGGGTAGGTAAAGCAGTTGGAGAGAAACGCAACATTCGGCATTTTGCCTTTGTCTCTTGTCGACTAGTTTTCGTTTCGTTTCTTTCATTCCATCTGCTGCTGTTTTTCTCGTCTTAAAAAGAAAAAAAAAAAAAAAAATTTCACAACGTGTCCGGGAAGTTCGTCGTGACGGGAGTTTGATAGTATCTCCCGTGCCGTGCTGGCCCCTGGCGGAGACCTTCAAAAAAATAATCCCGAACCATCAACCAAAGAAGAATGAAGAAGACAACAGCACGAGAAAAAAAAACCAGACGGGAGTACTCTGTTGAAACGAAAGTGTTTGGTATATAGCAACAAACACATTTATCTACTATAGTTTCCCCCTTTTTCTTTTTTTGGTTTTCTTGCATCATCTGTTTGTTCCGCGACTATACTATATCTCAACCAAACACAAGTACACATACGTACGTCCTTTTCCGGAGAAAACCCCGACCAAAATCTCATGCGCAAGTCTAATAAATCCGGCTCGGTCAAAGCTCCCTGTCAATTAGTTGGCCATTTCTTATTTTACTATAAAGATGACGGGTGAATTTGCCCGGGAATGATTGGAACCGACGGGGATTTACGTAGAAGCTGGATTACTCCCGGCGCGAGGCTGGTATTATTGGTAGAATGACTACGTGGGCAAATAAAGACGCACACAAAAAGGGGGGGGGATGAGTCAATGGGGAAGAAGGTGGATGACGTGATGTGCGCGACCGAGCAGCAAATATGGCCGCCGCTTTTGATTGTCAATGACGTCACAATGAGCGAAAGTTTCTCGCCGAATAAAGCGGGCGTGAGATGGCCCCCCCAAACATATTTGCATAATGACATCAACCGTGAAAAAAGAATCGGCAGGCTGGCCTCTGTCGCGCCACTCACGCCTACACCTCACCTACCAAATGTACTGCGTAATGCTGCAACGCTCTGCCACAACTTGCAGACGAGGGAAACGCCAATTTTCCCTTTTTTTATTTTTCCTTATCGGTGAGTTTCGATCGAAAAAGGGAAGGTGAACAATGCTGAAATATTGGCGAAGGTGTACCGACCTTGAGTTGCGGAAGGCGGATCGCCCGCAAGTGATGACGTAATATTTGTCGTCTCCCAACTCCAGCGTCCGGTGGAAACGAACGGCAATTGGCACCGATCGCTCGCTCGTTCGCTGCAATAATCAAAACACAAAAAACAAAACGGGATTTGTTAATAAATCAGAGAAGAGAAAATCTCCGAATAAGTTGGAGGAGAAGAAGAGCTAGATATAATCGCCCTTAATCATCTATTCAAATCTCATTATGTCCAATGATGGATATAGTTAGCCGAAGATTGAGCGGGGTTACTCTTTTGACAGTTCAAAGTCATTCCTCCCCCGAAGGCCCTCACTGTCCGCGTCCATTGCAGCAATTGCATTTTAATCACTTCAAGGTGAACTACGCAACAGCAGCCACCCTCCCAGTGTTTGTGTGTGTGTACTCCGTTGGCCCCCGCTCGCAATAACACACGGCACATATACGGCACGGTAGAGTGGGCGAATGTGCAGAGTTATCCATCCGGAAGCGACGTTTATATATAAGGCAAGACAATGGGCCAGCGCAAACTCGTACCAGTACCTCCAATTCCCATGTAGCAAAGAGACATGAAGGGAATATAAAACAGACTACTGGGACAGCAGAAGGCTCTCTCTCTCTCTCTCTCTCCAGGAGGGGAATTGTACATTGGCCGGACAAGCACAGCCACATCAGAACCGGTCATCCGCTCATATGTTTTTCAAAAAACGATAATATACTCTCGAAATTTCCCACTTTCTTTTCTTGGTTTTTCGGGTCTTTCTGTCTTTTTTTGTTTCCCACGGCCAAGTGTCTAGTGCCCGTGTACGTACGTCGTAATCGTCGTCCACGTCTCTATCACGGACGGCCGAGAACATGCAGAAACAAAAGAGGGACAGGAGGAAATGAGTACAAGTCAGAAGTTGGTGGGCGGGGGGTGGAAACTCACGTCATTGATGTAGACACCGCAGAAATCCGTGTCGTTCGGCCTGGCCAGCATGTTGATGCGCAAACTGGCCGTCGTGTTGCTGTCACCGTAGACGGTACAGGCTGGACTTCGCTTGCAGTCGCCTCTGGCCCGGTCACACACGTGCATCACGCCTGTTTGTACATTCACATAAAATATAAAAAAAAGAAAAAGAGAAAAGTCGAATGAGGCGATATGTATAATCATCAGACAAGCCGCAAACAATGCAATCACGTGTGTGTTAGTTAATAGTCATAGGCTCTGCGAGACGGTGTATATTATAAGACAGGGTGACGTTCGTTTTCTAGTTCCCCGTTCGTGCGCAATAAGACGACACGTAATTCATCAGCCCAGAGATTTCTCCTTTTGTGAGGACGATGCAATAAATCTACGCCAAAAATAGTGGCAGGGAAAAAGCCAGACAGACGACGTCCTGTTCACACACACACACAGGGGGAAATTCACGAATATTACTGTCACTCTCGGGGGAAAAGTTTTGCCTTGATTGCGTTCGCCTCTGCGTGTCGGATCGATTGAAATTTCACGCAAATCCACCAGCCCTCAGAAAGAAAGAAAAATAAAGACCGATAGGGACACACCGTTTCTGCCTGCGGAGAGTGTGCTGATTCTCGGCTGGAATTCTCACGTTTGCCTTTGGTGCTTGGCGCTCTTTCGAAACGTGAAAATAAAAACGGGCTTTGCACGCTCTATTTCCAGAAAATGAACCCCCCCAACCGAAAAATGCAATTGTTTTTTTTTAAATTACAGATATGTATACACACAGCGTCTCTGTGTGTACCGTACGGATATTATAATAACAAATGCCCTACACATGTTTGGTTGTTATTTTCGTTTTTGTGTTACATCCTCGCCCGCCTTTTCCCGATAACACGGTGCGAGAACGAGCGAGCGAGCGAACGAACGAGTGCTTTCATTACAGGGCTTAGCGCTATTTGCCGATCACCGTGGGAGTGGTCGGACGTGATTGTCTGACTAACGAAAAAAATTGCCATCACCGTCGCGTATTTATGTCGACGACGGCATAGCCCCGTGAAGTTGGGCCTGACCCCGTACCGCCCCTCTATTCCCCCCCTTTATTCTCTCGATACGCACTTTAATAATCATCTGATGCGTATGTGCACTGTGCGCAATAATAACGAGAAGCAGAAGAATCGAAATTTAAAAAATGCCGAGCTCACCGTGTCCCAGTTGCTCATTGAGGAACCCAGAAGAAGAAATACAATTACAAGTCTCCCATTGAAAATGAGGGAAAAACAAGAGCGCCCATAGATCTAGCGAATCGGTCTTGTTCTTGTCAGAAATGCATTTAATAACGAAACGAGGCCACCTTGAATCACGAACGCCTATACCTCCCCCCCTCTGCTTGATGCATCTAATACGTTCCACGATGAGCAACAGGAGAACAACCGGAGGAGGCAGATGATGATGATGAGAGCAGGAGGAACGTCTACTACAGCTATAGGTGGATGGCAAACCGGTTTCTTTGGTTCTTTTTTCTTATTCAAGAAAACGGCCGAAAGGAGATCGCACGCATCTCGTGTGTAACCTCATTCGCTCGCGATCTTATTCGCCTTCTTCCCTATCCGAAGAAATATATTCCCGCAGAAAAGGAATCTCGCATCGGAGAAGAACACGCGCGCGTTCAATGAACTTGAATAGGGGGAAAAAAAAACCAAACGCAAATTTCTTGGAAATGTCATTTCTGTTGGACAGTAAGGCTTTCTCTCGACTTTGCTTATCGTCCAAGTTGTTTGTTACGAATAACAAATCTTATCTACTGCTGGAACATGTTGCCTTTCTGAATTAAACCACCCCGGTTGATCGCTGCGTCGTGAAGAAAGCCTCGTCCGCAAAACAGAAATGGTTCTATACCGACACTGGGCGAATATGATGTGGTGTGATGTAAAATGTTACCTTGGAAAGCTTGCTTGGTTTCCACTTTGATGGTCATCAGTCCGCCCTGGCAACTGGCCGTGACCGAAGGGAGAAATTCTGCATCGACGGGACTGGGTAGTTGACTGTCGGCCATCTATTCTCGTGACGTTTCGGGAAAGAAAAAGAAAAGAGAAATCAATAAATATGGTACACATGTGATGATGAATAATGAATTATTTTCAGCCATATGCTGAAAAACCAAAACCAAAAGGGGACCAAGGAGAGAGATACACACCCAACCCTGGATAACATCACGCTACAGTCTACACGTAATGGCATTCCACATGGAATGCCCATATTGGAAACGATTTCGGGAATATTACACACATCCTCGCCCGTCGCCAAAAAATCAAAAAGGAGAGAGAGAACAAACAAACCGGGCAAAAAGGAGGTACACTTTAATAATAAATGTGTAGATCTTTTCCAGGTTTTCGTGTCAGAGGAGAGGTCATAAAATATCAGAGAAAGAATTGGAAAGCGAAGGCCGTTTGCGTTAGTCGACAAGACACCAATCGCCTTAAATGGTTGGACGCCAGCGGCGCTGAAAGTGAACGATGCCTGTAAAAGGGCGTACAACCGTCCGCGTCCGGCCATCCGAAGGCCATCCTTCGGATCTTTTTTTTCTTCCCCCCCCCCATCACGCCGTTTTTGGACGGCGATGATGCTGCACGTTCGTTGGTGCCAGCAGCCGACCGACTTCCCAAAAGAGTCCAACAACGGCGACAACATGGATTTCCCCTGGACTTTTTTGTTCAAACATACGACCCAGTGAAAGACGGAAAGAAAAGAAATAAGATTGACAGTCTGAGAAGAGAAATTTCAAGAACATTTTCAACAATAAATCAGAGACACCAAGAAATTTGGGGCTGGATAGGATTTTTTAAAAGAAGTTCCTAATAAGAATGTTCCGCGTCCGCAATCTTTGAATTGTTGCAAGTTTGCGTCAGCAACCACACAAGACAATACGGCGGAGAAACAAAAGGAGAATTAAGGAGATGAACTCATAAAATAATAAACCGGTCCTTAGCGGTCAACCGTGTATATCTTTTCTTTTTTTTTTTTTTTTTTTTTCTTATTCTCTCCACCATTTTGAAATAATTTATCCGTTTGAAACAAAAAATAAAATAATAATAAAATTTAATATGCTGTACATAATTCTTTTTTTCTTCTCGGCTGTGTGTGTATAATATAATACACGATCAGATGTTATTTTTCCTATCTAAACGAAGAAGAGTTGCCTCATTCCTTTGCGGCTGAAAACACGGCGATAGAGCATTTTAAAACATTAGATGCCTGCAACCAATCCGGATTCCTTTGAGGCAATTACGAATAACAAATACCGAGCTGACACGGAATGAAATCCTGCCTAGAGCAATTATTGTTGTTATTATTATTTTATTTGTTTTCCTCCATGTTTCTTGGAGGATGTTGGTTCCCCCCATTGCCAACATCAGGTTTCACCCGATGGCAATTTTTACAGTTTTACACAATCCAGCAGAGTTTGAAAACGAGTTCCTTCTAATTCTTCTCCCGCGTATTATGTAAGAATGCTGATGAACAATGTCTTTGTCTCTCTCTCTCTCGTTAATTTCGACAGTATATAGGTTAATACAAGCTAATATAATCGAGATTATAAAAGCTTCAAAAGTACCGCGACAATTTACCGAATGCTCTTTTTTCATCGGCTGGCACCACACTGCTTAACTACTAAATTGCGACGTTCGGGTTCATTTTGAATTCAAAATGGGCGCGCAACATATGCGGTGGCCGGTTTAATTTTGTAGTTGAAGTTCTCTCTCTTCATTTCGCGTGTTCTTCGTTCGTTCGTCTTTCCCAACGTAAACTCATTAGTCGAACTTGAAATGTCGGCTGTGAACGTCATTTTGTGAGGAGTTGTGTGTCAGCTTGACGTCCATCTGGTCGTCTCTTTCCCGACTGGCCAATGAGGTTAAAGTGGCCATTTCCCAGCGCTGGCAACAGAAAACTGTTGACTGGCAAATTAGTTGTTTCCATGCTATCGTAAGTGGGGTATTTACCGAGTGTTTACCAGCAGTTGTTGTCTCTTCACAACAGCAAATTTACGACCAAAAAACTCCTTATCTTTTTTTTTTTCTCTTCTCTCGTCTTATTTTCTTCCCCCATTCACGAACTACAACAAAAAACTACCGTGTTTTGAATTGGTGCTGACCGAATTCACTTCGGTCGAGTTCTCGAGTCAAGAAAAACAAAATAAAAAGAAGGAAAACGTAACCGATTTAACAAAAGTTCGGTTCATTTACCCCGGCCGAGTCAGATCACATTGGAGAGCGACAAGAGAACACGACCAGAGAGAAAAAACTTAAAAAAAAGAGAGAAAGGAACGAAAAACAAAAAAATTGTTCCGGGAAAAATTAAAAGAATGGACATCAAGAGGCCAATTAGCCCGTGACCAAGTCGATTATCCAAGTCCTTTGTTCTTTCCCTTTCTATCTGAATCTATCTATACATATCTCTGCTTCGTTTCATTTCTTGCTCTTGTTCCCCTCCGTTAAGGTTTTTCGACGCGAAAGAAAAAGGAGAAAGAAAAAAGAGAATCGGGACCGTGATCGTGTCCGTTGTTATGCGGTTAAATGCGGGACAAACCCCCGCGATGGTATCATTAAAAAGGGTGGAGATACTGCGGAGTTATAGCGTCCAGCACTGCAATTCCAAATATGTCGTGATATCACACCACAACCGATAGCAGCAACAAGTCCAAGTTACTGGGGCGAAAAGCAACAAAATAAAAATAAATATGGCGCCTTTTTTTCAAATTAATTTTCAGAGGGAAGTTGTTATTTTCGGGTTTTTTTCGCCTTTACGACCTGTCGTTGAGCGGCGCGCCCATAGAGACCTGAACGAAAGATTTTTTTTCCCCGCCCTGACCTTGCAACTCCAACAGGTAGCTCAGAGCCTCAGATATATGCGCTACTTAATTCATTTCGAGATATAATCACATCATTCGAGCTCGCATTCCTCTTATTCTCTAGATACCTGCATGACTATACGTATAACCTTTCCTTGGCTGGATAAAAGCTCGACTGCTGTGGTTATCCCATCGGGAGATTTTTTTCTTTTTTCCATTCGTGCCGAGACCCTTGTTGGGAGTTTCTCTCCCAACTCCCATGGTTGTTTTGATTTTGTTTGTTGGCAGAGCGAGAAAACTGCCAAAACCCCAAAGAAGGAAGCAGCAAGAAATATCAAGAAACAACAACAACAACAACAACTCTCGCGACGATTGTTTGTTCTTTTTGGTTTGTGCGCCCAGTGAATCGACAGGTCCCTCCCTGGTTTCCGAAGCTTCTATAATGGTGAAACTGCGGTGCGGATTTCTTTGGTAATAAGGGCCTTAAGAAAGAATGTAGGTAGCCTGGATTTTCAACGTCCGTTTCTTTTGCCGGAAGGACTGAATCGGCAATCTCTCTGAGTCTACAAGGGCCTACATAAAATGTCTTTTTCTATAGCTTTGTTTGGTTGTTGTTGTTGTTATGCATGGGCCGGCTGCCGTGGCAGTCAAGTCCCGTGCGGGAGTGAAAGTAGCTACACATTCGTTATCAGACGCAGCACGTACGCACGACACGGCCCGTCTCCGGCAGGGCCCCTCGCTTGAGATGGAAGACATGTCTAGATGGCAACGTCGTAGATGTATATAAATATATGCAGACTCGAACAAAACAGCTCCAAGACAGGTTAGACAGATGGGTATACATACTGTGGAAAAAAAAAAAAAAAAAAAAAAAAAACGAACGAACCAACGGGAAGGAGAGAAGAAAAAAAGAGAAAGAAAATTTCTCTTTGAATTTCTTTTCTCTTCTTCTTCGTCTTCCTTTCTTCTGATTCTCTTTGCTTCCCTTCGCGTCGGCCCTTACCAAATTGGGCACCGACTACTACCATGTCAGATCACAGGAGAGAGAAATCCATGTCAGGAGATGGGATGGCCCGCTTTCACCGACGAGCCATTCCAGCGCCCAACAGGTGAAAACTGACCCGCCGTTAGCGATTATTGTTTTTTTCGGCCGAAAAAGAAAACCAAAACAGATACTAAAACAGAAACAAAACACAAAAAAAGACGCATCGCATAACATCAAATAAATACTCGTTTGCCAAACGAGTCCCACGTCGCTGGCCCGTCTCTTCCCTTATATATTACATTGCTCCCCCTCTTTTGTTAATCTTCTTCTTTGACATGATGGCTTTTTCGACTGTCTAGCTAAGCTACATAACTTCCCTTTTTCGTTGTTGTTTTACGTGATTCGTCGACTAGGTAACGGGGCCAGCGTTCCAGTGTCCGAAACCAGTGAGAGAGAGCGAGAGAGTCCAGCAATGTCTCTCATTTGTTTGTTGCTAGTTTATTTTTTTCTTTTTCCTATTTATTTTGTCCCGGTGTGGCGGCGGTATTTGGAAGTAGCTATAGAGAGAGAAAGATTTCCGAGGCTCGCATCCGGGTGACCCATCATCGAACGAACGCTCGTCCCGGCTCTTTAAACGCCGGGCGACCCATGTGGCCCGTTATATCGCCCGGAAGAGGGCGTCGTCCGCGTGTGTTCAGCCTCAGCGCAGATAGCGAAGCTTATACACATACACACGACACAAATCAAAAGGAGGGAAATAACAAACCCAATAGACAGAGACTATAGTCACCCGAATAAACTATGTGTGTGTACACAGCTGGCTCTCCATCCGAACGAGACTCAATAATAGCCGCGATTTTTTGTGCCGTTGGATGCTTCTCCTCATCGCATTTCCATATCTATCCATCCATCCATCAGTTCATTCCAATTACTCGTTTCGCTTTTTGTTGGTCTGGGTGGTTTTTCCCCCCCATTCACGATAGAGAGACCCCCCGCCAAATCAAATACAATTTTGTTCTGCCCATTTTTTTCCAAATCGGCAAACTCACTCGCCCCTACACCAAGTTTGACATCCAGTTAAAAAGTTTTAGCTTTTCAAATTTATTCCGCCCTTTTCTTTTCGACATTTTCCGCTCGGGATTTTTCCTTTTTTGGGTTGAGCTGTTGATTCGGGTCGATGGGGGCCATCATAATTGAGATAGTTGGCGTAATAGTTTCAACAACAACAAAAAAGGGGGCCCCGGAGAGACAGGTTTGAAGAACCCGCTTGGCAAGAGCTTTGACTGCTGTTATACATGTCGTCGTCCCTATATGCAGAGTACCTGTTTCTCTGTGCTAACTCTCCCTCCCAACTAGATTCTGTTTTTTTGGTTCAAATAGTTGTTATTTCTTCTTTTTTTCCTTGTTTCCTTCCCCCCTCTGCAAGGAAAATAACACAGGAAAGAGAAGAGAAGGGGGGGCTTTTTTTTTTGGGGGGGGGGGGGGGGAGTTAAGAAACAGGAGGAATGATAGAAAAAAAGGAAAGAAGAAGAAAAAAGAAGAAGCTCCGCTGTAGAAAGTCTTCAGAGGCGGCGACTTGAAGCGTGACGGCGCGCACCTGCCGCTCTTTTTACCTTGCGCCACCTCAAATTTCCCCTTTTTCTTTTTCAAAATCTTCCAACTATTTATAAAATAGTAAAATCCCTTTTCTCGCTCATTCATCTTTTATTTATTACCAGATTTTTCTCACACAGGTAAATCAGAACGTCCCAGCTAATCTTCCCTAGTCTGAAAATTTTCCCGATCGACAAACATTTCGGCGGCTGCTACTTGACTCTCCATCCATGTCGCCGCTCTCTGACAAAGTAGGACTATCCAATAAATCGAATGATACGCAACACTAACTCCCTCCGAATAAATCCCCGTCCAACGAAATGCGTAAAGAGAGAGAGAGAGAAAAGGAGAAAGAGACACGACAAGAAATGACACAACAACACACACGGGTTGTAACGAGTTGATGGCGGATATTCGGGGCGTCATCACAGACGACATCACACACACACACACTTACCTGAATGATGGCTGTCAACAGCAAGGAGATAATCCACAGGTAGTTTGACGTCGACGCCATTTCTCTTTTTTTTTTTGTTTGGTTGTTTTCAATATTTTTGATGGATGTGGTGGTGGCTGTTCTTTTTATTATTGTTCCAGGCTAAAGGAGCTTTGCTTGCTCACCGGCACGTCTTGTTATTTTGTTTTCTCGGCTAAAAATTCACTGATGGATAACGCTCAACTATTACCCAATAATCTTGATCTTCCTTCTCCTCCTGGTATTCGAACGTAATTTGTTTTCTTTTTTGGTGCGCAACGCACGCGCGCCCACACGCTGATCTGACTATTCCCGGTAAAACCACTCGGATCTCTTTCTACACACTCACGCCAACGAGTGGAACGTGAATCACTATCGAAGCGCTACAATAAACAATCCGATGGCTGGCCAAGTTTTTTCCGCAATGGTTGCACAAGTTGATGGCGGATTATAGACAACAGTTGAGGATCTGCGCAATTGAGTCGTGCCGGGTAAATTAATGCTGACTTGTGTGAGCTCGACGAACCGAGAAAACTGAATAATAGCTGACGCCAAAACGAACCACAGAAAAAGCAACAAACTGAAATTCTGTTTTGTTTTCTTCTTCTTCTTCTTCAACTTTTTCTGGTTGGTGGTGAACTTTTATTCTGTCGCCGCTTTCTCTCTCTGTTTCTCCCACTCGGGCGTACTGACGACTGGTCCGGGCCGGCACCCGCTACGGCCAGGTATATGCGCTGGATTTTCGAATTATAACCACTCCCCCAATTCCCCCTTCTCTCTCTCTTAGGTGTATGCCCCGAGGCTGTTGAAACCAAGAAGAAGCGGAGGAACTCACAAGGTCCACGAAAGAGAAGAAGAAGAAGTGGATGGAATAGGTAAAGAAGAAGAAGAAGAAGAAGGAGGGAAAAGATTTTTTTGAACCCGCTGCATTTGTACGTAATGCGAGTGAGGATAACTTGGTTGACGGAGAGTTGGATAGGTGGGGTTAAGGTGTGTGTGTACACTACACACAACACACGTTAGAATATACAAAAGCGCCGCCCACTTCTTCCGGGCGCGGAGTGCGGGTGGTCGGTGCGGATTCGAAACCGGTGCCGACACGCTTCATTCTCCCGGCCTACCCAAAACAAAAAAAAAAAAACTCTACAAAAATTATTATAAATTCGTCGGGTGGTGTAAAAGTTGTAAAAGATTCCCTCTCGCGCCATCTAGCGAACTTCTCATCCAGCATTTGTTAAGGCAACACGCACAAAAGTTGGGGACAGATTAATCACATTCACGAAAAAGTTTCTCTCGCTCAAACTATAGAATCTCGGCGTTAAGGAAATTTCTACCAGTGGGTATCCAACAAAAAAAAAGTTGGTTTTAATCAAAGTTGTCCTGAATTTCATTTGCCTCGACTGTGGGGGGCGAAACTTTGATGAAATTAAGACGAACGTTATGGTTCTCGCTCACCGTTCCGTTTTCCGTCGAGACGGTTGCCTAGCGACGAAATAATTCTTGTTTTTGAGCACTCGACCGCCTCGCATGTGTGTGGGTGTACAAGTGCAACCTAGAGACACTAATCTCATGTCACTTTCACTTGTTTTTTTCCTCTTTTCCCATTGGTCGTTCTAATGCTTCCTTCCGTCCTTCCTGCTCTTATTCTTCCGGTCTTCCGGCTGCCCTCGACAACAACAACTGCGACATATTATTATGTGTCGCACACAGACAAGGGGAGACTTATACACACTACATCATTCAGAGGATAAAAATCATCATCCGCATAATGGTGGAGACTGATGGAGAGACGACAGGCGTCGTCGAGATTTCTTCGCCCAGACGACGCTTTTAATAAATGCGCAGTTCCTCTTTCCCGCCCTTTTGCCAATCGCTCATTAGTTTTAATTTCAAAGTCAAGAAGTTTAATTGTTTGGTCCCAAATTACTTTTTCATCTACACACTATAGCCTTTCGATTCATTCACGTTCATTTTACCAAGCACCTCGTTCTCGAAAACACAATGAAATTCAATTTACACCCAAGCAGCCTAACATCAAATGCTATGAAACTAACCTAACGTTAAGTGGAAAAAAGCCTTCAGTCTTGCTCTATAATACAAACTACAAATACAACATAATAAAATTGGGAAACTTACAGAAAATAGCTCGAAAAGACGAAAACATCCTGTGGGCCATCCAGTATCCAGGCCGTCGTCACTCGTGAGGGGGCGAAACAACCTGCACCATCGACGAAAAATTTCGACTGAAATGGAAGGTGTCCCAGAATTGGCGGGAACCGGGGAACCTGAGCTGTGTTGCAATTTCATCAATAATTAAATATTTTTATTTTTCGAAGATAAATTAGACAAAGCTTTTTTTTTAATGTTTTAATCTATTGTCTATTATTTCAGAATTTTTATTCAATTAGAAATATTTAAAAATTAATTAATCGTGGCCTTTGAAAACGTGGGTGAAAAACTGAAAACGTGGAGGCTGGAGAAAAAGGAAGGATGGGAATTGGCAACTGCCAATCACAAATCAGTAACAACTGAAGTAAGTAAATAAATAAAGTGAAATTTAAAAATATTATGAATGATAGTCAGTAGATTAAGGCTTTAAAAAAAAACTTCGACAAAAATGTAAGAATATAACCATGTCGAAAATGCAACACAGCTCGGGTTTCCCGGTTCCCGCCAATCCTGCTGGTTTCTCACCACTCAGTCAGTCAATATTTTTCATCGATGGAGTTGGTCGATGGTTTGTTCGTTTCGCGCCCTTCTATTCCCGACCGCGTGGATGGGCCATTAGGATTGGATGTTTCTGGGCAATTTGGGTATGTTCTACCATTTTATGTTGTGTACTTGTGTACTAGTGTTGTAGGTTTAATTGTAGGTAAACAACCGTTTGTCCACCTAAAATTAAAATAGTTTTACAGCATTTCATGTTGAGCTTAACTAATTTTGGCAAATACTTGACTTGGTAACTTGATTTATTTTCGAGCTTGTACTTTATTCGATGTAAACTTAAACTAAGCTTAATTTGCATTTGGAATTAGTCTTCACTATTTTTACTTTACTCTTGTTTTTGTTCAGCTACATTTTGACCGATGGTTATTATTCACACTGTACATACTTAAAAGTGTAGGAAAGAGGCATAGGAGAATGAAAACATCGATAGGTCGGAAGTCTGAGCAATGCGTCCCCAGTATATCTCCTTTTTATAGATTGAGACAATAGATGAAAGGGTGGAGATATCGGATGACTGGGTATCACTGCTCAATCAGTCGGTCACACCCAACACTCTTGATTGTTCCTTCCCTTATAACGCAGGACAGCAATCAAACAGAAGTGCATTCCACCAAGGTTTTCTGCTTGTTTCATCTCAAAACATCGAGGGGATGATGTTCTTATTCTTTCCATCGTTGCATTTTTCTTTTTTGATTAAATGCTGCAATGCAATGTTGCTGCAACACATTCAATGGTTGCTAAGATGCCTTTATCGAAATCTATATATCCCGGACAGCACAGCATCTTTTGATGATCAAACATCTCCAGGGACGTTCCTAGAGATCTTGTTGTCGCCCAAGAAACGCCAAAAGTAAAATGTCACCCGATTCCCTAGAGATGAGAGCAGATTGAAAGAGAGTCAGTCAACCGAAAGCGAAAAGGGGATCGAAACTTTTATTCACTGGATGTTAGGTATACACATAGGGTGGGATACAGCGTGATCGTAGATCTTCATTTCGAATGTATATGTAGATACTCTGAATGAATCGGCGAAAGAGACTTGTGTACACTGAAGAGAAAAAGAAATCCTGCCCAATATATAACCTATTCATGTCCTTCTACTTGTCTCGGCCCCATCACTGAGTGGTTTGAACGCGATACAGCACAGGCGTGGGATATTCCGTTCAACGTTATGGAGGGAAAAAAAGCAGTTGGTCCCGACTGTTGTTACATGTCGGTAATAAGAAATGTCTTTGATCACGAACTATGGGGGGATTTTTTTATTTGAAGCAAAATGAAAAGAGTCGTAACCCCCATGTCCGAAAAATCTGCATCAGGTACTGGCGGTCGATGCCAAATGAACGCGTTTAGCAAGAAAATAAAAAAGTTCAAAAAAATAAAGTAGGTGGGTGGAAAAAGGTTGAAAGTGGTGGCAATAGGAGTGGCTGAAGTTGTGGTGGCTCTTTCGGATCTTATGTATGTACAGCCTAGATATTTCTCGTTTGCGCTCGAATCCACACGCAGCCGGAGCAGCTGGCGCTGCCGTTGGTTTCGTCAGTAGTATTGATCGCCCAATCGCCGAAATGCGCAGGAGCAGCAGCCCCGATAGGCAGCACGTTTGACGATCTAGTAGTGTGTGTGTCTGGACTTTATTCTCCCCTTCTTCTCGTGACCGACGTTCGATCGCAGCCCCAGTCCCGAGGACGAACAGATCAGAAGTAGGAGCAAGAGTCAGTCTAGCGGGTGCGCTCATCACGGGATTCGCCAATCTCCCAACGGTTCTCTCGGTTTTGTTTGGTCTGCAGACTTTTGTTTTAGCCACTATCTTGATTGCGGACTTTTCATCTATATCCCATCAACAAGATATCTCCCTCCATCTATTTGAAGCCAATTAATTAAGTAAGTCTGCCGTGCTGAGCTTTGATTTGATTGACCAAGCCAGCGAACGTCCAATCCGCCCAATCTCTTCGATCCTCTAGCCGCTGCGCTAAACTGGTAAACTTGATTTCCTTCTTTTTGCAATCTTTTTTTATTTTTCCCCCTTTTTTATTCATGGTGCGTGACTCGTGACTCTTTCGGGACCACCGGACTAGGATTTAACACAATCGATGCGATTATAATGAATGTTTATGCGACCTTTCATTGAGCCTTCCCTTAATTCATTGTTTATACACCATCGAGCGCACGAAGAAACCTTATTGTAATTTACTATTTTGTTTATTGTTATATTGAATTCAGTGTTCATTTGGATCGGGAACGAACGACATCCGTCCGTATTTTTCCTGTTAATCCGAGCGGGCTCCGTCCTGCAACCAATCTACAAAAATTTCGTTCTCCAGCTTCAAGCAGTCTTTCACCGCCAATGTCAACAACCTGAAACGGAGGTATATCTAATATACGGCCAGGACGCTCAGGTTGACTTTATAATCCAATAAGCCGTTGGCAAGACAAAGAAGTGGGGAAATACCATGTAGCGTGTGTTATTCAATATCAACCGTGAAATCAATTGGATTATTGTGTGTACTGTACAATAGTATCGAACGCGTCTAATATTATCCACGTCATAGGTTTTCCTCCGGGGACTTGACGGAATACGATGATGCCAACGGAGATCCTCAGCAGCAGCAGCAGCAACCGCAGCCTCCTCCATCATCGACTCCAGTTCATCAACAGCCGGCCTTGCCACCACGGCCTGCTCCAGCTCCGGCTCCTCCTGGGCCCAGCACCAGCAATCAGTCGCTATCATCTAGTCAACAACAGCAGGTCTGTAGCCTTTTAAAATTGTACCCTTAATGAACTGCGCCTACGCGTAGGATCGGTTTGGCCCAATAACCCGTGATCTTTTCTTAATAAGCTGCCAAGGCAGCCAGCCCGTAACAAGTCGACTGTTCGCTTACAGTGCACATGCACAAGCCTAGTCAATATTACATACCATCGATCCGGTCCCGATCCATTTTCCCACCCGAGCCGAAAGATGATACAGCTGTGTGTGTGTGTGTGAGTTTCTAGAATATGCTAACGTTTCCCTTCCATGCGACGTTTAGTAGAAAGTTTGTGACATTGGCAAACAACGAATCAAATAATCATACAAAAGAGAAAAAGAGAGACAGCTTTTTTTGGCTGGAATCTTCAATCTAATCTGTCAGTTAAGCAGCCCGCCTCTTTGGGAAAATGGGATTGGTCTTTTCCAAGTGCATCGGCCGGTAGAAGAGAATTTTCTTTCTATTCTTCTTCTCTGATCTATTTCCAGACAAAGTTATTTTGTTGGCGGTGAATCCATTATATTATTATGATTTCATGGGATCTAGTTTCTAGCGCTCCAGGGTACACACGACGGCTTGAATGGGACACGATTCTGAATGGATTAGATTTCTCAACTTACTGAGCTGGGCTCTAAACGAATATACATAAGAGGATAACCATGTTAAGTTTACGAGGTCCGACACTTTTCCTTTTTTTTTGCCACCATCGTTTCCGACATTATAACCAGGTTTGTCAAAAAGCGGCGCGGTTCTCTGTCTCGTGATGTGAATGAAAAAACGACACTTGCCTTTATCTACTGACTACTGTGCAATTGCGATTGACGTCACACAAGGGTTTCTAAGAAATGGCACGCCCCTTCATATCTTTGGCTGTTTGCTTTTGTCTCGTAGGAAAATTTGTGTCACTACGACAGCTCGCATATCGCCTTCTCGTTTCGTTTGGTTCGCAATTGCCTTGTACTTCATCACGTTATGCTTTCTTGTCTATTAATTGACTTTCCCCATAGATCCTCTGACCCAAACAAGTATCGTATATCCTTTGAGACGCTCCCGTTTGTAGACTAAGCGCGAATGCAATGATGAGGAAATTACGTCGGATGTTGCAGAAAATAATGAAACGTGCATTTTTGTTTTTCTCCTCCATCTGTTTTAATTCATTTGGAAATCTCGTGGGAGTGTAGAAGTCGGTCTTGTAAGGCAACTTGGGTTCTGCTGAGGCAAGTTAATATTGTCTTTCTTGTTTTTCTACACTCGGTCCTTCTATCAGCCCACGAAGCTAGACTATAGTTCCTCGGAGAATTGTCTGAATAGAGCTACCGGCTGCAGAATGCCCCATTCACTTTTGTCTAGTCTGTAGAGGACCAGATATGGAAGGGAGAACGCGCCATAGTAGCATCTCGGTCCCCACTGCGCAACATTTCATATTATCTTGTCTTGTTCTCTTTTCCCTATTTTTCACATTCCCAGATATAATATTTTCTATTTGGTGCTGCATGGACGGCTGACTTTTGCTTGACGTTGCCGTCTTTATTGTTGTGTGCGGAAGTGTGTGGTAGTCTTCTGGCATTGGGGGAGGGTGTGATGGATCGCGTTACGCGGGGATAGACCCGGACGACGAAAAGACTTAAAGGAGGAAGTGGAAGCTACGAGACGAGGAAGAAGTGGAAGGGAGAGGGTGTGTGTGTGTGTGTAGATTATGGATTAGATGTTCACTTTCTTGCTCACTTGCAATCGATTAGATGGTTTCGGCTGGGCGATGGTGGAGAACTCGACTCTTGAAAAGAGAGACAGTCGCCACAGTCGCTAGATGGCCTCGACAGCCGCTTTGTACATGTTCATACTTTTCTATTTGCATTTCAAAATACAGTTGCTTCTTTCTTTATAGTCGTGGCAATTCAAAATGAGATTTAGTGGAATCTATAAAAAAGAACGTTAGTTTTTCATCTTTTTTGATCAAATTCCGTCATCTACTTATACATGTGTTAGCTTTTGTTTTTCTTCGAAAACAATGGGATGGAATGAATGGAATGACTGGCTGGATGCCTGGAAAAACGTGCTGGATATCACGGAAAGATAGGGCACTTGACATTTGAAATTGAAATAAGAAATCCAGCACTTGATCATGACGGAATATTTCCGGACGCTCGTTGCAGCCAACGTTTCTGTGTTTTTGTTATTATCGTGTACTAAGAGAAACTGTCCAACCGTTAGCACGACAAAACTCGGGATGACGATGGCCATGAAAAATCCGATCAAAACTTTTTTCCATGTGTTCGAAGGAGCGTGAACTTGTTAACGAGAGGAATTTCATCGGATTGTGACACATCCCAAAGTCTGATGGCCGGAACCGGGAAAAATGCGCTTATTTGATTGCATTTGAAGATATCTCGCGATTTTTAGGTGTTTGTCATGACCGATCACCAACGTCCCTGATTCGATTTCGTTCCCAACGTGAGCCAGATTGCGCCGAATGTTATCATAAAAAATAGTGGTCCTCCTAACTCAACGTCTTGTCAGTCTCCATCAGATGGCGTTCGCCTCATTCGAAATGTTGTGTGACCAGCCACATCAAATAAATCATAAATCTATTCAATCTAAATGTATTTCCCTTGCTCCGTGCTGATGTTTACGACAAGATTAATGAGATCCGAAACTTGTTGTTATTTCCAGGTGGGGCCAACAGTGGCAGCAGCAGCAGCAGGAGCGACGGCGGCTGCCGCCCAGCAACCGGATTTATCGTTGCCGCTGAGACCCAACAGCCGGACCACGAGTGCGCCCACTTCACCGGCGAAATCACGCGAATCTTTACTTCAACGAGTTTCCAGCTTGACGTCCAACGTCGTAAGCAATGTCAGCCGCGTTACTTCGGCCCAGATTCAACAGCAGCAGCAGACGGCCGAGAGTGGCAAGTTGCCGTACAACAAGGACCGCTGCTTCACCTTGTTGGTCATTGACGATCAAAATACCGACTGGTACTGGATAGGCCCAGCAAGAAATGCTCATGAATCAATCAACAAACACGCTTTCTCTTTTCTGTCTGTCTGAAATAATAATTCTGTTGTCCGTCATGAATTGATGAAGGTCGAAGTATTTCCGAGGAAGACGGATTCACGGCGACTGGGATGTCAGAGTGGAGCAGGCGGAATTCCGTGAACTATCCATCACGGCCTCAACTGACAACGGGGCCACTGTTTCCATGGCCGTTTACCGCAGCGGCACCAAAGTCGTCAGGTGCGTTTTCTCGCTAATAGCCCATTACTGCTTCGCCAACTCGTTTCAAAATGGCCCGCCAAAATTGAATTTCTTTTTCTTGGCGTTTCTCGTTTGTGTTTGTTTTCTTTGTTACCCAATTTTTCTTGTTTGTCGCGAGACTCACAAGTCAACGAGTACGAAAGTCCTTTCGTATGTGGGTGTGACAATGATGGAATCTCGAACAAGACAAAGGGAGCTAGAAGCATTCAGCGAAAAAATTCCAGATCATAAAAACTTGTGATTGGGAGACCTTTTTTTCTTTTTCTTCTTCTCTTTTCCTGGTGTCCATTTGGTGTGTGTGTGTGTGTGTGTGGAAAACTGAAAAATGAAATAACGACAGATGTTTTCCCATTCCTGCGCAGAGCTTTCCGGCCGGACTTTGTGCTGATTCGCCAGAACATGCGTGACGCTGGTGAGGACTACAAATCCATCGTGCTGGGTCTCAAGTTTGGCGGCGTGCCGAGCATCAACTCTTTGGAGGCTGTCTATCATTTCCAGGTGAGAGTGTCGGTCTCATTATATCAAAAAGTTGTTGCCGGGGTACGTATGTATACAATGAAGCGGAATATCGATGTTCCCTGCGGGATCGTCCTGTCGTAAAAAAAAAGGGGGGCAATGAAGTAAAAAAGTATAAAGTCGCCAATTGCCCCGAAAAGTTGTTGCACATAAAAGAGAAGAACTCAGCTGGTGGTCGTCAATCTTTCGCTTGGGACGTCCAACATTTCATTCATCGCTATTATAAGACAGCGACCAGCAAGGGCACTAGAGATCAAAAGAAGATTGAAACAAACGGGCCGAGATCCATTTATAAACAAGCCCCGTGGAGCATTGTTTGTCTTGTCGTCGACAGACATCAGCCTAGGGGGGGATCCATTCTTCCCATTATCTCTGTCGACTTGGATAAACAATAAACACCCCGGATCCGCTCGTCTCCTTCAAGCAGCAGCAGCTTGAAATATATCTATTAGCCGTGTGTATATTGTGTGACTGCAGCGCAAGTCAGCAGCATCCGCGATGTGTATATTTTGCGCACAAGGGAGGGGGCATTAACACAGGGAGGGATTGGCGCGAGATTCAAATTCCGCCGACCTTTGCTACTTCTTTTTCTTCTTCTTTTGCGGACGATGGGAAGCATCAAGTCCAAGTATGCCGGCAATTTCTGGCGCAGTAGCGCGCATAATAAAGGAACATTGGCATCACCTACTAATGTCCCAGCTGAGATGGGAGGGCATATGTACGGATAGGGGGGTTGCGCGCGGTTTGGGTCTTTCTGCTTCAACCCCCCCTTGCGACGCGCGTTGCAAAAAGGGAACATTTTATTTCTATTATTTATAGCAAACTACTCTAGCGATGCCTTGGATTCCATTCAAGGAATGCGCAAACACACGGAACAATTTCTGTCTCTATCCGCGCCTCGGACTCGGCCATCCACTAAAAGGATGGCCCCATCCATAAATGAACCGAACGTTTCTATTCATAGACGACATGGGACCGATGGGCGTGACAACGGGTTTTTAAAATAAGGTGTCCCGGTGTATTTATAACACGTCTATACGGTTGGCATCCTTTTTATTTGCTTTCTTTGACGCACGTAAGGTTCTTTTGTTGGACTCGGCCGAGAATTGAAAAAAGAAAAAGAAAAGAAAAAATGATATATAAATATGTGTGTCGATGAGGAATGTTTTTCCAGAAATGATTTAAACATTTTTTTCGCCTGTACAAAGAAGAGAAAAGAATCGCGTTGGTGTGCATCCGGTAAATCCGTCAGGTTGAATAATCAGCGTTACACAAAATGACGGGTAAAAAAGGATCCGTCTCCTCCTCCTACCCAACTCCGCCGTGATGGACGCCTGCTGATGAATGGTGGCGTACACAAGTCTTGTTAGCCTCCTCCACCACCACCACCTTTGATGGTACACCTCGTTGTGAGATGATTCAGGCGAAGCTGAGACGGAAATCATTCATCAGTCGGCGCATTTCGAACTTGTAGCGAGCGGGAGAAAAGAACCCGCACAGGGACGCTATATATACGAACCGGACCGACACAACCGAAATAGAAGTGTGAATTCTTTTGGCGATGCTAAAATTAGCGGCGATTGTGTCCGCGTTCCCTCCTTTTCTTTTTCTTCTTCTTTTGAACTCTTTTGTGGTTTTATTTGTTTGCCCACCGTGTTTTTTTTCTTCTTCTTATCGGGGCTCACGCGAATATGAACGACCGAATAGTGAGAAACCCATTCCGGATGGAAGGGTGGAGTTGTCACACATATAGAGACGTACGAAAATATCCGCGCGAAGACGGCAGGAATTTGAAAAAAAGGATAGAAACAGGACAAAATAGAATGAGAAAATGGTTTCGCTCCAGCGCAGTCGCTCGCTCGCTCGCGTATAGAGTGACGTCAATGACGTCGAAAGAGCCTCCCGCATTCCTTCGTGTTCTTTAAGAGTGGGAGAGAGAGAAAAAAAATCCTCCTTCTCCCGTTATGAATATTATTAATATCCAACACTGTTCTGTAACACAGGAGGATATAGCGCATATCACGGCACTGTCAGCTTTTCCAATGGGACGAGGGCGCTGACGGATTGACGAAAAAAAAAATAAGAAAAATACTAAGATAACATGACGACGATGAGTTAAACGACAACTTTCCTCGCCCCGGTTTATTTATCCTCGTGGAGGCACGGACAGACGGGCAAACAGAGAACGAACCTTGTGTGGATGACGGGTGGGGGCGATATTGCAAACTTGCTCCCGTTGAAAGATTCACGAACGTACTACATTGCGTCTTACATCACATGCCGAGCTATATCCCTTGCCGATCGATAGCACCGTCAGCGCGCTCCCGTTTTTTCTTCTTCCCGAAAATGTTATGATCATCATCGGACGAGCCTCCGGCATTTCCTCTTTTATGACGCTGAATATTGCCCGTCTCTTGTCGAAATGGGCTGATTCAGGCACTTCAGTCACGAGAAGCTTTATCTCATCCAGCACTTAGCTCTTCCGCGCTTTGTTACTTATGAAATGTTTTATCGGCAGATTTTGTTTCAAAGTGAGCCGAAAATCCGAGCTACAAACTCCGTTCAAAATAAAAAGGAGGCTGTCGATCCTTGGAGCCTTGCTTGATTTTTACGAGTATGCAGCGGAGATTGGGGCTGGTATATATCAAGTGTGTTGACGGCCGTTTGGGACTTGGGCGGGAAAGTGTGGTCTAGTCGCTAGTCGAGATGTTTATTGTCGCTCAAATTCTTCGAGTTCCCAGCGGTAACACAAAACAAAATTCTCGGTTGGAAATGAGCTTAACTAACTGACTGTCAATTGGTAATGATTACGTGATGACAGGACAAGCCGTGGGTGTTTGGCCATCTGCTGGATCTGCAACGTCGCTTTGGCCGTGAACAATTCCCCTTGATCGACCAGACTTTCTACCCGAACCACCGCGAAATGGTAAGCTTGAGTTTTTCCATTCAACATTTTCGTGTCTACGTGACCTCCATATATATACATCAGATAATAACTGCTCTCATCCAAGATACACCAGACCCTATAGTGCAGTCTGAAAGGGTATAGTATAATATCTAAAGAGGCCACGGTTCTAGTTATAATTACAAAAAGGCAAAAACAACAACCAGAAAAGAAGTGCCTTGTATAAATGATAATAGAGTCCAGGATGAAAACCAACTGGTTTTGGACGTCTTGCCCCCTTCCACCGTCTCCATGCCTTGCACTTGAGACGAGAGAGAAAAGAATAACGAAACAAGTTGGCCCCTTTGTCTTGGGCGTTTATTTTCGTCGTCGTCGACTCTTGAGTGAACGACCGAGTTACAGTTACTCGTCTGCCTCTCAGCATCGAATTGCGTCGGTCGTCTCTCTTCTCGTTTCTTAACCAAACAGTCGGAACGATGATAGTTATAGTCTGTCAAGAAAAAAAAAAAAAAGAGTTTTTCCTCCATGTTTACTCGGTTTATTTTTCAATTTCATTTTTTTTTTTTTTTGCAATATTCTGGTCGTTATTATTATTTTTTGTTATTCAAGTTTCCTCTTTGATATTTGCGGTTTGTTTGTACAGTACAGTGCGACCCGTAGGTCCATTAAAAAGCACGGCATAACAATATTGAGTTTTCTTTTTAAACGTTATGCAATCGGGAAAACACGTACGAATTAGGACACAAAAAAGGGGAGATGGGGGGGTTTACGCTTTGTTTTTCTTTCTTTTGTTACCTCATTTCTGTTTTTTTATTATCTTTTCGTGATTTTCTTCCTCCGCAAACATGTACGTTTTGCTTTAGTTCAAGGATCGTTTACAAGAGATGTATCGCGTTGGCTGTGGCGCAACACAAACACAGGCACGCAAATAGTTCCACACAACACATTCATATCCTGTTAGTCCATCATTTGAACGACAACAACAAAACCAACAACAGGAGAAACAAACAAAAAAAAAGAGATTAAGGGGGGAAAAACAGAGAAAAATTGTACACATTTTCATATCCAAACGGCTGAGTTTTCGGCGGAACAATTGAGAGAAAGACGATCGAATATACCCTACTATATAACAATGTTATGTATATATATAATATGTATAATATGTATATAAATAGTGCGGTGAAATGGTTGTGTGGGATGCTGCTGTGTGCGGAGTGCACACAACAATGGGCTTTGCCAACTGGGAGGATATTCGATTCGGTGTGGTGCCGTGTTGGGTGGATCATAGAAGAAGAAAGGAAAAGAAAAAGATCGGGGCAGTCGGAGGAATTTGGCAGCGCTGGATCAAGATGTATATAACACACGGGGGCTCTAAAGAGAGCTGCTGCTGTGTCGAATGTGTTTTTTATTTTTATTATTTTTTTGGTTGCGCGCGTGCTGCGTCTTGTTTTCTCTCTTTTGCTCACGATTTGAGTAGTAAATTGTTTTTCCACCGACGCGACGACGAAGTGGCAACGGCAGAAGCGGGTGCCGACCGGGCGGGATCGTCTGGATTCTTGGGATCGGCGCCGGCCCGTTTCTTGCTGCATTGTCGGTAGGATTTTGAGTGGGACCAGCGGCATGTTCCGCTGCCACCGCCGCCGTTACCTCGCGTGCAAATGGCGTGCATTGACTGGCAATCGTGCCAGTCGAATGCCGTGTCCCATGTGCAAGCCTGAGTCGTTGACGGGCACTTGCCCCACCAATGGCATTCCATGACCTGTGAGCAAATCACAAAATAACAAATCGTCGTTTTATTTATTTACATTTGAATTTTTAATTTTGGGTGGGAATGAAATTGTTACCTTGCAGTCGCATCCGCGCTGGTAGAGACGGCGGAAACCTTTGCGCTGGATGGGAGTCATGCGGTCCCAGTCATGGACAAAGTTGCACAAATTGATCCAAGGTTTTCCGGAGCGGATGTTGCCCGTCAACAGGTAGCGCCGTCCCGGCTTGAGTCGGATACCGCAAGAGGCGTCGTGTGAAGGCGTCAAAATGCGTCCGTAAGACAAGGCCTGGCGGCCGGATTCCGTCACCTTGAACTCTTTCTTGATGCGCACCTTGTAGGCGCGGGACCATTCAGATCGGTCGTGCACGATCCGCTTCACGTGGGCCAAAACAACTGTGAAAGTCATAAGAGAATTTGAGTTGTGAGTTCAAAAAGGTCGCACCCCCTCCGCTCTTTGATAAGAACATAACCCGCAAATGGATAATATAATTTTAATAATACATCAACAGCCATTACCAAAATCGGCTGAACAGTAGTGCTCCTGTGGGTGGCGCTTGGAACAGCTGCATCCATCGGCGAAGGTGGCCATGGCCGTCAGGATTACCAGGGCCGACAAAAGAGCCCAGCAACACTTCATCTTCATTATATAAAAGAAAGAAAAACGTGCCATTAATATTTTTAAAAAATAAGCGCGCGAGAGAAAGTTCAACCGAATTTTAATCAATAAGATATTCTTATTCTCGCTCAACTCTCTTCCTGAGTGTAAACCTGTACCCGTGTTGGCAGCACGTCGTGTAAAACCTTCGTGACGTCATTGGGAAAGAAACCAGAAGGAAGTTGTTGCCCAAGAAGAAGCTCAAATGAATTCAGCCCAATCGATTTCCAGGGTCTTTTGTGTGTGTGTGTGTGTGTGCTACATGTGATTTCCTATCTGCCCATTTCGATCGTCAAGTGGTTTTTTTTGCGGGCCGCTGCCAAACGAAATGAGTAAGAGAGAGAAAGAGCTAAGGAAAAAGAAAAGAGAAGTGAAGGGAGGCTAAAACTCTGTGGCAGGTTGGAGAGGGCACCGGCGGGCCAGCGTCTGTCTGTCTAAATCGATAGGTTAGGTTGAGAGGTGTATGCAAAGCGGCCAGCGCACAGGTGCGTCGTCCAAGAGAGGATATTTATTTATATAAAAAGAAGAAGAAAGAAAAAGAAAAAGGAGCGAGCGCGCTGGAGCTGTTGCTGCTGCTGCTGCTGCACCCAGCGGGGAGTTTACTCTGCTGCAGCTTTGGCTTTTTTTATGTCTTGCAGCTGGTGAAATGAACAACAGTGTTGGAAAGACCGGGACGTGGCAGTAGGGGAGAGAGAGAGAGAGAGTTTGACACGTTACCTGAAACACTTTCCAGCCCTGTTAAGTTTATTATTTTGTTTTTTTTTTTTATTTGGCGTTTAATCGATCGGCAAACCGTGACAACGATTTTGGCTAATTTCAATTCGTCCTTCCACCACCTCCACCCTTTTATTTGTTGCCTTCAATGGAGTGTTGCGGGGTTCTCTACTACTACTACACGCCCGGGTTTATCTATACAGCGTGACGAGAGGTAAATACCGTGACCCACATTGCTATATGATGTCTCGGTCCCGCCTCGTACAGTATAACCAAGTAGAAGCAAAAAGATATTTAATGACGGCATACCTTTCGACAGGTTGATTGGGCACTGCTTCTTTCCTTTTTTTCAAATCTCTCTCTCCTGCGAAAGAAACACCCCACCACCACCACCACCACCTTCAGATTCTTCTTTAATGGCTGGTGCCTCCTTCTTCGGTTGCCGAACTTTGTGGGGCTTCAAGGGTCGACGAACAACAACAACAAACAACACTGGATCGAGTCAAGAAAATGGAAATGGTTTTCAAACGAGTGACGGGGCTGGTTAGAGAGTTCGCACACTCTGGATGAAATTGTATTTCTTTGAATGGGATTGCCTTTTCGTGAGCAGTTTGAGAGACTATGAATGAAAACTTTGGGCGGGCGGGAACTTTGAATCAACAACAACCAGCTAGAGCCAAATAGGAAACTTGTTGTCGCTTGACTGTAGAGCTGGAGCGGCCGACTGCCGTCTGATCGTTGAGCGTGAATCCTTCGCCTCCTTTTATATACGAAATTTTCCACGGGGAAAACTCCCCTATACACACGACGGGAGACGTGCCGCCTTGCTGGCTCCTCCTCTGATGAGTCTCTTTCTGACTCCTCCCACTTCACGCCAACCTCACAGCAACACACGCAGAGTGCTGCTGCTGACTGAGGGGGGAAAAAAGAACGAGAAAAGAAAAGAAGAAGAAGAAAAAAAATTACTCGACTAGTTAGACGAGCTTCACTAAATCAATGTCGTTCCAATGTCTTCGTTCGGTTTCTTCTTGTCGTGTCATGCTGAACGAAAATGATGGTGTTGTCCGTCTCTTTTTTTTCTTTTTGTATCGGTCAGATCGGGAGGGGTCTTTTCGTTGGTTCGTTTTTCCCCATCGAATTGATTTTCGCTATCTGGTGGTTTTCTCCCGCCGAATTAGGAAGAATTTAGATAACGCCGATGACGTCATCTGGAGATGTTTCTCCTCTTTTATTTTTATTTTTTTTTTTGCTTGGACGGTGGTGTCTCACCTCATCTCCATACTCCAGTCCCGCGTCCGCGCCAGACTGTGTGACTCGCCGATTCTTTTCTATGTATTCTCCAGCTCAAGACTTCATTGATCATTCACGCGGCTTACCGTATACGCACGCCACCGCCACCACCACGGCAGTCATTTCACGATTATAAGGATAAGGCTGGGCTTCTCCTTTATTTTTATATTTTTTGATGGGTGGGAAAGGCCGTTTGAAACGTCCTCGTCGTCAGAGTCGAATGATATGCACATCAAACACACACACGTACACACACACACACACAGCGCCCGGCAACGGCCGCTGCCGTCCGTAAATGGACACCGGTCGACGTTCATTTTGTCCTTTCTCAAATTTACTGACGAGGAGGGCAGGACGGCCATTTCGTGGCTTAGTAATGACCCTCCTCCTCACCCAAAGAAAACGCCAAAAACGATCCCGCGTTCAACGTGTTGTCCCGACACACCCAGAAAAAAAAAAGTGTATAATGGAATAGTAGCGGTCGTTATGTTTTGTTTCGGTTGGTTTTCAATGAACTCGATGATTCTCTTGTACCCCAGTGCAGTTCACGGCCTGCAGGTGTCAAACATGAATAGTTTAAGAAGGGCACAGGGAAGAAACCAATTTGTGTTTTGTCTTTTTTTAAAAAGTATAAATTTAGTTTTTTTTTAAATGCGGACATTTGCGCGCCTTTTTCTTTCCCCCCCCCCTTCGGCTGCCTATCCCGAGCTCCTTTGAGAGGCCTCGGTGTATCCATCCGGATGAAAATTTGCGACGCCGTTTGTGATTTACGACGCGACCTTTATGCACCGTAACGTTCCTTTCCAGCCACGGGTAAATTGTTATGTGACGTCTAATCTGGTGGCCGTCGCGGTTGCAGGTGCACGCAGCTTTTGCAGCCGGCCACAGACGACGATATTTGTGCGGTCCATGGTGGTGTTGCTGTATAGTAGTATATATAAACACATCCGCTGGATTTTGGATTCACATGCAAATGAGCCGAGTTTCTATGTGCAGCTGGGGCTGCGTGTGTGACCATGTTAGGTTGGGTGGAAGGCGGCCGCGGGAGAAGAAGAAGAAAAAAAAGTCGTGTCATTGAGAAAAGATCAAAACGAACGAAATAAAAAAAGAAAGGAAGAAGAAATCCAAAACGGAATGAGAGAGAGAGAGAGAGAGAGAGAAAGAGGGAGAGCCCTATACAGACCCCGTAGAAAATCTTTAACTTGTCTAGTTGTTAGCAGCCAAACGATTGAATGAATAAAAGATGGAGGACAACGGTTGAATGTGGTAGCGGATCCCGACAAGTCGGTCGCAAGAGATTGCAAATGCCTTTTCATCCAAGTGCGTAAACCGGAACGAAAAAGTGATGACGGAGTAGTATGCCATTAAATATACCAAACGGCATGTACACTGTACTACAGTCTGTCCGGCCGACAAGAGATAACCACACGCACGATATCGGCCCATGAGTCAGTGTCGTCGTTGATATTCTTCCTCTTGTTTGCCGCTCGCGTCTTAATAAAATCAAAAAAGATTCCCGCTCGGTTGATGCTCGGCACTGCTCCCTTGCGCCAAGAGAAAGGCGCATTGTGTTAAATCCCATCACGCGGACGAGGTGCGCCTCCGTCATATATTCTATAGAGTCCAGCAAGACACACCCGGTGGTGGTGTAGTAGTATACCGTAGTAGTAGTAGTCGGTAGTAGTAGACATCCGTAGAGAGCGTTAACTACATTCTGGCGTAATTGTTGATGATGATAGATGTCGGCTCCGCGGCTGCCGGCCGTCCTCAAGATCGGCCACGCTCACGGCGGACTCGGCAAACTCAAAGTGGAAACGCCGTTGGATTTCCAAGACGCCGCATCCGTCGTCGCAGTTTCCAATTCTTACTGGTAACAAGAAACGTTCGCGGGATTCCCGTTTATTTTTTCTATCTTTCTCTCTCACTCAACCGTATGGTGTCTTACGTCATTGTCTTCTTTGTACAAAACAGTACCGTGGAGCCTTACGTGGACTCCAAGTTCGACATCCACATCCAGAAGATCGGCAACTACTACAAAGCCTTTATGTAAGTTGCATAATTCAATTTAACCGTTTATCAATTTGTTTGATAGACAACATATACGGGACATTCCTTATTAAACTTGTGAGATATGACAACGTGCGCGCGTGTCTCCAGGAGTCACAGGAGTGGAGGGGTGGGATCGGTATGTCGAGTAATCAAAAGTGCCGGAATTCTTGGGGCTGACGTCACACGAAACTCCATAATTGAGTCAGTTTCTCTTAAAAATCTGATCTCTAAATAGTCGCCGAGTCATCAGCGACTCTTGACGCATTAGCATATCTGTCGTCATGTTTTTTTATCCCCCCGCTCCCTGCTCCTAACCGATAGAGAGTGAACTCGAGGAACTTTTATAGAGACGATTCGCCAACTCTTTGACCGCATTTTGTCACACGGACTGACGGACGGTCAGGTGCTGGTGTCCTACGGCGATAAGGACCGGGGCTAAATCCAGCAGCCGGATGCGATACGGCAGTGCGTGTGTGTGTGTGTGCGCTAGAACGGGAATAGAAATAGTTGGAATAGTTGTGAGGGCCGACACAAAAAAATAAAAATGAGCGAATGCACATCAGATGGTCATTATATGGTGACTCATTTTGGGGAATGCATGTCGACTTTTGATGAATCATTTCTGTGTGTCAAATAGGCGCAAGTCGATTTCGGGCAACTGGAAGACCAACCTGGGCTCGGCCATGCTTGAGCAGACACCCATGACGGACAAGTACCGCGGATGGATCGAGGCCGTCGCAGCCCAGTTCGGGGGTCTCGATCTCTGCGCCCTGGAGGTCCTGGTGGCCCGCGACGGACGCGAGATCATCATGGAGCTCAACGACTGCGCCCTGCCGCTCCTCGGAGACTCGCAAGAAGAGGACCGCCGTCTCATCTCGGAGCTCGTTCTCCACCGCATGAACGTGAGTCATGTTTTACCATTTTTTCTTTTCTTTTTCTCTCTTTGCCTTTTCTCCCGATGGGAGCGGGCGAGATTTCCATAAGGCGCCAACAGGATATTGTTAATTTTTTTCCCTTTTTCTTTCGATTTTTATTCATTTTATTCTTACTCTTCTTTGCACAATTTGTTTAAAAAAAAACAAAGAATCGATGCACTCCATTATTGAGTGACGGTCTGAAAAAGGTTGTACCAAAAACGGAAGTCCTGATAGCTGAATAAAAGAAAGAGAAAGACTGACAAAAAATGTCTAAATCAACATATTGGCCCCATGGCGCAATCACGTGTTCGTCAGCGCAACGTGAATTCCAAGAAAGTCCAAATTTAGGTTTCCGTGTTCCGTAACACAAGTGATAAATGGCAGGGCTATTATTATTTTGTCAAAAATAGTCATCATCACTTGCCATAATTTATCTTTCTGAAAACAATGTGCAGACTCAATGTCGGCCACCAGGGATGCCTGCCGGTCCGAGCGCCGGTCCGGCGTCTATGCCGAACGCCCAATCACGTCATTCGATTACAAGCGGAAGTCGACCGGAATCCCCGGCGGATATGGAACGAAGCAGCTCTGCAATTCCGGCAGCCCTGGCTGGTGATGATACCGGATCGGTTGGCTCCGCTTCTCAGCCGGCGTCGTTGCAACAACAATCGTCTCGTGACGTCTTGGGCGGAGGCAATCCATTTCTCACTCGACGCGGGACCGAGGACGGGACACCCGTCACTGCCGGATCATTGGCCCGTTCCTTCTTCACTCGCAGTTCATCGCAACAAGCCCAGGAAGGATCTGGCGGAGGCACTGACGACGGCGAGGACACGATGAAGAATCTGCGCAAAACATTCGCCGGAATCTTCGGTGACATGTAAACCCCAAAAAAATAAAACGGAGACGAGGGCCGGTGGATTTTGCGCAAATGAATTTGAAAAACGTAACGCGGATCTTGGGAGATGTTGCTGTTGAATCTCATCAAGAAAGTGTATCCAATTATCCTCCACCCCAAGAGTCACCCAAGCAGTAAACCCAACATTAGAAAGATATTTCAATGTTATTCAATACTTTCTCTCTCTCTCTCTCTTTCCCTTCTTATTCTTTCTCTCATCATTCTATACATTTGCGTGTTGTTACATTCACGGTTTCTTCGCTATTCCCAAAAGCCAGACCATCAATCAATAAAGAAACGGTGAATAAGCTACCTACACAACGAGGGCTGGAAGGCAAAAAGAAGAAGAAAAAAAAAACAAATTTACAATTCTTTTTTTATTATTATTATTATTATTATTATCTACTGACCGAAGAAAGAAAAGAAAAAGAAGCGAAAAAATCTTTTGAAAAACAAAAGAAAAACAGACATTTTCTCTCCTCGAATAATCGATGTACCTTTTCCACCTTTTTAATGCCCGTCTTAGTTCGTTCTAGAGTTTTGCATGCACATCTTTTTCATCTTGAATGGTACTCGAACTTGGATCGAAAGAGCTTCGATGATAACATCAGCGGTTATCACGAATCTACTACAGTTTTTCTTTTGGAATTTTCTTTTTCAATGTTTTCGTTTGTTTCTCTATTTTAGCGGCATAAAACAAACACACGATTGAGAGACGATTGCTTGTTATGTACTACTACTATCGCTTTGGAGAGATCGGGCAAAGCGCGTTTTGTTATATCACCCCAGCCATTTCAAAAAGGAAATTTGTTCCATTGTGTTATTTAATATCAATCAACTGACGTTGGCTTATTATCCCACATTTTTTGGTTTTAAATGAATGTCAATTCTATCAATCATGTTAACAGGTGTGTGTGAGTGTGCTAATAACCGTTTTTCTCCCCCCAAAAAAGTACAGCCTACTTTTAACCATCATGCAATACAGAAAAGTCGGGATGTGTTTTTTGCATTGACGTCGGTGGCCATCATTGTAAGTTTTCCTTCCCTATTTCCCACGTATTAATACACGTGGAGCTGAGTGTCTTAAAAAAAAAGAAAATGTAATCATTTATTTTCAATTACCTTCTCTTTTAAATAGTTGATGCGAGACAGACGGAGAGAGAAACTTGCCTATAGCCGAGACTTCTACTAAACGCCGTGTGGGTTAAAGAATAGCTGGTTAATTGTGTTTACTTCGTGTCTGTTGTTGTTGTTATTGTTCAGTTAACGAATCCCACCACTGAGACTTTCTCGCTTTTTGTCACTGGAGAATATAGGATATGGAAGAAGATATCCGTTGAGCGTATTACTTTACAAAAGGCAACCGGAGATGGAACGGCCGAGATTCGTTGTCGGCCTCCAGCATATCGGGAAAACGACGGACTAAAGACATCGAGGCCAGACATCAACCGCCATCTCAGTAACTAGCACTAAGCGAGGTCGTTTTTATATTTTTATCATGGAACCGCAAAACCACTTTTTATTCCAGCTGATGTCTAGTTTTTCCAGTTCCAGGTCGGTTGGCACCATCAGATATGAATCAACTTTCTTCACAGCTAAGTCAATAAGAAAGAAGGGAAACGAGCTTTCGTGTAACCTTTAATGCTCAAAAGAAAGAAAAGGCATTTCTTTTGTTTTGTTTTTTCGGTCTGGGCTTTCGTGAAATGAATGGCGTGGGTGCAGCGTGCTGAGCCGTCAAACTCTCGTCATCTGTCCGTTCGTCCAAGAAGATGCTAATCTTTCAAAACCGACTTTTGGTACACACACAGCTCCGGGCTAGCACGCATAGTGAGTGCTAGTCTCTCTCCTTTGTCTGGCCTTATTAGCTGATAATATTTCACCTTCGAGAATATATCAATGTTGGATATGGCCTTTCAAGTCTGTCGTGAGCCTGGATACTCGAGACTCTCCGTCAATAAGATCAATTAACAAATGATGTCCTTTAAAAAAAAGCGCCGTTTACACGAGACGCACCCAATCACCTTGGGAGCGTGTGTATGTGTGTAGGTTCCAGTCGTCACGTTGTGTACTGCAACTCATGAAGAATTCCGCGAATTCTCTAAATAATTCATTGCCATAGACCGTTCACTATGTGTGTGTAGATTTTCCTTTTATTATTATTTTTTTTCAATTTTAGCAAGTGTCCTGGTCGCCCACTACATTACGGCCGGCCTTCGCTTACGTGTCAATCGGCCAAGTATTCTAGTCTCGTCGTGTTCGTAGAGCCGGTTGGTGATGGATAGATTTCGAGGAGAGTCCTGCGTGCTGGTGCACAGGACCAGCAGCTACAAAAGTCACGAGCCAAAATATATATACCGCCTTTTGGCAAATATACATATACTACTACCTCTTGTTTGTTTGTGGCTAGATTCCCTTTTGCCGACATTACAAGCTCGCAGATATGCCATTACTTTGTGTGCTGTCAGTTGGTCGTGGGCTGGGACTCGCGTGCGATTCCCTGTTTGATTACGATGCCAATTCTCGAGTTGAATAACAAGGAACCGTCATGATGTTTAACCTAAATCATTTTCAAGGAAAAGAAGAAGAAAAAAAAAAAAAAAAAATGCCTGAGATAAACCACTAGCACATAAAAGGCGAAAATTGGGAGACCGAAGATAACCCTTAAATCTGGCTGCAGCTCACGATTTCTCTTAATGCGAATGGCGGTTGTGTTGCAGTTGTGAGCCGCTGGAATGAAATCCGAAACGGACAGATGAGGTTCCCTATCAGGAAGTGCGACGAATCGTCATCTCCACGCTGCAATGAATCATGAATATTCCCCAGTGCGTACTGTTCTTCTCTAAAGGTATGATTTCATCAATTTACTTCGCCGCAAAGAGAAAAAATCAAATCGAATTAAGTACTTTGGACAGGTTGACAGATCACCTGTGGCAACCGGCAGCTGCCGGCTTGTTTGCGAATCATTGAATCATTCTCCGAGTCATTCCCCTGTCAATAATCCATCAGTGACGACTGACGAATGCATGTGTTGCAAAGGTCCAACTTTCTACGCTCGTGCTGGCTATAGTCCGGGTTCCTGGTTTAGCGTTTTAGACTGCTGTGAGAAAGGAGACATCTGAATTTTAATTTCAGTCAATCCTTCATTCGCATCAAATGGTTCCTTGACAGCCTTTGTTTGAGCTGTCGGCTTCTAAGATAAAACTGTTTTTTACTTTTTTGTTTTTCAGCTTCTATTATTTTAAGCAACCATGTTATGTCCTGCATGAGGACTTTATCCCATTTTAAATTTGTTGGAATTGACGTCACGAATTGACGTGCCTTGAAGTACCCAGATCACCAAGTTTCCCAAACAATTTTGCAAACGCAGACCTTTTGATTGGTTTTATCAAATTATGGTTTCATTGCTTCTCTTGACGAATATTAAAATTGATAAGAAAGTGGAAATTTATTCTTGGAGCGTCAGTAGGTGAACTCCACGGCCAGAAGCGCTAAACCGGACTATGCTATGCATGAAGTGGTTGGCCACTAGTGACCAAGAAAAGTTCTTGGTTCGACCTTCTCCGATTTGCGTCATCCGGCCGATCGGTTTGCCAGGACCAAAAGACGCGCGAGACTTTCGTTCACGAATTACGACGTTGGCAATCAACCCTCCTCTTTTACTTGTGGCAGTTGTTGTTTGCTTGATGAATCGTAAATGACAGGTAGTATGTAATAATACGTCTAATAAATTGTACAACATACCAAACGTACGAAGAAGCATATTGCATTTATTACGCAACAACTGCAAAGATATGTTTATCACGTATCTAGAAAAGTTGAAAATTTGATATTTTCTAACCACAAGCTCCGATTTCAGCTTCAATTAATCATTTAATTTTATTTCAATTGTTCTTTATTGTGCCTTTATCATAGTGCTTACAAATAGATTTATCCTATTACATTTAAAATTATTGAAATTTTTTTAAAATTTCCCGTATGCCGTAACAGCATTGTATAATAACCAAAAACTGAAAATTATTACCCTACTTAGGTGCGGGATATAGCTTTATATTCTTATCGCTAGGTGTCTTATTTTTCCATTTCACAAAGTCGTCTGCAAGTGGTACTCAACAACTTGTGAAAATGTCACGATATTTAACGAAATTTAGGTAATAAAAACTTTATCGGTCACGTGGAAGCACACACTATAACGGTTTATAATATATTTAGATTGGCGATACCTCTAGTTATTCAGACCAGGCAATTAAATGCTCATAGAGCGTCAATCGGTAGTATTGGACGATCTATCTACGTGAGAACATACCCCACTTTGCTTGTACAACCTGACGGTTCTACAATAACCGTACAATATAATGAACCTCGCGCAATAATAAAGGCAAATTTATTTTTATTTTTAATAAGTACGGACGTAATGTTTGTTTTACTTCCATTAACAGCTGCCTCTGGACTTTAGTACGCTATCTGAAGCTGAGAAGCAAAAACGACTAGCCCAAAGGAAGCCAAAGAAAAAGGTCAAGATTGAAGAGGAAATTGAAGACACATTTGATCAAGATTCATATTCACATTTATGGAAAAAATAAGATGACAGCTGATACACAAATAGTACGAAAAATAAACTAAATTTAACAATATGGATTGTGGTTATGGGGAGCTCTTTTTCTTTGAAAAAGGCATTTTAACTGGTCTGATGAATGGATTTTCCATGATAAATGGTTCTGAATTTGACATTTCCATCAGTGAGCCATTAGGTCCAAGGTTATCCATCATTTCATTGTTCTCTTTCTCCTGATCCAACTTGGCGGCTTTAATGGCTTCAGCATTGGCTTCTTCTTGCTTTTGCATGTGGACGGCTGCCTCGTCTTCTTCAAAAGTTTGATCGCGCGGGAGAAGGGCGGACAAAAATGGTTTATCCATTGGCTTACATGCAATAACTAGGACACAAAGAATATATTTAAATGAAAAAGGTATACAATACTTTTTTTTCTTCCTTTACTTACGGGGATAATGAGTCAAATCTTCGACCAAAAAGAAACTTTGCGTTTCCCCTGTTTTAGCGACAAAGCGCGTCAGTGCTCTCTCCACATCTCGCTTTTGACAGGATGCCTTTTCTCGAATAGTTTCGTAGTCCGTAATAGGTTGTTTGTGAGTCTTAAAAAAACAATAATTATTTAAAAATATAATGTATGACAAATATGGAAAACAACATACTGGTGTTTGAACATATGCATGTGAATCTGGAAATGCTGGCAAATGGTCTGGGATATGACTTGGATGTGGTCTCTTTTGACCAGTTTGTAAAATTCCAATTTGTTTTGTTGCAACAGCTTGAGTAGGAGTTGGTAAAACTAGCCTTCTTGCTCTTTGAGCATATGATTCCAAAGAGTTGTGCTTAATTCCCATTGATACCAAGGCCATAACAACATCTCCTACAACAGGTTCCTAAAATTAAAACATATAATTTAACTACTGATCATACCCTATAACTCAAGAATTTAGATAACCCATACCACTCTTGCAGATAATTCACAGTAAAGACGGCTACTATGACCAAGTTCAGTTAGAACTGTAGAAAGAAAATAAATAAATTAGGTCTTTAATAAATATGATTAATTTGATAGATAAAAATGCTTACAGCTCTGCATCATCTCGGTAAGGGTCTCCAATGACAATTCATCTACTGCACTGAAGCCTGCCTCACTACACAAACAACTCACACTGGCCTGAAGCAGTTTCCTTCTACAAATATTTAATTTAAATTACATTTGTGTAAAACACCTAATTATTAAGGTCTGTCTAAATCTGACATCAAATACTGCAACATGGAAAAAAAATTTAGTATCCTTGTCAGTGCATCTATTTTAGTCTTTTAAAAGTTGTTTTTCACCACACAACTATTTTAAATGTTTTTACCTAGAAGCTGCTCCAGACATGATGGGTTCTGAAACAGTAGTAGTCATTTTCGGTGTTGTGGTTTATAGAAGAAATGATTTTTTATTGAATTCTAATATTTGTTGAATGGTTTTGTTGACAATGCAACAAAACTAGCAGTACAGTCGTTGGTTGTTGCTAAACAGTCGCTAGGATTGGTGCAGCGGCGGCACCTGAAAGCTTCGTCAGATTCACTCGCCGTCAATTCTTTCATTTGGTTCTCAACTTGTTAGTCGTCCTAGTGAGTTTTTATCGTCTTTCATCTGGATTTGATCATAATATAGTTTTACGAAAATGTTCTGTTTGATTAAAGCATTATTTAGACGACATTTGTGAGTTTTCCTTGTTCATAATTAGTAAATTTCCTATTTTTCTAAACAGGATTATCTAGCCACACCAGCTATATACAATGGCCAAGTCCAAGAATCACACAAATCACAACCAGAGTAAGTTTATAAATTATACATTTGGAGACACGTTTTAACGTTTCCTATTTTACAGACCGTAAACATCATCGTAATGGCATCAAGAAATCCCAGGCTCACAAGTGCCCATCCAACAAAGGAGTAAGATTTTTGTTTCTTTAGTAATTTCATTATTTGGAACATATGTCAAATTGACTAGAATTGGTTGTGTGGTATACTTTTGAAGGTTCTTTGTAGTTCCTTTTTGCTTTAAAAAACAAGCCCATATTGATAACTGTTCACTGAAATCAAAAAATCAGCATACTTCATTCTAAGTTACTTGACATGAACTTTTCGTGCCATGCATGTGTTCAACAAATGGTAGTTGAGATTGAAGTTTTAATGTTTCTCATCATTTGCAGGTCGATCGCAAGTTTTTGAGGAACATGAAGAAATCGCGCGCACGCAATCTGAGCACTGCTAAGCAGTTGATTGTCGCCAAGTACCGCAAGGACCAGGCCGAAAAGTAGTTTCTCAAATTCGCGAGGATTAAGTTTTGTGTAAAAACAAAATGTTCTAAATACAAATCTTGATTCTACCTCTGTGTCTATTACCTAAATTTATAATTAATGTAATAAAATTTTTAACTAAATCATAATTTATGCTTGACTTTTAAAATTGTTTTGACAAAAAAAGCTGACTATTGTTGTTCATGCAGCAGATTACTTAAATCTACAAGCATACAAAAAAGACAATTTGTTTTTAATTATGCCAGTTATATATTTTTTAAGACAATCTGTACAAAATATAATTTGTATTGGACATCTGACGGATAGACTATTAGCAGCAAATTAACATCTTCAATGTTTATTATTGAGAGTAAAAGTAATCTAACGTCGTGGTCTGCGTTTTACCTGTAAAGAAAAAAAAGCCGTTAAATATCCTATTTCAGCAATGATAAACAGTTTTTACCTTTAATTTTCATTGTAACTGGTCCTCTCTTCTTTTTAGTGCCTGAAAGTGATGAACTGGAGGAACCGGCACCTTTTGGGTAAATTTCGGGTTTTGCGTGACCTCCAAAGCCATCATAGAAATAACCACTAGTTGACGGTACCGGATCGACTTTCATTTTTTTAAACTTCAGGGATTCACCGTCAACGGATGAGGATGAACTGCTAGCTTTGCGAGCCTCCTTTCGCTGAGTACTGGAAGTTGCTTCTTCTTGTTCAGGATTGCTAAGTTTGGGCTGCATGCTCGAAATATTTTGCGATGACAACATCAATCTAGACGAAGGAACGTTCGAAGGTTTCATTCTAAGCGGAACCAATGGAGTAGAAGGTGACGATGGCGTTGTCATGAGAAGATTAGACATTCGAAGGTTAGTCGGAGCAGGGCTCTCATTGATAAGACGAGATAGTGCAGAGTTGCGAGGATCACCACTCGGCGATGAGATCGACTCCGTAAGGGCCTTAAGCTTTTCTTGCAGTTTTGCATTTTCCGCAGTGTATCTTTTAATATCCTCTTCTGCCAAGCTGGATTGCTCTTCCTTCTCCTTCAATTCCTTCTTGGTTTGCTGGAGTTCAAGGCGGAAAGTGCTAAGGAGTCGTCGACATTTTCTTAACTCTTCGTCGGCTTTCTGCTTCAGTTGTACTTTAGTATTCAGCTCCCTATGGAAATTAAACTTTGAAACAAAGCTTTGAATGTTGGCTTATATTATTCACTACCTGCTTAAAATCACACATTGTGTACTCAAGGATTTGGCCGTTTCTGAGTGATCACCATATTGCTCCAGCATTTCTTTTACTTCGTCATGAGTAGCAGTCACAATTTGTTGAACGTTTTCCATCAGTTTAAGCTTCCCTTTACAAGTTTGCAGCTCTTCTTCTACGATGGCGAAAGACTTTACTTGCTTATTCAGGAAATCGACTCTTTGTTGGAGGTTGCTTATGACGGTTTCCGACTCACGAACTTTTTCTGCGCTTTCCTTTTTTTCTTTACAGTACTTGTTAGATTTTTTCTTTAGAGTAACATTCTCTTGCCTAACTTCTCTCAGTTCTTTTTGTACAACTTGAAATTCCAGGGACATTTCATCCAGCTTTTGTTGAAGATCTGCAGAGTCCACTTCAACAGAGAAAGCAATATCAAAGAAGATTCTGCCTAGTTTTTCATTAGATGTGGTTTGACGACAGGTTGGACACGATTTCTTGGTACTGTACATTTAAGGAAAAAAATGTTAAGGATATCAACAAGAAAACTGTATTAATGGTGTTACCCAAGCCATTGTGTGATGCAAGTGTTGTGAAATGTGTGACCACATTGTGGAGCCATGACAACATCGGAGTCACCAAAGAGCTCCTGACAGACAGAACACTGGGCACGCATTGTGTGGCTTTGTAAACTAAACCAGTAGCTTTTACAAATCTGAAAAGATAATTAATCATGAGTAAAAAAAATGAGTTTACCACTCATCAAGGAAATTATTCCAAATACAATAACACATAAACAAAGTGGGATAACAGACTATGTAGTCTGAGATAAACACAAAATGTTTAGGTAGAAAAGTTTTACTTTACTTCTCCTTCAACACCACTGAGATATAATCAGTAGCCTCACAAATTAGCACCAAGGACAAACGTTTGAACCCAATTCTTACCTAAATTACTCATGACTCACACAAAGTTGAAGATCGACAAAGAGTTAAACTATTTTGGAAATGGTAAAATCTATTGCACTCCGGAGTCCGGAGCGCTCTAGTGTCAAAAGTGGCTATTGCACTCCGGAGTCCGGAGTCCTCTAGCGTCAAAAGTGGCTATTGCACTCCGGAATGGAAATATGTAGTACTTTCAGTTGGCGACCGATGGCATTCTGTTTCTGTGTTTTGAAATTTGAATGGTTTAGATTTGAATTCTTTGGAAATTCAAATAAAATGTATTTATAACAATCAAATATATTTGAATATCACTAATAAATAAAAATAGTCAGTGTATAGAAAGAACTTTTATTTCGTTATCGTTAACTTAGCTAGAGTATACAATGTCCAACATTGAATCGGTACCTTAAAATTCAAATTGTAAATATAGTTAAGTGTCTTGCAACAGGAATAAAGTAGAATTTATAAACATTTCAATTCAGGGTGATATTTCTTGTTAACCATTTCAATTTCTCGCTCTATTTGCTCAGTGTAAGGATTTATACACGTTATAAACGCATATAGTGAGTCACCCTTTGTCGCCCCTTACCTGCCTGAAAGTCGAGCCGGAGTTCTCAGAACGGGGCTTCGAGGGGTTCTTAATCTTTGTGACCTTTAAACGCATCGACCAGCAACTCACTATTTCTGCTGATTGATTCACACGTAACGTGGGATTCAGCTATATTATACAGAGATCATTAAATTCAAAGTAATCATTTAGATTGTTAAACACGCTATAAACACACGACATAGTGAGTCACCCTCTGTCGCCCCCCTACTTGCCTGAAGGTCGAGCCGGAGTTCTCAGAACGGGGCTTCGAGGGGTTCTTTGTGACCTTCAAACGCATTGACCAGCAACTCACTATTTCTGCGGATTGACACGTAACGTGTGATTCAGCTGATTTCACGCTATAAACCATGCAATGCCCGTGTCTCTTATTCAAACACGTCTTTCATATCTTGAAACAAAACAATACAAAACTAAGTTAACTTACAGTTGCAGTTTACTTTATTATAGTGAGAATATCACAAGACATTTTAACTGAATTGTGAGTGCGAAAAAATACTTGGTATTTTCGTGTTCAGTTTCACTCGGTGCTTTGTCATCACACGAATGAACTGACAATGAAAAAGTAATTGATTTAAGAGGGGAAAGAATTGGCACATGGTGCGGCGTCAATCAAATATCCTTTAAGAGCGGAATATGGAAGCGCCTTGTCCTTTGATGATGGGTTGCTTTAGGTTCCAACGGCCGCGGAGATAATCATAAACAAAGTTAACCACTCCTCTTTTTGACTACCAGTATTTTGTAACATCTATCTCCCTTATGTTGGAAAAAGAATATTCCTCGACGATGACGAAAGGTTCTGTCACGAATGTAAAAAATAAATACCTTATTATGTAGTCTCATGTATACACACCCAGAATTGAACTGATTATGTGAAATATATTGTGTTAAATTTGAGTAGAAAGTAAACCTATTGTTTTTGTTTATACACACTCAACTTCTTTCATTATTAAATGATATCGAGGAACATTCTTCTTATGTGATATAAAGTCATGATCAGGTCGTAAACGTAAAGAAATAGCGAAAACCCCTAATCCTGCAAACCTTAAAACTTTTATAGATGGAATAAGTAAAATCTCACTTTTCAAACATGATACATTTTTTTTCAAAATGTCAAACACTAATTTCTTGAAGGCATCAGGTTTGTTTTTCATTTGGGGAAATCTCAAAAACTCATCACATGCTGTTGACCTGTTGTACGATATTGTAACAAAGGTGAAACCACAGATCAGTGCATAACTCCCTCTTCTTTCACACTATAATTGAAGCTTGAATGAAAGACAGACTCTGAACTCAGGATAAATGGTATTTATGTTAAACACAGAATCAGTCGTTATTTGCCATTCGTCGCCATAAATTTCCGGAGTGCAATAGCCACTTTTGACGCTAGAGGACTCCGGACTCCGGAGTGCAATAGCCACTTTTGACACTAGAGCGCTCCGGACCCCGGAGTGCAATAGGCGTGACCTTTGGAAATTGACCACTAGCGCCTCGATTTAACGCGCCTTTTGTGTAATATTCGTGTGTCACATGAGAAAAATTGGTTACAACCTTTTTCTCCCGAATAACAAAGTTAAACAAAAATTTGGGGTTAATTTTTTAAGAATATTATTGTTTCATTTTTTTCTACAAAATATTGCTCTGTTTTAAAAAATGTTATGCGTTTGTTTGTGAATTGTGACTCTGCAGACCAAAGAAAACTGAGATACTGCAAGATGAAAAGAATAAAAACGTTGTCTTTTCTCTCCCGCTATCTAGCGACCGGACCCAGAAGCTTAAATTTAAAAAGTTCGAGCCGAGTGGTGTTGCTACAGTTGCAAGTTAAGCTACAAAAGCGCTAGTGTCAGCAATATTATTGCCGGAATATTTCTACTCAACTTGTGATATCTCTATTTATCCAGTGTGCGGAACGTAAGGTAAACATGAAAAATGGCCGATGATTCAAGTTCATTATTCCCGCTTCACTCGTGTGTTTATCGTAACGATATTCGTCAATTGTCTTCTCTTTTACGAACTACAGATATTAACCAAAAGGATAAACATGGTGACTTTTCTTTCACTAAATTACAATTTTTTTCCTTTTTTAAAACAATAACATTGTTTGTTGTAAGCGGCATCAAGTTCCCTCCGTGAACATATGGCTCGCGATTAATATTGCTATATTAAAAACATCGTTTCAATCAATCAAATATTAATTTTCTGTTGTAGGGAACACAGTTCTTCATTTGGCAGTTATGTTGGGTCATAAAGGCAAGTCCTTACAATAGAACATTTAAAAAAGAAATGTATACTTATTTTGACATTTCTTTTGCAGAATGCATACACTTGCTGCTAGCCCACAATGCTCAGGTTAAAATTAAGAATGGACTTGGCTGGAATCCACTTGCTGAAGCTATCAGCTACGGTGATCGACAAACAAGTTAGTTTTTCTCAAATTATGTGATCACAATAATTTGACTAACAAGTTCTTATTGATCTAGTTCTGTTGTTATTGAGAAAACTTAAGCAACAAAGTAAAGAACAGTTGGAAGAAAGGAGACCAAAACTGATCCAGGCATTAAAGCAAATGGGTGACTTTTACTTACAACTCAAATGGGATTTTCAAAGCTGGGGTATGTTACATTCCAATTCAGAAAATACCATTTAATGGGAAGTAAGGTTTTTATTTATTTGTGATGTAGTACCATTGGTATCACGCATACTGCCGTCTGATATTTGTCGCATCCATAAGAAAGGTTCAAAAATACGGGTTGATACAACTTTAGTTGATTTTACTGACATGCATTGGGAGCGTGGGGACATAAGTATTGTATTTAATGGAGAAGCCGAACGACAACAGTCACTTTTTATACTAGATAACAAACAGAAAGTTTATCAACAAATTCGGTATCAGGTAAAGTTTTGAAATGCGTTTTCCAAGTTTACAGTAAACAATAAAATTTTGGTTTTGTCCAAGTAGGAATCGGAGAGTGAGATAGAGGACGAAGTCGATATCCTTATGAGTAATGATATAGTAGCTGTTCAAATGTCGACACGTTTCATTACGTTCAACCGCGCTCAAACTGGTTTCTTTTTTCGTGCTGACAAAACGGTAACGATAAGTGTTTTCTTCCTTAAAGCACCTACATCATTAAATTGTATACTTTTTCGTTCAGGAAATGGTGGGTCCATATCAGGCTGAATTCTTTTCTATTGGAGGTTTGGTTTTTGAATCCCGCAAGAGGAGAGAACACCTTACTCAAGAAGACCTTCGCAAAAATAAGGCGTTGATGGAGACCCTGACGAAAGGTTCTAGTTCGAGTCTGACGGAGACCAGCAACGGCGAACCCATACGCAGAGGGTCTTTACCTGCGCCAATTAAAACGATCCTCAGCTGGAATGATTACATCAATTGTAGTCACCCACCAAATTTGGGTAGACAACTCATATGCAAAGATGTGTCTAAAACATTCCGCGCTACTGTTGCTATGGTATTAACGCATCTCCTCTTTCTCTTTGATAACCAAATGTATTTACCACTCAGGAAATATTTTCATTCTTACATTTTCAAGTGCCAAGATTTTCCGTTATCCAAAGCGATGCTGTTAGATGTGTTGGAAGTTGTAGCGCCTGTCAAACATTTTAGCAAGCTCCGTGAATTCGTTGAAATGAAACTACCGCCCGGTTTTCCCGTAAAAGTTGACATTCCAATTTTACCGACCATAACAACAAGAGTTAATTTTCAAGACTTTGAATTCCGCAACAATATGGATAATATGTTGTTTCAAATCCCCAAGGATTATACCGAGAACCCCGGAAGGTATGAAAATTCTGCAAACAAATAACGTTGAAACTATAAATCTACTTTTTTTCTTTTTTTAAATGTTCCAAAATAACAGATTCCCTGATTTGTGACCAATGGAATGGAGCTTGCTGCTCAACTCAGAGCTTAGGGAAGTTGAGCCTTGCTGCTCCTATCTTTACCCCGTTTCTTCATCTAGTCATAGTCAGTATTCACATCGTGGTGTACAAGAAAGCGCACCACCATATCCAGTAAGTGTTGATAAAGTAAATCACCTGTTCGATCATGCGGTTGATGGCTGCTACCAGTTGGACCTGCCATGTCAACATCTGCTCACCAGTCCCTATGCCTCCCAATGTACCATTCATTTTCCCATACAAATCAATTCCACCCAACCAAGTCCAAATAATACAGAATTATCAGAGCCATAGATATATATCTAAACATACAAATATATATATCTATATTATATATACATATATACAAAACTTTACGGATTGTGTTTGTTCCTATGGCCAAGTTTTTGAGGATGACAATGTCCTAACAATGACGTTTTCAAAATCTTGTCAAAAGTTGTGTCATCTGTGTTGCACTGCCCCACATTTCAAATTGGCTAAATCCCTTAAACTCTACCGCCCTTAAATTTCTGATATTATGAGATTCAATATTATTTTTCCCTTATTAATTTGCAGTTGTAAAAAAGAGCAGATATGTTCGAGATTTGCAGATGTCGCGTGTACGAAGAACAAAACAATACAGTTGTCGCGTGTCAATGCCGCGACGGATTGGTTGGCTAATAGCCATGAATGTAAAAGGTTGATCATTGTGTTTCTGTAGGTGGTGAGTAATTGACTCACCCCAGCTATTAATTGCGAACCTAAATGCAGAAAACTAGATCATTTAGCCATCTATTTTTATACTTCCTAGAGGCAAGACGTTATCCGTCCATGTCATGGGTACTCGTGTTACCAACATTCGGTTCATGTTCAAAGTCTCAAGAAGCAAGAAATATGATAACCTATGTTACCAATAATTGAAACTCAGTTTCTGATATGTAATTTACGTCTTAATCTAAAAATGTAACTAATCTTTGATTTTAGAATAATTAATTCCCATCGATTTTTTTTTTCTTTTGCGTCATCTTATTACGAAAACAAGCTCTGACCGGAGGATTTCATGAACTAGCAAACTGGTAACTACTAGATAGTTATAAATTTATCTTATCAGTTTTAAGTATTCATTCGTGTGATTTGTTAAAAAGGTTGCCTTATGAATCCTTTGTGGCGAGTTGCAACAACTTGAGAGCGCAGTAGCCAGAAAGTTTTAATGACTTAAAGAATAAGGTAGCGGTAAATTAACTTAATATAGTCATCATTTAATTTCTTTTGTTCATTTCGAAAGATTATTTTGAACGACGCTTAAAATTAACGAAGGAAGATAATAAAACCAGGAAGTCAGGAACACATCATTACCGAAAGGTTAAATCATTTATTAAGAGGAATGATCGATTTCAAACATAATTTTCGGTATAAAATCAAATTCATTTTTAGGAAAAATTAAGAGTACGATGATGTCCTCAGGACTGTTTTGCATGGCATGTCTCCAGGGTAAGAACAAATGAGCGGCTGCGTTTTTCATAGCAGCTGTACGTTCCGCCATGACAAATGAAGCATCTTTTCTGGATTATTTCTTTTTGCTATCTTTCTTAGCATCCTCCTTCTTCTCGACCTTTTTCTCCTCGGTCACCTTCTACAGATTCAAACAAACAGAATAACACTTGGTAAGTTATTGCATACAACACTAAAGAAAAACAGCTTACTAATTCGCTAGATTACTTACTTCGGCTTTAGGTTTGCTGTCGGATTTCTTTGGCATCTTGAACGAAGTAGTTTGAGAGAGTCTGACTGAAGGTTGTAAGTACGGGATGCGATTGGTACTAAGAAACTGCGCGTTGACAGACCCCGGCAGTAGGTCCTTATATAGTAGAATTTTGCCCCGGTGCGATTGGTTCGTCCCGGCGCTCACGGGGTAAAATCACACCACGTGACTATGTTTCCCCAGAATGTTCTAGAACATTCTCTATAAAGGACGCCCAGAATTTAACACCGACATATTTGTTTGCACACTTATTTACAATTTTTTTTTTCCTTTGTGTTGCGCATTCGATCGCCTTGCATTTGCTTGGGGGTTGATATCACAAATTTAACAGGTTGCAGTTTCCCGTGCTTATACTGTATAGATCGGGTGGGCTAAATAAGAGATGTAAGGCAATCTCATGATCCTTAAATTTTACAAACTTGTTATTACCGGTTTATTAGGGCAATTTTTCAAGTTTTGAGGGCATTTTTCTAAGAGAAAACTTCGTTAAAAAGACGTTTTAAGCTTGAGGCCAATTCAGTTCAGGAATACATTTTCTGAAACAGCATTTCGCTTTTCCAGCAACGGCTGTGCTTCTCTTAAACAACATGGGAGAGCAAGTGATAAAAGGATATTTCGAAATTCTTTGGGGTTGGCGTCATTTTTATAATTACTAGCCGAGTAATGTCATGAATATCACATGATGCATCATCCTGGTTCTTTATCATCAGGTGTCATAGGACTCGCTGCTTGAGAACAATTTACAGAACGTAATAGTAAATCGTAGTTTTACACATGAATGTTTTTGTTTTGTTTTTACCTCCTTTCACTGGGTGTAACCCGTGTACACAGGCCAAATGACCTTCTGCGTGTAACCTGCTGATAGACTTGTGGACTCATATGACGCAGTTCCACTTCAACGCCGGTCCACTCTTTTGTTCCCAAAACAAAAGCGGTTGTTGATTAGATTAGATCTCTTCCAAATCGAAATGTTTTCCTGTTGGTGCAAGTATTAATTGTTTTCGTTTTTTTGTTGTTGTTTTCAAAATGTCTCCTCGATTAATGTTTTGATTGTTTAGGTCGTTTCTCTCTTTCGCATCCAGTATATGATGGGTTCTACTAGCTACCGTCTACGGTCTGTCGATTCACTGCCGGATCAATACCCGCGCGCCTACAAACCAGAATAGCAAGAGTCCCACCCGTAAGCATATATCCTTGGCGATCCAGTTGAAACCAGTTTTATTTTGTACCTCGTGCAGCTATTTACAAACACGAGAAAGAAAAATACGAATTTTTGACTCCCCCCTATTCTAAGCTGCAACAGCTCAATGGCCGATAACATCTTCGCTGCGTTGTCTTTTATAAGTTAAAATTTGAAGTACCTTATGCATATAGATTGCTATGCAGTTAGATGGTAAAGGAATATGCCATTAACCAAAAAATTGTTTTAAGTCTTAGTCGCATGGAATATTTAGATGTGCAGCCTAAAATGATTTTGATTGATCGATTTTTGAATATCCAGCCAAACTGTTTAAACACGCAGTTTTGTCCCGAACAATCTGGATCTCGTCTAACGGAGGAACCAATCGGGAAATCCGGAGAACTGTGTCACGTGACTCGACTCCTCCTCTCGATGGTGCGTGCTCGTGTAACATATCGACGACGTCCCCTTGGCTGTCCACGACTACAGTTTGTTGTGAATCCGCTCCAGTTAAAATCGCAGAAAGTATTCATTCGTCGCCAGACTGGACTGGAATCTAGCAGTTTTCATCCGCTCGCACTTAGTACAAACTCAGAGCAATGCCTCCCAAGAAAGGTACGAAATAATTCAATTGTTAAGACTATCATCTAAACCGTCTTTACAATGTCTGTTATATTGATTTATATCTCAAGGCGGTGACAATAAAGGTGGCAAAGGCGGAGATGTAAGTATTGATTGTCATTCATATTTAAAGCTTTCAATATTTATTGCGTAACTAATTGATTGAATTGTTTACTTTTAAAAACTTGACACAACAGAAAGGAGGCGATAAGAAGGATGGAAAGGGAGACAAGAAAGACGGAAAGGGTAAGAACAAATTTCCAAAAATCTGTGAAGAGTTTGAATTGAAATCAATATATTTTCACAAACAGGAAAGAAGTAACTGAGCGTTGTTGGCCCAAAATTTCTGTCGTCGGCAGCTGTGTAAGATCAAGATATCCGTTCCTCAGTTTCATTGTTGCTCCTCATCCTGGAAACCTACACCTTTTCCTCCTCTGTACACTTTAAAAAAATCTGCTTGGGTTCGTTGGCAACGATGCAAGCGAAAGGAGACCAGAATTAGAACTTGGCAAAGGATCTAAATAGCGGCCGTGCTTGCTGGCCGTGCTGATTAATACATTTTTTTAATCTTAAACAATTTTTATGTCGCCATCTGTATTTCCCTTTATACTTGTCCGTTATCAAGTGTTTAGCAATGTCTAGTCCTATCTGCGCTTGGTCAACGTTATACTTACATTTTGTTAAATTGTTTGATCGCTGTTGTGATTTAATACAACCAGTCTGACCATGTTATAAGTTGACATCAATAAAAAACAATTTGACTCAATTGGTAAACAAATAATCCTGGAGGTTGTCATTATGGCTGGTTTCGTGCACATCTTTACTTTTACCTTAATTGCGGTAGGGGGCTTACGCTTAGTGTAATTTGTTGAGACTTATTAATTATTACGAAAATAATCACGATCCGTTCAGCGGATGTCGAGCGCAAAACCGCTTTTTTTGCGGTTTGGATTTAGGGGGGAAGAGGGGGTCGATTTTTAATTATATCGATATCTTAATCAATAAGCATGGCTCATTAGAGGAAAAGTGTCGTCTGCTTTTTTTTTTTTTTTAAAAACGTAACGACAAATGAGCACAGCAAATAAATAACTTACAAAAATGTGGTCGTCGTGTCAAGTCTGGTGGCGTCTCTTTATAAAATCGCTTAATACATACTCCTTGCTGTTCAGCAGGTAAATAAAACTAAGATTAAAAATAGCATGATTATGGGAGCTTAAATAGAAGAGTTATAAACCTGTTCCAAATTTGTGAATGTTTTATGTTAGATAGCAGATATTTGAGGCCTGAACCAGCCATTATGACCAAGAGACATGACAGTATTGCTTGTGCTGATATATCATCAGCAACAATCTCAGCTTATCATTGTTTGGGTAAATGATTTTGGTTACTTTTATTCCTGTGGCCAGCTAGATAAGTTAATGGTGCATGTGACTTGCATACACATACAATGTTTTATATGGAAATCTTAGATTCTCCTGTTTATTAAAAATTAGGGTTGTCTGATTATAAACTTTCTCTTACTTGTTTCTGAAAATATTTTTTTCGTAAAACATATTTTTTTTTCTTATTTAGATAAACAGCGTCCCATTTAATTGGAGAAACCACTGATGTCGTTCGAGTTATGGATCTCTTCTTCCCCTTTCCTCAATTCTCATCTGTCCTCGTGTACACCTATGTCAATGTGGGTCTATTCACGAGGACCCCCTTTTTCCTATTCCGCTGATTTAACTTTTCTGCGGATGGAGCCTGAATGCATAATGCCTGGCTGTATTTCCCAGGCTTAAAGGTAGGAAACATTTATCTTTATTCTTCCTTTTTGATTATGTGGTGTCGTTGATTATAAATTGTGATACGGAGTACGATTATTCCTGAGCCATGTGGTTGACTGGAACTGTTGTCTTGCCGTTTTTGTTGACTCAGTCAGGATTCATTAAATAGCTGATAAAATGTAGAATGACTGCAGGTTAGGCCCGGTTTTATACCTCACAACCTTGTCTGTGGGTATAACTTTTGAAAATATTCGAAAATTTTAAGACCAAGATGATCCTGACGCCACATGGAAACCTCCTCGTATATATCGCTGAAATCGAGTCCCTGCTAACGAAACCACACTGTTTGCATAAGGCAATCGGCGGTTTGAGAAACCCTGTAACCGCTTTTTCTGCGCAATGTATAAGCGTCACAATTGAATTTGCCCAACAGTCCGTAAACATTTGATGTACGTAACCTAGTCATCCCTCTTTTCTATTTTTATTTTTGCAATTTAATTATTCATTCACTTTTTCAAAGCGAAGTTCGTTCCTGAAGCTGCCATCTGGTTACGGTTTATTCAACAATCGTCCGGATAAAAAATGTTCTCTTCCGTTCCGAAGGATAGCTGACGCCAACAGTTATAGAATACTTCTTAACACGTACGCATACCCAGTCACGTTTCAAAACACTGGAAAATCATTTTAGAACTTTCTACAATCAATCTAGAAAATACGTAATCGAATGATACTTGATCCCATATCATTCTGGCAGTTTTATTGCGCGTTGCTTTATAATTAGGTCACGATGGAGGTTTAAATATTTTAGTAGGAGTAAGAATAACCTCCCGTTCGATTCCCTATCTTGTCCTTCAGCTACTCTGACGATTGGCCAATGTATCAGACTAGGCGTTCAATTATTACGGAACTTTGCCATTCCGTGGTTACAAATAGCGTGTAAAAGTCCCTGTTGTCCATCTGCCGGAGGATTCCGACAGAAGACCAGCACACAATACAGCTTCTCAACTGTCCGTTACGTGTTCACGGAAGCACCGGGCTAACCAGAGAACCTTTACTCTTGAGATAAGCGTCCGTCTAGCAGTCCCCAAAAATAACTCATCTCCGTAGCGACTTGCGGACGTTAAACACAACTAATGGAATAATATTGCAGTCCCCATGTATATATTAGCCTCGCTAAAGCTTGAAACGTTGCGAAGGCTGTTACGGTTTTATAATTCTTTGCAGCAATAAAAATCCCCAATGTTTGCGATATCCGGATCGGCAGGGAACGCGGAATTAATTCCGGGCTGGACTTGGAAGTAAAATTTAGCGATATATAGGCCAAAGCTCGACAGTGAAAGATTAGCATTGAGACGGATGCCTTGTGTATGGAAATAGTTTCAGTAAAGAGTTGGAAGTCACAGCTGGTCATGATAAACAGTCTGATCGGCATGCAAATACTTTTGCCAAAGCTTTAATCTAATCGGAGCCAGAAGTTCAGCAACCACGCATCTGAACGTTACGAATTTATCATTGGGGTACATAAAAGAACAGACTTGGCCACACAAAATCGAATAAAATATTCTTAATAATCTAAATTAGTTGACAACACCAACTAAGCTGTTAATTCACCAAACAGTCCCTAGATGAGAATTAATCAAAGCAATTTTCAAATCATTCCGTTAGCAATCACAAAACCCGTTCAGTTCACTTTACACTCCCCCCTGATTGTATTTATTAATTTGCTAGTGATCTACTAAAGGAACATTCGGTGGGGGCTATCACGCCTGGTGCCTGACGTTAACCGAAAATTAAAATTACGACGACGATAAATAACAATTGATTACGAAACGAATACGTTGCGCTGTTAATAAACTCACGGGCGTAATCTCCGCCGCTTAAGTTGACTTTCCATTCCCATTTATATCCCATATGAAATCTGAAGTCTTAGATTTGTTTGTGTTTCGTCTACGCGATGTAAATAGTCAATAGTAATAACACATCGCTTGAAGTAGCGACGAACAAACAAATTGAAAGTCAAGCATACCGACTAAAAGTTGGTACGCTCTCTATTGAACTGTTTTGATGATGCTCAAACGGCGAGCATGAAAAGCTTCCCAACTTGCTATTCCCACGATTCCGTAGGCAACAAAAAGTCAGTCCCGCATTTTGGCCGTTGTGAAAAAAGAAAAAAAAAAACACACCAGCTTTCAATATTGAAAGCAAAGCTGAAAAAAGGGAGAAGAAAAAAAGTGTCTATCACGTCGATAACCATCGGACGCGGTCGATCTGTCGATCAAAAGATAGGCAATATCTGGTTGTGTTCTCCCTTATTCTCGCGGTCGTGTGCGGTTATCTCTCTACATGTTTGTTTCTCCCCCTTCCTTTATATCATTATTATTCGACAAAGTTTTAGGTAACAGATATAGAATTTCTGGCGATGGGTTAACATGGGGTTGCGCCCTCTCTCACTCTTCCTATAAGAGGGGGTTTGTAAAATAAAAAGACAAGAGGATGGTGGGGGTCACGTGACCCTCTCTACTGTTGAGCGCTGGCGTGGGTGGGAAGAACAAAACGTCAAAGACAAAAACTTCAAACAATAGCACCAGGGCTAGATCGGCAGCACGCGCCTATTTTTTCCCGTTGGTTCCAGCGCAGCGGGAGGGCCCCTCACTTGTGTTTCGCATGTACTATACCCTTTCTTTTTCTATGGACGGACAGTTGTATATATTTTTGTACTCCCACCTTGATCCTATTACGTTCTTTTATCTTTTGAACAAAACAAAAACACCAAAAAAAAGAAGTGACCACAACGAATTGCACCAGAGTCAAATGTGTCTGTACTTTTATCAGCAACAACCCGCTGTTGATGAATGTATGAATAGCTGCAGCCTCCCATTTATTTTGGTTCCGCTGATTAAAGTCGTTCGCATCTGTTGAGCGGATGATTGGTTTAATGATGATGATCAATTGGAGTCGCAGCCGGACCGATATAGTCTGATCATTTACTGTGTCGATTCGCGATAATCAAAACATCTCACGGGATACGAGTCGGTTCCACACACCAAAGTATTTAGAACCCAACTAGTCGCCTCTATATGGGCCGGCGAGAAGATTTGATCGAATTAAGACTGATTGCGCTAAATTTCAATTGCGTTGCGAGTGAATTGACAGCGAGGAGGATTCATCATCTCTAGTCTTAAAGAGGAAGTCGTCAATGATTGGATATAAAGTGGCCCGTCGATTTGTCTTGTTAACTCGCTCAATTGGTTCCAATTGAGCCTCGTTGTGGCGCCCCATAAACGGGATGAGCGCGCCGCTCGTACTCTGCGGGGTAGTCGCGTGACCCATACATACTCAGCTTCTCATCTGCCCCCCTCCAGCATTCCCTGTTTTTATAGTTTTTTCTTTCTTAGTGCATATTGTGTGTGTGTGTGTGTTATTTTTTTGTTTGACCCCTCCCTCAAAAAATCGACAGCCAGCTGCTCCTATATAAACCGAAATTCACTGATGAAGCCAAGACCACTTGTTGCCAACGTCCCCGATCGTGCGCTCGCGCTCTCCTCCCTGTGCTTGAAAGGATGGCGCTCAATTCGACGCAAGTTGTAGCCAAAGCGCAAGCTGAAACCCGAGGAAACTTTCACTCGATTCAAGTATAATTGGAATAGATTCAACGAGATACTCTTTTGTTTTTTACTTTTTTTCTTTTATTTTGGCGACGACATTTTCACGTGAATCTTCTTCTTTCCTATCTTAGGTAATGTTGGGCTTCCAGCACGGAGATCTCAATTTCCCGCACGAATTTCATCACGACGATGTTCACGACTTGGCTTCCACATCTGCACCTCCAACTTCGGCCGGATGGCCTTCGTGCGCCCAGCAAACGAATTTGAATGCGACGTCGGTGTCGTCGACTACCAGCGGAAAAAAGAGTGAGAACAAAAACAGCAAGAAGAGCGCAAACGACTCGGCTAACAACAGCACTACCAAGAAGAAGAAAACGAGGTTCGTCTCTAAAATGAGACACTATTTTTATTTCAAATTGCGATTATTGGTTTTAAAAAAAAAGAAATTTCCATATCTACAGGACCACTTTTACTCCCTACCAGCTGGAAGAACTGGAGAGGGCTTTCGAAAGAGCGCCCTATCCGGATGTCTTTGCTCGTGAGGAACTTGCTTTGCGCTTGCAGTTGAGCGAGTCCCGCGTTCAAGTTTGGTTCCAGAACCGGCGTGCCAAGTGGCGTAAGCGCGAACCGCCACGCAAGTTCCAACAGCAACAGCCACACCACGTCCACCATCACGCCAACAACAGCAGCGCGGCAACCAACAATTCTGTGGCGGTCAGCGCCACTTCTTCTTGCTCTTCTTCCTCTTCAACACTCCATCACAACGGAAATGGAAACGGAGGTTTTAGCTCGCTTCTCCCACCTTTCACTTCCTTCTCGTCTTACAATGCGGCCAGTCACAGTCAAGACTGGCCAGCTTCGGCCGCCACTTACGACTATTGCAATACGGCCTGTAGCGGCAGCGGGAATACGGGCGCCACGTCTTACGCCACCGGCTATTACAACAATAACAATCCTGGAAGCGGAAGCAACTTTGTCAGCAGCTACACGGCCGACCCGTTCTTCAATTCGAGTTTCAACAAAGGCCCAACGCCGACCGGATTCCACGAGGAACCGGCACCGAATTTCCGCGACTTTTTCCCGCCACAACCGATCAAGACCAGTCCAACGGGCGAATCCCCAGACGAATTTAGTAAATAATATTTCCATGAAGATTCAGAATTACTTTTTTTTGTTTTTGTTCTTCGTGCGGAAGTTTACATTCTGTCCGCAGCCAGTGCCGTCAGTACTCGTATACTCATTTATGTATTTAATTTGATTCATTTCATTAATGGCTACCGTTTAGTGCCTTTTCATCTCTTAATTTTCTGTCTGTCTGCCAATATGTCGTGTTTTGATTTATTTCTACCCATTTGTCCCTTTTTACCTGATTTCAATTCATACAATCCGTAAAAAGAAAATATCGAGTGATTATTCGAGCGATTTTACAGTTTACTAATATTCCTGTGACGGGGAATACAACTTCACCGCAAAAATGGTAAACAAGGGAAAAAAGGGTAGAACAGAGCATTAAGTCAATTTCAGAACTGTCATGTGACTTTCCATTAAAGTGGTGAATAACGCGGCATCCAGTCTCCCATGGCATGCATGAACAAAAATCATCTTGCCCGTTGAAAATCGTCGCCACATTTCCGTTGCTGGACGAGTGCAAATGGCCAGGTAAATACGACATAATTTTAGAAAATTGAATACAAGACATTTTCCTCCTTTGAGAAACGGTAATAGATAAGGTAATGGATAAAATGAAGGAAGCACAACCCTTTTGGGCGAAACACGATACATAAACCGTGATTTGTTTTTTCTTCTATAAATCTCAGGGGACAGATTTAGTCAGTTCTTGGAACTCACTATCGTTTAAGGGAGCGACGCCATCAAAGTCAAGTTCAATGTTATTCAGATTCTGTAAATCTTTAGCATCTGAGTCTGGAGGAGCGACGACTTTCGACTTCTTCCGACGAGGGGCGATGTTCACGGGTAAGGGATTTGTGCCTGAAATTCCGTTGATCAATCGTTTGTTGCCACATCTATCTGAAACTAATCCCAGGGGATGCCTTTGGTGTCCGAATTGAAACTGCAGACTTAACTCCCCAAATTTGGATTGCAACAGAACATCCGGGATCCACTCGATGCTGAAGGGGCAAGAAGTTTCAACATCCGCAACCGTGTGGCTTTGTCCTGGGAAGATAGACAATTAGTTCAAAGAATTTCACCATGAATGAAAGGTAACACATACCGATAATCATGTACGTTTGGAGTTCCAGGGGCTTAAGAGTTGGTAAACCTGAACAATCAGGCCCAGCTCCGGATGTATCAATGTTCTTTGGAACATACACATCAAACGTCCCATCTTGGTTCTCGACAAAACTTCGCGTCAATTCCAATTGCACCTAAATATCAGAATGGTAAATTTAAATTATATACAAAATAAATAAAATGAATATGTAGAATCACCTGAGGAGTGTCAAAGATATGTTTGACATGCATTGGGTTGTTGAGATGCCAAGTGTATTTGGTCAAAGTGGAAAACGGGGGTCGATCCTTTCGTTGAAATACGACAGTATTATTAGGTAGACGCTTCTTTCTTCCATTTGCAGAGATTCTCTCACGAAGACATTCAAAAAACGAATGGGGTATCTGGTAGACTAGCGGATCCGGGTTGCCGGGCATTCCAAAGTGCATTGTCTGGTTGATTCGTTCGGTTACAGAAGCTAGCCACTGTTCAAACATCAGGGAAACATCATCTAAATAAGGCATACGCTTAGGGTTGGTTTCAATTGTGTGCTGATTCTGATGCTGAGTATTGCTGGTTTCTGAAACTAATTTGCGAGGTGGTCTTTTAAGGGGTGCGATCTTGATCTTGCCTCGTTGAATTTGGGCGGCCTCTTCTGGGCTGATGATTGGAGTACTGGAACAGGTCATCTGCTGTGGGACCACTTCTAGCGTACCGTTTAACAATTCGGTAATGTTGACCGGCAAAGTCAAGTTGACGTTTCCCGTTGCTGAGACATCATCGTTGAACCCCGAAGAACCGTCTTCGGTAGCTAGAACTAAATTGTCGAGTACTCTTACGTCACCACACAGTAGATCAGCTTCGTCGGATACCGACGGCATTACTTCAAAGTGCACAACCAGCTGCCGTTCTGTTATGTCGTCGATGCTGTCCAACGAAACTTGAAGGACGTTAGATGCCTAAAAAAAAAATTCACTGTAAATAAACACAAGAGAAAACTAAATAGAAAATTTTTATTTAACCTGAATGTGATAGGAGAATTCATTCATATATTTGTCATCACTTATGAATGCCAGAATACAAGCATAGAAGTGGACACATTCTCTGTTTGTTATTTCAGTTGAGTTGGGGGTTTTAAGTTTACGACAAGGGCAAACGAACTTTCGTTCCAATGCCCCCGTTTTGTTGCGGGTTTCAATGACTGAACAGTGAAGGAAACCTAAAGAAAATTTGTTCGAAACTGCACACTTTACAACAAATATGGTTTTGGAAACACGCTGAACAATAGGCATCTGCAATCTAGTAAGGACAAATTTAAATTAGGCGCGATTTTTTACTTTTGAATTTTAAAAATTTACCCTTGGTTGTCTTCAGTAGCCATATTCCACAATTCATCTTTCAAGTCTGATGGAATGTTTAAAGAATGGATCAGTGATGCTTTTATTGGTAAAATTTCTGATTCTGAATGACAGTTCAGAGTTGCTTGGATGTGCTGACATGCTGTGATGGGCAAGAGATTAAATGAGTCATTTTTGTTTGAACAGCTCTCAACAAAACATTCAGCGTTTTGAGCAGTTGAAAAACTGCCATCTCCTGCATCAACTAATTCAGTGGTAAGTTGGACAAAATCTCTATAAACAAACAAACTTTAATAGCTGAATTTAACAACTAATACTACTCATTTTGTATACCTATAATCAGGGCCTTTGTCACGTAAACGGACAGAAAACACCTGGTTTCAACAAAGGTAAACATGAAAAGACACAAATCAACATTTGTTATATTCAATTCAACATACTTGTGCGTTTTGGTTCTCGGTGCTTATACGACAAGCCTCTGTCGTTTTCTTCTTACGGTCGTCGGCGGCTTTAAAAACGACATCACATGATTTGTTTTTACAACTGAAGCCTCTGGTCCCATTGTACGTCCCACATTTCGGGCACGGTTTGACACCTCTCAGAGTTCGTCGACCAAGGTTGGAAAGTCTAGTTGAAAATCCAATTCATTATATTGATTATAATATGGTAAGTCATTTTTTATTTACAAATCTTTCAAACGCTGGTCCATTGAAAAAACTGCATTTAGTCTAATGCGAAGTAGATAATGTGCATGACAGCTACCAGACGATACAAACAAATATGATACGAGGTTGTCATTATCGAGAATGTAATGACAAAACAAATAATCATTTAGCACCGATCCACTGATTTGACTTATAAGTTTTGATTTCTTATTAAGAGTTAAATGACTTAGCTCTTCTCAATTTTCATGAAAATTTATAAAACAATTTCAAAAGTCTGTCTAGGCATAACAATTGACAATGATGTTGATGTTTGAGCAGACGAAACACAAAAGCAAATTCATGATTTTTTTAGCTAGGCGCGATTCGCGCGAAGTAGCTTTCGTTATTCAACAAATTTCTTTATAAATCTAGTGATTAAATAATGGCAGAAAAGTCAAAGGAATCTTTGACAGATTCCTCTGATGAGGGCTCTGATCAAGAACCTTCATATATATTCTACCGTGATAGACAAGAATGGAGTGATGTTGTGCCCGTCGAGTTACATGAAGGACCTTTTCCGGTCGTCGCTATTGCATATTCCGACCGATGTGATTATATATATTTCTTTTGCCTCTTGTTTATTTCAATATATTCAATATTTGTTTCCTTTCCAGTCAAAGACATATTTAACTATTTCCGAGCTATTGTGTTGAAAAATGAGATCTCAGAGAGAGCATTTCAGTTGACAAGTGATGCACTCGAACTGAATCCTGCTAATTATACAGTTTGGCAATATAGGTAATTCTAGAATATTCTCAAATTATGCTGAAATTGCATTTAACATGTATTTTTCACCTTAGACGAACTGTATTAAAAGGACTTGAAAAGAGTATTCCAAAAGAACTAACATTTGTAAGAACAATTATAGAAGATCACCCTAAGAACTACCAAGTTTGGTAATATGTCTTCCATTTTATTTGTTGAACATAAGTTGCAATAACCAACCTAACCTTTTATCTAAAAAGGCATCATCGTAGAGTACTGGTAGAGTGGTCAGGTGATCCATCTAGTGAACTTCGTCTTACTGAAATAGTGCTAGCTCAAGATGCCAAAAATTATCATGCATGGCAACACAGACAATGGGTGCTTGATACATTCAAACTCTTTGATCATGAATTGGAGTTTGTAGAGCGCTTATTAGAAGATGATATTCGAAACAATTCAGCATGGAATCAACGGTATTTTGTTGTAAAGCAAACGACAGGCTTTACTGAAGATATAATCAACCGGGAACTGACATTTACTGTCAACAGTATAAAGATAGTATGCAATAATGAAAGCGCATGGAACTACTTACGCGGGTAAAACTTTCACGGATGTTTTTGTAGTTCGTGTAAAAATAACAACGTTTTTATGCAGTATTCTATCGCATTGTCCAACTGGACTGAATGGTCATCCAATAGTCGAAGAGCTTTGCCAGTTTCTGGACGAGAACAAAAGTGAAGCGCCATTTTATTTTGCGTTTTTGGTCGATAGAATGGAAGAAATGATGCAGTCTGATCCTTCGAAACGCGAAGTCCTATTACCCAAAGCAGATGAAGTTTGACCTGTTTTTTTTTTTTTTTTTTTTTTTAAATACTCTAAGTTTATTAATAATATGCTCTTCTCATAGGTGCTCCAGTTATTAGCAACAAAAATGGATCCCATTCGCCGTGAATACTGGCTTTTTCTGTCACGCTATTTCAATTCACAGTTTGCCATTTGATAACGTATCTCGTCAATTAAAATACACCTTTTTTAAATGGTAAGTTATGATTGTTTATGTGCTAACAAGAATTCAAGTGGATATTTTCGCACATTGATGGGTTGTAGAATTTTAGTATTCAGAACCGATTGACTTAGCCGGTGTATTTGGCCATGTTGTAATACTATAAAACGAGCATTTTCAAACAAGAGAGAGAGAAAAAAAAGGAAAAACAGTTATGGACATAGGTGACCAAATAAGGATCATTTCGATTTTTTCATCATTGAAATATTTGTGGAAGAACTCTGAAATTTGTAAAAATGTAAAGTTAAGTGAGCGCAAATTTGGCTTTCAGTAAATGGCGAAACGCGACACATTTTGTGATGATTTGGTAAGACAACCCGTCACTGATCTTTAATTTTAATGTTTAGACTTGATGGACTCTTTCTTTTGCTTGATCGAAGGACTGCCACCTTTTGTTCGTTTCCACTTCATCCGCCGATTTTGGAACCATACTTTAACCTAAATTTTATCAAATGATTTAAGGTTTAGTTATTCATTTTTCTTCCTGTTATTGAAACTGTATCGAATGTGCTTATCATTTTCACTTGCCTGCCTTTCCGTAAGATCAAGAGCAACCGCAATTTCGTAACGACGTAGTCGCGTTAAGTAATTTGAGTGGGCGAATTCGTTTTCTAGCTCACGTATCTGCTGTTTGGTAAAAGCAGTTCGTTCCTTCCTTGGTTTATTTGAGATTGTGTCCCCACTGCTAGATTCCTCTGCAAAAAAAATTATGTTTTGTTTGTATTCTTGCTTGTTTGTATTTGAAATTCACACTAAAATTTACCATCATCTTCTGAGCTGCCGGCTCCCGCCAGATCAAGAGAGAAGTCTTCATCTAGGTTAAAATCATCAATAGCAGAGGAGATGGAAGATGACGTGATTGGGGGCACTTCGTCGTGGAAAACCTGGGTCCCTGGGAACGGCTGTTGTTGGTAGTGGTCTTGATGTCCAAGGAAAGTCTGATTAGGCGGAGAGAATGCAGGAAGTGACATGGGCGATTCACAAGACGACGGCAATGAATAGGGTCGAACTCCTGGTCCACCGGAGTCATCCTGAGGCTGTTGCAATGTAGACGTCAAACTTTGATAGCAAGGTAAGGATCCTCCACATCCATTTGCGTAATTGTATCCGGCACTATCTGCGGTAGTGGGCGATGCGTTCTCCATGAGATAATTGTATGTAACGTGATTCACATTGACGCAGGTAAGACGAAATGTTGGTCCCGGATCCGTGGCGCTACCGTAGCTGTTGTGAGATTGGCGAGACTGCGAAGGAGAGTAATAAAGACTCATTTCAAATGGAACTTTTTAGCTCGGTACTGACAAAAGGAGTTTTGTAGTCGTCAGGAGTTGGACGACTTGCAACGACAATTCCAGTCCACAGTCAGATACCGACTGTTAAAAGAACTCCCTAGACAAGTCGACGTCTTCACTGCCTAAATCTTAGCTTGATGCAGTTCTGGCAAGGCGAGAAGATGGAAGGCGGAGACTTGCGTTCTTTCAGTGCGAGCCGATTGGCTGTGTTGCTTCACTCCCTTCGCCTTCCAGTTGGCGTTTTTCCTTCCCAAATCCTGTTGCGGCACCTTTCTTTTATTTGCTCAGCTGTCCACGCCGCTTCGTCCGATTCATCAATCTTAATCCAATTTGAAGTCCCATATTTCACTGGTACATGATTTGACAACACTGATCTCTTACCATTGCATTTAAATTGTGCGAGTACAATTCACATTGCCGCAATATTCAAAGTTCACCCTAAAATTGACTTTGTAACCCAAACAGTTATAAAGTTAAAATTTGATCCTTGCAAGACTAGACCATAAAGCCCAAAGGAAAATGGAGCGTTCTGCTTACTGCATAGAATAGTATACAGTTTGACTTTTACAACAGTGCAGCTTCAACATTAAAGGAGGTATGTTTTAGTGTTTACCATTTTAAACTCCTTTTCTAAATGTCCCCGCCACCCAATATTGTTATCAGGGATACATTCCATGGAGGCGCCAGGCTGTCTGCCAGGACCAAGGACCCCCGGAGTTTAGGGTCTACTACCCCCCTTTCTTTTAGGCTATCCGTTTTCCCGTCACAGTGAAATTTCTTTTCCAAGCAGAACAACTCGCCAGGAAGAATTCAGTTTTATAACTGATGGTTTGTTATTGAGTTGCAGTTGTGACTTTTTCCATCTAACAGCAACCGAAATAGTCTACTTCATTAAGGTGTTCTTCAATAGTTAGTTGTATTCAGTTTAGCAGTAAGCTTATTTATGTATAATTATTTTTTACAGTCAGCCTCTTGAGCAATCGATTCAAGACTTCAAAGTGGCGCAAATTTGTATTCTGAATTAAATTTTCTCTTTTGACCGTAGATACACTTTTTGCACTGGGCAGATCGCAATAGGTGGGAAGAGAAAAAGGGCAAAAGTCGTTTCATCGTGTCCAACGCCTTCTCCGGTTCGGGTATCAATTTACGTTGACAGCCCCCCATCCTTTTTTTTTTTGTTTTACTATTTCCCACCTCCAAAGACCCCCCTCTCTACACATCGACCTCTCTGTCTCACCCTCGGCGCCAAGCAGTCTGGCAGGTTCACAGTAAAAATCCCCATTTCCTTCTCTTTATTTTATGTGTATTTTACTACGTTACTGGGGATGGTCCAGTTGTGAAGCTCTAATGAATGGGCGAAGCCTGCTCACACTTGAGCCGTAACTAAATAGCTTTGCCTTTTCGATACAGAGAGTAGCAGTGAAGATGGCAGGTTTCACATTTCGCACCCCATTAACCGACAGGAAGTTCATTCCTTTTTTTTTCCAAGTCTCAGGAAATCGCTGGATGCTGGAGTTATGGAAATTCAACGTAAAATCGTGTTAACAGTGAACACACTTTTTTTCATAGTAAGATGCCATCAGTTTCTAGTACATTTGAAAGGGAGGGTTAAAATTGATAAGATAAAGTGTGATTCTTTTTCTTTTAGCGGTCTTATTCGGGAAACCTGTTTTCGCAAGTGATGGACGGGCCGTTTCTACTTCCGCCGCTCCAGGAGGCCCTTCTACTCCCACATCAGTAACGTGAGTCCGTAAAGAGTCTTTGGATCGATACACACTAGCTGCAACTTCTCAATAGTATTTATAAATTGGAAAATTTCCAGCAGTTACAGTAACATTATTCATCAAGAGAGAGAGAGGTAACGTTGACTAAGATCGAAATTCTCAAAATAGCTTGCACTTTCAGTAAGTCAGTCAGTAGCGAACAGAAAGAAGTAATATGAAGTACTTCTTTTATCTAATCTAATCCTTTCAGAATTGTCCTCGTTAAATTTTCAGATTTGTTGTTACCCAATCATGCTTCATTTTCTTTAACATTTTTTTTTTCAGAATATTGGAGGTCTTTAGAAATTCAAATGTAGGTGTGTACCGTCCATTACGAGACCGTCATTTTTACTCTCCAGAAATTATGAATGATTAGTTGTTACAAATCTTGCGCCCATCTAGAACTTGACTAGCCCTGCCCAATATTCTTGGATCTTGTGTTTGTGAGTATAAAGATATATCCATTCGAAGAATTAGATTATGTGGTCAACGCCCGCACATCGTTAAGTATTAAACTGCGCTCCAGGTCAGATGCTATGAATCATAGTTAGCATAAAACATCCGAATGTGAAAAGCTTAGTAGCCTACGGTCGTGTTGGTTATCAGTTAATTCGGGTAGCCATTCATTACGGATGAACGTTTTAAAGCCCCCCTTTTTTAAATTTCAATTTACAGTGGAATAAAATCTTTTTGCCGTAATTTTAAAAGAAAAATAATAGAAAAATGTATCGTTTGAGACTTGATTTATTGATCTACGTTTGAGCTCTTGTTTTTTTAACTTATCCGTAGCGGCGTGAGGTTTGGGGGCACTAGAGTATGGCTAGGTTGTGTTGATACAGTCAACGATGACGATCCCCATTAAGAAAGATGGTCAATAATGTAGTTGATGTCTGCAGTCAGAAATCACCGAAAGGCAAAACAACAACAAGGGCATCAGTAGAGAAGAGAAACATAGGGAGCAGGATATGCGGCGTCCAGAACGATGGCAATTTTGATGAGTTTTGCAGGACCACGGACTTCTTTTTGCCTCCTTGTTTCTCATAGTAGTAAGGGCTTGGAATGACGAAGCACCACCTGGCAGAGCCATCAAGAATATTTGAAAGGAGCGCCCACATTGGGGTTTGAGAACGGCTAAGCAAAACATTAGACTCAATCCAGAAGCTCAGTAAGCCAAACAGTGATTTTTCACTCCCGCTCCTTTTCCTTCCCCCCACATTAGACCATCACCATAGTTGGCCCATCGACACTCAACACAATAAAACAACAAACAAAATACCGTACTAAGGACTTCTGTAGTCTAGGCTAATCACGAAACGCGATCGTGTAATATTGCAGTTTTCGCTAACTAATAAAGAGAGTAACCTTTTTGTGAGTTTTATCACGATAAGAACCTTCTCATCTTACCACTTTCACATTATACTGTGAGAAAGTTTGTCTCTCGGACAAATTAGTCGAATTTCAACACGCATACCGAGTAATGCTCACACGAGAAAATACCCACCCCTCTGATCATTAACGTTCTTTTCCCAGATAGTTTTATTCCTCACTTCACTTTTCTCCTTCAACTTGTTGTCGACTACGTATTCTCACATGTCAGAAAATATGTTTCTTAACGAGCGTGGGGATTTTTTGTTGACAATTTCTTACCAGAATAAAATAAGTCAATTTACTTTACATCGCAAAACCGAATCTTCTTAAGCTCTCCTTAGTGATAACCTTTAAACTTTAAAAGCAATAAGACAACCTTGCGCAAGTGACTAATGATTAGAAATGTCGTTTATTAACTGAACAATTTCAAACAGACTTTTTCCCTTTAACGGAGCGTAAGGGTAATTTTGACGGAGCAGTAGCTTTTTCCAAAGTCTTGGGCTTGGCTTTTTCAGATGTTTTAGCGGGTTGAGGAGAAGGCTTGGCTGACACTTTAGAATCCTTCTTCGAAGGTGTTTTATCAGCTTTAGAAGGAGTAGCTAATTTCGAACGTTTGCTTGGCGATTGCGATACCGCAACACTTGCTGCTGGATTGGTTTCAGTTACTGCTAAGCTTTTCCTTTTTCCTTTTGGCGATTCCTTAGTATTGCTTCCACTGTTCGCTTTGGGCAATGCTTTCTGATCTAACTTGAGGACTTTTTCTGCTTCAGTCGGGGCGGCCGGTGAGGAATCTGTTGTAGGTTTCTCCTCAACAGCATTATCTTTGTTCTTTTTCAGGAGAGCTTTACGTTGATTACGCGTTATTTTGGGCGATGTTTTTTCTGGTGTAGTTGGTTGGATGGCAACTGAGACAGCATCTGCTGTAACATTAGTCGGTTTCGTGGGTGTGGAATCGGTGGTTGATTTCACTTTGACGTTATCCTTCTTGAGCGCCTTTCCCACTTTCTTTGATTGTTTATTCTCAGTAGTAGTACTAGGTTGAATTGCAACCAGCTGAGGAACTTCATCGTCATTAGTGAGAGAAATGCTTTCATTCTGGAGCTGACCGGCTTCAGGGTCATAGATTTGAGGATGATGGTCAATACCTAGTTTCTTAAGCCCACTGACAGCTTGGCCTATTTTAAATTGGATGCGGCTTCTGTGCTTCATTTTGTTAACTTTAGTTACAGGCTTATCTTGTTTTGACAAAACACGATTCCTTCGAACAAGTGCTGGATAACACTCGGGAGTCATGAAGCGAATGGGAAACGTATTGGAATGAACTTTCTCTGGTGGAATATACTGGGCTGAGGAGAAAAATAGCAAATTTCAATTCTTGATTTAATAAAATTGTAGATATAAATATTATAAAAAATCCTCATACCTTTTACAAGCCTTTCAAACATGAGATAATTGTTCATAGTTTCCGCAACAATTTTAGCAACATCATTGAAGGCAAATTCAATGAAAGCATACCCTTTGCTTTTCCCTGTCTACGATTTTAAATAAGTTAGCATAAATAATTAGTTATAATATGTAGGATCTTACTTTGGAACTCCTTGAGACTTTAACTCGAGAAACTTCCCCAAACTGTGAAAAGAAACCTCTTAATTCTTCTTCATAAAAACCATGGGGAATATGACCAAGGTAGACAACTCCACGTTTCTTGGGATTTTTCTTTGTAGTCTTCACTTTAACCTTTCCTTCCTTCTTAGAATCTTTCTTGGACTTTTTCTGTAATGAAAAATTCATGAAAACAAAATTTTGATAGTCAACAGAATGACTAAAGACAAACCTGGAGACTCATTATTCTTTTTTTAGCATCTTTCAACAAAGTCGCATCAGATTTGGTAGATTTTACAGCGGTTTTCTTGACAGCGTTTTTCTTGACAGCGGTCTTCTCGACAGCGGTCTTTTTAACAACGGTTTTCTTTTTCTTCTCCGATTTCTTGATTTCCTGGACAACGTCAGTCATTTTCAATCAAGATTATTAAATGTCAAAATTATCAGAAGAGGCCACAAAATTATTGAACAACGCCACGTGCGATCAAACAAGTCTAAAGTATTGTCTGCTTTTCATTACTCCTTGCGAACCAAGCGATAGCTATCGGAAACACAAAACTTAAAATAAAATAAATTGTTGCCTCATATTTTCTAAAACAACCGACAGAATTTAATTCACAATATTTATGCACATTTTATATATTTCTAATTTAGCAAACCAAACCAAACACAATTTATTTTTTTTCTTATTTTATAGTTCATTAATACACCACTAGATGACGAAGTCTTCGACTTATTACGCGACTCGGTGGCTCATATTGAACGAAATATTAAAGCAAATTACGATTAAATAAGTTTTCTAGTAGGGGGATAAGTCTAAATAATCACTATTTCTGATTTGAAAAGTATATGTGATTGATAAGATAGCAAAAATTACCACATCCATTAGGGTAATGGAATGATACTAAATTTTAATCTAACAACATTTCGCGCCAACTCTTGACGACGTGATGTCGGCTGCTTTTCGAAGCGATCCAAGTGGTGAGGCAATTGATATTTTCAACGTCTCTCGTCGTTTCGTGCTATAAATTCGGTCATTCCTTTAAATCGTTAAAGAATCTAGAAAGAATTAAACGATAAAGTTACGAGTTTATAAATTTTGCGTTTACATTAAATTGAATAACAGATTATGGCAATGGCTTCACGAAGCACAGAGGAAACACAGACATCCATACAAACAGAAACCACATCTGAAAAACAGGAGGTGAGCAACTAAGAGAAGATTTTGTATATTGTTTTTTTTTCTCCTGTTCTCCTGTATAACAACCTACTTTCAATCCGAAATGCTTTCTTTTGTTCGAATGAAGTTATTGCAAAAGGCATTGATAAAAGATCTATCAAAAGTGTGTACTAGGTACAGTTCAACAGTCAGTGATGCATTGGCAGGTGTAAAAGTATTGGATCTTACTCGTGTTTTAGCTGGCCCTTACTGTACACAAATCCTTGGTGATTTGGGGGCTGATATTTTGAAGGTTGAACGATTGAAGGTGGGGGATGACACAAGAAGCTGGGGACCTCCATTCATTGGAAACACAAGTTGTTATTTCATCAGCATTAATCGGAATAAGCAAAGTATTTGCATTGACTTGAAATCTGAAGAAGGAAAGAAAATCATTGAACAACTGGCAATGCAAAGTGATGTACTGGTTGAAAACTATTTACCAGGGAAAATGGAAGAATATGGCTTGGGATATGAAGATTTAAAGAAAATTAACCCACAACTTATTTACTGCTCAATCACTGGATATGGGAGCACTGGCCCTTATGCTTCTCGACCAGGTTACGACGTCATTGCATCTTCTATCGGCGGACTCATTCACATAACAGGGCCAGAAGATGGAGCTCCTTGTAAAACTGGGGTAGCTCTAACGGACTTGGCTACTGGTTTATACGCTCATGGAGCTATAATGGCAGCTTTGTTCCAACGACAGAAAACCAACACTGGCCAGCGAATAAGCGCAAATTTGCTCTCAACTCAAGTTGCTTGTTTGGTGAATCTTGGATCTAACTATCTAATGGCTGGACAAGAAGCTAAGCGTTGGGGCACAGCACATGAAAGCATTGTGCCTTACCAGGCATTTCCAACATCCGACGGCTACGTGACAGTTGGCGGAACTAACGATCGCCAATTTCGTGAACTTTGTTCGAGAATCTGCCGAAGCGATTTGTCTTCCGATCCAAAATACCTGACGAATGCATTGCGAGTCAAACATAGAAGTGAACTCGTTGACGAAATTGGTAAAACTCTGGCAACCAAAACGAACTCAGAGTGGATGGAACTCTTTCGTGGTGCGCATTTTTCGTATGGTCCCATTAACTCATTATCTGAGGTCTTTGCTGATCCTCAAGTGCAACATAACCGTATGGTACAAGAAATTGACCATCCTTCAGCCGGTACTCTTAAACTTGTCGGTCCACCAGTCGAGTTTAGCAATTCAGGCAACTATATTCGACTTCCTCCTCCAGAATTGGGCCAACACACTGAATCCGTGCTGCAGGATCGATTGGGTTATTCTTCAGTGCAAATACAGCAACTAAGAGAAAATGGCATTATTAATTAGACTCACGAAATTATTATTAAAATTGTGTAATAATTACATTGGAATCCAAATAAAAGCGAAAGATTATTAAGTTGATTTGGCTGTCCACTTTACCATTAGTTAAAGTCGACGAATTTTAATTTAGCTTAAAAATATGTTATCAAATGATTTTTTTTTTTCAGGAATCGACAGTGGTTCTAACTTTGAAGAAACCCCAGACGTCCAAGAAAGTGGGTTGGTCGCAGGACACGGTCGATAACGAACATCTAGGACGGAAGAAATCTAAATGTAAGTCAAGATCTTTGAATGGGAAAGTCGTAATTTTTTCTATTAATTGATTTTGAAAATGTGCTTTTAATTCGTTCATTTTCTACATAATTTATTTCTCCTTCTCAGGTTGCTGTGTGTATAAAAAGCCACACAAGTTTGGGGAGAGTTCTTCGGAGTCTGAAGAAGACGAGTGTGATCACTGCAGTGGCCATGTGGAGCACAAAAACTCCAAAGAAGCCACATAACCGCTTTTTTCACACTTCCGATCTCTCCTCATGATGCTCTTCAGTCTTCAACTTGTCTGCCTCTTGTCGACCATCTCGTTGTGCCGTACAGTCACCTCCTACATCAAGTATACATAAATGCAATTGATTGTGGAAAATGTATTCAATATCAGTTAATCCAAAATATTTTGAAGCTACATTTTCTACTTACAAGCGCACCAAATTTCTTTCTCATTTTTCTCTCGTTTTGCTTAATTCTGTCCATAATGTCATCTTAAATGTACAGTAAAAATGTAATTTTAAGACTCTTATTCCATCGGGTCGGTCCAAATCCTACAGACTGCTAAGTTCTGCTCTTTTTTTTACATTTACTGAATAAACAAATGCCCTGTCATGAAGTATGGACGAACGGGAATTTGCCAATAATTTTTTTCTTGATTTTTGAATTTACATATTATTTTTATTGTCACTCAACCCAGCAGGATGCAGTCATGGAAGGGCCCAGAGCTGCTGATCGGGGCGGTGGCCGTTCATGAACGAACGTACTGCGCGACTTTCTCAGTTGCGGTCAGTGATCACGGTGAAAGAGAAAAGGCGACCATGATGAGGTATATTTAGTTGATTTCACTCCATGGTTAGCCATTCGCCTTTTGTATCATGTGGATGAAGTCTGCTGTTTGTGGGTGTGAGAACCGGCAGAGTTTTTACGCCGAAAGAAAAAAAAAACACTTCCTATGGTTCACCTCAAATAATGCGAAAATGCCCACGCTACTATGCCCACGCCATTGTTGTACTTAAAAAAAGGTAAGTATCTCGGTCCTCACCTCGCCCTCGATTCTGTAGTTTTACCCATCAGGTCACCCTTATTTATGCAACGGCATATAATAAGAGATCTACAACCTGAACTCAAGACATTTTCAAACCCTTAATGGTTGTTATGGGAAAACGTCACCTTAAAAAAATAAAAAAGTGAGATGTTATATACTAGAAAGGCCTCTGAAATGCGTTTGGCATTAAAGCAGAATAAGAGCAGACTCATAAATTGACGGGAAACTGTTGTTTGAAAGTATCTTGCGACACTTGCTGTGTTTCAGACAATAACCAATCTTTAATGCCTTTACCAGTTGTTCTAGGGGAATGTCGCAACCTCACTAGCGGTGTCTTCTATCCTGCTCATATTCATAATGCACTCGACGGGTGTCCTCGTTGGTATTCGTGACATCCGGTAATTACCGTTTTTGATACCTGGCGATGAACAAATCCACACTTTTGTTTTAATTTTCAGTTTCCGGGACGCAATTTTTTGTTCGGTGACATTGATATCTTCCGCTGCTTTGTTAATGGCCAACTGACGGACGTAAGGACGTCGGAAGTCCGTCATTTGGTTGTGCGAGGACACAGCCCGTAGGCCTTTTTTTGCATTACCAGCCAGAGACATATGCGAAATGAGAGATTAAAATCATTTAATATGGTTTATCAGAAAGCCGACTATATTGTTCGACCATCTGTTCATACCGTGCATGGTTGGGAATCTTTTATTCACATTTTGTGTTCAAGATAGTACGGAAACATTCTCAACTGTCAATGTGAGAAGGGCTTTAAATAATCAGTCGTCGCTTGAAATACAGATGACTTGCCACATCCAGACAAAGCAGTTGCATCACACAGACTGCTAATTCTCGCACGAAAATATCCAGCTCAGAAAGTTGGAAAATGCTACCTTTATGTAAAGCGAGATTTTTTTTAAATGCTAGGTGTCTTTATCTCCACAAAGTCCACTTTGCATCTTATGTAATTAACATGTCAAAGCCGGATTTGATATTTGCTTTTTGAATTATAGACCGTGCATCTATCAGTCTGAGCAAAGGCCAGCAAAACCCCGGAGAGATATTCCTTGAGATAACAGATTATTGCTATCTCTTCAACACCCGTGTTTCGATATTTTCTGTATATAAGCCAAATTTTTAGAGACGATATCCTAAGTTCATTTTGTATTCCTGCGTAGTTCATCTTCATCGAAAAATGCGGGCAGTCTTCGTCCTTTGCCTATTGAGCTGCTCTGGCTATTTCAGCCAGGGAGAGTTTATTGAAGACACAATCACTTACGGCTCGTTCCCCCCTGGCTTCATATGGGCCGCTGCCACGGCATCTTATCAAGTAGAGGGTGCCTGGAACGTCGATGGTAATTTTTTCTTATAAATTATTGCTCTGCTACAGTGTTTTTTATTGTTGAATGCAATATTTTTATTTAGGTCGAACGCCCAGCATCTGGGATACTTTTGTTAGGACTCCTGGCACGATTGCTGATCAATCTACTGGAGACGATGCCTGTCTCAGCTACTATCTGTACGAGCAAGATGTTGCTTTGCTGAAATCTATGGGCGTACGATTATTACATTTTATTTCCCTGAGCTCAATCCCGTTAACTAATTGAATTAACTAATTGTTTATCCTCCAGGTGAGCCACTACCGATTCTCAATTTCCTGGTCCCGTGTCATCCCGAACGGAGTCGGTGCATCCAACCCTCTCGGCATTCAGTATTACAAGAACCTGATTGCTGCTCTTAAAGCTGCTGGAATTAAACCCATGGTAAACTTTTGTAAAATATCGCCAATCATAAAATTAAGCTATAACAGTAAATTTTCGTTGAAACTTACTTAAATAACAGGTGACGCTGTACCATTGGGATCTTCCACAAGTTCTAGAAGACCAAGGCGGATGGCAGAATCCTGAAATCGCCACCTGGTTTGAAGCTTATGCCGATCTGTGCTTCGAACAATTTGGAGCAGATGTGAGTAAACTGTAAAAATATGGCCCCTCCGAAAACTAATAATTTATCTTACTGGTTTCAGGTAGAATACTGGATCACGTAAGCTATTCATTTAATCACTAACTATTACAAATTATTAATTTTGTCATTATCTCGAAAGTTTCAATGAGCCATGGTGCCAGTCTTATCTAGGTAACTTTCCTTTCTTATAAACTGTTGTTGATTGTAATATTTTAAAATTAATCTTTTTTTCATTTTGAAATTTTCAGGGTATGGTTCTGGATCAAAAGCTCCGGGCATTAAACAATCGGGAACACAGGATTACATAGCCGCACACAACCAACTGCGCTCACACGCCAAAGCTTACCGGCTGTACGAGCTGAAGTACAAACAAACGCAACAGGGTAAAGTAGCGTTTACCGAAGCTCGCTGGGCAGAATGTTCATTTAAGCCGGGGAATCCTCCGCTATGTCTTACTTACAGGAAAAGTGGGCATCACCTTGAATATTAGCTGGGCAGAACCTGAAGACAACAGTACATCGGCTGCGGCGGCAGCTGAACGTTCCTTGCAGTTTGCTGGTGGGTGGTACGCCAATCCCATCTGGGGCCCCAACGGAGACTACCCACAAGTGATGATTGATTTGGTAATGGTTTTTTTTTTGTTCTTGTCTAAAAAAAAAAGATTTATTAAAGTGGTTTGAACATCGATTGCAGATCGGTCGGAAAAGCACAGCAGCAGGCCTCCCACAATCCCGTCTCCCCGTTTTCACGGAGGCTGAGAAAATTGAACTCAAAGGTTCTTCCGATTTCTTCGGCCTGAACTTTTATTCTTCCGAAATCGTCAGGGAAGAATTGTTCGATGATACGTTGGTCGACTATACCACCGACAAAGATGCCGTCGCATACCAAGACAAGGAGAACTGGTATGGGTAAGTCAATAACGCCTTGCATTATTTTCCTTCTTTTCTTCTTGACCATCTTGAGCCATGAAGGTGACGATCTCCAAGGTCTTCCTTGAATGGTTCGCCTCGTTACCTTGAGATTCTCAACGTTTTTTATGCATTCCCGATTATTTCCCGGACTGTCGTTCATAGATAGACCGCAGTGAACCTCAACATTTTGGGGAATTCCAGTAGGATTCCTTTAGAATCACGATTCCTTTAGGAAACAATTGAAATAATTTGTTTTAGATCACCTTCTCGTGAGTCGTACTAAAACAAAACTAAATATCCGATCAAATCCGATCAAATCGCAGCCAAAGAAACACTTTAAAGAAAGTGATTCGACGAGTGTCTAAAAAGGGCATTCAGATGCAATACTTTTTAAATCCAGTTTTCCGAACGACTCCAACTTTACTTCCGTCTGAATTTAAATAATTTCAGGAAAACCACGAAGCGAATTTCAAAAAGGTTCAACAAGCTAGCTTTGTATCTTGTTTTTCACAGAAGAAAAGGATTGATTAGTTGTTCTAGACCGGGAAGCCGCAAGAAGACGGCGGTACCTATTTGATTTGATTTTTTACTTTCTTTGTATACATCCATGGGCGTCTTCTTTAGTTTTCTCTTTTTCCACTAACACATTTGGTTGTGTTGAAGCGAAAGTGACTTTATCCATTGAACAGTGAATTGCATATTGAATGATTGAAAGACAGAAAGAGTATACATGTGGAAACTTTCCCCCCAATTACGTCACGGCTGTTGGCACCGGCAGAGAGCCAAGAGCATCCCATGCCAACTTTTTCTTTCGAGACGGAAAAAGAAATAGGATTTTCTAAAAAAAATGTTTGCAAGGAAATGGTCTTGACAAGTTTGGACGTTTGTTTAACAGAACGGCATCGACTTGGCTTCGTATCACTCCGTGGGGTATCCGTCGCATGTTGAACTGGATTAAGGAGCGCTACAACAACCCTGATGTCATCATCACGGAGAACGGAATGAGTGACCGCAGTGGATTTTTGGATGACTCCATGAGAATCTATTTCTAGTAATTTAAAAAATCGGTCACTGACCACTTTTCTTATTATTATTTTTTTCTTGGTTCATAACACAAATATTTGCTTGTTTATCGTGCAGCAAGTATTACATCAACAACGTTCTTCAAGGTACACGCGCAGCATTCCAAACGTGGAGTTTCACGAATCCTTCTAACTCGTTTGTTTTGTAAACATTTATAGCCGTTCAGGATGGGGTTAACGTCATCGGCTACACAGCCTGGAGTTTGATGGACAACTTTGAGTGGGAGCGCGGCTACCTGTAATCTAGATTTTGATTATTGCGCATATTTCGGCCTACTTAAACATTTTCCGTTTCTTGCTTTCTTTACGTTGTTTGTCGTCGTTAAAATAGGGAGCGATTTGGAATGCATTACGTAAACTTTACGGATCCCGCCAGGCCTCGCATTCCGAAAGCCTCGGCCAACTACTACGCCCGGCTCATCCAGAAGAACGGATTCGGCCCAGAAGAAATTTGCGATTCGGCCAACGTTTACTGATTTCGAAAAAAGAACTTTCTGCGTTATTCCATGTGTAACAGATTTACTTTTACCAAACATGATGAAATAACACAGGCACTATAAACGTAAAAGGAAATGTCAGATTGCTTCTTATCAAGTCCTTGAAATCGCACAGGAAGACGCCCGTCCGTCCGTCCGTCCGTTTGGTATAAAAACCCACCAGGCGTAAGTTAACTTGCCAAGTCGACTCGCCGAGTCATTCGTGAATGCGCAAAGGAAGAGCGAGTTGAGGAGGACAGGTGGCCTCATATGTAAGAACCCGCTGGGCTCTGCTGAGAAGCCAGGGCTTTGTCGTGCATGCTGGGCTTGGCTTGTCTAGTCACGCATACTAGGCAAGCATACACACACACACACACACACACACACACACAGAGTCAGCACTCGTAACACAGTTCCCAATGGCTATCGAGCTATAGACCAGTGCTCAGAGGGAAAGGTGGTAGCTGCTGCAACAACTTTCGCTTAGCCTCGCCATCAAAGGCGTCAGTCTCTCGCTCGCTACGGCCCAGTCGAGTTGTGTTCGCTGCGGCTCTCCGCCAGTTTATTTTGTATTCACCTCCTTATATTGTATTCTCGCCTTGAATTTTTTTTCTTTTTCTCACTAAAGTTTGGATTTACAGAGTGAAAGAAAGTTGAAAAATGCCAAGATTGATCATTTCGGTTTGACTCATTCTTGAGCATATTTTTTGCAAGTGTTATCAATTGACATCAGCAGTTGTTGTGTAATCTTTTGTGTCGAGTTCGAGACTCGTCCCCCCCCCCACTTGCTGGATTACTTGAAGCGAAAGTGGAGTCGATCGTTGTGATCTGCATCAACACGGATCAGACGGCGTCATGACACATTACACAAACCGCCAACGGCTAGTGCTGTTGCTTACCTTGGGATGGATTGCAACGATTCCAGTGATAGGTAACCATGCCCTTTTTTCTTTCTCATTCTCTTTTACCCTTTTCGTATGTACATGGCGGGCCTCGCCCATTATAGTACCTGAATGAAAAGGTAAATAGGTAAAAGGAACGATTTCTCACAAACTCAACCTTTCTTACCGCCAATCGATTTTGTTTTTCTAAATCCCGTATTTTGTACATAGTATTTCAAAACAAGTTTCGTTTCTACTTCTATAAGAAGACGCTGTCAGATGATGACATTTGCATAGGGCAACAAATGGATGTTTTTTGTGTGTTGCGTTGCACGACCGTTTGAATTGAAATTACGACGCAATCGAAACTGTTATCGGACATGGAATTGGGAAGTAATTGGAACGCCCCTTGAAAGTTCATTCAATGCCCTCGTCTTTTAGGTTGTTTTGTAATTTTATGCAGATGTCATCGACGAACCCTTAACGTGTTTTGCCAATTAGGACGATTACTACCAGAGCTATTCAGAAGTACCGGCGAACAAAATTCGTGATCTTTAACTTGACCGGTTTTCTGGTCTTTCAACACAATAATCCCGGAGTTGGTAAAAAAAGAAAAAACGTGGCCCTCTAAATGGTTCTAGACAGGTGGGCAAGGGGGACGCTCCGGCATTTTAAATGGGGTCACGTGTTTAGAGTACCGTGATGAAACTAACGATTTCGTATTTTATAAAGGGACAAGGGAGGGAGGAAAAAGAAAAAGATGGAAGCACAAAATCTCGGGTGAGTTGAAGATGAAGTGGCAGGCCAAGAGGGAAATAGAAGAAGAAATTGTTCTTCCTTCTGGGCCCATCAATCGCCCGTTGGCTGAGTCACGCTACACATGTGTTAACCGGAATGAGAAATCTCTAGCGGCTACCCTTAAAGCCGGTTGAATAATCTATCCGCTGGAATGAGAAGGAAGAAGACAAGGAAGAAGAAATAGGAAAGACTATCAGAAAATACCCACGGGGAGAGAGGGGACGATGTAGGTCATTAGGGCGGCATTTTCAAATACTACAACAGTGGATAACGTCCTGCCGCAGGTGAAAGGAAACCCAACAGCTTTGGTCACCATACACTAGTCAACAGCGACCGCCATTTGCAAGCGAAAGAAAAATAAAAATAATAACACCACAAAATCTTATTATTTTTCTTTTCAATTCTATTCCTGTCATGCTTCGATTTCTATAGCCCTTATATTGTGGGTCTCCTTTTCTGAACGCCTTTACGGATCCGTGATTGTGGCCTCCAAAAATTCCATCGGTCGCTGGTTTACCGTGTATTTGCAGTAAGGCTTTGATAATATTTACTTTGGCTGAAGAAAGAGTGACAGATAAAGAAATAGGGTTGCACTAAAGTGTCCATTCAGCGGATTCAACGTTGCGTGTCTGAACGAGAGCACTCGTCCTCGAATAACGAGCTATTCCGATATTTCTTTGACTCTCGCACTCTTCTTTTGTAACCCTTTGCTGTGGGTTTGCGCTAGGGGTTTTTAATCACCGCAACCGTTTTAAGAATTCAAGTCCCCAAATGGACAAATCATATCCACACCCACCTGTTGCTAGTGGAACGAAATAAGAGTCTACACGCTACATCCTTGATTAAAATGACGATAATAAATTCGAATTAAAAATTCGTGAACGGGAAATGGTCACCTTCCTACTGAAAACGTACTGCGCCTGTGGGAACTCGAAGAAAAACCTTGGAAACCCCCCAAAACATGTCCATGATTGCTCCGTTTCCCAACGACTGTCCCACCAAAAATGTGTTCCAAAACCTCCTTTTTCCCTAGTCGATTATAATCAATTTGATATCAGAATCGCCGTTGGAGAAGAATAATAATCGCAAACAAACAACCTCCACCACCAGCTCATTTTGAGGAAAACCTAAATAAATAGTGCACTTATTAGCGCACTTCCCGGAATATTATTATTTCTCGCCGTTTCTTCGGGGGTTTATTCCCTAGTCGTGCCGTGCCAGATGCGATAACATTAAGGTACATACTGTGTGTCCTCGCCTTTTTCCTTCAAGGACAGACGGTGCTGATGGCGTCATCAGTGCGCTGCTGGTCTGGAGTGATTGACGACTCACGTCCGACAGCTGGATATCAGGCATGCAAAAGAAACAAACACAAAATTTTTTTCAGGCTCAACACTTTCGAATCGTCAAAATAAAAGAACAACCAGGAAAAATATCAGCGAAGAATTAGAAAGGTCTGTCGGGGTTAATCGACCGGCAAAATCGACACGCAAAGCTCTCGCAGTCGAGAGAGAGAGAGAGATCACGGTTGTTTTATCGTATAGACGCAAGAGTGTCATTGTATGCATATAATACCGACGTCTCCGATCACGATTGTTTCCCGACGCTGCCGTCTTTTTAACTATCCACAAAAGGAAGAATTATATATTTTTTTTCAACTCGTTTTTCTCATACTCACGTGCCGTGCCCTTTTCCCACTTTTGTTGAAGCTTCACACGGCGAAAAGATTATTATTATTTTTTTTTTTTTTTTACGAAATTAACCAAAAGAGCAAAGAACCATAAAGAAAATCGAAATAACGACGGAAAACGGGTGGAGCTGTTTGAATGTTTTGTCTATTTTTATCGCGCGGCCTCTCATCAAAATCCTCTCGTTTCCGCCATTTGTTCCATGGCCTTCAGATTTTCGTTTCTCGTTTTGTGATTGAATTTCTGGGACAGGTAGAGACCGTGATAAAGAAACTTGATAAACTGAAAAAAAGAAAAAAAGCACCGAAGAAATAAGTCGGTCGATGTGCGCTGCAGAGCTTTCGTCTTTGTGTGGCGTGCGCACAATAATCTTAACTCTTTTAACCATGTCGTCGTCTGCGTGCGTTATTTATTTGACCATTGTGCTGGGAGAACTCACGCTGTCTATCAAATTCCCGAAACCGGTACATCCATCTTGATGAATCTTCCCTAACCTGTCTGTCATTTCTGTTCCTCCGCTTTTTGATTGCTGCAACCGCTGGTGTTCATATCGTTCCAGACGTCGTGGTCCACTGCCGAAAAATAATGACGACCAATTTTGTCTTTCATTGGAAAGTCTCGATTATCGAGAAGAGAAAATCACCGTGTGTCAATTTTTCAACTCCTTGCGCTGCTGCAAGTGGAGAGGGAAAAGAAGTCAAGAGAATTCTTGAGTTATTATAATGTACCGTTGTAAATTTTTCATGGCGCAACGTCATAACAATGTGACGAGTACAAGACCCCGAGTGCTGACTGCTACCTGTGCGATTGCAGGTGCTGATGCTGCCCGTTGCGTCGGCTGTACTATATTCCTCGACAGCCGACTGGCCTAGTTTTATCCTTGACTCATTCAGCGTTTTCATCACCCGTAATGACTGGCACACATTTTTTTTTTCTTTTTACAATAATATTTTTATTCGTGCAACGGCATCGACTAAAATCGGCCATTGCCTCGTCTCAGCGTTTCGGACGCCCAGCGGTGTCTTGTTCGTATGTTGAAATTTCTCACGGAACGAAAACAAGGGAAATGTTCTTTTTCTTTCACCGCCCACATTTATTGTATTTTGTACGCAATGACACCTTTATTCCCATTATTAAATTAATTTTGATCCCATTGTGAAAGAACAAACAAAACAAATAATTGTGAATGACTTTTTTTTTAATTGGAATCACGCACGATCAGGTGGCCTGCAGTGCGGTCCACCACCGGCACCGCTCAATGCCAAGATGGTGTTAGGAGGATCAGACCAGATCAGCGACGACCCAAATCAACTGCACGGCGCAGCGGCCTCCGTCACCTACGTCTGTGATCCAGGATTCGAATTGATCGGGTAAATAATTCATGACATCTCTTTCGTGAATGATCGTGATGACTTTGTATGACTCACCTTCTGTTTGTATGTCTTTTTTTCGATCTCAATTCTTTGGTGGCCTCGGCTCTTATCTCCTCGTCCATCATTCAAATTAAAAACGCTAATATTATGCCAACTAACGATCGAAATCGGGGGAAAAAGAAAATAGACAATTGGACCGAACGTGGCTGGCATGTCGGAATCTAACTCTCACGCGACAGATTGCTGCCTTTGTTGAATTGGATTATCGATTGTGTAACGGAAGAGAAAGGTTCCATATAGTTTATTGTGATCCCTACCCCGCGTCCATGCCATTTGCCTTGGCTTTTCTAGAAAACGCGAGTTGAGGCCCTTATTATACTGCGTATGTCCTCTCGTGCTCACATATGGAACAGTTGATGCATATGCAAATCTCGTCACATGTCAAAAACGCAAAGGCCGGGAAAGCATATCGAGATGCAATGGCCGATGGAGTCGACGCAAACAAAAGCGACAAAAGAAATGCGGGTTGGCAACGATTGGATTCCATTTTCTTTTCTTATATTTGCCTGTTGTTCATCCTTTCTTTTGCGCACTGGTCGGTTGCCTGAACCCATGGAAGAAGACTGATCGACCGCGTGAAGTGAAAAGCCGTCATTAAAAAGCACCTCAATCGCGTCAAGTGATTCTCCAAATAAAAGATAATGACGAGCAAATCGTAGATGAGAGAAAGGCTACTACGACTACCCTGGGCGAAAGAAGAAACGGCTGAGAAAAAAGAAGAGGAAAAAGAAAACAATCAACCTCATCACGACAATAACCCCAAAGTTGTTCGCTATAGACAAACGAGCGAAATAGCTGCTAGACGGTGTGAAAGTTTTCAGATTTTTCCTTAGAGTTTTTTTTTTCTCTTTTCCTTTGGCGTGTATGATTTCGGTTAGCAACGGAACTTTTTATTTTTCGTTCGTTCGTTCGTTCTTTTTTTCGGCGTGATCACTTTTACTTTTTCTGGCCGGGCGGAGACGAGAGAACGATCTCCAGCTCCATGATCTCATTGCCAACGAAGGGTGTACCTAGTGGGGGAGGTGGTTCTCTTTTTCTTTCTTTTGGCGTTCATTCGTTCGTTCAGCTTCTAAACGCGCCGTGAAAAAGGAAAGTGGGACCGCTGTGTATGTAAGTTCTCCAACCTCTCTCTTTCTTTCTTTTTCCTTCTTTTTTTATCATCCGTCCTCCCTTCGTCTTTTCATTCGTCCCGACCGAACGTTCACTAGAAAAAAGAAGGGCCAAGAGGAGGTCAACCCACGTCTATAATATTCACAGCAGTTGTTGTTTTTTTCTTTCTTTCTTTTTTCGTTACTGCCTTGTCCCTTTTTATACATCTCCCTTTCGCTTGCATTTCCTTTCGTTTTTCTTCTCTCTCCACATGTTGTTGCGTGCGTGCATTTACCAGTTGTTTTCCATATTCTCGTTCAACAGCCGAATTTAGGCACATGCGGTGAAAGGTTTTTTTCCCCTTTCTTTCCCGAAAGAAGTCTTTCTCTTTTTTTACGTAGGTACTGAATGTTGTCATTCGATCTCTGCGTCGGTTGAATTCCCCCTTTTTTTTTTTCGTTATATTGTGTTGTATATCTACGTGATCTATTGTTGGATTTTACAGCTTGTTTCACATGTCTTTTTTTTTGTTTGTTTTTATCTTCCGGTCAGGAACCCGACCATAAGCTGCGGCAGTGACGGCCGGTGGCAAGGAGACATGCCCATCTGCGGTAAGAAAGTCGACACCTTTTTCTTTTTCCTTTTTGTTATTTCCGCGACAGATTCTCCACAGTTTGGATTTCGTACTATATGTCCTTTATTATGTGCTGATGCCAACGCCTTGGACGTTTTTAGAACCGATTTCAGGGCCGATTGAATAAGGTCGAATGGCGGATTCACATTGGATGGAATAACTAGTTTTTCCATGGAAATGTTTTGAATAATAACACGGGAGAAAAAAACAAAAAAACGAACGGAGAACGATTCTGTTATTGGGCCAAGAAAACGCGCTGATTTCGTCATCGGGGCTAGTCTGGCGAAGGAGGGGGGAATTACAAATTGTAATTTTAAATTAGTACTAAAAGCCAAGGATAAAGACAGAGAGAAAGAGGAGGATAGAACTGCCAAAAGTCGTGACGAAACTTAGAGTCTCTAATTTTTTTCTCCTTTAGACCCCCGTGACCATAAAAGGTGCACCGTTGCATTATTGTCAAATGTGATGGAACCCCGAACCCTTCACAAACAACTAAAAAAAAAAATCAACGACAGCGGGAAGAAAGAAAAAAATTCATAATGATAATAACGAGTAGCGTTCACCACGCCCCCGACCCTGCGTGACTCAGCCACCTCTAACAACCGCAGCATTTCGTAGACGGGCGAATTATTTAAATGTACCCGTTTCACTTTCTTTCTTTGGCTACCGAGCCAACTGACATTAGCGAACCCAAATAAAGAGCCAAAGTTGGCATGAAAATCAGAACCAAATGAGAAGAGAGAGAGAGAGAGATGGCAACAAGTCGAGCGAGTTTCCATTTCTTTGGAGGAATGAGAGTCACGGATGAGATTGTCATCACCGCGGATCAAGGACGGGCCACACTTGTTCGTTACAGTTGGCCCCTTTTTTGGGCGGGTTTTTCGTTCGTTCGTTCGTTTTTTTTTATTTGTTGCGCAAACGGGGTTATTGTAATGGAGAAATGAACGAAGCTCCCTCCCGGTCAGGTAAAGAAGAAAACAATTCGGCGTGGGTTTCTGTTTACGGGAAATTTTGGATTTCGTGACGTCCGTGAGTTTACGGCTATCGCCGCCGTCTCAGTCCAAATGAGCGAGACATTGTTTTTGAAACTAAGCCACTTATTAGTAGTATACGTAAGGGAAAGAGAGTATCACTTATTGTGGAAGGAAATTTCTTTCTTATCTCATTTTCACGTTCGGCGAAGGGCTATATACAACAGTTTCACGCTGGGAAACGTGTGTCGTACACCTTCTGTTCTTTTCTCTCCTAGCTGTTTTTTTTTCCCTCCCACTCTTCTCTCGTCTATGCCGCTTTTTCTTTCACGCCCGAAAGCCGTGAAAGTTTCTTCGTCCTCCCCCTCACAATTTTTTTGACTGGAAAACAAGACATACCGTGGTATCGCGTGGGCTCTTTTTTAGATTCTTTACCTTTCTTTTGTTCGGAATTTGTCGTATTTCTTTCTTTTTTTTTTGGTCTGCCGTGTACACACGAACTTAACGGCCAGAGAAAAAATAGAAAGGAGAGGGTGAAGTTTTTGTGCACAGTTTTATGAAAACAACAAAACAAAATATCGAATAGAAACCCCTCGGCCTCAGGTTCTCGTTTTGTTACTCCGCTAAATCAACTGTATTTAGCGAAAAGAATGTCCCACAGACTTGGTTCACCCAGCTGACCGGGATCACAGCAGATCGTTAGCGTGTTTCAGCGAACAAGAGAAAATTGGTGGATTCAATGAAAAATAGAAATAAAGTGGAGGGGAAGTTTGCTATTATCGCAGTGCATTGTATTTCCTGGACTTGCAGGGTTTTTTGTTGGTCCTATTGTTTTGATACATGCGGTAAACTCAGTTTAATTATACGCAACTCCACCACGTTGCCTCAATTCCTCTTCCGGGAGAAATTGCGTGTGAAGACTCGTTTCGAGGAAAGGAAGCGCGGCAGATGTTCTTGTGGCTATTGATTGATATCAGACCTACATCTAAAGAAATCTCGAATGAAAATGGGTATATACTTTCCCGTAAATATTGCAAGCTTTAGTGGTCCTTCCAGCTCATCGGTTGCGCAATGGGAGATTGAAGAAGAAAAAAGAGAAAACCAAACGGGAAAAAATGTTAAGCCGGATTTGTTGTGTGTATACAATTATTTCACGTGTATCTTTTTTTTTACGACAGCGACAAATGTGGCTTTGCGTAAGTCGGCCAACCAGTCCAGTACGGCGAGAGGTGGATCGGCCCTAAATGCCATAGACGGAGATCGCAGCACGTTCCACGATGTTGGCGGAACAGGCGGCCGTTGTGCGGAGACGGCCAAAGAAGCCAGCCCGTGGTGGATGGGCGACTTGATGAGACCTACGGCCGTCAACGCCGTTCGTGTCACCACCCGAACTTGTTGCGGTACGTAAATTCCGAGAAAGAATGTTGGAAATTTATCTTTCGCTTTATGTTGACGAATTTGATGTATTCCCGAAAATAGATTACAAACTACATGACCTGGAGATCAGAGTAGGAAACAATACGAACGCTCAACGCAACCCGCTTTGTGCCTGGTTCCCCGGCTCAGTTGGTACGTCTCTCTTCAAACCCGTTAATCATGATTGCTATTAACTGTTTAGCTTTTCTCTTTTCTTGGTTGTTCTCTAACGACACCATTCTTTTCAATTCGCCATGGACAGGTGACGCCGAAACCAAACTCTTCCAGTGCGCCAAAGTCCTAATCGGTCAATTCGTTTTCGTGCAAATGGTCGGTGTCGAGAGCAGTCTGTCATTGTGCGAAGTGGAAGTTTTCTCCGCTGGAGCAGGTAACCTATAGGCTTCTATAATACGCCGTAAATCAATGGGAATGAAAGGGTTTAGAAGTAGTAGTTGTTGTTGTTGTTCTCGACCGCGGGACTTTTTTTGTCCGATTTTTATTTATGCATCTCGGCCAGTTGGTGTTTGTACAAACTCAATTGTTTCAAACACGAGCCTTACGAATTGGTGCCACTGACCACATAATTTATGGCGGACTTCTTAAAATTTTTTTTTTCATGGAAACTTGTGTTTACAATTCCCGTTCACCTCAATCTGTTTCGATTTCCCGCCTTCTTCTCCTCCACCAATTCCTTCGTTTGAGCCCACTGGCGCTGAGTAACTCGTGCGGACCCTATATTCTACATTGATAATGACGACCAAGTCGATGACTATCATTTTCTTCCATTTGCACATTCCATTCTAATGAGCCTTTTCTGTGCATCTTATCAAGATATCCCGCGGGAGAGTTGCACCGACTCGGCCGCGCTCGACAAAGTGGTCGCCTTCAATCGCACTTGCTACGACCTGCAGCTGAACGAGGGCAACACATTTGCCAAAGCCAGAGACACTTGCATCAAGCAGCGCGGCGACTTGTGGAACAACGTTGCCAGGAGCACATTGGAGCTCATCACCCGTGAACTGGAGCGCAAGAAACACGCCATGAAGGTGAAACATTTTTTCCGTTGACTTGTTGTGGGGCGTTCCTCAACTGTTGACCGCAGAACAGTCAATGGACTGGCAACAGTAGCACATGTGCGGCCGTTTCACCTTATTTTTTTCCTCCTTTGTTGATTTTGTTCAACGTTTCTTTTTATATAGTACCGCAAAAACTTTCAACACTAAGTCGAATCGGTATTATAGAGAAAGTAAGCGGTTAATCTACATTGAAATCCCTCTTGGCGAATGCGGCCGGTCTACAATTTACCAAAGATAGCACCGCATACTAATTTATTCACATTTTGATGAATAGGGTGTCTCGGATGAGCTCGTAATTAAACGATGAAATTCCCGCAAGGCAGATTACAAGTTATACGTATAATCATGAATTAACGGACTCGAATTGTTTATTTGATTCAGTCTACAATGGTCTGGGTGGGTGCGCAAAAAGAGGCTTCCTTCACATCACGCACTTGGAGGTGGGTGACGGGCAATGTGGTCGAACGGCCACCGTGGGGCCGCGAGCAACCCAACAACTACAATGGCGAGCAGAATTGCGTCGTCCTTGACGGCGGTCGTGACTGGTTGTGGAACGACGTCGGCTGCAATTTAGATCAAATCCATTGGATTTGTAAATTTCGTAAGTGACAGTCGATTGCCAATAAATGCAGGTCAATTTCTATCATTTCAATTTGAATATTTATGAAACAGCGCCGCTCACTTGCGGTCATCCCGATCGACGAGTCAACAGCACCGTCGTCGGCAAAAGTTTCTCGATGGGGGCCACGGTGGAATATCGTTGCCCCACCGGCAGCGTGACTTTAGGCGCAACAACCCGATCGTGTCAAACTAATGGCCTATGGAGCGACGACTCGCCCACTTGCAAACGTAAGGCGTTATTATTATTATTATTATTAACTTTCTTGGCGAATAGAACCAAGTCTCATAATCATCCACTTTCTTGACAGACGTCGATTGCGGTCCATTGAAGGGCATCAAAGACGGAGAATTGGTCATTGTCGACGGCCGGACCACTTTCGGTGCTAGCGTGAAATACACGTGCGCCGAAAATTACACGCTTGTCGGAGCGAGCAAACGCAGCTGCGCCACACAAGGCAACTGGGAACCTGAAGAGCCCAAATGTCTTTGTACGTTTTTTTTTTTTTTTTACTTTGATCGTTTTATTATTATTGATAATAATTGTCACATTGTTTGATTTAGACGGACGGTGTCCGGAGTTGCCTCCATTTGAGCGCGGCTCAATTACCGTAGCGGGTCTCAACGCCAACGATACGGCCACTTATTCCTGCGATTTAGGTCATAAACTGGTCGGCACCAAGGTTCTCACCTGTCGGCTGGGCGGCATTTGGTCGGCCTCTCCTCCAGTTTGCCAATTTGTCGACTGCGGACCGGCACCGGAACCCGCTCACGGCTCAGTTTGGCTTGTCAACGGCACCACCACTTTTTCAAGTCAGGCCACCTATACTTGCGGATCCGACTATCGCCTGCAAGGACGGACCACTCGCCTCTGTCAAGAGGATGGCAACTGGTCGTCCACTTTGCCTACATGCAAACGTAAGATTAGATCTTGGCTTTTCCGATTGGCTTACTGGTTTGACATTTGAATTTTTTTTTCTTTTTCCAAACCAGTTATCGAATGTGAGGAGCCTGACATTCCAGCTGGCAGCTACGTCACAGGCACGGATTTCACCATTCACAGAGAAATTCGATACTATTGCGAAAAGGGTCACGTGATGAGTGGCGATTCCAGGAGAAAGTGCCTTCGCTCGGGGACTTGGTCCGATTCAGCACCGACGTGCACTTGTAAGTCATTTTTGTTGCTGTTGTACCTTGCGTAATTGTGTATCTATGACTGAAGGCATCATTTTTTGTCTAATGGGGACACAGATGTCGATTGTGGAGCATTGACCGAAATCGCCAACGGGCAAATCGCCTACACCAACGGCACGACTCATCTCGGAAGCGAAGTGTTTTATAATTGCGTTCAAAACTATCGATTGGAAGGATCTTCGCCGTCACGAACCTGCATGGAGGACGGTAAATGGTCAGGCGTAGCGCCTCAGTGTCGTGAAATTCGTTGCCCGATGCCAGAGCGGCCCGACGGCGTTGTGCTTAGCATTTCCAGCTCGGATCGCTTGCGCGCCGTCACCTTGTTGCGCAACACTGATCGCGGTGAAGCCTCTTCCAGCAGCACTTTCCGCATCGGATCGAATGTCATCTACAAGTGCGAACGAGGGTTCCGGCTCGACGGCCGCAATTCCCGCGTTTGTGACGAATCTGGCCAATGGACCGGAGAAGTTGCCGTCTGCACATGTAAGAAGACAATTGGACATTTTATGCTGCGCTTATCTAGGTCGATTTCTAATCCTTTTCCTTTTGATTGGTAGATGTCGATTGCGGATCGCCTGAAGAAACTGCCCACGGAACCGTTAGCCTTCCTGGCAATACGACTTACTTGTCTTCTTACGCTCAGTATGTTTGCGAAGTTAATTACAAGCTGGAAGGGTTTGAACGACGAATGTGTCTAGAAAACGGATCGTGGAGTGGATCTCCGCCAAACTGCAAAGGTATTTTCTTGCCTCGGCAATTTAGTTGTTTTCGTAGAATTTCAACTTTATTTTGTCATTGTGTAGAAATTACGTGTGCTGCTCCAGCGGCGGCTGATGACTCTGGCGTCTTGGTCACCGTCACATCATCGACCGTGGGTAGCCAGGCAGTTTATAGTTGCCAAGAAGGCCGACGACTTGTTGGCTCGTTGACTCGCAAATGTCTTGTCTCCGGTCTGTGGGAAGGCAGTCAACCAGACTGTGAATGTAGGACTTTGAAATATTGGCAATTTTTTTTTGGCTTCTTTGTCTAACATGTGTCTAATTGAATTTAATTTCAGGGGTGGACTGCAACCAGCCAGAAGAAGTTGAAAACGGCCGTGTATTCTTGGTTAATGGCAGCACCATTTTCGGTAGCGTGGCAGAGTATCATTGTCTGCCCACTTTTCAACGATCTGGACATTTCAGCCGGAAGTGTGGCGCTGATGGCCGGTGGGCTGGTCTCATCCCATTGTGCATCGGTAAAATTTGAATAGACTGTAACGATAGAATTTTAAAAAATGTATAACGTTGAACTGTATTTTTGCAGAAGAAGGCAAACCAATCCCTCCTTTGCACGACAACGGTTTGGACAGTTTGTCAGCCGGAAGACAATCCAGCGGATCCGGAGTCTGGATTGGTGTCGGAGCTGGAATCGTTTTGGTTCTCTTTGTCGTTATTGCTCTCTTCTATTGCAAAATGTAAATTGAATGTCATTTTTATGGTTAGACTATTTTCCAGTATGAAATTAATTTTCCTTTCTTTGAACAGGAAACGGGGTTCATGGATTTGGGCCGCGCCCAACGGCAAACAAAACGACTCGTCCGGAAGTAACAAGAAACCCCAGACGATAACGATGGTCCCACCTAACATCCCGTTGCCACCAACTCCGCAAACACAATTCACCAACCCCGTAGGCCATCAGCCAACTTATTCACATCACCAACAGATGCACACGCTTCCCGTCAGCCTGAACGGAAACAGCATCTACTCGAGCACTAACGACATATATGAGCAATTGCCCGGTGAAAACCATCACATGTATGATCTAACCTACGAGGACACGGCTAGTACCAGGAAGAATCGAGCCATACAGCCTATTCCAGTTTCCAATGGATCGCCGCCACCTTCACCTCTGCCGGGAGTCACGGTCAACGGCGTTACCGTTAACGGTTTCGTCATGGCTTAAACATTTGGTTTGCGAATTAGAAAACTTCTAGAGAAAGAGTCCCATCGATGGATTTCGATGGCTTGTGCTTTTTTTTTGTACATGTACATTCGAGATGTTATAACCATTAATTATTCTCTTATTCAAACCAATCGATATCTGCCGGAGCAGAGCTGTGATTGCACTATCAAAGGCATCGTTCCTTCAGTCTTTATTTGAACCACATAACTTGTACCAGCTCGTGGTCGAGTCCTTTTGAGCCTTAAAAAAAATCCTGGGATAAATGAAGGTTTATGATGTGAATAATTAATCCCTCTCCCCAGTTTGTGGGGTCAAGTGATTAACTGCTATTTTGACATTTTATTGTCTTCATATAAATACTTTGCTTGTTGGTTTCTGCACCTGGCTAAAAACAGCCCGGAAAACAGCAGTTAACTTGTGTTGTAAATAAGAAACGACATTGATCTGTACGGCATGCGTTGAAATAATTAAATGTACAATTGATATCAGATTGAATGATGCATTTCGACGTTGGAATCCCTTGAGATGAGAAGATATTTACCGATAGGGACTCGCTGAGTCGCTGCCCTCTTAGAGTGATTGGAACTAGGTAGAACTAAGTGATTGTACCTAGGAAGAATTTCGGAAGAGAAGATGGATGGCAACGTCGTATCCGCATAAACTCAGTTTTAGATAAATGTTTTCTTTGTTAGATGGCTCTCATGGTGTTTTTTTAGTTTGATGCTTGTTTGACGTTTGTTTTCGTCAGTGCGATCCTTGATGGACGATTAGAAAGTGATAGAGGTGACTGCCTATTCAAGATTACAATCAATTTATCCCACAGTTCTCACTCGACTCGACAGTGTTTTGCAGAGACGTAGATACCCATCAAATGTTATCTAGAGTCCTAAGTGGTTTGTGTCTCATGATGTGGCCAATGATGACAATGAGTCAATGTGGCTATGAAAAATTTCATATCATCTAGGCCATGGGTAATCTTCAGGTTTATTGACGGCGCGGAAGTGTCGATTGCCCACTTTTTGGGAAGGCTCGACTACGACGACGGTTCCGGACTCGTTTAAACTCTCTCAGCCAGTAAGTCATCAATTGAGTCGAAATAGCTGCCCTCTACTGCATTAGAATGGATAATCAAGGTTTGCAGTATTTCTCAGAGTTCATTCAAGCTAAAGTAGGGTAGATATTCTGTTATACTTATCACCACACTTAACACTATCGTCAGTCCTAACAAGAAATGTGAAGTATTAATGATTAGTGAACGAAGCGTCGTCTTCTGCTAGTTTGTTTACCTAAAGTGGTCTCGCCATCTGCTATTCACATTGAAAACTATCACAAAAATATTTCCCGCCAAGGTTGATTTTTTAAATTCAGCAGTTCGTTTTCGTAGTTCGTCTTTTGGCAACAGCTAGGTTCCCCGTCAGCTGGAATCTCACTATTTTGGTATTGAGCATTTGTCTTTTTTTTTTTCTAATTTTTATGGAAATGGTCATCGTCAACTTAATAAAAATTACTTGATTAACTCCAAGCTAAAAGAAATTTTTACTAGGAAAATCGAACCCTTATGCTTTAATGAGTAATTCGTATTTCGATTCGAAATAATTCTATTTTGTAGTCAATTTGAGTTTTGGTTTTATTTTATTACATGTTGATGTTATACTTTTTCGTTTTATTACATGTGGTCTTTATCTTTGCCATAATCACTACCGCAGGCCGACGGGCTCTAACCGGGTTTGGTAGGAAGGTGGTTTTAGATTTAAAATGTCTTCTACAGTATTGGCTTGAATTCATTCCCTGTTTCTTTTTGCAGCCAAGAAATTGTTCGATATGTAAGAACGGGAAACCGAGGACCTGAAGGATTCAGTCCACGATTTTCCCTCTACCTCTCTGCTATGCTGACTCATGGTGCCAGTATTGCTGATCACAAACAGTGACATCTGAAATGAATATGGATTGATCATGTGTTCGAAACTTGGATAAGATTGACAGAGGAATATTTTCAAAAAGCCGTCTGTCCTTCAAACGGTTCGAAATGGAAGATTTATTCATTCACCGAAGAAACGAGTCAAATGACTCAAATGTCTATTTGTATAAAGTGAGTTTTAAGCGATAACCATTAATTTAGTATTCATTTTGATATTGGTTGTTGTAGACCCATCTCCAGCAACGACAACCTGCAGAAGGAAAGGCACGTAAAACTTTTCTTGCAGTGGTTTAGAGGTTGGGTGAGAACGACACGTGTTACATAACCATTTGGTATTCATTTTGATATTGGTTGTTGTAGGCCCATCCCCAGCAACGTAAAACTGCAGAAGGAAAGGACAATCACACTCGAAGGTCACGGAGATCATTACATAAAACGTGTCATGCAGTGGTGTAGAGGTTGGGTGAGAACGGGACGTGTTTCATCATTTTCAAGCAGCTACAATAGCCGCAAGGCTTAAGAGGTGAGGGTGATCAAAAAATCGTATAAAATGAGAGAGAAAAGGCGAAAGTAAGTCAGTCGAGGGAGCATCTCCGACACGGCAACAACTACAGCGCTCTGTCTGTCAGTTCGCATCCATGGGTAAATATTCTGTATTTTACATAGAGTTTGGTATCAATCCTTCTTTTGTTTATGTACGCCTGTTATTATGTAATATTTATGTTAACATTTATAATTGTCTAGCAAACTATGGCGTAGTGCTGCTGTTGTGTGTTGAATCATTGATGGCTGGGTCGACCACTGGTGTACCGATGTCTTCTTGGTATGGCGGATACCGCCGCCGCCTTACTACCCAAAAGCAACTTACTCAACGACCAGTTACTGCACCGAGGTCAAGTACTACACCACTAAAGCACCGGACTTGAATAGCACAACTTACGCTGCCCCGAGCCATTACACTGATGCCCTGAAGTATTACTGTGCCCCGAGTTACTACACCACCAAGGCGACGGAGGATGACTACGCATGCTGCCCATCCTCCAAGGCTCATACACTGAGGCTCCTACACCGAGGCTCCTAAGTATAACTCTGTTCTAATCTACTTATTGCACCGATTTTCCTAAACACTACTCTGTTCCCAGCTGCTACACCGAGGCTCCCGCTGATTACTACACCGAAGCGGCAAAGTACTACTCTGCCCCGATCTACACAACCACAACTGAGGCGGCCAAGTATTACGCTGTCCCAACTTACTGCACAGAAGCTGCCCTTTCGTACTACGTTGAACAGGAATACTACACTGATGCTCCAATTCACTACACCACGACCTACGCTACACCGCAGCCCCCAAGTACTACACCGAAGAAGGCGCCTACAACAACGTATGCTGCCTAGTTTACTACACCGAGGCTCCCAAGTACTACATCACTAAGGCACCGGAATTCTACACGTCTATGTATGCTACCCCTGCCCACTACACCGAGGCCCCGCATTACTACAACACTGAAGCGCTCAAGTACTACACTATAACCTGTGCTTCCCCGAGCTACTACACCTTCGTCCCGAAGTGTTACTGTGCGTAAAAGGAGTCTTAAAAAAAAAGAAGTGCCCGAACTGCAGTGCCCTATCTGTCACCAACTGCATTCCTCATCGTGTAAACGATTCGCAATTATGGGTAAATATTCTTAATTTTACATTGAGTTTTGTATCAATTATATTTTTTTCTATTTATGAATATGCCTGTTAATATTTAATATTAATGTTTCCATTTATTTACTGTTTAGTCAACTATGGCGTCGTGCTCCTGTTGGGTGTTGTATCGTTGATGGCTGGGTCGACCACTGGTGTACCGATGTCTACTTGGTATGGCGCAAACCAAACAGCAACGCCACCGCCTTCCTACACCACTTACGCAACGACCAGTTTCTGCATCGAGGTCTTCAAGTACTACACCACTAAAGCACCGGTGTTTTATACCACAACTAACGCTGCCCGAGCCACTACACTGACGCCCTGAAGTATTACTCTGCCCCGAGTTACTACACCACCAAGGCGACCGATTACTACATGACAACGCATGCTGCCTGGAGTTACTACACCACCAAGGCGATGGAGTATTACATGATTACGTATGCTGCCCCATCCTACTACACCGAGGCTCCTAAGTATTACTCTGTTCTCATCTACTTACTGCATCTATTTTTCAAGTACTACTCTGTTCTCAGTTGCTACACCAAGGCTCCCGCTTATAACTCCACCAAAACGGTCGAGTACTACACCGAAGAGGCAAAGTACTTCTCTGCCCCGATCTACACAACCACAACTGAGGCGGCCAAGTATTACGCAGTCCCGACTTGCTAAACAGAAGATGCTCTTTCGTGATACGTTGATCTAAAACACTACACTGATGAGCACTCCAGTTTACTACACCAAGACCTACGCTACACCTAGCTACAACAGCGCAGCCCCCAAGTACTACACCGAAGAAGCCGCCTATTACACAACCACGTACGCTGCCTGGTATACTACATCGGAATTTAAGTATTACCCTGCTCCAAACTACTACAAAACTGAGGTTCATATGTATTACACCAGCAATTCTCCCGACTATGTCCCCACTACTTATGTTGCTCCGACCTGTACACCAAAGTTCTGAAGTATTTCTCTGGATGTGTTGAAAGATTGCTGAAATACAAGATTGATCGATAAATCACAAGTGTATGTCTCTATTTTCTCCTTAAGTACCTTTTTTTCTTTTGATAATCGCATGAAGTGAGTAAATATTTCCGAGTGCTAATAATAGATCTTGTAAAATACAAAAATAAAAAATTCAAACTCATTTTTTAAATAAAATTAATTTCCCATCATTAAAATTCAAAGTCCAATATTTTTTCTAAAAATTCACCTTCCATTAATTCTGCTAAGTCCAGACTTTTGTTTTTGAAAAAAAATTAAAAAAAACCCACCTTACACAAAGTTTTTAAATTATCGGAAAATTTTATTAGAACAATTTACTATACATAAAATCTTAAGTTTCTATTTCAAAATTTCTAATATTGTCATTAGTATTTTTCCTGTGGCCCCCAGGGGGGGGGGGGCCTGTCGCTTTCTCTACCGCGATAATAACATGATGCAAATTATATGCAAATTATTATTTGTTTGGCGCAGAAAGCTTGTTTGATCTAGCAGTTCTCGACTGTGTCAAACCTGACATTGATCAGGTTGCCTCAGTCGTATACTGCATGATTGAATGGAAACTCAAAAGACAACAGATCAAACTTTTAACGCAGCAACACAAAATATCACTGGCAGAGCAATTTCATATGGCATGGATGAAAACACAAACACAAAAATGTTTAAGTCAGGAACCCAGATGCAACAGCTCAGCTACAACAGCACAGCAACTTCTGGATTACACTGCAACCACATGCTGCATACAACAGTTCAATTTGTCTTTGTCACACCTTTCACCATTTGGCTGCAACAAGGTAACCACCAGTGTTTGTTTTACCTATTTAAGAAAAGAAAATTATTTTCGAGAAACACAACTGTGTACACATGCATACACATTAATTATAACAAAAGAATACAAAGAGTAACAGAAAACTATGCAGTCCAACAGAATAACTTTGATATCTGATTCAAAATTTCTATAGTAGCAGAGCAAATTGGTCTACTCTCTAGTCATGTTAACTAAATCTGTAGTACTTTTGCAAGACATTTGATCAAAATAATTACTTTTTCCTGTTGAATGGGGTGAGACGTGAACCAAAGAACAGACAGCGAGACACACAAGGCACGCCAATTCGGAAATGTACAGGCACTTCCCAAGTCTGAGTTGAATGATTTGGCAAATTGGTTTCTACGTGCTAAATCACCTGTAAAGTTTCACATCAACATTTTACATTCAATAGCATTAGGAAATTAACAATAAATACCTTTTAATTTTCATCGTGAGAACTGAGAAACGTCACAACCAACTTCTGCTGCGTCTTGGATCAAAATGGCCGCTAAACTGGCGGACTCGACAGTCGACACTCGCGCTACCTGGTGGACATCATACAGCCACTTATTCACAGCCACCTATTGACAGCCATTAGATTCCTGTTCCAAATGACTGAACGCAGCGGCTGGATTGAATTCGACATGCCTTTCGGCTTTCACTAGCTTGGCAGTTGCCAGTTGGCACGAAATGAATCAAATGAGCATAAACACACAAAGTTTTTAGTTAGCTTTTCACAATTTTTAACTCTTTCAACATAAAAATCTATAATATTAACAGAAAGTGTTGGGGGGTCAAGACAAAAAATTAAACTTACATTTTTCTGAAGAAAAGAATAATTTTCCTGCCTGTGACTGAAAGGCAACAGCACCAGTTATCTGTACATACAGTGAGTTGAGTTCCAACTAACTTTAGCTTCAAACAGTTAGTCATGTTGAATCTAAAGGAAATATGTCAATAAATATTCCAACATTAATCCAATAAACTAAAATTTATGGCTACCTTCTGCTCTTGTTTAACATTCAGAAAAATACAACACATGTTAGTATGTGCCCTGCATTTGTTCATATTCTTCTATTAAGCTGCTGCAATAAACCTGAAGATTACCCATGGCCTAGATGATATGATATTTTTCATAGCTTTACCTATGAGGGAAAATACAATCTATGGCATCAAATTACAGTTTAAAACCAAAAGAAGAAGAATACTTATATGTCAATGAATTGTTTGTTGAAAAACATATTCAGAAAAACAAACATGTTCACACCAGTTGGGTCACTCTGGAGTAGTGACCAAGATCAATAGAAACTGCTGATAATTAGACGAATATTAACTAAGTCTGGGAACAAGTATTTAAAAAAATTGTGACTACCTGTATTAACTACATGATGCATTCAGCAGAATGAAGATTTTTAATAATAAAGTTGGTGGTAGTGATGGTAGGCTACTTGTATGCTACTGTTTCCTTTCCCGTTCCTACAGGTTAGATTGAGGAATTTTGAATTTGATCCAGCACACATAAGGAATAAATCACATCACAAACAAGTTTCACAGAAAAGAACTTGAATTTACTGATGAATTCATCGGTAATGTTCATGGAAAAATAGGAAAACTTTTGACAACCACTCAACACAACAATCTGCCATTTAGCGTTTTGGATTTGGGGTGTCAGAGGGGTCCAATAGATGACATAGGCGTCGTCGTTTTCATGTGATGGCGAAACGTGATGGTTTATAATTAAGCTGCGTCTTGGAACAAAATGGCCGCAATGCTTCAGTGCTAAAAAGACTCGCGCTACCTGGTGGACATCATTTCAACCACCTATTGACAGCCACAAAATGATGTAGCAGAAATGGGTTGCTGGTCATGACGTTTCTCTCGATGGAAATTAAAAGGTATTTATTGTTGATATCCAATTGTTATCGAATTTAAAATGTTGGTTGGCATTATGAACTGAGCGGAAAATGATAAAAAGCTATGCCGTCTAGCGTAAAAAAAAGAAACGTTTGACAGTAACATGGTAACATTAAAACAATATCCGCTCGTTAGCACTTGACACTCAATTGAAAGAACTAACAAAAAAAGGCAAGTAACTTTGATAATCACTTGACTTAATATTCTCCCTTCCAAATTTGGGAAAATTGATCCAAATTGATGGACAAATCAGATTGAGGAAAAGTTATTTTTTGAACGGAATCATTTTATTTAAACTGTGAGAGCGACTAAATACATTCAACATATATACTAGTCCCCTCTTTTTAAAAAATTAAACACATAAAACCTTCAAAGAATTTCTTGGTTACCCATTTCTAGATTATGAATGAACGGATGTTCAACACCAATTTGACGACCACTAACTTAGTATTGATAGGCACTTCACGAAGTTTGTAAGTTGGTGAAACATACTTCAATTAATTGTTACATTTTCAGCCGGTTTAGTCTCAATGTCTAAATACAAAATTCGATTAGTTAAAAAAAATCTTATTTAATTTGGTTTAAGGCTAATTAATTCGAGCAGAAACTATATTACCTGTCCATCTTCAGCCTTTTTGAAGCCATTCGATACAGCTTAAAGAGTTCGAAATCTTTTTGTTCAGGAGTCAGAGACTCAGAGTGTTAAGATAAGCAGAATACTTCATTTTGTAAGAGTAATTCGCCTGTAAGAATTTTATCAAGACAAGAAGCAATTATAAATTTTCTCCAAACATTGTTTTAATAAATGTTACTTGTGTAGCTTCTTCGTTGTATTCAGTCTTCTCTTCCTCACTTAATTCCATCCAGAGTCTTGATATATCGGATTGCGGATCACTTGAACGCTCTGGGGATGTTAAAGTTGCAGAAGTGGGCTTGACAATCCATATTGAATTGCAAAACATTTGAAGTGAAATCCCTTCAAAACTGAACAGCTCGTCTCTTTGCTCTGCAGGAGTCAGTGTTTCAAAATAGGCATAGTAACTGATCTGCAAGAATGTTATAGAAACAATTATAACTTTTCTCCAAACATTGTTTCAATAAATGTTACTTGGGTAGCTTTGACTTTGTAAGGAGTCTTTTCGTTCTCAGGTAACTCCTTCCAGAGTGTTTTCATCATGCAAAAAATACTGTAGCCAAGGTTTCCCATTCTAACATATCTGAAATGTAAAAAACATCGTTGAGCCAACACTTAGACTTGGATAACAGGGTGACCGTTTTTAATGAGCGAAGTCGATCGATAAAGCGATTTTTTATAATTCAAAAGCATTTACATAATTTCAATGAATAACTAAAGGGCTAAACTTAACTTTAAAGTCACTATTGGTACTACAAAACCATTACTGCGAATGTTAAAACATGCACGGTCATTGGCGAGAGACTCTCATACGAGGCCGAGAGATGAGAAGATGAGAGTTGAGCCCGGAGACCCACCATGTTTTCATGGAAACCTCGCTTGACGCTTCAACCACTTATTCCAAAAATTCGAATGGCCATGCCACTTACAATAAAACATCATAACATAGTTAATGATACAAAAGATTAGATTACCAAAATTGAAAATGACGTTAGACAGACAGACCCAAAGACATTGACTCTGACGAGAATGCACAGTGAATGTAGAAACTGAAAGCCTGAAAGGAACGCTATCTCCCCTCGAACTCGCTCCTCTTTTTTGTACGCTTGAAACAGGTATGACTTTACTGCCACCTAGCGGCCATACTGTAAATCATATGAATTTCAGAATTTGATGTGTTCATTTGAATTTGAATCGTAACGTTATAGGCTAATAATATAATAAATTATAAATATTAATAATACAATATAATTATATTAATAATACAATACACCACATGATGTCAAGAGTCAGCATTATTCAAATTTTTAAAAACTTCGTGTAAGGGGAAATTTTTTGAAATTTTTTTCAAAAAATAAAAGTCTGGACTTAGCAGAAAATGTGGATTTTGAATTTAAGAATTATTGGTTTACTTTGGATATTTTAATAATAAAACCAGTATATATTTTGGAAATGTAAAACAAAATGAGTTTGAATTTTTATTGTTGTATTTTGCAAGATCAATTATTTGTAAGTTTACATATAGCACATTCAGAAATATTTTCTCACATGCGATTATCAGCAGGAAGAAGGTTTAAGTTGAGGAGAAAATAGAGACATGCACTTGTGATTTATCAATCAAACTTGTATTTCAGCAATCTTTCAACACATCCAGAGAAATACTTCAGAACTTTGGTGTATAGGTCGGAGCAACATAAGTAGTGGTGACATGGTCAGGTGAAATTGCTGGTGAAATACATATGAACCTCAGTTTGGTAGTATTTTGGAGCAGGGTAATACTTAAATTCCTCGCTGTAGTATACCAGGCAGCGTACGTGGTTGTGTAATAGGCGGCTTCTTCGGTTTAATACTTGGGGGCTGCGGTGTTGTAGCTAGGTGTAGCATAGGTCGTGGTGTAGTAGACTGAAGCATCAGTGTAGTGTTTCAGTTCAACGTAGCACGAAAGAGCAGCTTTTTTGTGGCAAGTCGGGACTGCGTAATACTTCGCCGCCTCAGTTCTGGTTGAGTTGATCGGGGCAGAGAAGTACTTTGCCGCTTCGGTGTAGTACTCGACCACTTTGGTGGAGTAATCAGCGGGAGCCTCGGTGTAGCAGCTGGGAATAGAGAAGTAGTTAGGAGCGTCGGTGCAGTAAGTAGCTGAGAACAGAGTAATACTTAGGAGCCTCGGTGTAGTAGGATGGGGCAGCATGCGTTGTCATGTAGTAATCGGTCGCCTTGGTGGTATAGTAACTCGGGGCAGAGTACTTCAGGGCGTCAGGGTAGTGGCTCGGGCAGCGTTAGTTGTGGTATAAAACTCTGGTGCTTTAGTGGTGTAGTACTTGAAGACCTCGGTGCAGAAACTGGTCGTTGCGTAAGTTATGTAGGAAGGCGGCGGCGTTGCAGTTTGGTTTGCGCCACACCAAGTAGACATCGCTACACCAGCAGTCGACCCAGCCATCAACGATACAACACCCAACAGGAGCACGACGCCATAGTTGACTAAGTATGAAACATTATTATTATAAACATTAACAGGCATAGAACAAAATTAAAAAAAAATAGAATTGATACAAAACTCAATGTAAAATTAAGAATATTTACCCATAATTGCGAATCGTTTACACGATGAGGAAAGCAGTTGGTGACAGATAAGGCTCTGCAGTTCGGGCAAGACTTCTTTTTTTAGACGTCTCTTTTTACGCACAGTAACACTTCGGGACGTAGGTGTAGTAGCTGGGGGCAGCGTAGGTTGTAGTGTAGTACTTGAGCGCTTCGGTGTTGTAGTACTGCGAGGCCTCGGTGTAGTACTCCGGCTCTCTGGTGATGTAGCTCAGGGCAGAGTTATACTTCGGGGATTCGGTGTAGCAGGTCTGGCATCCTGAATTTTGATGTGGAGCCTTGGTGGTGTAGGAACCGGTTATTGCGTATGTTGTTGTTATTGAGTAGTAAGGCGGCGGCGTTGCGGTTTGGCATACGCAATCCCCAGGAGACATCGGTACACCAGTGGTCGACCCATCAACGATACAACACCCAACAGGAGCACGACGCCATAGTTGACTAAACCGTAAATAAATTTAAATATTATTATGAAATATTAGCAGGCATATTAACACATGAAAAAAAAATATAATTGATAAAAAACTCAATGTAAAGACAGAATATTTACCCATGGTTGCGAACTGGCGATACGGTGAAGAATGCAGATGGTAAGTGTGCTGCAGTTGTTGCCGTGTCGGAGATGCTCACTCGACTGATTTTCCTGCAGTTTTTCTCTCTCCTTTTATACTATTTTTTTTCTCACCCTCACCTCTAAAGCCTTGCGGGTGTTGTACCTGCTTGATAATGATGCAAAACATCCGTCCTCACCCAACCTCTACACCACTGCATGACACGTTTTACGTAAACGTAATGATCTCCGTGACCTTCGAGTGTGACTGTCCTTTCCTTCTGCAGTTTGACGTTGCTGGAGATGGGTCTACAACAACCAATATCAAAATGAATACCAAATGGTTATGTAACACGTGTCGGTTCTCACCCAACCTCTACACCACTGCATGACAAGTTTTACGTGCCTTTCCTTCTGCAGGTTGTCGTTGCTGGGGATGGGTCTACAACAACCAATATAAAAATGAATACTAAATTAAATGATTATCGCTTAAAACTCACTTTATACAAATTTCGAACCGTTTGAAGGACAGTCGGCTTTTTTGAAAATATTCCTCTGTCAATCTTATCCAAGTTTCGAACACATGATCAATCCATATTCATTTCATGATGTCACTGTTTGTGATGAGCAATACTGGCGCCATGAGTCAGCATAGCAGAGAGGTAGAGGGAAAATCGTGGACTGAATCCTTCAGGTCCTCGGTTTCCCGTTCTTACCTATCGAACAATTTCTTGGCTGCAAACAGAAACAGGGAATGAATTCAAGCCAATACTGTAGAAGAAATTTTTAATCTGAAACCACCTTCCTACCAAACCCAGTTAGAGCCCGTCGGCCTGCGGTAGTGATTATCCATATATAATAAAAGAACAAGCTTTTGTGGGAGGAGCCTGTGTCTGTCACGGATAATGTGTCAACACAGGCTCCTCCCCCAAAATGGAATCATGCCCAAACATGCCCGACACCAGATGTCGTCGCCGTGATGACGCAATCTTTGATGACGCAACAACCAGCATCATCACCAGATGTCTCGCCGTGATGACGAAATCTTCAAGTAAGATAGTCACTGGGCAGATTTCTCACGAAAAAATCTTTAACGGGCAGATGATTAAGCTAAAGAAAAGCGAATAGCAAAACAGTCCGACTTTACGCTAGACCAAAATTCCCCGGATTTGAACGGGGCTCAGGTTACTCGTGGCAAAGATAAAGACCACATGTAATAAAACGAAAAAGTATAACATCAACATGTAATAAAATAAAACCAAAACTCAAATTGACTACAAAATAGAACAATTTCGAATCGAAATACGAATTACTCATTAAAGCATAATGTTTACACAGTTAAATATTTAGGGATCTCAATTCTCAATAACGTTGAACAATTCAGTGTTCAGGAAAAATGTGCCCAATAACGAACATAAAAGCTTTAAGAAACGCAAATTGTGCATAGCACATCAAATCCATCAAATATACAATGGAGGTTCGATCTTCCTACTAAAAATTTTCTTTTAATCAAGTCATTTTTATTAAGTTGACGATGACCATTTGTCCATTTCCATAAAAATTGAAAAAGAAAAAGACAAATGCACAATACTAAAATAGTGAGATTCCAGCTGACGGGGGACCTAGCTGTTGCCAAAAGAGAAAAGACGAACTACGAAAACGAACTGCTGAATTTTAAAAATCAACCTTGGCGGGAAATATTTTCGTGATAGTTTTCAATGTGAATAGCAGATGGCGAGACCACTTTTGGTAAACAAACTAGCAGAAGACGACGCTTCGTTCACTAATCATTAGTACTTCACATTTCTTGTTAGGACTGACGATAGTGTTAAGTGTGGTGATAAGTATAACAGAATATCTACCTTAGCTCAGAATCTACTTTAGCTTTAATGAACTCTGCATAATACTGCAAACCTTGATTAGCCATTCTAATGTCAGCAGAAATTTCTGAAACCAAAAGTTGGACAGATGACCTACCCGTTTGCTTCTACACAGGTTTTTAAATAAAGCAAAATCTTACTCCGATAACTGAGTGTGTCTTAACTTTCTTTTTGACAGGTGTGGGGTTATCAACAAATCAGATCTATAAAGAAGATGGCTATAGAAGAGAGGCCTGTGAATGTGAAGATAGAAGTTTCCACTTCAAAATTGATGATCACACATTCCTGTATGGAGTATTCAATGGGAAAGATGGATCTTCTGTTGCAGATTTTGCAGCACAGCGCATGCCTGCAGAAATCCTTCTTGGGCAGCTCAATGATAAAACCAGCCCAGAAGCTGTGAAAGAAGTTTTAAATGAAGCTTTCCTAGCAGTAGAGCGCAGCTATTTCGAATCAATTGATGACTTACTGGCTGAGAGAGCAAATCTTTTATGTGAATTACCTGAAGGTATTGTCTTCAACAGCTTGACATTTACCTTCTTAAAGAAACCCTATCTTACTATAGGAATCAAATCATATGATGCATACCAACAATTTCCGGATATTGTGAATCGACTAAGAGCTGCTAATGTTCGGTTGTCTGCTAGTGCCTCAGCTGCAGTTGCGTTAATCTTTAATGGTTGGTACCACAACAGCTGCAGTGGTTCAATACTACAAGCATTTCTATGATATTCTTGTTGGACACTTGTATAGGTCACTTGTATGTCGCTAATGTTGGAGACTGCCGAGCTTTATTATGTAAAATAGACGCAGAAGGAGTTTTGAGAGTAATGCAACTAACGGTAGATCATGACTTGACCAACGATGACGAAGTGCTCCGTCTGTCGCATATGGGACTTGAAGTGGAAAAACTTCAAAGTGATTCAATTATTTTTCTTTTTTAATCTCAGATAATTAATTGATTCAAAATGATTTGTGCAGATTTGCCGGGAAAAGGAAGTCATTTAACGACTCGTTGCTTGGGAAATTATACTGTTAAAGGAGGCTACAAAGATTTCGATCTCTTCAGTGCAGCTAAAGCGGAACCTGTTATTGCTGATGCTGAAATCATAGGACCTATTAACCTGGATGAGTCTTGCAGGTAAAAAAAATAAACTACGACAATTCTCTAATTCCGTAACAACCATAGCCATCTACTGTTTTTCTCTTGATTAAAGGTTTTTACTGTTAACGACTCAAGGATTGTACGGAGCGTTAGAAGAAGCGACAAATAGCGAACAGGCTAACAAAGAAATTGCTCAGATTGTTGTGGAACAATTTGGATCCCAAAGCACTATAACGGGTGTAGCTCAAGGTGTTGTCGATCGAATCGCACGTATTCATCACGATCATTATATGGAAGTATGGAAGTTTACTATTCTTGTCTTGGGCAAAGCTAATTCTGATTTTCTTGGCATGAAATAGGACCCAAATCATGTCACTTGCTGTCAACGAGATGACATAACATTACTGATTCGAAATTTCAACTTTCAACTGTCTGCTCCACTGAGTGCAAGTAGCACACTACGTAGTTATAATACTTCCCTCAATGCATACAGCAATGATTCCTCAACGATGGGATTGAAATTTGACACTCAGCTAAACACACTGTCTTCTACAGTTGGCAATAGTATTAGTGAAACACTTACTGAGGCTTCTATTACATCTTCAACAGAGAGTTCAGAGCAAATCAAGTCAAATCAATCTCAGAATATGCTCCTTGATGAAGATGGGAGGATTGGTCCCTACGTGGATTTCACCAGCTTTTATCAAGCTGTCAGAAAAGCAAAAGATGAAGGCACGATTCCTGAGGATGCGATATACTAATTTATAAGTGTTTGGCTTATAATACTGATATGTACAGGCGAAATTAACCCAATAAAATTAAGTTCAGATTTACCTTGATATGCGAATACTGTCGAGTTTGCTGAAGTCTTTTCACAGTTGAAGAAGATTCGAGGAATTATAGAAATGTAATGAATCCAGTGGACTAATTGATTTGATAACATCTTTTCGGAAAACACTTTCTGCTTCGTGCCTTCGTCAATCGTCACACGACACGAGGTCTGAACACACTGAGTGATTTAAATTTTCTGAGAGCAGTGAATCAGTAAATGTTTTGCTGTACTGCAACAATGCCAGACATTTCTTTTTCAGTGTTATCATTTTCCGTGTCACATTTTTCACCTGGGACCGCCTAAAGCAGATTCTTGTAAACCGCAGTATAAATTTCTTAGAGACTTTTATTAATACTTTCGTAATAATAAATAATTTGTGAAAAATGAATTACGGATGAACGGCGTTCAGCGTTCTCCTTCGAGTTTGACGATTTCATACCAGCTCCTAGTGCTGCTCTGTCGGAGGATGCCATTTTCTTCCAGGAATTTTACACGAGCGGCTATACCCTTAATAATGACACCGCATATCGTCCTGCTACCACAGTCAACTGGAATCTGGGAATTTGACCAATAAGACGCAAACCACATTCTGTACTCCACGACTCAACGACGAGAAATGAATAAACTTCATTAAAGACTTCATCTACACAAGTTTGAAGGAAACTAAATGATTTCGTTTCAACTGGCAAAGTGGAGAGAGAAAGTCTAAGCTGACGAAGCGAGATGGCAATCAATTTATGGAAAATTCCCGATCAAAACCTCATAGTCGGCAATCTCATGCAAATCTGACGAGTGACGACTGTGCGTGCGTACGAACGGACGTGAGTGGCTAGTTGGCGAACCTTTCTCCAACTAGAGAAGAGAAAGAAGCGTAAGTGACTATTCGGGCCCCTACGATTTCATACTGTTCATACCAAGGGAACGACGTCAGGCCTTTTTAATCTTCCCTTTTTGACAGGGAATCGATGCTGTCTGGGCGGAAGAATAATCAACCCGCATCGCGCTGTCGCGTTCGTTCTCTTTATCGTGAGCGACTCATCACCGTGTGGCTTGATAATACCCGAAAGAAGATTTTCCTTGCATAAAAAAATTAAACACGATTCCGCGCAACACTCCCTCCGGCTCAACCGTGAGATCGTGCTCCGGCAGCCGCTCAAACAGCTCAATAGCAGCAATGTCCTCCTTTTTTTCTTCTTCTTCTTCTTTCTCTTTATTATTTTTAAATAAAGGGAGAGAAAAAAAAACCCCAACCTGGATGAGGACGTACTGCTGTGCACTACGTTATAAAGGCATTGACTTTATGACGTGGCTTTAGCGTCGTTAAGCCGCAAGGGTTGCTCAATGAAGAAAACAAAAAGTAGTACTGTCAGCAGTGGCAGAATTTTTACGGAATGAAAGTTTTATTACAAACATTTTCTTTTTCCTCCTTTCGTCCGTCTCCACTCTCCAGCCGCCCCCCTCCTCCCCCACACAAAATAAAGAAGAAACGAAAACCCAAAGAACAAATATTTACTGTATATATATATTCAAAAAGGTCACATTCACATCAGTCACGAGCAATTGCGTTACGGGATAAAAAGGGAGGAATAAAGGGGAGGGAATTGGAGATGAGGGGGTGGGGAACACATACACACTTACACACGCACACTAAGACACACACAAAATAGCAACTGAAAGTTTTACTACTTTGCAACACTCTCTTGTTTACTTTCGTACCACTCCAGGTTCTTTGCTTCACTGGGTGGAAGAAGAAGAGGAAAAACAAATGGACAGAAGAGCCAAGAACAAGAAGAAATAAATTGAAAAAAAAATACCAAAAAATACAAAGAGGTAAAGATAAAATGATTATTAAAAAATGTAGCGCGGACTCTCTAGAAAAAAAAAAAAAAAAAAAGAAAAAAGTGTTCCGGGTTCTTTTTTTCTGCTGATGCGTCTCTTTTTTTTTTGTATTTTATTATTTATTATTATTATTATCTAGCTTTTTCTCTTTTCTTGCATTTTCTTCCCGTGTACGAAATCAAAAGGCAATCAGACGAAACATTTTCATTCGGCTGCGCGGCGGCAGCAGCGAAACAATGCAACCGTAGTGCCGCACTCGTCGTCGTCCTCTATCGGCCACCATTAACAAACAAAACGCGATTTTCGGTAGCCTTTTAGTCGCTTTTCTCTTTCTATAATTCTCCCATTCTTCTATTCACACTGAGGCATGTGAAGGCCATTAGAAGTCAATCTGACGGTCATTCCGTTTCATTGCAACGGAAACATATTTTTGGAGGGGGGGGGGAGGACGAGAAGGACCCAAAGGTTTTCCGATTGAAAAGAAAATGAATATTAAAAAAAAAAAAAAAAAAAAAAATACCCAAAGGGAAAAATAAGAAATGAAAGAAAAGAAATCACAATTGAAAATCGTCGCGTCAGTTGGGTTGGCGGACGGCGCGGAAGTGTCGATTGCCCACTTTTTGGGTAGGCTCGACGACGACGACGGTTCCGGACTCGTTCGGACCGCCACGTTTGATCATCGAGACAAATTCCGACGATTTGTGGCGCTGCAAGTGACGTTGCTGCTGCTGCTGTTGATGATGCGACATGCCGCCCATCGGTCCGTGGAGTGGCTCGAGGACGCGGGCCGTTTCTCTGTCGAGACCTGCACAAACGGACGGACAAGACAAATGACGAGAGCATTAGTTAGTCTTTTTCATCTCTCTCAAGTCAATGGTAAATAGTAAGTTGGCATCATACCTGGAAAGCGTTCTCTCTGGTCCAGCTCTTGATAGCCATCGACGAGAGCCGACGGCTGGCGGCGGTACTTGAAGCCCGCGTTCCAGCCTTGAGACGGCTGGTCGTCGCGGAAAGAGCGACTGCGTGAACTGGCGTGAACGGCCTTGACGTGCTCGTGTTGCTGGTGATCTCGGCTCTCAAATTTGGAGAGAGCTTCCTTGACCCGACTCCGGTTCCCATCGGCCAATAAAAGTTGCTGGAAATCGGCCCGGCTACGGTTCAGCTCGGCGTTACTTGCACGAATGTCACGGCAGCTTTCTTCTCTCCGGCGGATCATGACGGCCGACTCTTCCTGGCGGCGCAAATCTGACATGGAGCGCCGGTTCAATAAAGTGGCCGTGTCACGCCGCTCTGACATCTGACGCATGACGGGCTCTCGACGCCGGACTTCTTGATGCTGCTGCTGCTGCTGTTGTTGCTGTTGTTGTTGGTACTGTTGCTGTTGTTGCCGCTGCTGCATAAGGTTGTTGTTGTTGCTGTTGGAATCGTGATAGCTGTAACGCTGACGAGCCTGTTGAAATTGCTGTTGTACTCGATTGTCGGGTTGTTGTTGTTGTTGCTGCTGCTGCTGCTGCTGTTGTTGTTGTTGCTGACTGCTAACGGCGGTCGATCGCATCCATTCGCGATTTCTGGAACGTTCAGCCACCGGATCGTCCAGATCGGATCCTATTCCACTAGACAATCCGCTCGACGACCCGTTGTCCGTTTGCTTGTTGCCTCGGACGACCGCGCGACCGGCCCGATTGTTGTTGGATTGAACCGCTGGATTCTTGGCCAACGGTCGACCCGATTCCGGCTGTTGCGTCTCGTAGTCCTTCGGAGGCAGAAGGAGTGGAGCAGCTTTGCCGGACATGGCGCCACCCAGCTTGTCGCGCAGCTCAGCGGCCAGTGAATCGTAGAGACGGGCTATACGTTCCTGGTCGTTTTTGGAGATAGCCGGATCGGATTGAAGCGGAATGGGACGATGAAGATCCGCCGCTGACTTGCAGACGTCATTTGAGGCGACGTCGTCACTGGATGAATCACTGTGGCCGGCAAGTAGATCTCCGCTGGATCCACCCAATCCGGTATCGCACGATTTGATGAGCATTCTCGACTGGTTCTGGCTAGCGCTGGGGTAGAGTCCCTGCGACTGGAGGCGCTGCTCCAGATCGCGGATCTTGCGCTGGTTCTCCGGCAGGTCAACGAGCAGCTGGAACTGCTCCGACAGGAGGTCGGCCGTCTCGACCGAGTCGCAGCGGTAGGCGTGCAAGTGAACCGGGCACTTGGTAATCGGATTGTACAGGAGCAAAATGACGGAGACGATGTCATCGTCGGGCGGAGCCCCCTGACTGACGTAAGTGACGGCATGACTGGGCACAAAATGACGAAGGGAATCGGCAACCAATTTAATTCCTTTCGCCGAAATTTGCAGCGTCACTTTGGACGGCTCGCATTCTTCCTCCTTGCGCTGGAAGTACCTGTGGACGCGGCCATCAAAATCAAAAAGAGAACAAAAGAAAAAAAAAAAACATTTAGCCAAACAAATCCATCAACGACCTCACCATTCCAGCGCGCCATCAACTCACAAAATTACAGGACTTCCATATCTCTTTTGAAATAAGGGGGGGGGGGGGCTATTAATCAAAATAAAAATGAAGTCTGCGAAGAAAAAAAAGAGAGCGGGACAATAATGATCGACGGAGCGCATCATCATTTGGGCCGAGATGATGATGGCAAACACATACGGAAGAAACCCGACAAGACATAAGAGTCTCGCCGTGTGGGCCATTGTCATTTTTCAAAATGGTTAGGAATGGTTTCACATAACCGCAGGTCTTCATGAGTTTCTCACGTACACGAAAGCCATCATCAATTCTACGCGTATGTGTTTCGTTTCGTTCGTGTTTTTTTTTTTCTTTTTTCGTTCATCGGTCAGTTCGTCTCTTCCGCAGTACGGAATGATGGCGTGCGCGTGCACCCGGATTCGGTGCGCTCGGTCGTTGATCCGAGATAAGATATATCTGGAAAAAAGAAAGAAAAGAAGAGCCAGAGTCTTTCATCCGCTCGACACTTATTCCCTATTTCTGTTTCTCCTTGCAAACGTGAGTTCCCATTTCTCAAATTCTCTGTGTCTGTCTGTCTGCCCGTCTGCCCGTCTGTCCGTCGTTATTATCGTCCACCTTTCATTCCGGTTTTTCTGACCGCTCGACCTATTCAAATTTAATTTCCAAAACGTGATGTCATAATATCATTTTGACAGCGTCTACACACGAGCAGAGGGCGGCCAACGGAACGAGGGGGGAAAAATCAATTTCAATTTCCACGAGCATTCCCCGCATAACTTTTGCGAGTACTCAACTCTGGAAAAATGAAATGTAAACTTGTTGCAAAAAGTGGAGGACTAGTCAATTCCGGCTGTCAAGCGATTCGTGTCATTGGCAAACACAATGGGAGGAACGATCTTTCGGCATCTTGTTTTGTTTTGTTTTTTTGTTTCACGACAGTGACGACATACAGGCAGACATTCATCTTAGTGAAACGACCCTGATGGGTGAACACACGCCAGGTGTTTTTTTTTACACACAGCCCGAAACCGGAGGAAACACACGTAACGAAAAAAAAAAAAAAAAAAAAAAAAAAAAACAACAAATAATAATAAAATAAAAATTCAAGTCGAAGAAAGTTACGGTATACGCTTCAGTTATAAAAACAACACATCGGCGGTTGCTGTGGCCAATCGCATCCGTGCGGATCGGATGGAAGAAGAAGAAAAAAAAAATAATGGCTTGATTGGACCCGTGTGGAATGACGCGTAAGGGACAAGGAAGGGGGGTCCTCCATAAAAAAGAAGAAGATCGTGAGCGGAGGAGAAGCGATGTGTGTGCTCTATGATTGAAGACGTCGAAAGCGATTAGAGATGATTGGGTGGATAAGGAATGAGATAGAAAATGGGCGTCAGGTTTGGCGAAAGGTGAACAAAATATAAACCAAGCCCAACTTGACTCTCTGAACACAACGAGCTCTCCGACCTTCTTCTTCTTCTTCTTCCCCATTCATCTTTGCAACAGATAAGGAAATGCGCGCACCGGCTCGACTTGCAAGGCTTTCCTTTTATCTTCTCTCGAGCTCTTTTTCTTTTTTTCGCCTCGCCTTGCTTCTGATGCTCGAAAGATATTTGTGAGCAGCGAACGCATTGAAGGAGGTGATTACAGCCTTGGAGGGAATTTCCAGCAGCTGCTTGGAAGCGAGTGAGAAAAAGATGGAATGCCTATATGACTAGCTGCTAAGAAAACAATGCAAGGCCAGCAGGCTACACATCTCTTCGACCCCGCTCTTATAGGTATACGCACTGTGTGTGTCTACATTCGCCGTGATCGTCAATTCCGTGATGGAACGCACAGAGAACAAAAGAGGAGAGAGAAAAGCCTACATGCATCTCTCTCTCTGCTCGGCAAGTGAAGCCAGAAAAGAAAAAGGAACAAAGAAGAATACACGACGGTTGGCTGTTATTAGTGCGGCAGTAGTAGTTGCAGCGAGAGAATAGGAGGAGGAGGATGTCGCACCGCATAATCACGACCATTCGGGACAGCCAGCCCCGAAGTGGGGGTCTACATTTCTTTCCTCATCTCTTCACCACCGGAGACTTGAAAAGCTCTACAGTTGTCATATTATTATTACATGGCATATACACACTCGGCTGTCGGCTGAGAAAAATTTCCACGACCCTGGCGACAATAACGACGACGACCGGGAAGCGCACACACAAAAAAAGTCGCACGACGTTGCATAAACAAGTTGGATTTTCTTCTTCTTTTTTCTTTTTTTTATTATTATCATTATTTTTCTTCTTTCCTTGGCTCGTTCGTTTCCTTCTTAGAGAGACTTTATATGGCACGGCCGAGACGTAGCTTATTGGTGTCGCAAAGCCCAGGCTGCCAAACGCGTAGACCTGGGCTGTGTGTAGACTTGAAATGCGTACACGGCAGTAATTTCTGGTCTCCCTGGACAGCAGCGAAGGAAAAAAGATTCAAACGCCAAGTTTTCTTTCTTCTTTCCTAAAAACTTGGAGTCGTAAACATGTCCGGATCAAATGAGACAAACAAAAAGTACCACTGAGCCGAGGACGGAAATTTGTACTAAGGTAAAGAGAGATAAAGACTGCGACTATAGCTGACTGCGTAATAAATAAAATACATTTCAGGGGATTGAAGAAAAAAAAAAGATAAAAGAGGACCCGAGCGTTCATCGAACTTTGTGTTTCGTTTTTGTTTAAAATGAAAACGTAATTTTTTTGGCTTTTTTTTTTCTGCAGGATGAACCCCTCCCTCCTTGCACGCTCGTCTCGTTCGTTCCTTTCGGCTATCGATGACGAGTCAAGTGTTTTAACGTGTTACACACACACAACATTCATATTCATGCACGTCCTACACACTTTGTTTGCCGCGGTCCCTTTTCCATTTCCCAAAACAAACACAAATGATAGTCTCCCCTGGATGTCTTACGACGTCCCCAATAAGGTGTTTTTGTCAATGACCTCACCGACAAACACACCAACCCGTGAAAAATTGGATCGAAGCTCGGAGCTGAACAAAATTTAAAAATATCAAAAAAAGGGAAGGGCGGATATTTTTTTTCCCCTTTTTCTTTTCTAATCATAATATTAGAACACGATTCAGATTATCCCACGTACTACACAGTTGATTCTGTGTAACTAAAAAAAAGAAAGAAAACCACACTGGCTTCATCTAATAGCCCTTTTCCTTCTTCTTCTTCTTCTTCTTTTCGCTTCGTTTCTTTATTCGGTTCATTCCCATTTTTCCTTTTTTTTCTCCGACTCAGCTACGCAATGCAACTCAAGTACGGTACTATAAAGGAAAAAAAAATACAGCGCTCTGGTGGTGGCGTTCCGGCACAAATGAGTCGTTAAGTCTAGCCATAAGGAGAGGGGAGAGAGAGAAGAATAAGACGCGGAAGTTTTCAATTTCAAAATTCCCTCCTTGCCTTCCCCTTGGAAAAAGATAAAAACTGTCCCACGGGCCTCACGAAGTCGAGAGAAGAGAAGAGAAAAAGGTGATTGGTCGTTTGTTTTGTTATTGTTTCTTCTGCTCCGAAAGGTAGAAAGAGAGAGAGAGAAACAAGTCGAATTAAAAAGAAGAAGAAAAAAACGAAACAAGACGTGATGAGGCCCTTACAAGGACTGTGATGAGTCGAAAAGGTAACCCGGTAATTAGAAGCGCCAAAATTTGAATAACACACGCGCTTGAATAGGAATGACGAAAGAAAATGGACGTACCGGACGATGGGCCGAACGAATTCGTCGCCACGCAATCCGCGGCATTCTTTGGCGCCGAGGAACCACACGTAGAAGAGCCTCTTCATGTCGCTCATTATGCACAAACTCCTAGAGGGGGAGAGCAAAAAAAAAAAATCCAAAAACGAAAATGAATATAACAATAAACAAAGTTAAATGGTAACAACATACAAGCAACAACAACAATGATGTCTCGGGGAAAGAAAAAAATTCATTTTCCACTTTTTTTTTCTTCAGGTACACCAGTGCTATTCTTGCCCGTTTTTCCCGCAATTACACAACTCATAATAAGAATGAATAGATTTCCAAAGAAAATGTCTCCCAACTTCTTCTACTTCTTCCTCCTCCCCTCCATCCGGAATGGATGTGTGTGTGAGCTTTACCCCGAACAACTCTCATTTGTTGGTTCCCTGGGCTGCGCAACTTCTCCCCCTTTTTCATTCTCACAGAGTCTTGCACAACAAACTAACGTGCCGTATAAGACTGGAATTATCCTACGTTGTCGCGCTACTAGGCACACACACAAACACAAAATTACGTATAAAGGCATCCGGGATGATCCTATACACGTACACACACAGCAGGAAGAAAATCTAACCAAACAGACCGAGAGGTCGTGCAAGTCGAATGGAATAAAAAGACAACTGAAATTTCTGGGTCCATGAAAACGAACTAAAAAAAACCACCACCACCACCACTAGTGCGGCAGAGTGTGTTGTTCGGCCTTAATGAATAACAACCGAGAGCAGCACATCGCAAGTACCCGAGGATGGAGAGGTGAACTCGAAAGGTGAACGTGCCCGCAGTGAGCGCCGCCAAGATTCGATAATGAACACAACAACAGCAGCAACAACACCAACAACCCAAAATCTTCTTCTTGGATGGCCGAGTTGCTGGTTGGAGGCAAATGAAAAATATTCAAATGCAACGATGTTTGCTTAAGTTTGTCTCGAAGAAAAAAAAAGGCCAACTGATGAATAATACACAAAGATGTGTGTGTGTGCATACACTAAAGGAGAATCAGAATCAGCGGCCGCAGCCAAGTGAAAGTTTCAGTCATGTTTCTTCTTCTCTCTCTCAATTTACCGCCTCCTCCTCCGCCACCACAAGAGCAGCTAAGAAGAAGAAGAAGAAAAAGATTTCTCAAACTGTTGCTGCATTGGAAATGGGCCGAGATTGAGGTGAGAGGAAGACTCTTTGACGTACACAATGACTGGGAAGAGACGCCCGGCATTAACAATATAATGCGCCGATGGGTGCAGCGGTGCAGCCAGCCTGCTGCCCGTCCCGTATAAAAACGTGGCAGAAGCCTACGTAAATAATAATAATAACAGCAGCAGCCCCACCACCACAATCATCATCATCGCCAGCAAACAAACCACACACACAAATATTGCACACATCTACGTTAAAGGAGGAAAAGAGAGAGAGAGAGTTGCAAAACAACAACGTCAACAAAAAAGTCTTCAACCCAGAAAATAAAATAAAAAGTCTTCAACAAAAAAACGACAGTCACTTTCTAACAATAACAGGAGGCGGATAAGTTTGCCTGCACACTTGGCTGTTGTTGTGTGTCCTACTTTGCACGCGTCGTCTACCCTACACCATACACGTACTCCCTGCACGAGAAATCGGAACCCACACACGCAGACATATTATCTAAACACTCTGGCTGTAATTCTTTTAATCTCTTTTGTTTTTCAAAGACAATTGCGACTGGCGGCAATGATCGTGAGCCAAGGTCTCGGTTGATTTCGTTCAGACTATTGACGGCAATCCGTTAAAAATCTCATTCTCGTTTTTGGGGGGGAACGCTAGAGGAAGGGTTTTTGGTCTGTTGCTTGTCGTGAAGAACCTGGACGAATTAAGTAGATAAAATTGGTATAACATTAGGCTATAGCGTTGGAATCGGTTTGAAATAGAAATCGGAAAATGACTTTGAAACGAACCCTCATCACGAAAATAGCTTTCACGCATCCCGTGGTAGGCTACTATTTTTTTTATAACCATTTTCTTGGAGGAAACCTCAGAATTTCGATAACACTTTCATAAAAGAAATGAATATAAATACATTATGCTGTCACTATTAAGAGAGAGAGAGAGAGAGAGAAAAAAGGAGAGAGTCCAGGGGAATGAGACGGAACGGTCAGTTCGGTCCGGAATTGACCACCCACACAAACCGTCAAGCGGTTGGCGCCGTGATGAACGAGCGCTCGATGAAAAAACATAAAAACATTGGTGAATCGAGTTAAGAATGACGATGATTCTTGTGACTATATATAAATAAAAAGAACTTTCTTTCCCTCCTTTTTGTAATGGACGATGTGATGCGGATGGTGTCACCACATTGTCGAGTTGGTCAACTCTTTTCAAGTTTTCACGGGCAGCTGTGGGTGCGGACGAAACGTGTCGGACGAGCGCATACGTCGCCCGTCAAATGAAAAAGAAAGTTGGGAGTCTAAAAGAGAAGAGCCCCAACAAGACAAACTCTTCCTTTTATTCTTCTAATATTCTTCTATACATACATCCAACTGCGCTGATTTAATCCGACACGTCAGACTGAACGTGTTGGAGGGCGGAAGATGCCCTCATATGGAACGCCTTGATGTCGACCTTGATATTACACAAGAAAGGAGTGAAAAGGCAACTTGTACGTGCGAGCTTTACGGCTTTTTATTAGCGACGTATCGACTTTTGCTTGGCCCTTTTCAAAACCACCCACTTTTCCCTTTTTAAGAGTCTCTTACTTCATTGGCTTTTGTCCAACTTCACATGGGCATTTCTTCCTCTGCGAAAAAAAGAATGAAAAAACCCCCACAAATGGTTTCCCAGTAGTTCCCAGAACTGGGAACACCAGAAGGGCGAAATTACCCACAAAAAAAAAGTAACTATAACCAAGAAGCAAAATGCAACACTAACAAGTCAGGCGGAGAGAATAAAAAGAAGCAAAAAGAAATCGCTTAGGGGAGATTTTAGAAAGGGAATCTGCGAACAAATACGTAATTTCCATTTTCGGGCGGAGTTATTGGGTGCTGTTCTATTTGACTGTCTGGTGGTGGAAGCAAATAAAGAAAAAAAAAAGTATTCAAAGAGAAACATTCGTGTTTTTTCTCATCCGCTAACCAGCTGAAAAAAGAACCGACTGGGCACCGATTTTCCACAGTAGGCTGTCAAGAAACGGTGCCTCATAATCATGTTTGAAATATGATCCGACTTTTGGCACGGAAAGCAGGAGAGAGAGAAAAAAAAACAACGCAATAACAAAAGAAACTGGGCAACATTGAAGTAAAAGTATAGCAAAGAAAGAAATATTAGGCAAGAGACTAACGCAACAAGGTTAAGATCAAGATATAGCTCTCTCCTTTCTCCGAACCAACACACAGAGGCAAACAAACACAAAGGGTGTGTTCGGTATTGGTTGGACGAATGTTTTCAGTTAACCTTCGGGATACTAGCTGGCAGGGAAATTGTGATAAACTGACTTGTCTGGCCGACCGTTACGCGCATTGATGCTGACTCAACCCAACACAGAAGAGAGAAACTTGCGGAACCGTTTCGTTGTTGTTGTCTCTTATCTCTGTGATAGAGGAGTGAGAGGGAGAGAGAGAGAGAGAAAAAAAATCCGGTTGTCCTTCGTGCACAAGTGCCCTGAGTTCCATCATCATCGTCGCCAATTTTTCCAACCGTTTCTGGCATTTTCCTTATCAGGTTAAAGGGCCCAAATAAAGTCAAAAGTCAAGGGAGACGGGCCACCGTCTCCCGCCCCTTGATTGCTGCCTGATTTTTCTTTGCTCCAAACCGAATTTCCTCAATAAAAAAATAAAAGGACGAAAAAATATCAAAAGGGACAAAAATAGACGAGAGTTGGGAGGATAAACGAAAGAAAAAAGAAAAAAAAGACGACGGTCGATTGTTCGGCTACCAGCACCATTTCGAATCTCGGAGCGATAACTTGTGGAGCGCCTAGCGTGCTGCAGCTGCTTGGGATAGTCAGCACGAACAGGATCCCTCGAGCGGTCATTAAAAAACAACGCCAAATGCCATAATCAAAGCTCCACAGAGTTGGCGTCTATTCAATACCTTAATTGGCATTGATTTTCTCGAGGGCTTGTAAAAAGAAAAAAAATTAAAAAAAGCCCGGACCCTGTGTGCATCCAACAGCTGGACAACTGGCACGGTGAGCGGAGCCAAGAAAACAGTTTGACCAGTATATACACAAACTGATGGTATCTCACTTTTGCATGTAAAACGTTAACATCCTTTTTATTTCTAAATTCTGATTTTGATTTGGCAAAGGAGAATTGATTTCTTTCGCGGGGATTATTTAGAATGATGATGAAATCGTCTGGCGTGTATGAGGTGCTTAAATAATAGAAGAAGAAGAAGAAGATGCTAAGCAGCTTTCAACTTTCTTTCTCATTTCGTCGGCTGCATTTGCATCGACAAACGCAAACATCTTGTCGGGTGCGGTGTGGATTCCCAATGTATCAATCATCTACCGTGTATGTAATGTAGTCTGTCCGTCGACTGATACTCGACGACCGGAATGACGAGAAGGGGAGAATGGATAGCGATGAATCCTAACGTTAGTTCTCACATAACTACCTGATGCCAGCCTACGGATTCAGAATTTCAGCGCACGTCACCTAACGGTACCTATTCCGTCCTACGTGTTCTTGTTTCCACTCGGCAGCCCAAAAATGATATACGGAGAAGAAGGGGGCCGAATTCTTCTTCTGAAAAGAGACTCTTCTTTCTTTTTTCCTTTTAAATCGGTCAACTATTCAACCAAGAAAACACAAAACACACGCGCATTCCGGCCTATTTCTTTTCCTCGCAAAAGAGAAAAACTTTACTACTAACTCGACTAAAGTTCAACCCATTCGACCAGAAGTGATTGCCTTGCCTGCTCAGAGTACAACGCAACTAACTATACACACACTCAGTCCATTTTTTTTTTCTTTCTTCCCCTCCGTGTATTTTAATTCCATTTGGATGTTGCCTACACGCCGACGAAGTTTCTTTACTCTTTCTATTTCGGTTTTGTTTCTGGAAAAAAAAAAAACGCCAGCGAACCAAACCCAAAGCCTTGCGGGATAGAACAACAACAAGCAGACGGCCCAGTTCAATCGTTTCTTTGCTCTTTTTCCTCTCTAATTCTTTTTCGTTACTTTATTTTCTTTCGTGCGTCCCGCGGGCGGAAGCTCTGGCTTGTTTCGTTCGATGGTCGACTTCCGCTCGTAAAAAAGCAGTCCCGCAAAAAGAAGAAAAACCTCCACAAAAAAAAACGTTTTTCACTGCACGCGGTTTCACATTGTACGACCCAACATTTTTCTCCTGTCAGAGAGAACACACAGAGCGAACGTATACGAGAGTGAGCAAAAAATAGGCGAAAAACAACCGAAAACAAAAATTGACGACTATAACACAACGACTGTAGTAGGAACATATCGCGGTTATCGCCTCAACAATATATTATGGCCATGTCAATAGCCAAAGAACCAAAGGTTTTGTGTTCCTGTTGGCATTCAGGTTACTTCTGTAACTTTTATTTCGGCGGTACAATTTCCTTTCTTTTAAAAAGCTTCTCATTTTTACCTTCTTCTCTCTGGGCGCTATCGCCCTTACAGGGAAATTTGTTCTCGGTATTACAAAATAAACCAACTGCTAATCTGTTTTCATGTTTCTCTCTTTTATTCGTGACCCGATGGCAAGTACGTAGATGACACGTCAGCCAAAAACCAGTGGTAACTGGGTGTGGTTCCTGATTGAAAATTCTCAAAAAGGTGAATATCATCATGGCCATAGTGAACGAATAAAACGAAAGAAATAAGAAACCAAGGGGAGAAAAAAACAAGAAAAAATGGGGGAGAAAAAAGTAACAGGGACACACTCGTTTCTTGCGGTAAGGAGAGAGAGAAAAACAAAATTCATCTTCTATTTATTATTTATTTTTCTCCCCTTCTTTTTCCCGAAATTGAACAGGAAAAAGGCGACGTTAATGAGATTTCTTCGTGTCTTTTTTCGGTGCTAGGAGAAATCAAAAAGAAGGATGAGCGATGACTATCCAACTACAACTTCTGTTACTCTACGGAAAGAAAGAAACTCTTGGGAGAAAGAAAAAACCAAAAAAAAAAATACGGCCTGTCATAATGTCTCATCCCACGTAACGTTTCGCTTTGCCTACTACTCCCTACTATTTACTTGTTCCATCTATCTCATTTTGAGAAAAAAACAAAAAAGAAAACAGAAATCATTTTCCTGGTTATTTGATCAAACGAGTGGCACACCGAAAAGGAGATACCGTTGATTATCTAAACATCCCCCGCATGTGTTACGTGACACAACAACAACAACAACAATACTGGGATAAAATACTACGTGGAGGACCTTAGAACTCCGCCAAGTGGAACGCCGAAAAGGTTACGTCGCCCATTTAAGGCCGAACCAGGAACGGAACAATCTGCATACAGAAACTGCGCTTCTATCTTATTTTAGCACAACTTGTTGTGTATCTCTTTCTAGCTATACGCTATCCTATCCCTTTTCTTTCTTTCTTTCTTCTTATCCTCCTTTCCAGGTTTACGATGTACAGACAGACCGGACCATCACCTTGGGTAATAAAATGAAAATATGAGAATAAATCATAGAGGAGATATAGAGAGAGAACGAGTGCCTTTCATGGTCATCTGCAAAGAGAGGGGCTCATCATTGGCGAAAAAGAGCTTCTTATTATTCTACCTAATAAAAATGAGCAACGGTTGTCTTTCTCTCTCCTGGAGCAAAAACGAAACAAACGGGGGGGCTCCTTTTTCCGCCAATGACTCGGCCCGACGCAATTTTTCATTTTCCTTCATTGAAAAGCCTCAAAAATGAGAGAAAAAAAAAATTAACGTCGTCGCTAACGTGTTATCAAAAAAACATCGCTGCGGTGCGCTCAATTGTGTTGTTTCCCAGTGAGGAAGAATTCAGTTCAAAAGGTCGTCATCACGACTTTGGCTGGAAAACCGAAAAAAAAAAAGTGGGAAAAAGGAATAAAAGGCAGGGCTCCTTCTTTTATTTCGAAATGTTTTGGTTGGGAGGAGGAACAGGTCGTCGACAATGCTATTGAATTAATCTCCGCCAATCTCCATCAAACGGCTCTTATCGAACTGGAATGGTTGCCGAGAGGTTGGTCACCCGCTACTGCATTACCGTAACAACCGCGTACCAGTTCTTATAGCCCCGGCCATTACGAAATGTGTCTCTCTAAATGCAAAACAACGCCTTGTGTGTACTATATACCTGTTGGGCTGGTTGACGAAACGCTTTGGTAGAGAAGAGGGCCGGGAGTTCCAACGGCGATCAAACGAAACAAATCAACCAGGTTGGTGTTTTTCTTTTCTTTTCTTCTTTAAAATGTGATGCACATAAAAAAAAAAGATAAAGACACGAAACGGTCGACGATGCGATTTCCTTTGGCTCGATTTAATTTTTCCCGGTCATGCGCTCGAAACCGACACACAACAACTCGAAAAAAGGAAGAATGAGAAAAATGTGAATGGAAACCGACGTGAAAGAAACAATTGGGGAGACGGCACAACCACGCCGAACGAGAGGTCGGCAGTCGACTGATCGGAACTCGGTTCAGACACGAGCTTTCGGCAAAGAGAGAGAGGGAGCTGCTGCTGCCTATACGTAAAAGGGAGGGAGGTGGGCTTTACACCACACTATACAACAACACGGTCCCGCTGCATTGCCAGCCGCAGTGAGTGTACCCGTACCCGCCGGCGTTCAGGGTCTTTTCTCTGTCGTCAGTCAGGTGGTCGGCGGGAGGGGAGGAATACATGAGGGCAGAGAACCGTGGAGGAGACCAGAGGGCAATTTCTTTATATATGCATAAGTTGATTTTTCTATTCTTTTTTTTTCTTCTTCTTCTTTTAAAAATCTAACCCTCCCTGAAACAAAAACAAGCATCACATTTTATTTTTCTCCCGAAATTATTGAAAAGGAATATTTCCCTTGTCACTTCTTTCTTCACGCAAAGTGTAGTGTAGCCGTTACCCAACCAGAGATTCCGAGCGTTCAATCAATCGCAAGACTTGGCGCAGTCAACAATTTCCAACATTGACGACACTCAAAGTCGATTGCCGATACGCTCGGCCGGTTCGAGAAACACTTTCACCGAAAAAGAACAGACGAGGCCATCCGAGTCAGCTCTTCTTTTCTGTTTTCTACAAAGATTGATACACAATTTCGAGGAGGAGAAGAATAAAGAGAACCGACTCACAATGTTCTTCCACTTATTTTCTTGCAGGACGGAAGAGAAATAATAAAACAACACTTTACTAATGGGTGGGAAACGGCGATGGGGGAAGAAAAAAAAAACGAACGAAAGAGAAAAAGAAAAAAAAAGTGTCGGGGGAAGTTGGGGTCCGGCGGATGACTTGTTATATCCAGCCGAGCGTCACATTTTTCTCGTTGTCGAAAGCGCCAAAATAAAGAAGAAGAAGACGAAGAAGAAAAAGCAAATACGAACTGCTGGTAGTTTGTTCTAACGAATAGTCTCAAAAAGAGAGAAAAAGAAAAGAAACGAGGAGGAAAGATCGAGCCAACTGTTTGGTGGTGCGCACAGAAGGAAGAAGGAGCTTCTCGGCTTCTCCTTGCGCCCCACGCCAATGAAAGGGAGTAATAAGATGATGGAGAGAACTTGACCGCAGACCATCTGTGCGAGATTGCACGCAGAAAAACAAAAATCGTTAAAGAAACGACTTGAAAATTGTTGTTCATTTTCCAGGAGGACACATAAAACAGCCGAGTCAAAAAGGAAAGAAAAATAGGCACACACATAGCGACATTTGTCCCCATTCGCGTAATGGATACAGGTGGTGTTAATTATCGCCCAACACGACACACCTCAAACCCATTCGTCATGGTGATTTTTATTTGCTTGCCAAATGACCTGGTTGAACTCCCTCCCCACACCGTTATTGCGCTAGAAAAAACAAAGAACAATTATTGTTTTTTTCTTTCCTCTTTTCTTTCCTTTTTCCTTCCCTTTGGTTTGCGGATTATTTCGATCGGACTTTGACCGAGCTTCACCTTTTGGAGCTTCGATTGGAAACAAACAAACAAACCCCAAAAAATATCCAAGTCATTCGGACTGCGGTCTTGTATACTGGAATAAGATGCGTAGAAGAGAAGGCTAACCAAGAGCCCAAACAAACTGAGAAGCGAAAGAATGAAAAGAAGCAAAAAAAAAAAAAAAAAAAAAAATTTAATCAAAACATTCCTCGGCCATCGAATTTCACACCGACACGTACGACAGACGAAGAAGACGAGCGGAATCCCGCACGACGACCCCCTCCTCGACTTGTTCGATGCGAAACATCCATCGCTCGCGCGCTCAACCCTGCACAGCTGATGGGAAATGGAGTGACCAAATCGACATCACATTCTCCCCCATCATTACGGTTTTTCTTCCAACAAAAATTGATGTCCCTCGCCACAACAATAACCGCTCCGCGTGAGTTCCGTTACGAGAGCAACAACTGAAAAACAACTATAACGTCAATAAGAGCAGTAACAACGAGTCGAACCGAAAATAGTAAAATACAATACCCTGTCTATAGATACGCACAAATGTCTATGCCTCTACACACTCATAAAAATAGAAGCCAAAGCACCGGAAAGGCACTTCTGATGTTATACCGATACGTTATTACAGTTACTGTACATTTTTTGGGTGGTGCGATAATTCCGGTGGATTGTTGAACTTTCGAAAGAAAGTACGCCTTTATTATTTTCTTATTGATTATTAAAAAAAAGATATAGCGATACAGCGAGTGTCGTGTTTTTTTGCCGTTACTTCCCCGAAAACTAGACTGAAAAGAAACGACAAAAAATGAAGAGATAAACTAGTGATAAAGAGAAGAGAAAAAAAAAATTTGAACTTGAATCGCTTCCATCATAATCTGGAGGGGAGGAAACATTCCATCCGTTCGATTCGTGCTCCAGAGTGGTCGAGATTAAACCGGCTCCCCACTCTCAGCTCTAGAGACTCGTTGCGAGAGATCTACTGGCTCTCCAAATACAAGTAGATGTATTTGGACTCTGTGTACAGACACACGCACAAGAGCTACGTGGTTACTAAATAGACGTGGTATTACGTCCATCTCCCCCCTTTGTTTATTGCTATCTCTCTTTCTCCTTTTTTGCTGTGTCCAGAGAGGACATTCACCGGATGAATTTCATGGCCTTAGGAACGATCACTAGCTCGTTTTTTTTGTTTTTTGTTTCTCTTCTTGTTTTGTCTTTTCTTCCAAACATTCCGTGCTCCCCTTTTTCACCCGTATTTTGATTGTTCATTTCTCTCTCTCTCTCTCTGACTTGTTCTTTTTTTCGTTATTGTTGTCAGAGTTGAGAGTATACATAGCGCTGACGGCATTTGTTATCTTTCATTCCTTTTCTTCGTATTCCTCTGGCCTCGTCCCTTACGTAAAACTCCACCCACCCCTCAACCCCCACCCTCCTTTTACGTCTTGATCATCGTCATAAATCAAAGACACCACCCAGAGAAAAAACAACATGGAAGAAAACCTTTGCCTTGAAAAACATCACGACCGTTCGGAACGAAAAAGGAAGAAAACGATTCGACCCTCTTCGCTTTTGACACACACAAAAAGAAAAGCCCAAAAAAGCCTTAAAAAACAAAAACGCAGCACCAAACCCGAAGAGGAATCAAAAAAAGGGAAAACCAAACTCGATTCTCACCTGAGTAATAAAGAACCCGATGTGGGGGCGAACTGTTCACGAATGCGGCGGCGGCGGCGGCGATTTCATTTTTCTCTGGCGTGGAAGATGAAGAGGTCGTCGAGGACTCGTGCGATCCGCAGCTTTTTATCTTCCGCCCACCGCACTCCCGCGGGAAGAATGAAAATCATCCAAAAAGAGATGGACACGCTGTCAGAAATATCTCTTGAAGAATGGATCTTGGGCTGAACAATGCCGGTCGCCTGAAGAACCGCGGAGAATCGGAAACCTTTTCATTTCTCCTACATTTCCATTAACCCGAAACGATGGTGCACCGGCTATTTAACAATTCCAAAATAAAAATAAAAAAATAAGGTAAGAAACAAAACAAAAAAACAAAAAAAGGAATCAAGGAAAAATCAAAACAAAGTCAAGGAAATGGCTTGAAAAAGACAGAAGGCAAGATAGCCATCAACCGCATAGCACGGGGTGTAAGCAGTTCGTGGTCATCAACAGCACCAGGCAGCAGTGGCAGTGAAACGCCATCACGTTTCCCGATGGCCAGTCACGATATCATTGAGAGCTTTTCTTTTTTCCCGCCTCTAGTATCATTCTTTACCAAACCAAAACTTCTTCTTCTTCTCTCTTTTACACTGACTACGCAAGCCTACGTATAATGTATAATGTATACCTTCTTTTATGATTATTTTCTCTTTTCTCATCGTTTCGTTGATGTGAGTCTATGCAGCGCGAGCGACGAGAAGCGCGAGCACACACACACAGCTGGCAGCGGATGATGTTTTATTGCGTCCAGCACGAAAGGAACAAGAAAAACAAACTTCAACAACTTCCAAAAGGCGAATCAAATAGGAGTCAGGAGAAAAAGTGAGTGAAGTGGAAACGCACGAGCGGTGGCGAGTCGCTTACATTTCGTATTTATTGTTTGTTTTTCTTGGCCCCTGCCAATGTTGTCGTACAGTTGGGCAGCAGTCGAGGACGCAAACAATTTCCTACGGATTGCGATGCTGTAAGACGGGCTCGTGAAGAGCAAAGGGCAGTTGGCACCAGCGGCAGGATAGAGAATTGGTGGCCTTCATGTCGAGTAAACACGATCGGCAGATACGATGTGAACACGGCAAAGAATAGACGGGTCGAACATCTTGGAAGCCGCAGACGCAGACCGAGGTGTTGTTGTTGGCTGTCGTTGGTTTGACGACGACGACGCCAGCAGCGTCCGAAGATGAGCTCGACGGGCCTCTGGATCGCACGGTGGTGGTGGTACGCCTTCCGGTTAAATGTTGTAGGCTCGAAGCCACGTTAGAAAGCCATTTTCTTGAGGGATCGATGACTGCTGGTTGCGGAGGTGCGGGAACAGACGGTACGGATGTGCTGGGTCGTTTGTCTGCGGCTTTCGGTACGTCACCCAGCTGAAGAAGCGTGTCCGATGATCTAGTCTGAATCGGGCCCGTTGTTCGCGGACAGTTTTTCAGACACGGTCGGTGAGATTCTTTCAATAGAAAAGAATCGATGCGCGCTTTGAGAGCTGTATCATAGATGGGCCGATGACTAGCAGAGATGGGCTTTGCAGTAAAGGGGTCGCTCGGCGGTCTGCCCCAAGACGCTTCTTGCTTAGCGAAACGCTCCAAAGTCCTCTCGTCTATGACGTTACCAGATGGTAAACGGACTGGCATGGACATTATTTCGCACGTCAAGCCATCAAGGAATTCTTCGGGGATTTCAAAATCATCTTCAGCCGCGGCACCTGCAATTTGACTGGCCTCGGTGTTGGTGTTAGTGCCACTTTTGCGGGCATCAATCACGTCAGGCCTATTACGGGAGCAGAGAGTTTTCGGTTGGTTGTTATCGTACCACTTGAATAGAACAGTTCTTGCTAGCGGAGCAGGGCAAGAGTAATCCACATACCCCCATACAGATAAGCTCCCAAGGGCTGGTATAGAAGAGCCAGATGTTTTAACAATTCTGATTCGCAGGCTCCAGACAGACGACAGTGACTTGTTCATTCGACCGTTTATGTCTTGCCTGGCAAAATTTTCTGCAGGGAGTGATCTACATGAAGCAGAATGTAGAGCACTAACTATGTAGACCCCTTTTTTATCACAATCCCAATAATACTTCCCAACCTGGTTAAAAATCCCATAGTTGAATGCATCATATCCACCTGTTAAAAGATAGAAAAAGAACCTCCTTTGAAAAAATTTCCAATCTGGCCATAAACATGTGTTCAATCTGTTTGACATAGTTACTAATGACGCTTTATACATCCCTCAGACACTAAATTATTATTTACTACACCATCAGAAAACAACCCACATAAAAGATGTTCTCTTCAATACATTCTGATCTATGAAGGTCAAATTATACATCCTGCTACAAGAACCAAGGCTAAAACATGCAAGTCACTAATAAAACAAACTTATACGGCTTATAATATTTCCAAAATATCTTCGCCACTTCTCTTACCTGATTGTTCACATTGAACGAAGATCTCACATCCTGTAGATTGTTGAGAACCAACTCTGGAATTGACCAAAATGCAGCATATCTTGACAGGACATGGAAATTGAAGTATGATATCAACTGGAGGGCGCACAAAAGAATCAGCAAGAAAACCTCGATTTCTTGAGGTGAGATCATCAGATATTAGATTTTCAATTTTGTAATTATCAGCCATCCTACGAGCAAGAGCAAGACAAATTCATGTTATTTACTGCAATATTATTTTAGTTGAGATAATATTGTAACTATTAAATTAAAATTATTACTGACACTTGACTACACAAGATCCGCGATCCCAAATAATCGTGGCAAAAGTTAACAGCCATTTAATATTTTAACAGCAGACAGCAGCACACGAACAAATGTTCCGTGAACCTTTCAAACTTCGAATGACCATGCCCCTAGTTTTGTTGTTTCGTCTGCTAGTCATTCTATCTTTTTTGTCGGCCACGTTTGTCACACACACAAGTCGAGATGTCTAAAATATTTACCCCAACAAATCAAATTCGTCTAACAAATGTAGCAGTAGTACGAATGAAAAAAGGTGGTAAGCGATACGAAATTGCGTGTTACAAAAATAAAGTCGTATCTTGGAGAAATAAAGTGTAAGTTTGATTTGAATTATATTGTAATTTAGCTTTTGATATCTAAAGTAAATTCCTTATAGTGAAACAGATCTCGACGAAGTTCTTCAAGCGAGAACGGTATTCTCCAATGTTTCCAAAGGCCAAGTTGCTAAAAAAGAAGATCTGATATCTAGTTTTGGAACGGAAGACCAGAATGTCATCTGCCAAGAGATTCTTGCAAAGGGAGAACTGCAGGTGTCTGAGAAAGAGCGTCATGTTCAACAAGACTCCATGCTAAAGGAAATTGCCACAATGGTGTCAGATAAATGTGTTAACCCTGAAACCAAAAGACCCTATCCTGTAACCATGATTGAAAAAGCAATGAAAGACATCCATTTCTCAGTAAAGCCCAACCGAAATTGTAAACAACAGGTTGGTATTATAGGAAAATACCTTTTTTTAATGTTCTTATAAATTATGTTTTATATTTTAGACTCTGGAGGTTATAAAGATGCTGAAGAGTCACATGCCAATTGAGAGGGCTCATATGAGGTTAAGAATTTCTGCTCATAAAGAAGGTAGAAAACTTAAAGAAAAGCTGTCAAAATTGTGTACTAGCATTGAGTCTGAAGAATGGGAGGACAGCACTCTTATTTTGGTAAGCCTGATTTAAAATAGACTTTCAAATTAAATTTTTTTTAAATTTAAAAACAATTTATATAGAACCTTTTTATTTATTATACAGTAGTTTTGGTTTGTATTCTTTTAGTCGGTGATTCAATTATATAGATTGTATACAGTAGAAAGCACATTCTATAAAAGCTTACAATTGCAGGAGAGACAAGCTGCATTAGAAATAAGCAAATGTTTCAGTGTCTCTACTTGTTAAAATTTAAATACGCTCAATGATGTGATTTTTTTTTTTTTTTTTTAAATAATAGGTATGCTTGATCGATCCGGGTAATTTCCGAGAAATTGAAGATCTGGTCAAGTCCGATACAAAAGGTCAAGGGCACATGGAACTGCTTAATTTAAAAGAAGTAACGGAAGGAGAAGAAACGGTAGAATAATTATTTTCCACGCTGTCAGTTGTCGCGAAAGGAAAATATACTGTTTGTTTTTTTGGTGTCAGGCGATCGCCTTACCTATTTGAAAAACGACTGATTTTTTAATTTTTGTTTTAACACGAGCAGAGGTGATTCAAGACAGTTCGAATCCCGTGTTGCTAGTTATGGCATAACGGAGTTTCTCCTTCAACGTACTTCTGCGCTGATAGTTTGGCAGTTTCAGCAAATTGAAGCAAGTAGAAGACGTTGGCAGTCGGTTAATGGGATCTCGCTTTCGAATGGTAAAGAAACCTCGAATAACGCTTCCTGAAAAAGAAATAGCACAAAAGGATCAAATAAAATTAAGGTTTTTGAGTTTTGACAAAAGAATCGAAAACCTAGCTGGTGGTGACGGGGCAACTTAACCGTTATGATGGGAAACTATCATCGTGCTAGTTAAAACGACGTCGACAGGATTAGTCAAATCTAGGTAGCAGGTAGCTGTTAGGCCGGAAATGGGGAGGGGCAATATAAGAAAGCAATTCAAGCGCTCGTGTTTCTATGATAGGTCTGTTTTCAACAGGCTGTGGTCAGATACTGAATTAGGTCAGTGGCCATGAAAAAAAAAATGTAGAAACACGAATAATAATTTCATGGTTCCTTTTGAACGGCTGCAGAAACTGTCCACGCCATTAAAAGTTCAATACTTCACGCCCATAAGTGGCTTGACTCGACACGGATTAAAATGCACAACGACTTTCTTGCTCATAGTGATGAAGGGTAGCAAAGCTCTAAAGGAAAGGAGTTTCGGTCACGCTTGGCAAAGCTTACTTTCTGGCAGGCTATCGCCGCAAACAAAAAAAAAGGGGTTAAGAACAAGGAAAAATCAACTGGGGCGAAAGCACCAGCAAACTTTTTGAGCTAGAATCGGCCGGAAATCAAGCGTGAGATACCGAAACAACCAAAGGCGTCGCCTGCAGGTGCGGCTCAGTGGTATTGTTCTAATGCATGTCACAGCGCACTAATTAGATGTAAAGGGGGGAAGGAAACAATTGAGCTGTGGGGGACTTCCACGCAATCAGAACGGCACTTTTCTTAGAAATAGCCGTTTTGAAACGCCAGTAAAGATTGCAATTCTATACTTGTCCTCACCTATCGTGTCTCCATTATCTTCATCCTCGTTGACTTCCACGCAGCGAATCGAGAAAGGTGGTTGTAGATGAGCAAATCCCAAAAGAGGGGGCTTGGAACAACTAGTCACGAACTGAACAAAATAGTTTGCATGATTGTCAAAACATCGCCTTTGTGATTCAATGAATTCATAAAATATAAAGCCATAGGTACAGACGTACTTTTAAGAAGAGACGCTTTTCCTCTTCGTTGAGGTCATTGTCAAGAATGTCCCACAGCCACGAGATAACACGGTGGTTGTCGTGAAAACCCCCATAATATTGCGTGTGCTTGCGCAAGTCTTTGAAGTTAATCGGCTCCTTGTCGTCGGCAATGAGTCTTTGTATCTAGTCGACCAGTAAGAAAACGCGTTGAAGAATGAATAACACAAGATATAAAACTAAATTCGGAACCTCGGGAGTAGAAAATAGGGAGAGCCATTCAGGGTTGACGAGAGTACGAAATCCTCTCAAGAAAGCCGATGTCTGGTCTCGGATCTGTGTATGCATGCGGAAATGGGCCATTTGGTGGATGTAGGAAATTCTAAATCAGCGAAGAAGAATAATTTAAATCTTCCCGTTCAAGTTCGTTGAATAACACAAAAAATCATTTCCCAATAACAATAGAAATTACTTGTTCTCGTTTGTAACGGGAATAGCCTTGCCCCCGGGTCGTAATTCTTGCGTTATCAATTTCCCCATGAAATCGTCATCTACCGAAAATGTCAGTGACAAGTCGGAAACGTCACCTACGCACGCGGGAAATGGGTTGGGTCAGTTTGAAAACAACATTCATTTTGCGTTTGCCTTTGGGCAACTGATTTTACCTTCATAGCGCTTGATGTAAGTTAAACTACGATATAGTTCCGGGTCCAGAGAAGGCAATTCGTCAAGGGCCGAATATAAAACGCTGTGAGTTTGCCCCAAGACTTGACTGAGGAAAAACGACGCCAAAGGAACGTCAACTGTCGAACCCTTTTTTAAAAGAATTTCAAATGATTGCACGGCCTGACGAACAACGAAGTAAAATATACCTCATAAACTGCTTTTCCGAGTAATTTCCCCGCAAATTCAAACAAATGCAAGTGGTTATCTGTCAAATAGGAAGTGGGCGATGGATAAAGACGTTGGTCCTTAGTCGAACGGAACAAATTGAGGGAAGGGTCAAATAACTTTCGAACCGTTTCCTCGAGAAATTCTGTGTTGTAAATGGTTTAAAAACAAAGAAAAATTATATGAAATCGCAATAAAACATTCGAAGAAGAATTTACCCTTGAAAACTCCATCTTGATCGATGCCCGCTTCATCTAAACCTTGTAAATTAATAAATTTGACTCGAATGATGCCTTTCCATAGTTGCATCGGCAGATCTGCTAACTGCCGGAAAGAGTCCTCCACCATACGCAACCTTCGTCAGTCAGGAAAAAAAAAACCCGGCTCAGATCAATGACATCTAATCTTTTACAAATTGTTATAAAAGCACGCAAGAAAAAGGGAAAAAACCTGTGGACTGTTATCAGGATAGATTGTGGTGATGCCGAAGCTGTTTCAGTCAGCCCCAGGGCATTTTTCTCATTAGAGATATACTTGCGAAATAACAAAACCCGATCTTCCAATGGAATAACGTGAGGCATCTTTTGAAGCAGCAGCTGAAGAGAGACAAAATTGCAAAACAAAAAGGAGATGAATTACTTGTGCGAACGGGAAAAACACATACGTCGCTTCGTTCTACCTGAACAGATTGCCTCCCACGCTCTAGTTCGGCTACGAGAAGTGAGCTCTTCACGTCCTTGACGAGCCAGTGGTCCTTGGGAGCGAATGGACGCCTGCAGTCGCGTCGGTAGACAACCATTAGCAATGTATGAGCTGCGTGAAATAGGTTGTAATTCGATGCCGACGACCCATAGGAATGAAAAGAAGAAGCGTCTGTTGCACGCAGGAAGAAGATACACAAGAAATAATACATATAAACATCAGAAGTCATAAAAATATACATCCGCAGTCGAAATAATGCCTACCGGCCAACCCATTCCAGATGGCTTTGAACATGAAATGATTGAGAAATGAGGAAACATTGCAAAACTCTAACAGCGTGAAGGGCTTTTGCTCTTCGTACATCTCTAGGTCATCCAGAACGCTGTAAAACGAAAAATGAATTTAGAAAGGAAATTATTTCCCTTCGCGTGTGGTAAAACTCACGTAACAAAATGGGTAGTTCCTTCGCAGAAAAGGTGAAGCATCTGACACTCGGGTGAAAGACGCTTGGAATCGACAGACAGTAAATCCAGATAGGTTTTTAACCCATGATTTGGTCCTAATGAACTGATAAAATGCCATAGATTTGGCAGAAAGTTTTCTCTACAGCTGAGTGCTGTAAAGGCGAAATTATAAAGGTCATCTTGGATTCATTGGAAAATAGTTTTTTAAGTTTACCCGTCAAAATATCCATTCGCATCTGAGTCAGAGTAGATAAGGCTGTTTGGTACATTGATGCGACTAGGGCAACCTGTGTGACTTCAGGACTCCCAAGTTTACGAGTGGGGTAGACGACTTGATTGCCTTTGCTGGATTTGCTATTGCCAAGTGCTTTCTTGAAAGCTGTGACCAAATTCTTGTCATCAGGAGTTTCTTTCCGTGGATCCGGATTATTATATTCTTGGCGTTCTGCAACGGGCAAGCAGGCTGTGAGTTGCTGAACCAACGGAGATGTCCATAGAAAACTAAGCTGTTGCTTTATCAAGGGAGTGGTCTCTTGAACGTCCAACATAGAAGTGGATTTTTCGTTGCTAGAAAACCACCCCAAGATAGGATGCCACTGTGTTAAGTTAGATTGCTTTGATTGCACATATCTTTGGCAATGTTCCAAGAGCCTACAAACTAAACACTGAAAAAAAAAGTTCAATTATTGGAATATGCTTATTTCAGTAAATTATCCAATGACTTACAACAAAATTGGGAAAAATTAGATTCTTCAGAGATTCCTCCTCTTCCATTTGAGTCATTTGAATAATGTTTCCTAGTAGGCAAATGGAAAACGTGGCCTCAAGGGTGTGGAATACGATACGAGTGTTTTGTTCAGCGTTCAGAAATTCCAGAATCCGCGTTAAAAGTGCACTTGACTTGAATTGCGATACTGACTGGAAAACATGAAAACAGATATTTAATTTTTAAAATGTTACTGTAGTAGATAAAAATTTACCTCTGGAGTAATTGCTTGAAGGTGAAGAATAAATCCAGGAACGCTAAATATGTTCAGTATGTACAAGGTTAGGAGTCGACTTGAGAATTCAGAAGCTAATAATGGTCTCAAACTCAAGGTCATAATCGCAGAAACGGCCGCGTGTTTAAGATATCTTCGTTGGCCGCATAAACCACGGAGCAATAAGGTCTACACAGATAAATTTAAGTAAAAATAACATATTTGAGATTTTTTGCGTTCAGCTTGATCAACTTACCTTTAGTACAGGGTAATAATTGAGAGACACAAGGTGACCCATAACATTGTTGCATAACTGTTGCATACCATTTTTTAACGTTTCCGGTAGTTTCCCACTATTTAAAATTTTCCAAGCTGTGATGGATGTGAAACTTATCTGTTCATTAAAAAAAAATAACACAGATTAGCTATGCTATAGATATATATATATCAGGTTTCTGAAACAGGTTTTATTACCAACAAGTGTAGATATATTGTTAACTGTTTGGAATCATGGGGAGATTCAGGTTTTAGTTGTTCCATCATGCAAAGGCATAGTTCCAAAACTTTTTTCAAATGGTTAATCCATGAAACTGCATGCTCTTTATTTAGTGCCACTCCTACACAGCTCAACTTGGGTGATTCTTGCTCCAGGCTCGCAATTAGATATCTAAGTTGAAAAGTGTGTCAAGTAATTTTGCATCACAAGGCTAATAAAAATTTACCTGCAATATATTTCCAATCTTTCCTTGTCTTTTGTGGGGTCAAAAGTTTTAATTACTTTTCTACTTATTTTAAATGCATCTATGGACAAAAGTTTGCTTGTCTCCGAAAACGCAGCATCAAATTGCAATCTGTGGAGAGTTTAAGAAATGTCTAGAACCAAAATTACACTCATACTTTAGTCTTCATACCTGACTTCTCTCCATAATTTAATACGACAAAGCCACCCACGAACCATTCGCTGAATCTTGATGGCTGATTCGTTCTGTGATTTTGCATTCTGTCTTATTTCTCTGGCAGTTCTTGCTTGATTCAAGAAGGCATCTTTAGACGGTGCGACACCAGTGAACATTTCGACTGAATTACTAAACTAATCGAATACTCTACAAAGAATTCCTGGGTAAATTGTCAAATGAGAAATCAAAACAAACACGTAAATATTGTATGGGGTATTCCACTTTCGAGTCGACTGCAAGAATTGGTTCATCGATTGCATAATTTTTCTAACAACGATATGCGATACACCAAAACTATCGATAGTTGATACTTTTGCGTTTTTTTTTTTTTTTTTTTTATACAATCTTCTCTTACAACCTTTTCTTCTTTTTTTTTCAAGATATTTAGACATATGTTTTTAAAAACTCGGGTTTCGACTCGACCAAGCAGGTAATCTCTTGACGCGCCTTCTACATTGGCGCCACCCCATGCACTAGCTTAAAAAACTTTTTTTTTGTTAAAAGAAGCATTTTGTTGGTAATACGATTAAATCGGAGCTAACTACCTTCAGATGGAAATAAAATTTGAAATATTGAAAGGGAAATCTAAACGAAAGGCAAGGTGAGAGTAGTGCATTTTTTTTTTAAATTATAAAGAACCAAATCTGTAACAGTGATTTTTTGGTTATGTAGCCTACGTAGGCCTACCCGAACAAAACGATGGGTATATTTTGGTTTTCTATGAATTTTTTAACTGTATAATCCACAAAGAAAGGAGATCTAAAATTATTGCTTCTAGATCATGTCCTAGATAAGTTAAGAGGGTCACAACAGCCTACGAAGGTTATTGACCGTCGACCGTTAGTTTTGGGTCTTCCTTGAGGACGACCTTTGATCCACTTCCAGACTTGACCTGTGCCTATGACCAACAGAAAAAGGCAGTTATGGGGTAAAAGAGGGGGCTGAGTTTAAGAAACAGGAAGTAACTCTACCTGAAGAGAAAACGGTGAGATAGGGGCTCTGGACTCACAGTCACAATCAGAAATTCGTCCGGAGATGACCCGTCTGAAGCAACTCACAATAACGTGCCTGATGGTAGTAGTAGCGAGCGCTTTGTCTCCTACTGCTCCTCATGATCAACCTTATTCTTCAATAAACTTTTACGGAAAAAGACCTCAACCAGTTTTCCAACAAGAAACTCCGATCCCAAGGTAGTATTACATGAATTGTTATTTCTATTATTTTTGAAAGAAACGTTATCACAGTTTAACTTATCCAGCACTGAACCAAGCGCAAACGACGAACTCCTCTCTCACTCTCTTGGAGCAGCTAAAGTAATTATTCGACCAGTTTCACAGCTGTCAACTCTAGCACCACTCCAAAGTCAACAACAAGAAAATGATAACAAAGCTGACGGGTGTAAATGCGAACCGATTAACTCTTGCCCCATTGAGCTGATGGATTTCCGTTTCGCTGTCAGCTGCGAGTATGGAACTGTCCGTTGCTGTCGTCCACTGGAACCTGTTCTCATTAAAGAAACGACGACTAGTAAGCCAATGGTGGTGACTCCAGCTTCGACACTAAAGTGGCCAAGAAAGTCGTGCAGGTGTAAGCCCCGCAAAGAGTGCGATGAACAAGCAATTGACAGGAAATCCGAAATAGGCTGCAGTGCTGGTAATGTTCGTTGCTGTGAAACGGGAGCCAATACTGGAAATTCTAAAACAGAAGCTAGCCCCGATGCTCACGTCCTGGGGGGCAACAGCTTTCGACCTGTCCAACTGCCTTTCCTAAAAATGCCGCAGCCAGCAGACGAGGTAAAGAAAATTTCAAATAAATAAATAGTCTCGATGTTAATTATATTAAAATCACTTTGTAGAGAATATCTGAGCACGAACCGCGACCTACTGATCAAGAACTTCAGCCCATAGAGGTGAGTACATTTAATGTGGTAGCTGATGGATCGAAGAATAATTTATTAAATATTATTTTTTACCTCCAGCCAATCCAGAATACTGTGCTAACACCTGAAAACGTTTCCTCGGAAGATCCCCTATTGGCAACGACTACTGAGAAGGTGCAATTAAAAACTTGTTTCTTTCACTCAAGTAAACAATAAAATAATCGTTTCTGTTGAATGATTTTCTTAATCAGGAACAAGAAGAAATTCAAGAACAATTAGAGGAACAGCAAAACAAAACACCGTTGGCCATTCAACAATTCAAGCCAAGCCAACCTCTAAGCCCGACTCAACAGCAAATCAATCCGCAATTTGCAGTTCCGATCCATCAATCGAATCCACCAATCAGAAACCCCGCGTTCAATAGTTTCCCTTTGAACCAAAATCAAAACCCGTCTCTAGGATCCCAACTACAGCAACCGCCCCGTAATCAACCAACAATCGGCATTCCTTTCCAACAACTCCAACCACCAATCCGCCCCATGAATTCAAACTTCCGCCCATCAAATACCGTTGAAGTAAATGCGCACCAACTTGGTCAGCCAATTCATAACCCATTCCAACCAAGCTTTCCAATGGGTCCACCTCCAATGGTAGGACAATTCCAGAATTGTACTCTTGAAAAATGAAAGAACATTTTAATTAATTCAATTACATCATTTAGATTCAACAGGGCGCCGAAAAACCCTTCAATTTCCAGTCACCTATGGGAACACCTAACTTTAATCAACAGCCTCCTCAACGCAGACCAGCAATGCCGACTCAACCGAACACCTTCCCACAACAGCAGTTCCAGCGTCCACCACCACCACCTGCATCAGCAAGTGGCGGAGGCTTCTTCAGTAGTTTAATGAACATGTTCGGCAACTAGATTCTAAAATGCGTTACTCATCGACTAATTTATACTCCTAAACTACAATCGAATTTTATTCCTAATTTATACTATTTCCCCGACGTTTCCTGAATCAATAAAAACTAGTTTTTGAAAGTTGAAAAAGTTGTATTATTACGGCTTCAACGTGACTTGATAGAAGAGAAAAATGGAACATTCATCTTCTTTTCAAGCCAACTGTCACACGAGACCAAAACAAACTTAGAACACAATAGATACAGTAAAAAAGAATGACGGTTACTTGCACCAAATCTAGTACGGCCTTGATCGATCACGTCCGCGGTCACTATTTACAAAAACAAAACAGTAAATTTGAATTCTTTTTCACTTAAATAATTTGAAGTCTATATTACCCGAATGATGGGCCACCGCCACCACCTCGTCCACCACGATCGCCGTATCCACCTCGATCGCCACCTCTTCCGCCACGGAAGCCTCCGCGATCACCGTATCCTCCTCGGCCACCCCCGCCGCCACCACCTCCACTGTAACCACCACGATCACCACCTCTTCCGCCTCGATCACCAAACCCGCCGCGATCTCCGAATCCGCCTCGCCCACCTCCACGACTGAATCCTCCATCTTCTTATAAAACAAAGAATACGTGTTAGATGAAAGTTAATCAAACTATGAATTTGTATTACCATCATCTCCTCTACCGCCACGGAATCCACCTCTTGATGGGCCATCACTTCCGCGTCCTCCACGGCTTCCACCACGTCCGAAACCACCCCCTCGGCTTCCACGGTCATCATCATCTATAAAAAGAAATTCACGAAAACGCATTAGAAGCGCCATACTCAATGAGCAGTGGAAAACTAATGTTGAATCCCAATCATGCTTTTCAAGTGATACAGACTTTTGCCTTCATATCCAAATTAAAATCGTTATAACCCAAAAGGCAAGTCAAGTCTGAATCACTCAAGGATCGTCCATTAAAAAAGTATGATTGGAATTATATATAACCACTAGAAGCTCCACCGCCACCTTGAGGTCCAGATCCACCAGTCAAATCCGATCTTGGAGCTTTGCAGCGATTGCATTCAGAGCGCCAAGCAAAATTGGTGTTCCCGCAAGCAGATTCGGCACAGCGCCAATCACCGTCTCGGCCAGGACCTATTTCAATTGCATAATTTAGCCAAGAAAGCAAATATCATTGATTAATCATACCGCCAGATGGGGGCCCACCTCCTCCACGTCCGCCGCGATCACTTCCACCACGATCACCTCCTCCTCCTCGAGGTCCACCTCGTCCCCCGTAGCCTCCTCCGTTACTATCGCGACCACCTCCCCCGAAGCCTCCTCCTCCGCCACCTCCCCCAAATCCGCCGCCTCCGCGTGCGCCACCCCCGCCACGACCTCCACGGAAGCCTCCAGGGAAGTTGTTTTTCCTCGTAGCCATAGAGACTTTCAGCACTGGTCCGTTATTAAATGGCTGGCCTGTATTACACACAAGAATAAAGCTATCAAGAAAGAAAACACATAATAATAATACAAGTTACGAACCATGGAACCACTGGATTGCAGCATTAGCGGCGCTAGGATCGTCGTAGGTGATTGTTGCTTCTCCTTTGGGAGCGCCAGTGTCACGATCTTTGAACAACCAGATTTTAGGTTTGCCAGTTTTCTTGTCAATCTATCGAGACAAAAGAATGAAGATTATTAAAACGAAAAATGTAAATTTGGATGTTTTTCATACTTTAATAACACCAATCGAACCAAAGAAGGTTTCGATCTCGGTCTCGGTCACACTTTCAGGAAGACCCGAAACAAACACGCTGTCGTCCATAACAATACGGTCATCAGCAACGGCTCCTGGTGCAGCTCCACCTTGTCAACGAAACATACATTAAAGATTAAATGCAGGTACTCACAATTGAAATAAACGGCGGCAGGAAACAAGTCCCACAGTTGGGTTAGGATGTGCTAAATGCTATAGTCGGACCGTTCACCAAACTTTCCATGAGTAAATTTAACCTTTAGCCGATTTCTCTCCCCACTTTTTCACTTCCTTTGTTCTTACCCTTTACAGGACCAGTTTCAATTGACCTGTTCACGTTACAGATACACCCGTAGGTTTTCTGGACTCATTTCTTTAAACCACTCACACACCATTTTTGTTGGGGATTCTTTACACACAACCTTTTGGAATTTTTTAAAGAAAAAACCACCAATTTCTGGTGGAAATAAGTTTTTTTTTTACCCAACACACCACTTAAAGACTAGAACCACACGTTCGGCCTCTTTCGGGGTTTAAATTCATGGAAAGTGGCTGACAATTGACTGAAATACCGTAGCATACAAAGGTAACATTCTCCAGGTATATCACTGTACACGCAGAAAGTCTGAAACTCTTTTATCAAAGAGTTAAGAAATTCTGTACCGTAGATTCGTAAATATGCACAAGGAGATTTGATAAGAATAAAGATGGAGATAGAGTATTTTGCTTGATACTTGCACCAACAGGAATGCCATTTGGATGTCGAAGATTTTTCACCACCACAACGGCAAGATTGTGACAAACCGTACCAGAAGTAGACACAGTAAGAAAGGCATCGTTAGATGAACCTTTGAATTACCTTTGGGAAACCCGTCTCTGCTTCCAGCGTTATGACTGCAATAGCCAGAAAGATACATTTTGCTATACCCTGTCTTTGACACCAAATTGGCTAAGATGCATTTGCCATCTTGCTTTCAAATTATTATGGAACACAATATGATATAACTTATGCAAATAATACTATTCAAAAAATTCGAAATTTACTACAAATAAGAATTTTTAAAAAAAAAACATGAAGTAAAACAAATCAAACAATAACAAATTACCAAAACACCATGTTTACTACTTTTCAAAATTTACTACTTTCTTTTCAATAACCACTGTTGGGTCTTGGGTGCACTTGGCACAGTATAACCATTGTAAACTGTTACATGTGACGTTCACATTACCAAATTCCGCGTATTTAAAAATGGATAAACTTCTTATACCATCAATACGATACAACCACATTAAGATATTCGTATTTTACTCGAATCACAACACTGTTTTTTGCTCCACCGAAGTGAAAACCGTGAGTACCCATTTGTTAAACCCGAATGACTTTGAGCATACTAAGCTTTTACGTAATACCAAAACATTGTTTTAAAGATACCAATGGACCCAAACTTTCGTATTCTTGAACGTAATTTGAAATTTCCCTTCTACTGGTTGTAACCTTTAATCAAACTGTACACTTAATTTTTCTACACTATCTTAACAGCTATTTGAATAACAAAACTCACCTGAATCCTCCCCCTCCTCCACTTCGATCACCTCTATCGCCGCCGTAACCACCTCCGCCACCACCACCTGATATGATAACATCAAGTTAAATTTGCTAAATAAAATAGGCTAGGACAAAGTATAATTACCGCCATAAGCTGCTGATCCACCATATGATCCTGCATTGTCATAACTTGATCCACCACCACCACCACCTCCATAAGCTGTCTGTTCGCCATAGGCACTATAACCAGCACTGCTGCTTCCTGTAGTAAAATTGTATGTGTTGATCGAAATATTAGAAATGATGAAATGTTATAAGTTAACAAACCTGACGGATATGCAGTGGATGGTGCACCACCAGCACCACCTTGTTGAGTGCTGTAGCCGCCAACTGGGCCATCACCACCAGAATACCCAGAGTATGGTGCTGCGCTTTGACCTTGGTTTCCCCATCCACCGCTTACAGGGGCACCAGAAGGAGGACCTCCATAGGCAGGTGCAGCCTGATCGTAACTGCTGTAGCCACCATAGGCACCACCACCACCACCTCCTCCAGAATATCCATATTCTGTAAATAGGAAATAAGATGACTATGAGTCCTTTTTATAGATGGGATATTGATTCCCAGACAAGCTTGGGCAACAACATGGTATAGACAAGGTTATAAGTTGACGTACGTATAACTCTAAACAAACAGTTTTCGAAATGCCAACAACAATCATTTCTCTAAATTTGTTGTCAAATCAATTTTTAGGTTAATTTAACAATTAAAACATGAAACTTACGATTGTCTCCCATGGTTTTGTTACAATAACGTCAGAACGAGATGACTATAGAAAATGCCGACTCTCCCTGTTCCGGTTAAGCTTGGGTAATGGGCGCTACAGAGCTGCCTAATCGTTGAAATAGTAAAGATTCAAATATAAAAAAATATATATATATTTTAGTTTAGGTTGTTTATAATATTCTTGAAATATCCCTGAATTTAGTTCAAACATTAAATATTAATATGGTGTTTATTTAATTCTAATTTAATGACTTTTCAGCAGCTTTTCCGTTAAAATAAAAGTGTTAATTGAAACTATTGGCAACTCCCTTGACATTCTCCATTTTTCAAACTTGAGCAGACTTAAATTTGTTTTTGATCGTTTTGTTTGTTTTGCTTTCTTTTTTATTTCATGAATCTTTTATCGGAAAGTGTCAGTCCCTTACTGACAAAAGAAAAACTAGAATTACTGAAATCCCATAAAATTTTAACTACCCTTGATTTTGTGCAGTACAACAATGACAAAATGGCTAACTTGATTGTTCAAAATGTCAGTGAAATTATCAAAATCAAAGATAAAATCTTAGCTTCCAACAACAGCAAACCCATGAGAGGAGACAAAATGTATGACATGATGTTGAAGAGAACAGTTGTTATTAATAGTGGAATCGAGATGTAATCAAGTTTTCAAAATAATTGTCTACATATTAATTCCCTAAATTTTGTTCTATAAGATAGTGTTGATAGAATGTTCCATGGAGGAATTCCAAGTGGGAGACTGGTAGAAGTTTATGGAGATTCTGGTTCTGGAAAGACTCAATTAGCCTTACACTTGACAGCAAATACTGCTCTAAAGTTACAGTATGAAGTTTGTTACATCACTACTGGTGATGCAAATCCTAAACGAATCCTAGATATCATGCAAAATTTAGACAAAGTTTGCAACAAAAATTATGGTTATTTTGTTAATTTTGGCAAATGACAGAGGTTTCTTTCTCTAGGATGGTGATTATGTGAAGAGTTTAGAAAGGATTACATTCTGCCACATACATGATGTCTATCAACTGTTGGAAATGCTGTGGACTCCAGAAATGAAAAGATACCAACTTGTCATCATTGACAGTCTAGCCACTTTATTCTTACCCATACGTGGGGACGCATTTAACGACTGTATGTACATAAAAATGACTTATCATCAGTTAATTAAACCCTCGAGTGCCGAAAACATATGGGGCATGGACACCTTTGAGACTTAATCCAACTTTATGTTTTGTTTGTATTGCAGCCATCAGTTTACTGAACAAAGTGGCCAGTGATTTGAAACGACTGGCTGTGGTGCATCAATGTGTCGTTCTTGTTGTCAATCACGTCTCCAGGTGGTCGCGGGAAGGAACATCTGAAGCGCAAGGAGCAACTTTGCCGACGCCATTCCTCGGCCGTTACTGGTGCAGTGTACCTTCCTTGAGGCTGTACATCAAACACCTGAGCGACAACCAATTCGAATTAACTGTCGTGAAAAACGTTTATAGTGCTGAACCCGGTCCCAAATGTTCCTTTAGTTACTTTTTTGGAAACGGAGATACTCACCAGGGCAAGTCTAATATCTGATGATCGTATTACACTGTAACCAGTCCTTGTGTGCTGATACCTAGAAGTCAAATACACAAATGAGTATCCTTTTGTAGTTAAACAGTCTCAAATTTTTTTCTCCCACGAATCTTTGTGAATGGGCCTATAGACGAGAAGGAAAGTTTCCCTGGACTCTCTGAAAGAGTTGTAGAAAAGGGAAGTCGCTCTCCATCCAGTGATCGATCGTACTATACGTGATGTTGTGCGAAAGAACATGAGGACGTAAAAAGGAAGAACTAATCTTTCGCCAGTTTCGAGTTGAAGAAAACATTACACCCCTGGTGCTGCCAAAACCGGCTGCTGCCGAGGTATCATCGTGTGGACAAACGTTTGTGTAAGGGAAGAAATTTCACGGAAACCATCACTAACCCAGCGTGCGGTCCTCCTCCCCCTCCATCGGCTACTCTTACACCATCACCCAAGGAACCCCCCCACCCATTTGTACGAGAGAAATGTCCTTCTGTTTCAACCGGTAGGCCAATATCACATAGTCCCCCCCTCATTTCGAACGGAATCGTTACAGTCGAACACACAAAAAATGGCTACGTTACAAGTGTTGGGTGTCTTTATTTTGGAGAAAGGCATGTGTTGGAAGCGGGCGCGAAGCAGCGGATTTGTCTTGTGTGTGTATCCCATGAAAATGTCCTAAAATAGTGCGACAATAAAACTGTTATGAGAGGGTCGCGACAAGAAACAACGTCCACCAGTTGTGCCAGCCGTTGGTGCGAAGTTGACATTCGATCCCTTTCCTCATAAGGAGTGGCCGATTGACCATCACTGAAGTGTAACGTACACACTCGAATGTTTGGGAGGATGAAAAACGGGGTGGGAAGAAGAAGAGATGGATTGTTTGTCCGCCACATCACAAATGTTCTGACAGCTCGACTTACACCCTCTCGGTCAATTTTTTGGGTTGTTTCCTTTTCTCTCTCCTGTTCGCTAGCACGTCTGATCCACAGTGTCGGAAGTCGTTGTTATACAGTTAATAGCTTTCGGTGGGGGGGTGGGTTGTGTCGTCTTGCCAAAGTCGATGACACGACTCGCCAACACTTTGGCTCCAAATCATTTCAACCCGTTTGGCTCAATTCCACAACATTGTACGACGATACGATTATTAGATATATCAAAACATGTGCCAGAAAAAAGGTCAAGATTTCTCTGGGACCTTTCCAGTGTGTGTTTATAGTGTGTGGGTCAATCCTTTCTGGAATTTCATCGTCTACGAGTCTATCGCTAAACAAGAACTGACAGACACTCGTGTATATAGTACAGACACGACGAATGCAATAAAGCGTAGACTCGTTTAGTAAGTCGTGATGTAAAGCTTTCATCTGGTCAAAAGAATCCCAGCAGCGCCAGCAGTCAAGTGATGTAGGCCTTTGGCTTGGAAACTCTTCTGCCGGATGTAATATAGCAACGACCGCTTTATATACCCACCAGTACTATACTACATCTACTGCGGAGAGTGGGAGAGAACGTATTATTTTGTTTCTCTTTCCTCATCCAACAGGAGCAGAGCAGAGCAGCCTCAATCTATTAAAAATGACGGAGGTGTGGATGAACATATAGGAGCTCCGTCGAGGAAGTGGGGATCTAAACTGCTACCTCTCGACGTGCCAAACTTGAACGGCGCTTCATTTGAGCGACAGAGAACCGAGTTGGCTCGATAAATCAGTCTAGTAGTTATTTTCTTTTTATTGGATTTCACTTCCAGGGCAAAAGAAAAATAGAACGAAATGAAAAAGAAACTCCAACGCCAAAAAAAACAAAAAAAAACACGGCTACTATACAGTAATATAGCGTAGTAGACTAGTAGTAGAAGTAGCATATATATTAGCCCCCGGATGCTCAGGGTATACACACACACACTGTAATACCGTAGAGGCAGTAGTATAGTATAGCTTCTAGCTCTAGCCGAGTACATAAGCTTCGGTCACAAATCTACAGCCACTGGGACAGCTAGGGTTCCTCATTAGAGCTGGGATTGTGAAGTATGCCAAGCCTGAAAGTCATTTGTACATCATCGAATCGTATAAAACTTTCGGTTGCCTCCTCCGACATGGCGGCGGCGGCGGTGGCAGAGGGAGACACCCTTCTTCTTCTTCTTCTTCTTCTTCTTCTTCTTCTGCCTTTTATATATACATACTGTATACATATATCTATTTTTCTTCAATGTTCCCGGTGTTTTTGTTTTTATTTACCTCTGCCCTATTTTTAAAACGGAACCTTGTATACACACACACGACTCGGCTATAGCTAAGCCCCGTCTCCTACTATACACACGATTCCCGACAGCTTCTGGCCAGGATCTGGATATCTAAAGATAGATAGATAGATATTTCCTGCCGCTGTGTTTACCTGATTCTTGATTTCAAAAAAGCCAAAACAAAAAGAGATTTCGCTCCGATTCAAAGTTAAAAAAGAAATGAAATAAAAGATGGATGGAACTACCAGAGACGCAAACAAACAAACAGCCAGATCGTAATTCCAAATTTAAGTTGGCACCAGTCGTTGCCAATATTACAGTCTAGAAACTGCGCAGCATTCAAAATGGACAAACAAAAAAACATGATGGCCGTCGGTGTAGTCGTGTAGGAGTGGCATTTGATGGATTAGTGATTCGTTAATCGAATGAGAATGATTTCGCGCAGATTTCAAAACCGGCGACGAGGGTTGGAATGACCACGGACGAGTGAATCGTCCGACTTTGTTCCAAGCTCCGCCCGGGCGTCGGTACGAGTGAAGCCGCGCCCCTCGCATCGGCATTCCGTCCTCATCATTCGTCACTTTGGTACTGAATTTCAGCGGCGCACGCGCGGGTGTTGACGGAATTATAGGTAGCCGAAGCCACCCGGAGATACCGAAGGCTGGATGGCTAGAGCAACAGCATAACAAACCCTCCTTTTTTTCTTACCGTCTTCTCTATATTTACGGCGTGCCTCATCTGCACACGGACCATGCACGCACACATGTCTCTCCCCCCAAAGTTTTTGCAGCGCATCCAGCGCAGCTCTCCGTGAGACGATATTTCAAACAGGAGAGGGAATGAAGGAAACAACAACGAAAATAAAAGAAAATAAAAACAAAAATTTAGTCAAAATAAAAAAGACGAAGCAGCAGCTGGCTAGTTCCCACTATTTTCCTAATCGTAAATCGTAGCAAATTGGTCCCAGGAGCACTAATAAAAATCCAGAGTTGAAGTCAATTGGTTTTTTTCGGTTAGTTTTCTGAGGAGTGGGCTCTGTTTGTGTTTGGTGCGTTGGATAACTTTTTCTCGGTCGGGAGTATGAAGTGAGAAAACGCGCAACGAAATTGGAATTCATGAGTTCGGAAACGATGACTTTGAAATTCGGATGTCGTCACCAGTTGCGTGCGCTCCGACCAGCTCTCGTGTTGACTTAAAACTGTTTCGACTTTTTGAATCTCCTATTATTTGAGCGGTGGCGAAAGTAGATTGCCGGGTTATTACGACAACCGTAGAATAATATAATACGACTCACCTTTTTGACGACGTGTGCCAACGAAAAACTGTGACGCTTATTGCATTCCCTAGAATTGGACAAGTATTGAAGCAGTTCGCCAAAATAAACTTGACGAGGTTTCAAATGTGTTAACTCCATTCTGCGTTACTAATGAGACGATGAAATCATTTTCCTGTTTTGGGAAATACTGGCGGAAATTTTTTCCTACATAGGAATTGCCGATTCTCTGTTCATTTCTGGCAAATGGTCGATGAGAAAATTCGGGTAAAAAGCCAATAAGATGATAAGTAACAAACGATTAACAAAAGAAACGCAGTCCGTTCAGCATCAAAGTTTACTACTTCAACCCACCCATAAAAGCGCCAGCAATAGTTTATATCAATGGTTATATCGGTGAATCGCATTGATCTTATAGTCTAAAAAAACAACGATTTCCAATTACACAACATCCAGTAATATCGTCAAATTTGTTTTTGGTTCCAAAACGTTGGAATCTTCATCATCAATCAACCAATAAGCAAGTTTAAACGGTTTCTTCGGGTTCACGGAGGGTCTGTCGTCTACGGGTCAGGCCAACTGGTTGTCGGGTCAACGCTTCCAAATGTCGGCAAAAGCTAGCGACTGTGTATAGTAGTATTCCCGTTTACACATTTTGTCGGAAACAAATGGATTCGACGACGCCGTTGCAGGGGAGCTGCGATGATCGAAGATGACATCATCACAAGCGTGAAAGAACATCCAGAGAAGGAGAAAAGAAGACGCGAGCGCGGTAAACGCATACAACTCTATCAGCAGCCCACGCTGACTAGAGTGATAATCAAGCGCTAATGATTGAATTAACGAAAAAGGAGCTAGACTGTTTGGCTTTTTTGGTGTAGCAACTAGAAACAAGAAAAGAAAGGAAAAAAGATTGGGTGAAACGGAAAACGATGGACGCGATGAAAGCGGACATTCCAGCCTGGGCCAACGAACCGTATCATCAGAGTTAAACAGAATTCAATTGGATGAAGCAATCAGAGCTAGCTAAGGCAATGAGTCAATGAAGAAGAGGAGGAGGGAGCCAGTCGAGTAGGCGGGGCGATGTGTTTGCATGTGATGGCTCAAGGGATGAGCCCAGCTGCGATGCGTGGGCGGTGATGAAGCGGTCGGCTGCCCAGCAGACAAGAACAACCCCAAGAGAAATCTTCTTCTGCTCCTCCTTCTTTGACTTTCTTCCACCAAAGGAGAGATGGGGGGGGGATATCCACTTTTCAGTTCAGTAGACAACACACTGATGAGCTCTCTCTCACTTCTTCTTCTTCATCGTCGACGATATTACAGTTTAGCTCAGTGAGCGGCCAGACACCCATCTCTCGTTCGATCCTTGACCACGTCTATCGCCACATTTCGTGACAGTTTACACAAAAGGGACATTTATACGCGCTGTGCCATTGAATATCAGCTGACGGGGGGATCATTTACGGCCATCCCGCAATATAGTCAACCATTTGTTCGCCGTGCGGCCCGTGTCGCCCGTGACGTGAGGTGCGCAAATTTTTTTCGAAATTCACAAAGTGTTGTACGCACGCCATGACTTCGACGACGAGTTCACGCACCCACGAGCAAGTCCAGCAACCAGCCGATTGCTGGAATGACTGGAACAGTCCGACATTGATCCATCATCACAGCGCTAGTTTCAACACGCCCATGCGAGCCATGGAAGGTAAAGCAGGCAACCTGTGCCGTCGTAAAAAACAAATATTTTTATGGGACCCACATTGTATAACACCTTTTCTTCGTTCAGCTTGCCTACTCACGGCCGGCGGACAAGAACAGCATCAATTTTACCGATCGGAACCGCATCAACAGGGAGCCGGCCCGCCGGTCATGATGCAACAGGAGACGTGTGACAAATCTTCCGTCTCACCTACACCTACGACGACAGCCTCACACAACAACAACAACAACAGCCTTTCGTCTGGAATGTCGCCTTTGGGCGGCGGGAATCACAGCGGCGATCAGTCCAGCGTGACCAAGGAAGAACGAACGAGCCGGCAAAGGGGTCAATCTAGTCCTAGTCCAAGTAAGTCGGCATTTCTTTCTCCCTAAACGACGGGAATAATATCCAAAAAAAAAGGAGAAAATCGAATCCAAATTGTCGTTCTTCTTTCTTCTTTAGACCTAGAACAAGAAATAAAGAAACCGCTTCACGCTAAATTAACTGGAGTCAACGCTAGTCTCGAGATGAAAGCTCTGTGGGATGAATTCAACGAATTGGGTACCGAAATGATTGTCACCAAAGCGGGAAGGTCAGTCTCTTTTGCTCAAAACAAATCAAACCAATTAAAATCAAAGAAAAATGTATCGAAACGAAATAAAACAATTTGGGTGGTTCCTCTCCAGGCGGATGTTCCCGACGCTTCAGGTGCGCCTATTCGGACTCGACGCCAATTCGGATTACATGCTCATGATGGACTTTGTGCCAGTGGATGACAAGCGATATCGTTACGCCTTTCACAGGTACGATTGGCGATTTTGGGAGGAATTTTATCCAATGGGATTAACTTAATTTTATTGACGTTAATTGACGACAGTTCAAGTTGGGTAGTGGCGGGGAAATCGGATCCCAACTCTCCGCCTAGGATTCACGTTCATCCGGACTCGCCGGCCAAAGGTTCGCAATGGACGAAACAAGTCGTCTCGTTCGACAAGTTGAAGCTAACCAACAACCAGCTGGATGACAACGGACACGTAAGTTGGAATTCCTCCTTCTTCTTCTTCTTCATCATCATCATCATCATCAAGTGGAAGATGAGATGTTGCCTTGTTTTGGCTACTGATGGCTGCAGTCTGTCTCTAGTCGATGATGAGAGAGAGAGGGTCATAGCAAAAGGTCAACAGTGTACACAAGCAACAGTAGCAGAGAAAAATAAAGATCTAGAAAAAGCTCGGGGGCCTTCTTTCTTACAATATACTGTCACAGTGTGCACTGTGCAGTGCAGTGCAGGCCTAACTACGTACAGCTGCCAAAGTCATTAGATGGCCATCAACTCTCTAGTGGCTCTTGTTCCAAATGGCGTGCAACACGCTAAGATGCTGGTGCATCACATACACGACGACGAGGGCTCTCTGTGAGCTGCTGCTGCTCTCTTGTTATTTGTTTTCCTTACATTTTCCAAAAACCATCTTTTTGTTTTTCCTATACGTGTGTGTATGTATGCAGATCATATTGAATTCCATGCACCGCTACCAGCCCCGTTTCCACGTTGTCTACATCAACCAGAGGACCGAAGACGCATCGCAGACCGAGAACTTTCGCACGTTCATCTTCCCAGAGACCAAGTTCACGGCCGTCACGGCCTATCAGAATCACCGGGTTAGTCCGCAGAGTCTCCCGCAATCAAAATAGACCGAAAGAATTGAAATTATAACGAATTTTGCAGATTACTCAATTGAAGATTGCCAGCAACCCGTTCGCCAAAGGATTTCGGGATTGCGATCCCGACGATTGTGTCGTCGACGTGCTGAATCACATGCAACCCAATGTGTCTAGTGCCAGCAATAGTAGCCGTCCGTCGGGTGGTGGTGGCAATAGCAGCCGGAACTCCACCTCGGCTACAACATCAACAACAACCTCGTCCTCTTTGGTCGCATCTTCTTCATCGACATCATCATCCCGTTTCCCGGGATCTTCACCATCGGGAGCTTATTCATCGCCAACTTTCCACCACTCCAAGGAATCCAAAGGTAAGGTCCCACACACCCGTGTTGTTGTTGTTGTTCTATTTTGTCTCTTGCAGTTCAGCCGGAAAGATTTTTGTTTTGTTTTTTTCCAGCCGCCGTGGTTCGGACGGTTTGCTGGAGCATTTCTTTTACAATAGATGAATTAGTCTGACGATGATGGATGGTTTTGACGAAATAAACGAGCGGTAGCGAAGGAGGCGGGATAAGGTAGGCTGGCCATGTGGGAGGGAAGAAGAGGAATGAACAGTGACGTAGAAATGTAACGTGACGCCCGGCTCCCATAGGCAGCAGCCAGCACCCCCCATCTTCCATTCATAGAGTTTTGGCACCCAGTACGCAAACGCGCAGTACAGTTCCAAAGTAACTATTTGAATCCAGCGCGATGGAATTCATAAGAAAGAAGAAGACAGACAAAGACGATCAGGAGATTTCGACTTCTAGGAACCATTAGGCTAAATGACGGGCGGAAAACAATTTGGTGATGAACTGACTACAACGTGTTCCCCTCCCCCCCTTTTTTTCTTTTAATGAATGGTCATCATTTTCCTTTGTAAGAAAATCTTCTTCTACCGAGTTTGGGTCAGCTTCTTCCTGGAACTCTGTAATTTTCGCTATGTGGAAATGAGACGAAAAAAGGGAGCCCAGCCATTACGTAAATACGCCGGATCTTTTTCCGAGAGGTGTGAAAAGAGACGGCCCCGTCACACTCGGCTCATTACCCCATGTCGTACGCTCCGTTTCGTTCCAGTAGCCGAGTTGTTTTTAGGATGAAAAGCGGAGAAAATGCACTTCCACAACCGAAAAAGGGGAAACCCAAATTTGTTGTTGTTTCAACGGCAACGGCCGGTTCTCGTCTCGTTCGCGCCATGTTGATTTTACCAATCCATCAATCTGGATTTTTCAAATTTGATTCCATTAATGTACATGTTACACACTAGTCTTGAGAGGGATTTAAAAGACTCGGGATGAATAATGATGCGCTCGT